>NC_083096.1:97034398-97674795 GCF_949774975.1 Lagenorhynchus albirostris
ATCAAGGTATTAGTAGAGTTAGCTCCTTCTGAGGGCTCTGAATTAGGGATGTGGTCCAGGCCTCTCCCCTTGGCTTATGCATGGCAGTCTCCTCCCTCTGTCTTCACATCATCTCCCCCCTCTGTCTTCACATCATCTCCCCTCTGTACGTGTCCATGTCTAAATTTCCTCTTCTTACAAGGATACCAGTCATATTGGATTAAGGCCCACTCTAATGACCTCATTTTAACTTAATTACCTCTTTAAAATCCCTATCTCCAAATATGGCCACATTCTGAGGCACTTGGGGGTTTTGACTTCAACATATGAATTTTGAGGGACATAATTCAGCCCATAATATGTACTATGAACCAGGCCCTGATCTAGGCCCTGGGAATATGGTAATGAATGAAACAAAGTCCCTGCCCTCATGGAATTTATTCATGCTCTGGTGGAAACTGGAGAGGATGGGCAATAAACAATAAATAGATGTTGTATCTAAACACCAGAGAGTAACATTGAGAATCTAAATAGGCCAGGAGATGGAGGGTGACAGTGGGGATGCACGGGCCTCTCACTGCTGTGGCCTCTCCCGCTGCGGAGCACAGGCTCTGGACGCGCAGGCTCAGTGGCCATGGCTCACAGGCCCAGCCGCTCCGCGGCATGTGGGATCTTCCCGGACCGGGGCACGATGCCGTGTCCCCTGCATCGGCAGGCGGACTCTCAACCACTGTGCCACCAGGGAAGCCCCTAATTTTAGTTTTTTAAGGAACCTGCATACTGTTCTCCATAGTGACTGCACCAATTTACATTTGGAAGGGTAGTGATCCTAAAAGAAGTCACATTTCAACAGAGACATGAAAAAAGTGAGGGACAAACCATGCGGTTGTATAGGATATATGCATTCCAGGAAGAGGCAACAGCCAAGGCAAAGAAAGACCTGAGGCTGCAGCATGGTGAGCGTATTCAAGAAACATGAAGGAAGAAGTCAAGTAGTAGTAAATGACATCAGCACTGTATGGGGTCTTGTAAGGATCTGGATTTTACCCTGAGTAATATGGGAAGCAATTAATTTGAGGTTACAAACAGGGAGCTGACATGGGAAAGAAAACTGTATGAAACTGGGATTTTATGAGATGTAATGTACCACAGTTTCTGGGAAATATATGCCATTCCTAATAATGCTTAAACAATATTCTGGTGTATTTTAAAGAAATTAAGAATTTCTTCTGGAAAAGGGATTACCCATCACCCACTTACCTAACGGGGATCTTGTAAGGAGCGTAACAGTCTTATTGTCTCCAATTAAACATTCATATAAAATATCTCTACCAAGAAGGAGTCTTTGAACTGGCTTTTTCAGAAGCCTCTTCCTTTATGGCAAGTTTGAAATTAAATTTTGCTACATGCTTGTTGTCAATTTGTCTAAGAAGTTGTTTTAATGAAGGAAATCGTGTTTACATTTCTGAAGGATCACTCTGGTTACTGGATAATTCACTGTAGGATTTCCATCTGGGTGTATACCTTCTTCTATTAAAACTGTTTCTTCTGCATATTCCAGGCACTGTTCTCTTAACTGTGCTAGTTCTTGCAAAATCTAAATTTACTTCTCAGGTCCTCTGCCTCTAATACAGTCTATTTAAATTACAAGAAGATAAATGATTACAAAGTATCTGAAATGCCGAACGAAGCCCATTTCTGATACAAACTGACCTTTCGTCAGCAATAAATAAAAAGCTTCCTAAACTCTCCTTTCTTCTGAATTCCCTCTTTAAAATCTAAATTATGTATACATTGAGTCATCAATAGTTTGGAGCCTGTATAACCAAGTAAAACTGATTATCCCTTTTCTACTTTAGAAAAAAGGCAAACGACAGGGTTTTTCTTACATGATTTACATCTTCTGACCTAAACACAGCATTAGTATTCATTAAGGGAGTCCCAGTAAATATCAAGGAGAAATTACACTGTCAGCAGAAGTCACTTCTTGTATCATCTGGTAATACTGAGGTGTTTTCAGTTCCAATTTTTAGATTAAATCTTATTAATGGAAAAGGGCAAACTAAAGGTCCTTAGATAAACCAGGGCTCTACAACATTTTGTTTTGTGTTTGTAAATAAAACTTATGAAATTGCCTCCTCATAAATGAGATACTGAAAAGGCAAGTTTTTAAATCATCAAATCAAATCCAGATACATTTTCCCTTTCACCAGGATGGGCAAGTACAATATTAGCTATTTTTATGGCTTTCTCTCTTCCCAGGGCTACCAATGGTCCTGGAAACCAGGTTGAGGCAGGTCCCTGGTTGGCATTGTTTGCTGCAACCTTCCCACCAACTTTGTTCATTGAAGAGTAAGTACCTGTGGGAAATATGAATTTATCAGCTAGTTGAGATTTTATTTAGTTATGGAACCCAAAGAACAAATGGGTGAGGGATACGAGGGATGGGTTAGGAAGGAAAGGCAGTAAAGAAGAAGGGAGGAAAAAGAAAGAGAAAGGGACAGAAGGGAACAGTAAAATTCATTTAAAATTTTAATAAGGAATCAGTATGTGCAAAGTAAATTGCACTCAAAAGATTATTTACTTTGGGGCTTTCCTGGTGGCGCAGTGGTTAAGAATCTGCCTGCCAATGCAGGGGACACAGGTTCGAGCCCTGACCCGGGAAGATCCCACATACCGCGGAGCAACTAAGCCCGTGCACCACGACTACTGGGCCTGCACTCTAGAACCCGCCAGCCACAACTACTGAGCCCATGTGCCACAACTACTGAAGCCCATGTGCCTAGAACCCACGCTCCCCAACAAGAGAAGCCACCACAATGAGAAGCCCGTGCACCACAATGAAGAGTAGCCCCCGCTCAACACAACTAGAGAAAGCCCACACACAGCAACGAAGACCCAACGCAGAAAAAATAAAAAATAAAATAAATTAAAAAAAAATGATTATTTACTTAAAGATAAAATCACATGAACGTATTTCAAGTTAGAAATTATTAGTGCCACATTAAGCAACTGGGAAATTAGGGGCTTGCACTGACAGGCAGCACATATACCAAAAATTGAAACTTGGAAATTAGTAATTAATGTCACAGTAGTGATGTATTTTCTTCCAAATGAATTGTACCATTTTTTGCTTAGGGATTTCAAGCTTTCTGAATTTAATGTTACTGCTGGTCTTCGTTAACCAACACTAAATATTTCTAAAATGTTGTATTATACAATATACTGAGACCCTTTCTGTTACCAAAATTCTAACTAAAGAACATTATAGAAAATGTCTTCACTTTATTAACTGATCTTTATTTGATAACTCTCATTTGATGGTCATTTATTTCACAAAATCACCTTAACTTTGATATAGTCCATTATTCTGAAGATATCATTTTCATTTTCATTTTTTTTTTTGCTATCAACACTCAAAAATCTACAAGTCACTGTGGGTTACAGCCCCTGAATAAGAAGCATGACTTCACATGTGCCATCCTTCCTTGAGTTCAAACCCTCCATAAAAGGTACTGCTGTGGCTTCCAAGAACCCTAATGTTCTCCCTCCACAAAGCCATAATTGTGCATCTTAAGCATTGTAAATCCATAGTGTATACAGATTGGGGCTGAGTTAGGTGAAAAGGTCGAAGAAAAGATTGTTCTCCCATATACATCAAATGAATGGATTTAAACATACTGTAAGTTTAAATACTTGATACCTTTTTGAGCTAAGTCACTCGGCATACAACAGGTTAATTGAAGCATTTGGAAAGGTTCTAACAGTGCTAGGCTCAGCCTAGCTCAAACACTGAGGCTTTTTGATATTGACTAAAGAATTAGGAACTAATTATCCATTTTCAAATTTTAAGGTAATTGCAAAGTATAGAGATACTGAAAATAATTGCTTGGTTCATGTGTTGTCAATCACCCTGAGCTTGCTGGAGCTTTAACTGCACAGGTTCTATGTCAAAGTGGGCTGTAAGCCAGTATCTGCAGGAACACTCACTTATTTCCCCTTTGTTATGCTGTAGAAAGTTAGGTGGTAGATTCCCTGAACTAAAATAGCATTGATAAACACTGTGGTACTTTGTGTCCACCTAGAGGGGTGGGATAGGGAGGGTGGGAGGGAGACACATGAGGGAGGAGATATGGGGATATATGTTTATGTATAGCTGATTCACTTTGTTATATAACAGAAGCTAACACACCATTGTAAGGCAATTATACTCCAATAAAGATGTTAAAAAAAATCAATAGGAATCCTGCAGGCATTTCTATTGGACATTTAAGTGAAATTTTAAATGTGACCCAGGGTTTCTTTTTGTTTTATTCACGTTTATTATTTAAATGTTGCATTTGCAGTCTACCTGTGGTTACCCTAGCCTGATTTTTGGCTTGAGAAGTTGTCACTCAGGCAACTTATAGCCCTAGGCCCCCAAATTAGATCACTCTCTCCATTCACAATGACAATTGTTGATCTTGTCTCATAAAATAATGGTGGATTCAAATCTCCCTTTCAGTGCCATCCACTCCCATCTGTCTCCAGCTCTTTCCCAGGATAGTTCTCAGAGAATGATAGCAACTACTAACCTCTCTGTAGAAGACAGTTAACGACATATACAAATAACGTGGCTCTGGGAGGCTAGCAACCGTGTTGACTGAATCACCATGGATGTGCTCCCTCTCCCTGCATCCAGAACACACACACATACACACACACACAGTCATCACTAGAGTTCATAGCCCTTTACTTCAGAGAAGCAGAAACCCAGGTCTTTGTCTGATTTGTTGGGCTTTGAGAAAATCACTCACTTATCTACACCTTAGTGTTTTTAAAACATTTTTTTTAATATTTGAAAAATTTTTAGTGGGACTTCCCTGGCATCCCAGTGGTTAAGACTCCGTGCTCTCGGGCTTCCCTGGTGGCGCAGTGGTTGGGAGTCTGCCTGCCAATGCAGGGGACACGGGTTCGTGCCCTGGGCCGGGAAGATCCCACATATCGCGGAGCGGCTGGGCCCGTGAGCCATGGCCGCTGAGCCTGCGCGTCCGGAGTCTGTGCTCCGCAACGGGAGAGGCCACAACAGTGAGAGGCCCGCGTACCGCAAAAAAAAGAAAAAGAAAGAAAAATGTTTAGGAAATATTTAAGGTATACAAAAGGCATAAAAATAAAATACAATGGACACCTGTGAAATTAACACCTAACTTTAAAAATAGCATAACCATCCAAGTTGAAGTCCCCTGTGCACCCCTCCCAGATAGAGAAGATGACCACAACCCAGGGTCTGTTGTTTATCTTTCACACACATCTCACTATACCATTACTGAGTCCAAGCTCTTACTGCTTACCGCACGACAGGCCAATAAATCAAGAAATGAGCTGTTGGGGCAAGGAATAGTGATTTTATTCTGAAAGCCAGCAGACTGAAAAGATGGTGGACCAGTGTCCCAAAGAACCATCTTCCCTGAGTTAAAATTCAGGCTTCTTTTATACTGAACGGGGAGGAGTAAAGTCCTGGTTCCGGTGGGAATGTGTTAATTTCTTCTTTCCTGCAGCCATTCACAGGTGGACCTGCTCAGGACGTTTCCTGTCAGCTACACAAAGGTATTTTAGCTTAATACTCATTACATGGGAGGCAGGGGTCTCCGAGATGGGCCGTTATGTGTAATTTAAACTTATAGCAACATCCCTTTAGTAATTGTGGCAAAAGCAATAGAATACAAAGGTTAGGGTAAAAGAAACAGCTCCAATATGTAGTTAGATTTGTTCTTCCCTATTACAATAACTTTCATAGGTGTCTGTGCTATCCAACGTGGAGTGTTTTGTGTATATAAAGGTTATAATATTGCGTATATTCTTTGGCAACTTGGCTTTTTCCCTTAAGATTGTATTTATGAGTCATATATTGATATGTGTGGTTGTAACTCATTCTTTTTCACTATTGTACAATACCCCATTTTATTTGAATATATCAAAATTTATCTTTTCATTCTCCATTCAACGGATGTTGAAATTTTTTCCAATATTATGTTCTTACAAATAATGTTGCTATGAAAATTTTTGTATTTATTTCTTTTGCTAAGACAGAGATGCTAAGCCAGGAGGCTGACCATTTGGGGTATGAATCTGTTAGAGTGTACCAAGGGATGTATCTCTCCGGCCCTCAGATTGGCCAGTTCAGCTCCTGAGTTGACCAGAACCCCTCCCTGGTCCACTCTCTCCATGAGCTGCCTCACCTGTTTATGGCAGGGCATGCAGTGAAACAGGAACCAAAGTCGTCTATTCCCACGCTCATTTGGGACACTGAGAATAGAAATCAGATCTTACTGTTTACAATAACATGATTTTGTTATTTCACTACATTAGCACTACTTTACTTCCCAGGGGTCTTTTGCTCAGGCAATTTAATTGATTGTTCGTGGCAGAATTTTCCCAAAAGACTCATTAACTCTTCAATGGAAAACATCAGCAGACTGTGCCCTAATGTTCTTTGAATCTCTTGCCTCAAAATCCTCACCTTGCTGTTTCCATCATCCTGAACTGTTGTATCATGATCCTTACCCAATCGTAATCAAGCTCCCACAATGAAGTAGCTGCCTTAAAATTCCCATTTCCCAATAAATTCTGATTTTGCCTTTCCCCTTCCCAAATACTGCCAAAGTTATGTGTCAGTGGTAAACAATAAACTAAGCTTTGTCTTATCAACAGGTTGTGTGTGTGACCTTAGAGGAGCTGGTATTTGCATTCAGAGGAATATTTTGCTGTCACATGACATGACAGCAAAAGCTTTGAGAAGCATGGCTTATAGAGTACAACCTAGGTGTGGAATGACTGAATCTCAGGATAAGTGCGTTGTCAACTTCACTATATACTGGCCCATAGTATCAGTTTAAGACTTGTTTTCTCATCTGTAAAATAAAATGGTTGGACAAAATGATGCTTAAATTCTTTTTTGATCTTAAAAATGGTTTCATCTTCTGATTTCCAACAGGAACTCATTCTAAGAACAAAAAACATTACACTGATTTTACACACACACACATATTTGTGTGTGTGTGTGTGTGTGTATAGCAAAGCCTCGTCTACCTTATCTTGCAAGGTAAGGTATTTTTAAATGACTTTGATTAAGAAAGAAAATAAAACATAGGGAAGAAAAATGACCTACTTAGTGTTTTGCGCTTTTTGTTTCTTTCTTTCTTTTTTTTTTTTTTTTTTTTTGTGGTACGCGGGCCTCTCACTGTTGTGGCCTCTCCCGTTGCGGAGCGCAGGCTCCGGACACAGGCTCAGCGGCCATGGCTCACAGACCCAGCAGCTCCGCCGCATGTGGGATCTTCCCAGACCAGGGCACGAACCCGTGTCCCCTGCATCGGCAGGCGGACTCTCAACCACTGCTCCACCAGAGAAGCCCTACTTAGTGTTTTTTGATGATCTAAGAAGTGGAAAAAAAGAACCAAGCCTCCAAGCCTTCTCCAGAATATCATATAAACACACTTCTTTTCATAAGTTCTATTGATAGGATATCTACAGCAGGAATATCAAATACATGACACGTGTACCAATGCCTCCCTCTTCCTTGCCTTTGGCAGACATTACAAAGCAATCACAGCACTCATTCCACAGCCCAAAGTCTATTTCAGAATCCTTCTTAACACACCATTCTAGATAGCCAACACCAATAACCTCAGGTTGGTACTCAAGATAATACCTATTGACTCTTCCTTGTTTGTCTCTGCTTCTCCAGTCCAAGCAACCTGGTTTGCTTTCTGCCTTCCCTAATTGCCAGGTCATTCCTTCCCTGGATGCTCTGATGATATTCTTTCCCCATCCAGGATTCCCACTTCTCTCACTTTACTGTCCTCATGGCCATTTTCAAAGTTAAATTCAAGTCAAATCTCTTCCAAGAAAGTTTCGTCTGCAACTCCACATCATGGTAACCTGTCCCACGCATAAACTCTAGTGGAACTTCAGCCTACAGCCATCCCCAGTGATTTGTCATTCTCTACAGCTCTTCAGTGCTTCTGTGCCTTTGCATATGTTTTCCTGAAACCTGGAATCTCTTCTCTCCTTTCTCAGCCAGGCCAATGATCACTTCAAGATTAAGTTCAGATGTCACCTGCTCTTTAAACTCTGAAAGAAAATGCCTCCTTCTTCAACAGTTAGACATTCCTTTTCTTTGGCTCCCAAAGCATCCTTTGCTTTCCTCCATTATAGCAAGTATCCTGTTGTCATGGAGCTGTTTAATTGTCTTTCTTCCCCAAGAGACAGTGAGTCCCTTGAAGGCTGGGATTTGCATTCACATCACCTATCACAGTACCAGGTTCAGGATTAGTAATCAAGAAATGCTTGCTGAGTTGAAATGAAATGAAATAAACTAGATTTACTTCAACTTATAGACCTTGCCCAACTTTCTCAGGAAAATCTCAATTTCAAAAAATTGTACTATTTTATTGAATGTTATTCATTAATATATAACCATGATTTCAGTTTATATAATTCTGTCAGACTTTTCCTATAAATAAATTCACAGATCAGGAGAAAAGTCTTTTCCCAGATCCTATGTCCTCATCTTGGGTTTGAGGGGTATTGTTGCTGAATACCACACTTGCTGCAATTGGGAACATGGCTTGCAGTTGCTTGCCCCTTTCCCTACCTCATCACCAAACTTGGAGCTGATCACAGAGCTAGCAAACAACAGACTCACTGGTTGGCTTTTGATGTACTTACATACAGTCACCTGAAAGGAATGGAGAAAACATGATAACCGTCTAATGGGGCTTGTCACTGCACTCAGGAACAATCTCTCAGGTCAGCATAACTGTAAAAGTATAAGGACAGGTAGGAAAGAACCTGACACTTTACCCAGCACATATGCTGGATGCTTGAGAGAACACTAAAGAAAAAAAAACAGATGAACTCTTTGGAAATGTATTGCCTGGTTGGTTAAGAGTAGAAAGGGGGAGGAATTAGGTGTCTCCTTCAGTAATTGTTTTTTGCAGTTGGGTCATTTTTTATTTATTTATTTATTTATTTTTAAAAAGTAAATATATTTATTTTGGGCTGCATTGGGTCTTCGTTGCTGCGCACAGGCTTTCTCTGGTTGTGGCAGGGGTCACTCTTCATTGCAGTGCGCGGGCTTCTCATTGCAGTGGCTTCTCTTGTTGCGGCACACGGGCTCAGTAGTTGTGGCTCGCAGGCTCTAGAGCACAGGCTCAGTAGTTGTGGTACACAGGCTTAGTTGCTCCGTGGCACATGGCATCTTCCTGGACCAGGGCTCAAACCTGTGTCCCCTGCATTGGCAGGCAGATTCTTAACCACTGCATCACCAGGGAAGCCCCTCGAGTCATTTTTTAAAAGGAAAGTGTATGCGAATTGTGATGAAGATGAAGAGTAGCTGAGAGACAGGACATTTCTACTCCCTGAATTCTATTTTGCAGGCTTTTTTTCAGATATTGAAGTTGGAAAAAGGAAATGATATTAGAATTAAAACATCTTCTCCATTAAGATGATCAGCAGAAAGGGTTCACCTTGACTACAGAGATTTGGTGATTATGTACAACTAGCCCTAAAGTGGGAAGGCCAAGACTAATAGGGAATCACCAAACAACTGTCAGACCATGCTCCATCAATCTAATTTCACCATTAGGGTAGCCAAAGCAACTGGATTGATAATATTACGACTCTTTGTTGTCTTGGAAAGAAAATGGCTCACCTCAGTATGCAGCTGATTAATTGCACAGCAATCACGTTGCAAATAATGCTCTGGCTGGATTGTATACCTGACAGTTTTTGGACACCAGAGTAATTAGAATTCTAGTCAGGCTTTCTATCACAGAAGGTTAAAGAGACTTAGCCAACACAAAGGATTGAGTTCCTATATATTTGAAATTACACAATTTTCTATTTCCTTGGTCCCTTCCCAAACTCACAATTGCTTTCAATAAAGTTGCCTGTTTAATTGCTTTCTCTGCAAACAGCAAGACTGCTTATTTGAATCTAGAAACTAAAGGTACTGATTACAAATACAGCATTTTAATCACTTATGTATATACAATTTCTGAAGAAGTTATGTACATTTTTTATCCTGTATCCTTTTGAAAACAGCATAAATATTTGGTTAGATGGTTTACTTTTGAGGTATTAAGCAATTTACCTCAGTTCTATATAAGAGGTCATGAATGAGAATCTGAATAAAGGAAAATCTTAATGCAGCTGTTGGAAAGCAAAAGGAAGGAAACGGAAGGTTTAAGGATGTTGTGACTGTTCTTTAAAAGAAAAAGAAAAGCAAAATGACTGGGGGAAGAATTTAGAAGAGTAAATAATTATGAGGAAGAAATAACCAGTGAGCTCCCCAACGTGTAACCCATATTCTGCCTCGTTCTTTCTTTTCTCTTAGAGGAGATGGCCCTCCTCCCTGGCCAGTTCTATGCTTTGGAGCCTTTGAAACCATCTCTGAAACCTTCTTTCCTATAGAAGTCAACTTCTCCCTTTCAACTGGATCTTTCCCATCAACAGTTATACATGCTCAAGATTAGCATATCTTAAAAAAAAATTCTCTTGTTACTCTACAGCATTTAATTCCTCTGCTTCCCTTTAGAGCTAATCTCTTGAAAGAGTTGTCTAAACCCAGTTTCCATTTCTCACCTCCCACTCACTAAAACTAACACCTATAAACTTACTGGTCTCTGATCTCTTTGCCTGCTTTGCTCTTTTTGCCTTTAACAGACCCTGTGATAAATCTCCTCAAGACTGTGCCCTCTACCACATTCTTTTCTTATTCTTTGTTCTCTTCTCAGGCAATTTCATCCAGACCTATGCCCTTGACTAACAGTTCTAGACTCTAAGACTCTCAAGGTCATACCTCTCTTCTGAGCTTGCAAACAGTATATCTAACTCCCATTCTGAAACTGACAATTGAACGGCTTCAAGGCATCTCGGTCTCAACCTGTACAAGACTGAACTCGTTATCTGCCCTCAAAACCTAATCTTATTCCAGTGTTCTCCACCTGGAGAACTGCATGGCACTGAACCAGAATCCTTGCTTAACTATTTCTCAAATACGCCCACTGCTGACCGCATCCAGTGCCACTCCCCTAACCCACGGTACCCCTTCTCTTGCAAAGTCTTCTGTTAATGGCGCACTACTAACTGGTCTCCTGACACTCTAACCCTCCTCCAGCACACTCTCCATGTAGCAGCCTGGGTTACATTTTCAAAACCAAAGTCTGATGATGGTACCACCATGATAAACACCATTATTGACTTCCCACAAATCATAAATTGAGGATTGAAAATCTCCTTGTGGACCACAGGGTCCTGCATTTCTGGCTGCTGCCCGCCTTTCAAAGCATCAAATAGGGGACTTCCCTGGTGGTCCAGTGGTTGAGACTTCGCCTTCCAGTGCAGGAGGTGTGGGTTCGATCCCTGAGTGGGGCGCTTAGGTCCCACATTTCTCGCAGCCCAAAAACCAAAACATAAAAAACAGAAGCAATATTGTAATAAATTCAATAAAGACTTTAAAAATGATCCATGTCAAAAAAAAACAAAGCATCAAATAATACCATCCTCTGCCTCATTCTCTAATCTCCAACCTCACTGACACCTTCCTTCATTCCTGGAGTTCAGCAATTTCTTTCTATTGGAGAGACATGGCACACGCCACCCCCTCTGCATGAAATGCTCTCATCCTCTCCTCACCCCCACCTCCAGCCCACGCATCCTTAATGCTTCAGCTAAACCACCGCTTTCTCCCAGAAAATTCTTTGCCACCCCAGTCTAAGTCAGGTTCCTTTGTTCTACATTTTCACAGAAACTCACTCTTCCTTTGAGAATTTAGCTATGCTTATAACTACACATCCACTAGTACATTCATTTGTTCAATGTCTATCCCACCCACCTGCCCATAGGAGCAAGCTCTAGATCTGCTTTTGTTCACCACTCTTTCCAAGGAGCCTAGCAAAATATCCAGCACGTAAAGATCAGTTAATAAATCATGTGTTTAACAAAGAAGTGTTTTAAAAGTATTTCACCATATTTTATGTTTCTGCCATTGAAAGTGTGATCAGGGACTTCCCTGGTGGCTCAGTGGTTGAGAATCCACCTGCCAATGCAGGGGCACACAGGTTCGAGCCCTGGTCCAGGAAGATCCCACATGCCGCGGAACAACTAAGCCCATGCGCCACAACTACTGAGCCTGCGCTCCAGAGCCCGTGAGCCACAGCTACTGAGTCCGTGTGCCACAACTACTGAAGCCCGTGTGCCTAGAGCCCGTGCTCTGCAACAAGAGAAGCCACCGCAGTGAGAAGCCCGCTCACCATAACAAAGACCCGCCGCAGCCAAAAATAAATAAATTTATTAAAAACGAAAAAAGTGTGATCAAATATCCCAGAATGGCTGTGGGATGACTCACACAACTGCTCTGTGTGAAGGCAGGTGTCACAAATGTTGCATAAATATTCTGGAAGCTGTGAGGGATTACTAAGTCCATTTATTTTGAGGCAAAGGGTTGGAGAATCCATTGAACAATTCCCCAACTGTCACTGTGCTCAGTGAGAGAAATTACTAATGGGAATATGCTGTGACCATAAATGTGTAGAAGGAATAAAAGGTTGTACTCTTTTTTTGTGTCGAACCCTCTCAATTTATAAAGTAGATGAGGTCCAGAAAGGTAAAAAGACGTGTCCAAGTTCCTATAATGTAGGACCAATAACACCACTTTATTTGTATCCTTCCATGTACCTAACATTGGGCTCTGTTCTCAGAGGACATATGATAAAGTGTATTAATTAAAAGGAACATGGTAGGTATACAATAAGTAGTACTTATTTAACACACATTTATGCAACATAGTCTAATTCTTGGACCTGGATAAGTACTACAGAACTGAAAACAAGACAGACATGATATCTTCCCTCATGGATCTTACAGTAATTAAAATAATTATAGATTGTGAGAGTTTTGCTATAAAATGTATAAACAAGGCAAGGGGACAGACTAGTGACAGGAGGAAAAAGCAGACTGGCCAGGGAAGACCTCTCTGAGGAATGACATTGGAGTTTAGACATAAAAGATGAGAAGTGGCCAACCCTGTGAAGAGATTGTGGGATAACTTCAGTGGAAAGAGAATTCCAGGTAGAAGCAGTAGCACATGCTAAGGCCCTAGGGGTACAAGAACTTTTCTTCTTGAAGGCAAATAAGAGCAGTGTGGTTGGGAGGTGGTGGCTAGTGGGCACATACTGTGGAATGAGGCTGGGGAGGCTGCTAGGAGGCAAATCACCCAGGGCTTTGAAGCCTATGGCAAAGGAGTTTATACTTCCTTCTAAGAAGTACTCATGGCCATTGAGAGGTCTTCGGTCTGCTAAGTGGAGGCAGAATGGTGGCATGCCCTGATTTTCATTTTTGAAAGACTACTCTAGCTGCTGGGAGAAAAAAAATGATTTTAGACAGGCCATTTAGGAAACTATTGCTGAGGTCCAGGCAAGAGATATTAGTGTCTTGGGTTATTGTGATGACAGTGAAGATGAAGAAGTAAATGCTTATGCAATATGTTTGGGGAGAAGAAAGACAGCAAGAAGTAGAAATGGCAGTGGAAACGATGATCAAGGAGTTAAAGTCTTCAGTGAATGAGTGACCAAGAAGTCAGTAAAAGACAGCTTCAGAAAGGGTTAGTGATGGGCTTCCCTGGTGGCACAGTGGTTGAGAGTCCGCCTGCCGATGCAGGGGACACGATGCAGGAACGGCTGGGCCCGTGAGCCATGGCCGCTGAGCCTGGGCGTCCGAAGCCTGTGCTCCGCAACGGGAGAGGCCACAGCAGTGAGAGACCCACGTACCGCAAAACAAAAAACAAAACAAACAAAAACAGAAAGTGGGTGGTGTAGCTAAACGTCATAAGATAAAAGGAGCTTAGGGCTTTGAATGAGAAAGAAGAAGAAATCATTTAAGTATGACCATGAGAAGTAAGGAGCATGCTTACTACCTCTCATGGGGCATGAGAGAGAGAAAAAAAAACAAGAAAAGAAAACAGCCTCCACTAGAGAGGGTTTCAGAGGAAATTGTGTTAGAAGGGGACAAACTAGGTTTCAGTGAAGGCACGGAGATGAAAGGAATGCTCATCTACAAACAGAGTCTGTTGATCACAGATCAAGAGTTCCAGAGGACACAGTGAGAGAATTTAGAGGAAGAGGAGGGAAGATGGGGGGTTTGAGATCAACAGCATGACATGAGAATACATGTCCTTAGAAAAACAACGGTTGCCTATAGACCCTGGGACTTCTGCAGGGACTGCAGTAAACTGGGACCTGAGGCATGACAAGATGAGAGGCTCATGAGAAAGAGGACAATAAATTCAAGACATGATCCTGAACAAGTGACTTGACAGCATAAAGTTTTCCAGGTGACTTCTCCCTCCTACAACTCATACAATAGTAGGTCTGGGTGATATGGTCACTTGGTACCACCCCTCCATCCTGTAAGGACGGTGACTGCTGTGACTAGGGTCCAGAGGAATACTCTCTCTCAGATAGCTGGAAATGGAGTCTCATAGCTGCCTTTTTCCTTAGACATAATTAATTGGAACATGGGTAGGCACCTGCCCCAATCTGGGCCAATTCAAGTCTATTCCTAGAATCTTTCTATTTATAATAGGGAGTCCTTCACTGAGGATAGAAGTCATTAGATATAAAACATGGCATCTGTGGACAGCTATTTTTTCAATCATGCAGAGACAGCCAGTCCAAATGAGAACTGTTCAACTCTTTCTTGAATGTCATGAGTCAATAAACGTATCTTTATGCCTAAGATAAAGTTGGGTTTCTGGCCCCCAAAACCAAGAGTACTAACTTGAAACCAAAGACTAATAGCTAATGCACGAATTCTGTAACCCTCTGCTATGGACCATAACAAGACATATTGTTAACAGCCCCATAAAGTTAGCTAGGAAATTTTCTCCACATCAGTGTGAGGGAGCCATAAAAGTGGGAAATACTAATGCTACTGTATTAGCCAGGGTTCTCAAGAGAAACAGAACCAATAGGGAGTGTGTGTGTGTGTGTGTGTGTGTGTGTGTGTGTGTAGAGAGACAGACAGACAGACAGAGAGAGTGAGGGAGAAAGTAAAGAGCTGGCTCACACAATTCTGGAGGCTGATAAGTCCAAAAATCTGCGGTCAGCAAACTAAGACCCAGGAGACCCAGCGGCATAGTTCCAGCCTGAAGGCCTGCAGCCTGGAGGCCCAAGAAGGGCCTCTATTTCAGTTTGAATGCAAAGGCGGGAAAAAACGGATGATCCCACTCAAAGACAACCAGGTAAAAGGAATTCTCTCCTATTCAGCGTTTTTATTCTATTCAGGCCTTCAACTGATCAGATGAGGCTCACCCACATTAGGGAGAGTAATCTGCTTTCTCTACCAATCCAAATGTTAATCTCATCCAGAGACACCCTCACAGACACACCCAAAATAATGTTTGACCAGATATCTGCCCAGGCCAGCTGACACATAAAATGAAACTTCACACTACAAAATCTTACACAGCTGCCTTCCAGAGGTATGACTGCTTTGCATTGTGTTGAGGGCTGCAGGATATATTAATACTGCTATTGAGTAGGTCCAGATGCCAGGGAGTTGTGCTTGCCATGGTGACCTTGGACTTACCTCTCAGGTTAGGTAACGTCCTGATGAAGGAATAGCAGAGGTAGGGAAATTGTGTGGAGGAAAGAAAGAAAACACCCTGAACTGACATTGCTCCCTAATTTGAGTGAGGAAACTATTTTAAGTAAGAGGAGTTGTGAACATTTGGAAAACTCTATAAAGCAGCTTGTGTAAGTCCATAAAGCAGCAACCACTTTAGGAAGGTTAATTGGAGGAGACTGTACTCCAGGAGAGCCAAGTTGGTAGGGTGAAAATTTCATAATCTGGGCAGAATACAAAAAAATCACCAGGGTAAGGCTTGAAATGGTATCAAAAAGAGTGGGAGCCTGATTCCCAGGGAAAAACTAGAGCCTAAAGAGAAATCCCTCAGTTTACGCATCTGTAGAATGGTCCAACAATAGTGTGTGACTTATAGGATTATTATGAGGATCAAATAAATCCCAGTTTTATGGCTCTCTCACACTGTTGTGTAGGGGATTTGCTAGTTTTTTCTATGAGGGCTGTCACACTATGTCATGCTATAATCAATAGAAGAAGACTACAGAATTTGTGCATTAGCTATTGTTCTTTTGGTTGTGAGGACTGAATAATGCAAGAAACCATTAGCAACTACCTGGCATATCGTAATGGGTTACTTACCTCTGTAGCACTATGCCTATCCCAAACACTGCCTGCTGCCCGTGAACTAAGGGGCAGGGGCACCACAGAAGATGTGAAGGACAAGAGCTATGGCATCAAAGACAAGGGCTGAGGGTCCAAGGACCAAGCCTTTAGGGGAGAATTTTCTGAAATTTCTCGAGTAGTGGCAGCTTTAAGATCCCCATCACAGGGCTGCCCTGGTGGCGCAGTGGTTGAGAGTCCGTCTGCCGATGCAGGCAGGGGACATGAGTTGGTGCCCCGGTCTGGGAAGATCCCACATGCCGCGGAGCGGCTGGGCCCGTGAGCCATGGCCGCTGAGCCTGCGCGTCTGGAGCCTGTGCTCCGCAACGGGAGAGGCCACAGCAGTGAGAGGCCCGCGTACCGCAAAAAAAAAAAAAAAAGATCCCCATCACAGGGATGTCTTTGCATATTGGGTTTAGGGGGCTTCCCTGGGCCTCATTTTGCTACCGCTTCTTTTTAATGCTCAACATTCTTTCACAGCAATGATCTCATCTGTTCATAGAACATCCCTGGGAAGATTACAGAGAGGAAACCATGGTCTTCATTGTACTGAGTCCTAGAGCAGTTTAGGGACTTACCTGATGCAGATAAATGATCAAAAGCAAAGTCAAGACCCAAGCCCAGGGACTTAACCCCTGGTCTCATACTCTTTCCACAAAGCCACAGCAGACTGGTTTTGCCCTCTCCTATGCTATAGTTGACATATTAAATATCAAATAAAGTTTCAATGTTCAGTTCAGCTCATGTTTTTTTTTTTTTAACATCTTTATTGGAGTATAATTGCTTTACAATGGTATGTTAGCTTCAGCTTCACAACAAAATGAATCAGCTATATACACACATATATTCCCATATCTCTTCCCGCTTGCGTCTCCCTCTCTCCCACCCTCCCCATCCCACCCCTCCAGGCGGTCACAAAGCACCGAGCTGATCTCCCTGTGCTATGCGGCTGCTTCCCACTAGCTATTTACCTTACGTTTGGTAGTGTATATATGTCCATGCCTCTTTATCGCTTTGTCACCGTTTACCCTTCCCCCTCCCCATAACCTCAAGTCCATTCTCTAGTAAGTCTGTGTCTTTATTCCTGTTTCACCCCTAGGTTTTTCATGACATTTTTTTTTTTTTAATTCCATATATATGTGTTAGCATACGGTATTTGTCTCTCTCTTTCTGACTTACTTCACTCTGTATGACAGACTCTAGGTCTATCCACCTCATTACAAATAGTATTTTTTTTTTATAAGATCTTCGAGTAGAGAATCATGGGCCAAACTCTAGGGTAAAGAGGATAGGGAGACAGAGAAGACATCCAGAGGTGAGATTTTTTTTTTTTTTTAAGATGTTGGGGGTAATTAATTTTTGCTGTGTTGGGTCTTCATTTCTGTGAGGGCTTTCTCTAGCTGTGGCAAGTAGGGGCCACTCTTCATCGCGGTGCGTGGGCCTCTCACCATCGCAGCCTCTCTTTTTGCGGAGCACAGGCTCCAGACGCGCAGGCTCAGCAGTTGTGGCCCACGGGCCAAGTTGCTCCGCGGCATGTGGGATCCTCCCAGACCAGGGCTTGAACCCGTGTCCCCTGCATTAGCAGGCAGATTCTCAACCACTGCGCCACCAGGGAAGCCCCATCAGCTCATGTATTTTTGAGCACTTACTATATGTTCTTGCTCGATGTTATGGTGAAAATGAAGGGCTGATGTAGCTAATCAGAGGGGCACCAAGTATAACTCCAAAATACCTCTTGAATTGTCCACTTCTGCAGCCCCGGCCACTGCCTCTACTCAGACTCTGCCTCACATACTGTAAGAATCATCTGTTCTCTCTGTCTCCAGCTGCTCCAGTCTTCCTACTGTCACTATCATTTATACCCACTTCAAAACTGGTTATTGTCTCCATTGAAAACCTTGACGGTGCCCCAATTACATTGGCAGGGTTCTTAAATCCTGGTTGCACAGTAGAATTACCAGGGCATTAAATGTCCAGGCCCTGTCCCAGATATTCTGACTTTAATTGGTCTGGGGTAGCACCATCATTCTTTTGGTTTTAATCTCCAGGTGCCATTAAAGTCCAGCCAAGGCTGGACGTCTTTGGCCTACCAAATAAAGCCAAATCCCCTGAGCATTACATCTGAAGCCCTTCACAACTGGGCAGGAACTGATATTTCTTGTCTTATGTCTCCCCTTGTACATTTGTTATTATAATCATATCTTAAAATACCTGTCAATCCTGTTAGACTGTGAGTTTCTCAAGGGCAAAACCCCTGTCATTCACATCTGTATCCTTACTATTCATCATAACACCTTACAAACGGTAGGTGCTTAATAAATGTTGGTTGGATGGGTAGATGGTAGTGGATGGGTGGGTGGATAGATGGATAAATTCTGAACTAATCTAAACAGGAATCTATGGGCCTGCACTCCCAGAGCTGAATTATCAGGACTAAGAACTAAGGTTCTTACATCAATGTGCCTCTACTATTTGCTCCAGAAAATTCTTGCCAAGGAAAATAAGAGTGTAAAGGGTATAAACACTTGATCCACCAATCCTAAATATTGAACTTGAACTTTGCTTGATCCCAATCAGATCCCCTTATGGAAATTCCACCTACTTTCAATCAGACTTTCAAGTGCTATGAATTTCTGCCTCTGACCTCTCTCTGCTTAGATCCTAGACATTATCAAGGGGGTGTTCTCCCTATTTCAGTAAGTGATAAACTCACCTTTGTTTGAGCAATAGGTTATACTAATGGTCCTTTGGAGGTGTTGAGAATCAACACCTAAGTTCTTTTCCATTCTTACAGTGTGGCTTTGGGTAAGTCAGTTACATTGTCAAATGTTTCTAAATGGAAAATGAATCCAATAATACTTATCACTTGTCTCTCTCACAAAATCATTGGAGAATGGAATGTGCTATAATTTTCTATGGCACTTTCTACCCAAGGATCTCAAAGCATTTTATTTCTGCCAAATGCAAATATATTTCATGATTAGTAGCATTGTTTCTGAAAGTCACAGAGAAAAGGATTTCATAGCTCCAAGTACTGCACTGTCAAACTCAGCATTGTCTAAATGCAATGACTTTATCATACCATTACATAAGAGCAAGACAATTGGGGGCTTCCCTGGTGGCGCAGTGGTTAAGAATCCGTCTGCCAACGCAGGGGACCCTGGTTCGAGCCCTGGCCCGGGAAGATCCCACATGCCACGGAGCAACTAAGCCCGTGCGCCACAACTACTGAGCCCGCGCTCTAGAACCCGGGCTGTGCAACAAGAGAAGCCACCGCAATGAGAAGCCTGTGCACCACAACAAAGAGTAGCCCCCGCTCACCGCAACTAGAGAAAGACCTCGCACAGCAATGAAGACCCAACACAGCCAAAAATAAATAAATAAAATTTTAAAAATTAAAAAAAAAGACAATGGGAAGGATTATGAGTAAAAATTGTTTCTAGTTTCCTAATTAAGAAGTAAAGAATGCCTCTCAACTGCTGATTTCTTGACTTCATTAGAAAATCACACACGGATGGATTCATAATTACTCTTAAATTACAAGCACTTGTTTATTAATGTTACCAAACTGAGGAGCAGTACAGCTGTCTATGATATGTCAATTTCAACAAAAAAAGCTGTGAAGCAAACTGTTACTGTGTTAATTACATTGAACCTTTCACATTTTGGATTCTAAATGATACTAATGCTTTTATAGGCTTGGACTATTCTGTCTTTACCCTTCACAGGGAGAAAAAAAAAATCTACCTTAACAAAAGAGCACATTGAAAACAAAAAACAGTTAATATTGTGTTTTCTTTTTAAAGAATCATAAATCCAACTGCATTAGACGCCAGTAAAATCTGATTACAGAACAGAGCAGTATTAGAATTTCTGTGCAACAGAGTGTTGGTTTTGGAAGTGTTCCTTTCCCAGTTCTTGTGGGAAAGGAACAAAGAAATGGTTTAGAGCATTAGCTGATTGTTAGAAAAAGACTCTACTGAATTTCTGTTTATCACTACATATTGAGGTGTGTATAATTCAAAAGGTGCAATTTGGCATTCAAATAAAAATACTGGATTTAATGGACAATATAGAAAAACATAAGAGAAATGTGATGTCTCCTATGAAGTTGAGATAATTGCTTTATCCTTACCAAGATTTAGTGAAACTGGATTTATAATCACTAAAGAGTATCTTGCAGAAAATCTGTGATGTATAGGACCTTTCTAATTTGTACTAATTGACTAAAACACTCATGATGAATTATAAAATTTTGTGAATTGAAGAAATAAAATAACTATTAAGACTCCAAGGCAATGAATCAAGCCAAGTGTATTCATTGTGACCAGAACGTATCCTAGCAACAAAATAAATTCTTCATTGATAACAAAGAACAGATAATAGTTAAAGCAAATAACTGCTCATATCTAGGTTTGTATTCTATTTTTGGTTCTGATACTAATTTGTAGCCCTAGTAAGTCACTAATCTACCTTCATGTGTCCAGGTCTCTTTCCATAAAATTAAAGGAGATTTTGGGGGATATTTAGCAAAAATGTAAGGAGCCAGACTAGGTTAAGTAAGATTAATTTAATTCAAATTTGAAGTCAATAAAAAAGGCAGGTAAATGTCAAGGAAAGCTCAAACCTCCACTTATCCACCAATTCCAGATTTCACAAAACACGGCTTGTTCTTTTGATAGTCTCCAGAGAGCAGCCTTTTTTTTTTAATTATAAATTTACTTATTTATTTATTTTATATTTGGCTGCATTAGGTCTTTGTTGCTATGCACGGGCTTTCTTAGTTGTGGGTTTCCGTGCGCGGACCTCTCACTGTGGTGGCTTCTCTTGTTGCAGAGCACAGGCTCTAGGGCACACAGGCTTCAGTAGTTGCAGCACATGGGCTCAGTAGTTGTGGCTCGCAGGCTTAGCTGTTCCGCGGCATGTGGGATCTTCCCCGACCAGCGCTTGAACCTGTGTCTCCTGCATTGGCAGGCGGATTCTTAACCACTGAGCCACCAGGGAAGCCCGAGACCAGACTTTAAACTCTCATTTTAAAGTATTGTCAAAGCCCAGCCACACAGAGCAATAGTGATTTTTTTTTTCTGTCTTTCCATTAACAATTCTTTATCCCTATTCCCTTCCTTCAGCTTTCACAACAGGATGATTTCTGGAGCAAATTAGGGGCAAGGGAAAACAATCTGGGGCCTCAACTCTCTCCCTCCCAGCTCCTCTCCTCTAAGCATCTGTCCCACTCTGTGTACCACCTTGTTACAAAAAGGGACAAGGTAAGCTAGATCCTGGAAAACTGTCACCACCAATGCCTCATCTGTCCCCCCACCACCACCCATGGATGCCAGTAAAATCCCTACATTTGGAATCCACTCCTGGGCATGCCATAAAAATGTACTATGAGAAAGCATGCAGTGAATTTTTCTTCTCTATTAAGGGAATGTTATTAATTCTTTTAAAAAAATAATGTATCTTTGTTCTCCTCTAGGATATTTATTTTTCACTGCGAAAGAATCCAAGCCCAAACATTGCAATGAGTCCACAAGAACTCAGCTATTAAAAGCTACACTCATGGGCTTCCCTGATGGTGCAGTGGTTGAGAGTCTGCCTGTCGATGCAGGGGACACGGGTTCGTGCCCCGGTCCGGGAAGATCCCACATGCCATGGAGCGCCTGGGCCCGTGAACCATGGCCACTGAGCCTGCGCGTCCGGAGCCTGTGCTCCGCAACGGGAGAGGCCACAACAGTGAGAGGCCTGCGTACCGCAAAAAAAAAAAAAAAAAAAAAAAAGAAAAAGCTACACTCACATCTTACCAAAGGTGACTCCTTGGTGGTCATTCTCAGCATTCCTTTCAGCAAATGAAAACGCATCTCAGACAGAAGCAGAGCACTCATTTACAAGTTAACTCCCTTGCGGTTAATATATTGTTGGTAGGATTTAATGCTCTCATTATCTTTCATTATTTACAGCCAATGTATTAATATCCCATGAAATGTTTCCTCTGAAATGATTTTAATCTTCTTATTTAGCTTGTTCTAAACTCAACCATTTTATATAATGAACTTGTTCCCCCTAATTAACTGTTCATGGGGAGCCCACACTACCCTGCCAGGAAGTTATTACTAACATGAAGTGTTCAAATGGCCCTGGTAGGGAGCTGGGATGCCGGTAGGCTCGGTATTCACGGTTCCATCAATTCTTTCATAACCATGAGCTTAGATTCTGAGTAGCAATACTTTCTAACAGATACCTTAAAGCCTGGACCAATGATTGATTATCTACATGTCCCAAACACAATCCCTTAAGTCATGTCTAGGACTGCAACAGTCAACACTAGAAATGCATTTATTAAATCAAACAGCTCTTACTGATACACCTACCAAGACACTGTCACTGTGCAGGGCACTAGAGATTAAAGGATATAGACTCCACAGTCACAGGGGTACCAGAATCATACAGGCAAGCAGAGGAAATTCCACAGGAAAGCTATTTCTAAAAATATAAGATATGAAAGATATTAAAACTGTGCACACAAAAAAATCATAAAACATTACGAGATTAATTGTCAACTAAGTCAACTAGACAGTTCAGAACACTAAGTGATCACTGTGGGCTAGAATGAGCTGGGAAGGCTTTGCTGTTTTAAAGATGCTGCAGCAAAATCTTGAGGAAAGTACGGGTTGAATGGTTACAGGTGGAGAAGGACATTCTTAGTCATTGCAAGTCACTCTTTTACCGAGTACCTATTATGTGAGTACCAATCAGCTAAGAGCGGTACCTGCACTAACTCGTTTATACTGCAAAACTTACAGTAAGTAGTTCTTACAGCTTGATTTTTTTTCAAAAGACAACTAAAGCACAGAGAAGTCACACAGCTAATCTGTAGCAGAGCCATAGTCTGGACGCACTGTAACTCCTAAATTAGTATTTCCATTCTGCTATAATGTGTCCCCATTTGGCACTAGGAGGAAACAGAGTGAGAAGGAACTTGAAGACCTGACACTCTAAGTAGATGGGTTTGACTGCACGAAAGGGCCTAAGAAGTTGAACCAAGAGAGATAAGGATACAAAGGTGAACCTTGGAGGGCTCTGGATGGCATGAAGCCTCCTTCTGGGCAGATCCCCAACACATTGTGATGGAATGAACTCCCCGCAGAGGTCACTTGCCATAAGTTCCCCAGCCAGGACCAGGTGCCACTTGCCTGGGTAACTTTGCATTTATTCCTGTCCTTTCAGCTTCGAAAAACAGTCAGCTTAGACAGTTTCAAGTCACTTGCTCTATAAGACGAAGCCTCAGAATATAACAGCTGGAAGGACCCAGAGAGATGGTCTAAGGCAAGCCCCTTCACGATCTGGGTTCTTTCTCTCCCTAACCTAAGCCTTTCATCACCTGCATCCAAATTTACATCACAGTTGAGAACTAGATACAAGAGTCTGCCCTCTGGCTGTGTGATCTCAGACCCAAGACTTAACCTTTCTGTCCCTAAATCTGTCCACGGAATGATCTTTGTATTTGCTGCCCAAACAGCTCATGCATCTCTAAACCCCTCTTCACATGTTTGATGCCCCAGCCTCCAAAATGTTCTTGGAACGTCACTACTCAGCTGGGAAAACTATATAGAGGAGTTCCCCAAACACTTTGCCTATAAGAACTCTCATCTAATATTTTAAAATGCCAAGAGTTCTCTCCTGTGAACTTCCCTGGTGGCGCAGTGGTTAAGACTCCCCGCTCCCAAAGCAGGGGGCCAGGGTTCGATTCCTGGTCAGGGAACTAGATCCCACATGCATGCTGCAACTAAGGAGCCCGAGAGCCACAACTAAGACCCAGTGCAACCAAATATAAACAAATAAATAAATTATTTATTTTTATTTTTAAAGAGTCGTCTCCCACTATGGCAGGTGTTTGTTTTGCACCTGTTGACTGAGAAAATAATGACCAAAACTTCTGCTGATATAGGCACTTTTTAGAGTGAATTTGCATTTCACTGTTTGGAACAGCATCTACTCAGAGTTGAAAAATAAAATTACCAGTCCATGGGAGCCACTGTATTTATTCAGACTGTGGAAAATACTGATCTTCTAATAGATTTACCTTACTTCGCATTGACACTAAGGTCTTTCCAAAGATATTCAGCCCTCAGATTGCAAACCACTGACCAGAGCTCTTTAACTAATTTGGTAATTATTATCCTCAGGAAGTTAACTTTTCCTACAGTCTCCTCATTTTACGGCACAGGATGTTAAATGCCACTGCCAAAGCCACCACACGGAGAGTGTGGTCTGTCTGATGTAGGCACCGTAGATTACAAATATAAAGATCCTTAACTCACCTTCATAGCACAACAGTATTCTGGTAAAGAATCTAGAAAGCAATTGCTTAAAGGGCAGAACTCTTCTTTGGTTGTTTGCTAGTTTTCCCATCCGAAAGGCCTCATTAGGCACAAGAAACGGAACAGCAGGGTTTTAAAAAAAAAAAAAAAGAAGCAAAACTGCCTTCCCAAATCCAAGAGTTCAAATGAGATTGCATACAAATTGCTGGGGTCTCTCTTCGCTCAGCCTAGCAGCTATTATTCCTACTTCTATGTGACTTGCATGGCAAACACTGGAACAGAAGACAGAGACAAAGAACCAGGACCAGGAAAGACAATAAAATCGCTGCCTGTGTTTCTTCCGCAATCTACCAGGCTAGTCTCTGCCTTGCAAATTTCTTCCACATGCTGCTGTCCATCATACAGGCAGCTTGTAGAAAACGAAAAAAAAAAAAAAAAGCCATCAGTTGTCATAGAAACAATAGCAATTTGTGCCACCTTTGTGCAAGCAGATAGAAAGCTTGCTGCTGCCGTTTGGCCGGTTTCCAAGGACACAGGTTGAGAAACACCGGCCGGCTTAAAAGGGAGCCCCTGAATTTCTACCAAGCCAGCAAACGGATACTCTTAAAGAGGGCTATCACATACTTGCCTGGGATTGAAGGTTAATTAAAATACAGTCCTGGATGTGGGAACAGTTTAAGAAAGACACATTCCTCGACCCCAAATTCCCCTGTGTGAGGTCTAACAAGGCGATTGTAACCTTGCACACTGGGGTCGTGCTGTGGGGGAGCAGCGGGGAGCAGGGTGTTCAGCCCTCAGTCTGATGGGATCTGTTTTCATCAGAGAAAGATGTAATCATCTCTAAGAGACTCTAATTAAGCCGGTGATTAAAGTTAGCTTTGGGAGAGGAAATATCCCAGGGGTGAGGCCGGGATGCCAGGCATCATGCTGACAGCGCACAGCCAGGTGGCTGTGGCCTTCTCTCAATTTAGGGCCTCTTTAAGACGGCTGCAGAATGGCTCCCCTTGTAAATCAGCAGGCTGGCATGAAAGAGTCCCCCCCAGCCTCTCACAGTACATTCCAAAGGGCCAGCCGGCCCTGGGGCTCTCCCAGCCCAGGAAGTGTCTGTCAGAGAGGTGTGACACAGTGACCTTAAATATAAAACTCATGTAAAACTGCGGGTCCCATGGGCTGGTGGAAGAGAAAAAAATCCTGTTAGCAGAGCTTCTAGAAGTCTCTCTCTCACTCTTCATGCTGTTTCTACTTGTCAGTATGGAGAGAGTATCTAAGGGCTGTAGACACAATCAGGGAGAGGCAGGGTTGGAGCTGTAGAGCTCGGTGGTGAAACAAGATGAGCAGAGGGTCTGTGACAGACAGGAGGTCAAATCCAAGGGACGGTCAGAAGAAAGCAGAGAGCGGAGGCAGAGGCGTCAGGAATCACAAGGAGTGTGCGCAGTGGGTAGGAGAGGGCCAAAGGTTTCCACAGGCTGGGAATATGCAGACTCCCAGAGTAGACTAGACCGTCCATTTGAGGCTTGATTTTGAGACATGCACCCAAAACATCCAAATGCACCCAGATGTTTTTCATGTGCCCATGCTCTGACAAGAATGAGTTACACACGAGATCAGCTGGATTAGGTTTAGCTGCATGAGACAGAAAATCAAAAAGAGCCCTGGCAAAAGCCAGAGGTTGGCAGACGAGGGCTGCTAAGGTGGCTTTATGGCAGTCAGAGACTCAGGCTCCTTTTAGCTTTCCATTCTGTCTCTAGGCCGTGGGCCTCGGCCTCATGCCCCATAGTGGCTGTTATAGCTGCAGGCCTCACAAGCACATTCCAAACAGCTGGACAGATGAGGAAGGGTACCCTCTTCCCCTTCTACAAAGGCTTGCCAGAAGTATCAACCAACACGTTTGCATAAAACGCCCTGGTCAGAATCTACTCATATGGTCACACCTAGTTGCAAGGTACATATATGGAAAATGTGGTCTTTCGGTTGGATTCATTGCAACTCTGAATAAATTACTAAGTAAAAGGGGAAATAGATACTTTTAGGTACCTAGAAGTCTCTGCCAGTCAGGGTATTCTTTTTGGATTCTCTGATCATCTCTTTCGACTGTGTCAGTTATGGTCACAAAAAAGAAAACTGTTCCTCTGCTCCCTACTCACCAAATGTGTGTGTGTGTGTGTGTGTGTGTGTGTGTGTGTGTGTTTGTGTGTGTGTGTGTGAGTTGGGGGAGTGGGAAGTCCCACAGCAAGCAATTATACAACTCTCCAGACACCAGCTGTGTGTCCCACCCTTTAATTCTGACATGAACAGGCAGAGTCAGTGCAGACCCCACAGGTTAAGGGCTCAGTCCCATAAGACTGCACCCCCGAACCCCACCAAGACTTCAGACACCAATTGCAAATCCGGGCCTCCCACACTTCTGACCAACAGGCTATAAATTAGGGGTTCCCACAACCCCCTCCTTGTGTTCAGTAATTTGCCAGAACAGCTCACAGAACTCAGGGAAACGCCTTACATACTATTACCAGTTTATTATAAAGGCTATAACTCAGGAGCCGTCAAATGGAAGAGCTACATAGGGCACGGTATGTGGCAAGGGGCACAGAGCTTCCACGCCCTGTCCAGACACACTATGCTCCCAGCATCTCGATGTGTTCACCAACTTGGAAGCTCTCTGAACCCCTTCTTTTGGGTTTTTATGGAGGGTCCATTACACAGACAGGGCTGATTTAATCACTGGTGATTGAATTCAATCTCCAGCCCCTCTCTTCTTCCTAGAGGTGGGGAGGGGGAGAGCTGAAGTTTCTAACCCTCCAATCACAGGCTGGTTCTCCTGGCAACCAGCCCCCTATCCTGAAGCCCTCTAGGGGCTTCCAGTTACCAGTCACCTCATTAACATACGAAAAGACGCTTTTACCCTCTGGAAATTCCAAGTGTCTTAGAAGCTCTTGTGTCAGGAACCAGGGACTGAGACCAGTCATAACCAGAAAGGTTCCTATGCCCTATCACTCACGAATTACAAGGGTTTTAGATGCTCTGTGTCAGGAACAGGGGTCAGAGACCAAACGTATATTTCTTATTATGTTTCCATCACACACTCTGCAGCAAGAAATTCTTTGTTCAGCAGTTTGTCCCCGGAATAGAGCACGTCTTCCTCAAAGTTGGCAGGTAGTGCTGGAATTATGGAGCCAGTGGGAGGGAAGACATCTTAGGAGCTCCCATCTACGAGAAGAAATTCTGGAAGGTAAAGCCCCAGCGATGAGTCATCACCACCCAGAGACTGAGCTGTATAGCCCTGTTGTGACCCTGGCTCCAACTACTCGGGGCTTCCGCTAAAGCACAGTCAGGCTTGGCTCCCGTGATAGCCAGGGAGACCATGGTTGCAATCATAGCTTCACAAGCAATGGGATTCAGTCACTGAGTCTCTGCAAACACTGTCAAGCCTCCCTGCCTCTGAAGATGCTTCTAGTCCTGCAAGTGAAACAATATGTAAATTACAGATTAAAAGACAGTGTGATAAGTGTGATGCTAGGTGTTGCAGGTGCACTATGGGAGATTCATCTAAATTGTATGGGAGTCAGAGGAAAGCTTCTCCTGAGATGCAATCCTGCTGAGCTTGAAAGACAAGTAGAAGTTAGACTAATTGAAAAAACTGGAAAAGTATTTCATGCAGGGGAGCAGCACATTCACAGATATAAATATGAAATGGGACATGTTCAAGAGAAATCCTCTGAATGGAGTATATGGTAAAAATGGATGGCTGGAGACCGAATCTTGAGTGATAACAATTAAAACATATAATGCTTATAACGTGCCAGATTCTGTTACAAATGCTTTAGGTATAACTCATTTAATCCTCATGACACCTCTATGAATAAATATCTTATCCCCATTTTACAGATAAGGAAACTGAGTCCCAGAGAGCAAGGGCACACAGATAATATGTGACAGAGGCAGTATCTGAAGGCAGGCAGTCTGACTGTAATGTCTATGCTTTTCACTGCCATACTGCAGTCTGGTGAGGGGTTTCCACATCTTGATCTTTGAACTTTTTCCAAAGGCAATGACGAAGCTTTGAAGAGTTTTAAGCCAGATGGTGACAGGATCCCATGTTTGTCTTTAGAAAGTCACTCTAGAGGTTGTGTAAAGAAGGTTGGAGGGGATAATGTCGGAACGAGGGGCCAAACCTAGTCCAACACTCAGGAGCAGGATTCTGGTCCCAGGATATCTGGGCATGAGACCGATGAGAGAGGTTGACCAAAAAATTCCTGAAGGTCCATGGGTCCCGAGCAGGGGAAGGTGTCAGGAGCTCCGGCCCGGCGGAAGACGAGACCAGGACTCAGTTACCAGATCAAAGTTATAAGCAGAGAGTGGACACAAAGCAGGAGGCAAGAACCTAGTTCTGAGAAGTGGGTCTCAGGACCTCAACAGAGGTTGACTTTGCGCGGGAAAGATGTCCTTAAGATTTCAGGCCAGGCAGAGGCTCGGCACCTTGGCTGCGCTGCGGGAGAAAATGGTCAAGGAGTGTGTTACCCCGAGTCCCCAGCACAGTCCTAGACCTAAGCCAGCCCACCTGCCAAACCTAGACGCTTGCACCACAGGGCCTGGGACACTTGAAACACAATGGTTTAAGCAGATTCTAAAAGCAATCTGAATGAGACCACTGGGAACATACAAAGTTCTGAGCCTAAGGTGCTCAATGCCAGCAAATAGATTTCGGAAGTTGTCGTGCCATCTCAGGTCTGGCCAGAGAAGCGTCATCTGGCTTTTCTCTCCAGGCCCAGTCAGTCCATGGGCGCTGTGTCTTCACCTCAACAGGAGCAAGCAGAACCCAGGCATAGAGCTGGTAGTACGTCAGGCAGGGACAGGAACTGAGAATGGACCAGCCAGGGTATCCAGAGATTGTGACAGTTAAGGAGAAGGCATGACACAGCACAAGCCATCTGGGTCTTTAGCAAGCAGCACAATCTCCTGATTCCAGGGAGGAGGTTTAAAATTCATGACACTTGTTAAAGAACGATAAGGGAGACTTTATTCAAGGGGGGCCATTGCGATCAGCATGGGGACCACTGCAATGGGGATTCACAGTGGGAGAGAAAGATTGGCTCAACTCCAAATACGACAAAGAAAAGTGGGAATTTACAGCCAAGGGGCAGGGTGGGGTCAGTGGATAGAAAATTACTAAGAGGAAACATCAGGGGTAAGGGAAGATTCTGGCTAAACCTAGCCACCAGGATTCTCACTGAAGGCAAGGAGGGTGACCAGACCCCACCAGTGGGATATTGGAGGATGAGAACTTACTTAGATATTGAGGGTGATCGGATATCAAGTGTAGGTTAAACTGACTTAGGATTCTTGCTAAAATTGGGCAATGAAGAGACAAATACGGAAGTCCAAAAGTCGAGGCCTAGTTTAAAAAGGGCTCAAAGGAGCCTGATTAGAGTTTGGTCAAGGAGAGAATCTTTGTCAGGGATTGGCAAAAACCAAAAAACAAATAAACCCCGAAAAACTCAATTATATCATAATGACAAATCAAGAACAGTCCATGCATCTTCTATATTTTCTTTCTTATTTTTTTAAAGTGAAGATAATAATCGTGCAGTTGAACACCATCATTTAAGTCTATATTTACTGCAAACTGGAACCCACCTGGCCCTAAGAAGCAAAACTTCATATGAGTTCATTGCATGAAATCTGTCATCACAGAGCCATGCTTTAAATGATTTCACCCTTCCTTTTCCTATCCTTCCCCCACTCATAGGGAGCAGTGGGGCGTCTTCCGTTTGAATTTGTTGTTCAGAAGAGATTTTGAGTACCTCAGGGTAAACTGAGAAATGGTGCCCAGGTAATATTCTTAAAATTAGAAAATATGTCTGTCTTACATCCATAGGCATTTTTTCCTAGTACAGATCCCTACACGATCTCCTTCCCTGTTTCCCCAGAAGTAGGAGATGCCTTGAACATTTAAAAACTAATGAAGCAAAGACATGGGAGAAATTTAGATGCCTATTACTAAGTGAAAGAAGCCAATCTGAAAAGGCTATATACTGTATGATTCCAACTATATGACATTCTGGAAAAGGTGGAACTATGGACGTTAATAAAAAATCAGTGGTTACCAAGGATGGAGAAGGAGGGAGATGAATAGGCAGAACACAGAGGATTTTTAGGGCAGTGAAACTACTCTGTATGATACTATAATAGCAGATTACATGTCATTATACTTTTGTCAAGACTCATAGAATGAACAACGCCAAGAGTGAATTCTAAGATAAACTATGGACTTTGGGTGATGATGCTGTGTCATTGTGGGTTCATCCCTGATAAAAAATGCACCACTCTCGTGAGTGATGCTCATGACGGGGAGGCTATGCATGTGCGGGGGGCAGAGAGTATATGGGAGAAATTTCTGTACCTTCCTCTCAATTTTGTTGTAAACCTAAAACTGCTTTTTAAAAATTGTCTTATTGGGCTTCCCTGGTGGCGCAGTGGTTGAGAGTCCGCCTGCCGATGCAGGGGACACGGGTTCGTGCCCCGGTCCGGGAAGATCCCACATACCGCGGAGCGGCTGGGCCCGTGAGCCATGGCCGCTGAGCCTGCGCGTCCGGAGCCTGTGCACTGCACTGGGAGACCCCACAACAGTGAGAGGCCCGCATACCCAAAAAAAAAAAAAAAAAAAAAATTGTCTTATTAAAAAAAAAACAAAAACCTAATGAAACCTCATTACTTTGAATTATACTATTTTGGAAAATGCGATCTTTTTAATTTGTGTTGGGATGAAATTTACAGAAAGCGATTGCAGAAAAGTTTCTAAACCGCCTAATAGCACAAACACCATAATCAGGCCCCTGACATGTTACTTCGTTTCTGGAAATAAATATTTCTCTTTTGGGGATAGCTAACACAAAGGCAAGAGCCATCCTGTGCCCACCACCTGATGTGAGTGTAAAGGACCGATATGCAAAAGTGCCGGGGGAGCGAAAAGGAAGAGTGGGGAGACTTTGTCGATCTTACCCGCATCCCGCTCCCCCCTCCCCACAGTATTCAGGGCTGTGTTTAGTGCTGGTCCCACCGCGCCTCTCTCGCTGCAAAACCCCGCGGTGCGGAAACTCGAGCTGTGAGCGGCACAACAATGAGGACTCCAGGACCTGGAGGACAGGAAAAAGAGGCAGGCAGGGACACAAATGCAATGCTTGAGATCAAAAGGTGATCGCGGACTAAAGGTGGCGGGTCTGAATGAGGAAGTGGCATGTGGCGGGTAGGGGCATTCCCTGCTCACACTTGGCCGTGAACCCTGCAAAGGGCTGCAGAACAATGAGGAACCGAGATGGCTGGTGCAAAAGGCAAATCTAACGCCTTTGAGGCCGGGAGCTTGTTGGCGCTAAAACCTGACGTATGGGAAAAAAAAAAAAAAAGAAGGAGCAAAGAGCAAAGGAAAGTCGGAAGTCTCATGTATATCAAAGAAAAGGGCTCGAAGAAATGCTGCAAAAAATTACTTCAGCTCAGGAAGCTTCCGGAATTTGGGACGCTGACGTAGCCGCCGCCGCTGCCCTCTGCAGCTGTGACTCTGAGCGTTGTCTTCTCTTTAACTGCCACTTTGATACCACAGTCTTTTGAAGTCTTTTTTTTTTTTTTTCCCGTATATTTGTCATTTACTTCTGCATCAGAAAGAAGTTACCGTTCCAGTGTTTACCCTCTCGCTGGGATCTGCTAGGAGCGGGGCAAAGGCAGGTCCGTCGGCGCCCTCTCCTGGTGCTACTGCGAAGCTGCAGCAGGTGGAGCTAAGGAGAGAGGGCTTGCGTTTTACCATGTCTGGGGCAGCAAATTTTTATTAAAGTTTACCCCGTATCTGTGGTTTTCAAACTTAAGCGATCACCAGAAACGCCAGACGGGATCGTTAAAACAAGATTTCTAGGTCCCGCCCCCAGAGTTTCTGATTCAGTAAATTTGGAGTGCAGCACAATTTGCAGTTCTAGCAAGTTCCCAGGTGAAGCACAATTTGCATTTCTAGCAAGTTCCCAGGTGATACTGATTAAGGGAGCACAGTCCCAGAACCACTACCACCTGCACAAGGGACTGGGCGAGGTAGGAAGGCACGTGAGAAAAATCAGTGGACCTTATCCTAAAGCAGGGAGGGCTCTGTATAAACTGAAGAAGCTTTCAACTTGCCAGGGTGTCATTCGCTGTAGTAAATGGTGCCACCTGAATGAGAACTAAGGTCTCAGCCCCCCCCAGCCTGTGCTCTCCCCCTTGCAATGTGCCGAACCTCAAGTACCCTGACCGTGACCTTGATGTGTAGTAACATCTATAACTGCCACCTGGGGAAAAAACACACTTCGAATGTTGCTGAGGCAGGAGAATTTACCCCGCGCTCACACACCCGCCGCCTCCTGAATGCTTTCCCCAGCAAAACCCACCCGTCTTCTGAAGCTCTGTGGCACCAAAGCGCAGTGGGGCTGTGAATGTGGTACCTTTTCTCCCTGCACCCTGGTGTGTGGGAGTAGGTGTGAGAAAGCCAAGACTTTGTTGTTGCTGCTTTCAGCCATCTTGTGGCTCCGGGTTGCCCCCAGGATAGGTTTTTAGTAGAGCTCTGCATCACACCTCCTGTTTCCCCTTTCTTCTCATTTGATGCTTTTTTTTTTTTTTTTTTTTTTTTTGCGGTACACGGGCCTCTCACCATTGCGGCCCCTCCCGTTGCGGAGCACAGGCTCGGGACGCGCAGGCTCAGCGGCCATGGCCCACGGGCCCCGCCACTCCGCAGCATGCGGGACCCTCCCGGACCGGGACACAAACCCGTGTCCCCTGCATCGGCAGACGGACTCCCAACCACTGCGCCACCAGGGAAGCCCTCATTTGATGCTTTAAGTGCTCTGAATAATTACCGTTTCTCCTCTCTCCGCATGGAACATCTGGGCCTGTGGGCCTTCTACCTAGAATGTCCTCTCCTCACCTTCTCTTCCTACCACCACCTTGTCTGAGGAACCCCTGTCATTCCATGAGGACTCAAGGTCGATTTTATCTTTGGACAACCTCCCTTCACACCCCCCTCCCCAAGACTGAGTAGGAACCTGTACTGCAGTGTTCCCGCTGCCCTCCACACTCTCATGGCAATTGCACGGTCACCGGGCCGGTCCCGCTAGACTCCTTGGGGGAAGGACTATGCCTTTTTCATCTTGGCACCTTCGGATCTAGCACAGTGCCTAGAGTATAATGGGTGCTCAGTACACACACTAGGAAGAATGAACACAGGGAGGTAGGATGGAGAATTTCTACATCATGAACCCATGTAAACTGAAAAGGAGCAAAAGTAGGTGAGCCCAAAGAGCATTTGAAGGCCATGAAGCACCACCATTCTCAATACCCAGGCCACGCAAGAAAAGCCACACTTCCTGGAAGAGACAGACACGGGCCTGCGAGGTAGAACCCTGGCAATCCCAGAACAAATCATAAACTCAGAAGCGTCATGGTTGGGAGGGATCTTGGACATTTCAGAAGACACAGAAAGATGCATGAATCGTCCCTGGTCCCAAGGCTTTTAGCAAATGCAAGTAGTACCCGGGCCTCTGGACTTGTTATCTGATGTTTTCATCACACATTATGACACAGAGATTGGATAAGCCCAGTGATGAAAAGGTGGGGCAGAAAATAGTAAGAGGGCCTCCGGACAACAGTACCAGCTCTGGCAGCCACAGAGGTACTATGCTCAGATCTTGCTTCAAAAAAATAACTTACCAGCAGCTGCAAGGATTGCCCTGAGCTGACGCCTTACAGCTGTTAGCACCTCCAGGTTTCATGCAGGCTTTTTCATGCTCATTCCTAGAGGCTCGCAGCCAGTGACTCAACATGAAAGGGAGACTGGGACATAGTCATTTCTGCCTAACATGGGACTGCTCTGAGGGCGACATTTACTTAAGAACTCCCAAATGGATTGGCCGATACAGTCATATCTGTACAGCAGTCTGGCACTTTAACTGCCAAGCCAGCTTTTCTCCCTTTTATCTCTCACAGGCATCACCCCTCACTAAACCTCTTGTACTCCTAACTCTGTAACTGAGCAAGATGCTACGGGGCTTTCCTGGGGCAGACCCTGCCCCCATATCCTCCGCTGAAGCTCCCCTCTGAAGTACCCAGATAATAGCATCTCATGCGTATTTCCTGAATTTTTCAGATGCTAAAAACCACCACCAAAAGGAAGAAATTGACTACTTGATGATCATGAGTACGTAGCCCCCAGAATTTTGGGCGCCTAAGGATTGGTAATGTTGACTGCCCTGTTACCTCACCATCAACCAATCAGAGACTTGTGCAGGAGCTGATCACTTACACTGTGACCCCGTCCCTCACTTTGCCTTTAAAAATGCTTTGCTGAAACCCTTCGGGGAGTTGGGGTATTTTGGGCACAAGCCACCCATCTCCTGGCAGGGCCCTGCAATAAACGTTTCTCTGCTCCAAACTCCAATGTTTGTTTGTTTAGCCTCACTGTGCGTCGGGCACATGAACTTGCATTTGGTCACAACTCCACATTATCATCTACTTCCCAGAGGACCTAGTACATCAGCCAAAGCCAGATGGGGTCTCCAGAGGCAACAGTAGGAAACACAAAGGAAAGGGGGTCACTTGCAGCTGACCAAGTGCACCAAACCCAAGGTCCCATTGGTGATCTTGATCTCAGGTGACCTCGGCCTGCAGTGGCTTGAAGCAGGATCTCACTTCACTGACTAGAGCTTGAACTCAGGCCGAGGCAGTGAGAGCACTGAATCCTAGCCACTAGACCACCAGGGACCAGTGGTCAGTGACAAGGCTCTGGCTTGTCTGCTCTGTAGAAATAAATTTCAACAAAGAGACGAAAAGTAGTGAAACAAGTAAAACGTTTATTAGGAGGAAAAACTATGTGTGAATGGACACACGGGCGGGCTCAGAGAGAGAGAGTTACACCTTCGTGGTAGTTTAAGTCACTTATATGGAGCATTTCTTCCGGGTTTCCTCTGGCTAGTTATCTTGCACTGCCTGGCTCTGAGTCCATATTTGGTATAACTCAGGGTCCCCTTCCCCGCACCCCCATGTGCACATGCGTCTCTTAGCCAAGATGTATTCTAGTGCAGAGGCCTATGAGAAGATTGACACCACCTACCATGGGGTGGTACCCCCTCCCTTTTTGGCCCCCGAGGAGTCTTTCTGTGCCTGTGTAGTCCGGAATGTCTTGACCTCAAGAATGAGAAATACGTGGTCTGTTTATCTCTTATCTGGGCAGGACTCAGCTGCTCCCTGCCCCACCTTTATCTTATCTTGGAGTATCTGCCCACAGGGAACCTGTTCCAGCTGCTCAGCCTGGGGCTTCCTTGAAGATAACAGAAACTGGTAAGTGTGCCTTCCATATTATTAAAGATCCTCAACATTTCATGTTTTAAGGCAAGTGCCCTTAGCTCCAAACTTCACGCCACAGCCAGTCACACAAAATCATATCCTTGACGCCCAGGGAAGACTCCCAGTGCATTAAGTGAAAAACACCAGCCTTCCATCTCACAAGCATAACCTTGGCCTGCATATCCTTTTCTAGCTCATTGCCAGCACCAGAGCTCTGCCCCTTTCGTTGAAATGTCCTCAAAAAGGCAAGGAGAGGGCTTCCCTGGTGGCGCAGTGGTTGAGAGTCCACCTGCCAATGCAGGGGACACGGGTTCGTGCCCTGGTCCGGGAAGATCCCCCATGCCGCAGAGCGGCTGGGCCCGTGAGCCATGGCCGCTGAGCCTGCGCGTCCGGAGCCTGTGCTCCGCAATGGGAGACGCCACAACAGTGAGAGGCCCGCGTACCTCAAGCAAAAAAAAAAAAAAAAAGGCAAGAGAATTTAAAGAATTACCTATGCCTATAATCTCAGATCTTCTCAAATCTACATCTTCTGACATCCTAGAACCTTTTGGTTAAAAAGCCCAAGGAGAGGTGGGGAGAAAGAAACTAAAATTAGGAGTCTTATCTCATCAGATCCCTCCCAAATATTTCTCTAACCTATCCACTAGCTGTCCATCCTTGATGCCGGAGATACAGGAGAGAAGCCAAATGTACCTCAAGCATATCTTCCCATCAGCTCCAACCTCGAAGGCCTGAAAGCCTTCAAGGTATCAAAGGAAGAGAGAGAGAGATCCACCTCCAGTTGAGAACATAGAAGGGTTAGAGGAATTCATCTCACTGAAAGGAGCTGCCCTTTGGGTGTTAATGTTAAAAGTAACCACACAAATCAGCCACACTTTGTACTTGATAGATTTCTTTAGCCCAGCATTCAATATTGCCAAGTAATTCTAATCGAGCTTCTCTAGCCAGCCCAAACTCCAGAAGCACTCCTATCATAAAATATGTCACCACCCACCCTTGTACTGTTGATTGCATCCCCAGAAGTTCAACCTAAGTATACCTTTAAAACACTGCCTTCTCACGTACATACAATGGAATATTACTCAGCCATAAAAAGAAACGAAATTGAGTTATTTGCAGTGAGGTGGATGGACCTAGAGACTGCCATACAGAGTGAAGTAAGTCAGAAAGAGAAAAACAAATACCATATGCTAACACATATATATGGACTCTAAAAAAAAAAAAAAAGGTTCTGAAGAACCTAGGAGCAGGACAGGAGTAAAGACGTAGACATAGAGCATGGACTTGAGGACACAGGGAGGGGGAAGGGTAAGCTGGGACGAAGAGAGAGAGTGGCATGGACATATATACACTACCAAATGTAAAATAGACAGCTAGTGGGAAGCAGCCGCATAGCACAGGGAGATCAGCTCGGTGCTTTGTGTCCACCTAGAGGGGTGGGATAGGGAGGGTGGGAGGGAGACGCAAGAGGGAGGAGATATGGAGATATATGTATATGTACAGTTGATTCACTTTGTTATACAGCAGAAACTAACACACCATTATAAAGCAATTATACTCCAATAAAGATATTTTAAAAAAATAAGATAAAACACATATATTAAAATAAAAACTTTATTTTCAAATCATGAAAAAAACAAAACAAAACACTGCCTTCTGCCACAATCATTATTTCTTGTTCCATCTGGCTTCCAAGATACATTTCCTGGTCAGCATAGACCTAGGAACATGTACTGAACTACATAGTACTACATAGTAACTCTATTTTAGCTCCTACTGTCAAAGAGAGTTGAGAATTAGGTTCATTTTCTTTGCCTCTAGGCTCTTACAGAGCCCTAGGAACCAGAGGGTGGCTAAGAGGGCAGCAGCTTTATCTACCACCTTTAATCAGGGCCATGCTTAAGCCTTCCCAACAGATGAGAATCTGTGTTTAAAAGTAAATCTCCATCATCAAAAAATCTAGAAACAATAAATGCTGGAGAGGGTGTAGAGAAAAGGGAACCCTCCTGCACTGTTGGGAATGTAAATTGATACAGCCACTGCGGAGAACAGTATGGAGGTTCCTTAAAAAACTACAAAGAGAACTACCATATGACCCAGCAATCCCACTACTGGGCATATACCCTGAGAAAACCATAATTCAAAAAGAGTCATGTACCAAAATGTTCATTGCAGCTCTTTACAATAGCCCGGAGAGGGAAACAACCTAAGTGTCCATCATCGGATGAATGGATAAAGAAGATGTGGCACGTATATACAATGGAATATTACTCAGCCATAAAAAGAAACAAAATTGAGCTATTTGTAATGAGGTGGGTGGACCTAGAATCTGTCATACAGAGTGAAGTAAGTCAGAAAGAGAGAGACAAATACCGTATGCTAACACATATATATGGAATTTAAGAAAAAATAATGTCATGAAGAACCTAGGGGTAAGACAGGAATAAAGATGCAGACCTACTAGAGAATGGACTTGAGGATATGGGGAGGGGGAAAGGTAAGCTGTGACAAAGCAAGAGAGTGGCATGGACATATATACACTACCAAACGTAAGGTAGATAGCTAGTAGGAAGCAGCCGCATAGCACAGGGAGATAAGCTTGGTGCTTTGTGACCGTCTGGAGGAGTGGGATAGGGAGGGTGGGAGGGAGGGAGACACAAGAGGGAAGAGATATGGGAACATATGTATATATATAACTGATTCATTTTGTTATGAAGCAGAAACTAACACACCATTGTAAAGCAATTATACTCCAATAAAGATGTTAAAAAAAAAAAGTAAATCTCAAGATGATGAATGAATAGAAGAGGTCATTTCATTAAGTATATGGTGAATAATGGACAATTTTGCACATAAAGGACACTGCCACTGGCTGTGCTACCTGTAGAAACCCAGCCTGCACAAAAGTGCTGCACTTAGAAGCATGATCTCATTGGTACACATTGTGAGGAGATAAGTATGTAATGGGCCAGGAGTTACAGAACGTTTCCCAGTTTGATAAATGAGTCAGATCGACTTTCTGAAGTCCTCTGGGAACATGCGTAAAAACCTGGGAAAAGGAACATCTTTCTCTGAGCAACTATGATCAACTCTCAGAGTATTTCCTGGGAATTCATAGACAGTGAGGCCACTCGCTGAGCTGATTGTGCGTGTCATGCCATTAACCCCAAACTGGACACTCATTTCCAGGAAATTACTGCACTTGAATCATTGTCTCTATAATAAGCATAAAAGAAGAGGGCATAACAATTTCTTCCAGAAGAAGCCTTTTTGCCTAGTTCTAGAGAATCATTTGCTGGGCATCAGCCTGGAATAATTCGTCCAGTCCTCGTGACTCTTCTTAAGAAGAGGTTAATGATTTGTTACCAGATGCACTGGAAGAAATAGAACCTCATGAGTATTCCTGTGGCAATTGACAAAACTGAACTGGAATCCCAGGTCGATTATTTATTCATATACATCTATGGGAAAGCTGTTTAACCTCACTAAGACTTCATTTTCTCACCTGTAAAATAAAGGTAATACCAATTGCCTTAAAAGTGATTGTAAGGATTGAATGGAAGTCATCACAGTCGTGAAATTAAGAGCTGCTCTTTGGCACCAGACTCCTGTGTTCAGAATGGCTTCTTACCAGCTGTGTGACTTTGGACAAGTTACTTATTGTCTCTGTTCCTCAATTTCTTCATAACAATAAAACATACTTATAGTGTTGTTATGAGAATATAATGAGTTAGCACAGGTAAAAAGCTGAGAGCAGTGCCCGACACATAGTAATCACTCAAAAAGTGTTATTATTATGGGCTTCCCTGGTGGTGCAGTGGTTAAGAATCCACCTGCCAATGCAGGGGACACAGGTTCAAGCCCTGGTCCAGGAAGATCTCACATGCCGCGGAGCAACTAAGCCTGTGCGCCACAACCACAGAGCCTGCACTCTAGAGCCCGAGAGCCACAACTACTGAGCCCGTGTGCCACAACTACAGAAGCCCGTGCACCTAGAGCCTGTGCTCAGCAGCAAGAGAAGCCATGACAATGAGAAGCCCACACACTGCTACAAAGAGTGGCCCCAGCTCGCCGCAACTAGAGAAAGCCTGTGCACAGCAACGAAGACCCAACGCAGCCAAAAATAAAATAAATAAATTTATCTTTAAAAAGTGTTATTATTGTTATTGTGTGTAAAGAACCAAGTGCGGTGCCTGCACTGCATATTCTAGACACTCAATAAACAGGAGTTCTCTCTCTCCCCTATTCTCTTGGCAAACTCCAGGGGAAGTGTTAGGTAACATTACTCAGTACCTTTTATTTTCCAGTTCCTCTACGTAAATCAGGATTACAGCAAGGGATTGTCCCCTTATCTCCATGGACACAGACCTCTTTGCCTCATTTCCCACTGGAAATATTTCAGATGTGACTGACCCCAAGTCCAACAAAAATGACCTCTAAAGCCCTCCAACCCACCTGGCCCCAACCAAAAATACACTCCCCTCAACTCACCAACCCACCCAGGTGCTTCAAATACCCATGATTCCATAATCCAGCAAATATTTGCAAAGCACCTTCCATATATAAAGCAATAGGAAGGACACAAAGATGGAGCAGTAGTGAACTCTGCCTCGAGGACCTGATGATTAGTAGGGGAGAGGAAGAACAAAAGGCACAGGCTGATAGCCACCATGAGTGGGAAACAAAGGGGGTCAGAAAACACTTCAGGAAGGAAGCAACATTGGGACTTATCTTAATCAATGTGTAGCATCCAAGGGAATGGGGAATTCCAGACAGAAGGAAGAACAAAGATTTAGCTGTTAGAAAGCATGAGAAAAAAAAAAAGAAAGAAAGAAGAAAACAAAAACAAAAGCAAAACAAGAAAAACTGACTGGGAGTTCCCTGGTGGCCTAGTTAGGATTCTGGGCTTTCACTGCCATGGCACAGGTTCAATCCCTGGTCAGGGAACTGAGATTCCCACAAACCATGCGACATGGCCAAAAAAAAAAAAAAAAAGAAAGAAAGAAAGAAAGAAAAGAAAAGAAAAGCAAGCATGAAAGACATACCAGGAAGGGTACGAAGTTGTCCCCTCTGGCAGGAGCTTAGGATAAATAAAAAGTTAGAGTTGGAGATAAAAAAAAAAAACGTTAATGGTGTTTAGGGTAGAACTGGGAGAGCATCAGCATATCTATAAAGTAGGGAGCCAATGAAGGTTTTGGAAAGATAAGTGACATGCCTAATGCTGGTTCTTGGATGGCAAATCTAACACCATCGCAGAGGATGAGTTGGAGAGGAGAGAGATAGGAGTTAGGAGATTGTTACACGAGTACGGGTGAGAAAGGAGGCTATTGGTGATGGTGGGATGGGAGAGTGAGGAAGATATGGGATGTAGTGGCCACAGATGTTGATCAATGATTGGCCTGGGAGGTGAAAAGAGAAAGAAACCAAGGATGAGCCGCAGATCTTGAACCTAGCTGCCTGATGGAACACAGGAGCCATGCCCACCACAGAACTAGGGGAAAAGAAGATTCTGGCCTTGGCAAGGAATGATGACTTGGGTTCACCCCTCTGAGAGTTAGTCCTGCCCTTTCCACATTCTTTTATGAAACTGCAAATAGAGGGAATTACTTTTTCAGGTCTTTCTTTATTTACAGGGGGAGGTCTCTATGAAAATCATAAGGCTCTGGGACTCCTGAGTAGAGAGGAAAGAGTGACAAAAGCAGAGGCAGAGATGGGAATAAATCTTCTCTTCCTCCTTCAGGCTCCTCTGACAAGCTTGTCTCCTGCTCATGGGAAGGAAAAAGGCTGACAGGAGGAACTTGTCCACTAGAATGTAACTGCTAGGAGGGCAGGGAATTTTTCTTTTCTGTCTTGTTCAGTGATGTATCTCTAGTGCCTAGAGCAGTCCCGGCAATAGTGGGAGCTCAATAATGTTTGTTGAATGAACGTATGACCCCTGTTTCTAGGCTTATGAAGAAATAAAGACTAGGTCTCTCATAGCTCACTCAGGCTTCCCCTCCCAACCTCAGTCATCTATTCTGTTCATTCTTTTCATCTTTTTTTTTCTTCCATCGTTGTCCAAATACACCTAGAAATAATTCTCAAAGAGTCCTGCTTTATAGTCTCACAATCTTGCCAAGCTCTCAGGAACTGACAATCGCAGGCAGGATAACAAAGGAAATGGCAGCCCTCCCAGGAGCAGGAAGCTGGATATTTATGTTGTGAAGCAAGCACGGTCCCTTGCTGGGGAAGAGGCTGGATTTGGGAGTGTGCAAGTGTCTGACTTCTTTTCTTGATTTTATTTTCTGTTTGTTGGTTCACTGCAAGGTTTTCATTGCTCGCCTCTTAGACTATGATTTGGAGACTGGAATGCTATCCAGAATATAATGTGAGTCTCTTTTGATGCTATGTGAGGATGCCTTACAACCAGTTTTTGCAAATTTGAGGAGTAGATTCCTCTGTAGAGTCTCAAAAAGCATCATAAGGTCCAGGAGTTGGTCCGAGACAGAGGACATCAAGGTGAAATGTTTAAGTGGATAAGGAGTGGGAATTGAAAGGATGTTATTGAAAAGAGTAGTTTATGAGTCAGGTTGGTCTTGACATCAGAAGTTGTAACCCCAGGCCCACCCATCCGGACTCATAGTTAAATTGTATCTTATCTTCCTTTTCTACTTCCTGAGACTTAATCGTGGTTTCCTCAGTTTTATCAGCTACCTAAAACTTTTTAAGATAAAAGAATGTTTTATTTTTTGGAAGCTGCTACACAAGGGCTCAGACTGATTTCCAAACCTACAAGTTTAAACTAGGTAATGCTTGACATGAGCCACTCATCCCCCTCTTTTCAAATTATACTCTGGGGTCATTTATTACGTGCCTATTGCATGGCAGGCACAGCAGGAACGTGAGAACAGAGATGAACAAGACTGTCTCTGCCTAAAGAAAAAAAAAAACACACACACAGGGGCTTCCCTGGTGGCGCAGTGGTTGAGAGTCCGCCTGCCGATGCAAGGGACACGGGTTCGTGCCCTGTTCTGGGAAGATCCCACATGCCGCGGAGCGGCTGGGCCCGTGAGCCATGGCCACTGAGCCTGAGCGTCCGGAGCCTGTGCTCCGCAACGGGAGAGGCCGCAGCAGTGAGAGGCCCACGTACCGCAAAAAAAACAAAGACCAAACAAACAAAAAAACACATACAATTTCTGTGTAGAGAAAGACACACAACCAGCTCTTCTAGAGCAGGCCATGGGAAGGGCTGACACGGAGCCACTGAAGGCTTTTGAGCAGTGAGTTTCGTGATACCCAGGCTTAGCCTTTTCAAACGGCTTCTACTTTATCTCTGTCATGACTAACTTCATTCCTTCAAGGACGTGCAGGAGAGAAGAATGATTTGCTCATTTTACAAATATTTAGTGTTGAGTCCATTCTGAGGAATTATACAGGCACCTACTTCTAGTTAAATCCCAGAGGACTACTCACAATTGAAAGCAATTAGAGAGAGCTAGAGCTGAAGGTGAAGAAAGTAATTGAGTTCAAGGGGAAAAAAAATTACCTGGGTGAGGAAACCAGGAAGAAAAGATGAAAATGGTAGGGAGGAGAGAGACGTGTGCTATCTAGGAGAGAGACAAGATGGTCTCACCCAGAGGCATGAAAACACCAGGACCTATCAAGATGCTTGCCACCGGGCCATGTCTGGTTTCTCCCCAGGACTTAGGTCAGTGTCTCACATATGGTATTGAATAAAATATTTGTGGATGAAGGTACTAAGAAACAATCAGGTTTATTTCATTATAATCCTTATACTTGTGAATCATACTTGTTCTCTTTGGAAAGCAAAGCTTAAACTCTACCATCTCTGTTTAATTTCCTAGGTCATCTTCACATATACTAGGTTACCATATCATATTGTATCACTTAGACATTTTCCTGTTGCAAATAACCTACATCTTAGGTTACTTGCTGTGTTCGATTTTAATATTGTAAATATAAAGGGAAAGCAAGAAAGTATGACAGCACTACACAGAAACGGAGTTCCCCAGGAGCAACCCAAAAGGGAATCAATGAAGGTTCCACGCTGGTTTACAATTCAAAGTCAATCCTGGTCACCTGCTCATGCATCTGTACCTCAGAAGCAGCAGCTCTGCTTCTCCCTCTGGTGACTCTTCAGGAACAAGCTTCTCTCTCCCTCTCTGCTTCTTTTCCTCTGCTATTCCTGTTCCATCTCTCCCTTCCTTCTACCTAGCATCAGATTTCCACACGGAGAGAGCATGAATGGATCGGTAGTAACCCAATGAGGGCTGCTGCCACTGGACAGAGTTCTCACACCTGCGAATCTCACAGGCTACTCCACAGGATCCCAATGGCCGGGGTGCCCATTCCCACTCCATTCTGTCCATGAGGCAATGTGTGTGAAGGGAACTCCCTGAAGCTTCCTGAAGGGCTCAGAACGTGGCAAGCACTTAGGGTTTCATGAATTTTTATTCATTTAAATTAATTTAGTCAAACAAGTATCACAGGGCTATCCAGAATTAACAGAACATTGAAAACGTCATTTATCCAAATCTGAACTCCTGAAATTCCAGCCCACCACCACCCCCTACCGCCAGCAGACCTGCTCTTCCCACAGACCTCTTCATCTCAGCTGAAGACAACTCTAGGATTCTTCCTTGATTCCTCTCTTTCTGTCACATCCCACATCTGATCTACCTGGAAGTCCTTTTGACTCCCCTTTTAAAATATACCTGGAAACTTAGAACTTCTCACGATCTCTGCCATTACCACCATGGTCCAAAGCACCATCACCTCCAGCCTGGAATTACTGCGGTTGCTCCTAACTGGTCCCCATGTACCACACCCACACTTGCTCCCCACCCATCTATTCTCAACACTGCAGCCAGAATGGTCCCTCTAAACATTGGTCGGATCATGTCACCTGTCTGTTCAGAACTCTCCAGTGGGGATTTCCCTGGTGGCATGGTGATTAAGAATCTGCCTGCCAATGCAGGGGACACAGGCTCGAGCCCTGATCCAGGAAGATCCCACATGCCATGGAGCGGCTGGGCCCGTGAGCCATGGCCGCTGAGCCTGCACTCTAGAGTCCATGAGCCACAACTACTGAGCCCACGTGCCGCAACTACTGAAGCCCATGCGCCTAGAGCCTGTGCTCTGCAACAAGAGAAGCCACTGCAGTGAGAAGCCACACGCCACAACGAAGAGTAGTCCCCGCTCACTGCAACTAGAGAAGGCCCACGCACAGCCAAAATAAATATATAAATTAAAAAAAAAGTGTCAACCTCTCGTCCCTCCCTCTCAATGATCCTGAACTGTAAAGATTTGTTACTTCAGCGCGACAGGTGGGGGTGGGAGGTGAGGAGCTCCATGGGACACAAGGAATCAGATCTTAATTCATCGTTTTGCCTGATGTAATAAATCTGAAAAGACAAAACAGCTTCAGAATGATCACAACAAAAGGTATTGTAAAATAAATTGAATGTGTAAATTTTTACACAATGTGAAATAAAGAATTGATCCAAATGAGCTAGAATTTATCAGAGAAGTGTCCCTGGAAGAAGTGGATTTTGAATCAATCCTGGAACAGGTGGAGAGAGATTGAAATTTCCCAATAAGGGAAGGACAAAATTCTTTTTGGTGTACAAGAGGCGAAGGAGGAAGAGGGCATGGAGACAGGAAGCAGTGAGTCATATATCGGGGAGGAGAGCTAGAGGGTCCTGATGTGGGATACCATAGTCATTGTGGGGGGGCTCTCCATTATGGCAGAACAACTAATCTACGGTGCAGCAGACTCGGCTAGAAATCTGAGCACAGCAAGCATGACTCAAGACCGATTTAGATTCTCGGAAGAAAAACCAAGGAATGAAAATGTGCTCATGAGAGACAATCCACAAAAAGAGAAAAGACCAAATACCACAATGAAAAATCCCAAGGGTAGCATCGGGTGTTCCATTCCAACCAAAGCATAAAATTTCAACTGAACTGCATTTCCCAGAGCTACTTCAGCCACTGGGCTCATCAAATCCAATTCCTCCTTTTGGTGGTCAAAAAATTGAAGCCACAGAGACTCATTAATGTAAAGAAACTTGAGGTCATCTGTCTGTATTTCCTGAGATGGTGCTAGACTTCGTGCCATTTCTCTACCTCAGGCACTCAAAACCCTTAAAAAGACAAAGAGCGTTATTGCCACAGAGGGCACACGTCTAGAAAAAGGGTTTTTAACAGCCAAAAGGAATTCCATTCCCTTCAAAGTAGTTTCACTACTACTTCAAAGTAGTAGTATATACTTAGTTCCAGCTGCCAGTACTCAGGCACACATCTTTTTATTACTTCTAAAATTTTTTTCTCCAGATATATGTATACGTATAGCTGATTCACTTTGCTGTACAGCAGAAACTAATAACATGGTAAAGCAACTATATGCCAATAAAAATTTTAAAATAATAAGTTATTTTTTTAAAAATTAAATTAAAGATGCATTTTTAAATTTATTTGTTTTAATTTATTTATTTTTGGCCGCGTTGGGTCTTCGTTGCTGTGCATGGGCTTTCTCTAGTTGCGGCGAGCGGGAGCTACTCTTCATTGCAGTGCATGGGCTTCTCATTGCGGTGGCTTCTCTTGTTGCAGAGCACGGGCTCTAGGCACGTGGGCTTCAGTAGTTGTGGCATGCAGACTCAGTAGTTGTGGCTCGCAGGCTCTAGAGCGCAAGCTCAGTAGTTGTGGCACACGGGCTTAGTTGCTCTGCGGCATGTGGGATCTTCCTGGACCAGGGATCGAACATGTGTCCCCCGCATTGGCAGACGGATTGTTAACCACTGCTCCACCAGGGAAGTCCCCCCAAAAATAAAGTTTATTGAATCTTTATCCTTTGAGGTAGATGATTATGAGAAACAGCCAAAAATCCTTCAGTTCTAGTTCTGGTGACTAAGGTATATGATCAGACTGGGGACAATACCATTTTTATTATAGTAAAATGAATAGGTTGACTTTCTCATGTGGTTTCTTTTTGAGCACTTTATAGAGTTGTTGTTTCTCACTCGGGTGCTGCAGAGGGAATGGATGGCTTCTATGGTCCCTGCCATCAGGAAACTTACCTTTTAAGGAAATACTTACAAGTGGACATGCTTATACCTGCAAAAGTGAAATACAATGATGTGTGAGAAGAGAGTGAGCCATTAGTTTGGTTTGAGAAACAGGGAAAGTAGCATTTTAGCTGGCATTTTGGGGAATAGATAGAATCAATAAGCAAAACAAAGAAAGGAATAAAAAGAATATTCCAGAGTAAGAAAAAACAAAATCCCAGTGATGTGAAAGTGCAGGGTGAGTTCAAAAAATAACAAATAGCTCTGTGGTTGGAGCAACAGGCACTTGGGAGAATGGCAGTGGAGATGACACCAGATGATGAAGGGGCATAAACATCAGACTCAGGATTGCAGCAGACCCAGGAGAGCACTTCCAGGCGTATTCTGAACAACTCAGCTTTGTTAGAATAAACGGGTAGCTTCACCAAGATAAGTATTTTGAAGAATAACACTCTGGAATTCTTAAGGTCCAAGATCGCAGGAACACACATCAGTCTCCCTTACTTGATAACCGTATCTGATACTGGCATATCTCCGTAGAGGAAAATTACTCACCAATTAGGTAAGAAATCAGGCTTCAGAGCACCAAACAAATCATCAGCAGACCAGCAACAGAGGAGGAGAGTCAGTCCTGATGGGCAGTCTGTCATATGAGGTTACAGAGTATGAAGATAAACTCTTCCAGGAAGCCCTCTTGATAAAAATCTATTTCTGCCTCAGGGGAATTTGAGAGGTCTCTCATAGGGTCAGGAGTCACCAGGGATGAGGTGGCAGGGGTGGGGACGCATGGATCAAGCTTGGAAAGGAGCCCAGCCTGGTGAAGTGCTGAGGTCGAGAAATGGAAGATTGGAGGAAGAAGCCTCATGGACTCTCCAGCACCAAGACAGGACGGAAGTGATGGGAGTGTGAGAGGAAGACCACAGCCAGCTCAGCCTGCTGGTGCCCACGAGGAACACGGAGGGCTCAGGATAGAGCAGCCATAGCAGCAGGATTCATTCTGAACGCCACCAGCCGGAGGTCCAAAGCTACCAAGATAATTCCCTGTCCTGGTCAGAACTGGTCCTAGAACAGTGGCTCTCAAGCTTGGGATACACCACAGCAGTCTGGAGGGTATGTCAAAACACAGATTGTTGATATTGTCAAAACACCCCAGAGTTTCTGATTCAGTAGGTCTGGATGGGCTGAAGAATTTGGCTTCCTAAGGACTTCCCAGGTAGTGCCAATGCTGCTGGGAACCACTGACCTGGAACTTGATGGGCCAGAGTGCTCAGGTAGCCTTCAGTATCTGAATCTAAGAGGAGCTAGAGAGGGTAGGAGTTGATAATTTCCAGCCTGGGCTACTTGACGGGGTTTTATATGCTCAGGAGACTGATAAGCATCAAAAGACAACAATCAGGACAGTGGTGATGCAATAGAAAGAGGAGAGGAAGGGAAGGCTGTTTTAAAGGAAGGAGTTCAAGAAGGAATCTGGGGCTTCCCTGGTGGCACAGTGGTTGAGAGTCCGCCTGCCGATGCAGGGGACACGGGTTCGTGCCCCGGTCCGGGAGGATCCCACATGCCTCGGAGCGGCTGGGCCCGTGAGCCATGGCCGCTGAGCCTGCGCGTCCGGAGCCTGTGCTCCGCAGCGGGAGAGGTCACAACAGTGAGAGGCCCGCGTACCGCAAAAAAAAAAAAAAAAAGAAGAAGAAGGAATCTGGCCCTTTGCCCAGAGTAACCACCTGCTGGAAGAGGAAGGAACTGAACCACTGGGTAGCACTGCTGACTCACAGCTCTGCTATCACCTGGCTGCCTCTGGAATCATCTAGGAAGGTTTTCAAAAATACCAGGCCTTGGGCCCCATGCCCTGCAGCCCAAATCAGAATCCCTGCAGGTGGGGTCCTGACCATGGGAGCAAAAGAAAGCTCCCAGGTGATTCTCACATGCAATTAGGACTGAAAGACACTGGTCTAAGGAGAACCTGATTCTGTCTCAAGGAAGAAAAGAATATATAATCAGGGAATCTATGGAATGAGGAGTTCATCTCCAGTTAACTTAACCTTAGCAAGATTTCCACACTGACTGGTCCTCCCTTGGCTCTGTCCTTGTCAATCCTTCAGACTCCTTTTACTGCTGGTGACATTCCAGAATCTGAACAGCATCTTTGCTCTGCTCCCCCCACGCCTTGCCAACTGTGAATCACCACTGTGGTCACAGCAGCCAAACATCCTAAGAACTGAAAACACAGAACCAGGCACTTTCTGGAGCTTTCTTTCTTCTTGTCTCTCAGAGGCCTGACACCAAGCGCAAGTTCAAATGGTTTTTTAGTCTCTGCACAGCCACAAGTCTATGAATCATTCATTTTAAAACAAATCAAAAATGTAAGTTTAAGAGTTATGAAGTGCCCTAGTGAAAAAGAAGATTTATAGATAAGCTAGTCAAGTATTTTATGGATAGATAGTCTGGTTTAGTGAAATATAAGTGAAATTTCACATGAAAGTCCAATATATAAAATGGGTAAGCAGCACTACAGAACGGTGTGAGTGCTATGCTGCTATTTGTGTTAGTAAAAGGAAGGAGGTGAGGGACTTCCCTGGTGGTCCAGTGGTTAAGAATCCACCTGGCAATGCAGGGGACACGGGTTCGATCCCTGGTCCGGGAAGATCCCACATGCCGCGGAGCAACTAAGCTCCTGCGCCACAACTACTGAAGCCCGTGCGCCTAGAGCCCGTGTTCCGCAACAGGAGAAGCCACCACAATGAGAAGCCCACACGCCGCAACGACTCAGAAGTCCCTAGTTGAATAAGGTGCTTGAACATCTCATCTTTCATAAAACACAGATTCAAGAGAAACGCTGGTAAGAGGGATCCTATAAATCCAAAGTAACTCATGGAGAAACCTTTGTGTTTAAATGTTAAATAACCTTTGTACTTAAATGTTAATCACACCTATGAAAAAAATGTATAATCTCAGTTCCAAAGGCAAGGGCAATTTACATATTTTGTATTAGTTCATTTCATCAATAAATTGTTCTTTTATTTGGCTGAAAAAAAAAACAAAAAAGAACTCCAACTTTTTTTATTTTTAAAATAAAAATATTTATTTATTTATCTTATTTAATAAAAACTCCAATTTTATCTTGCACTTCTTTGTGTAAGTTAAGTGGAGTGGGAAGTGGTGGTGGTGAGGCAGCCTACCATCTTGATTGGAAGTCCTTTTGGTAAGAACCTTTTTTTTTAATAAGTTTATTTATTTTATTTATTTATTTTTGGCTGTGTTGGGTCTTCATTGCTGCGTGTGGGCTTTCTCTAGTTGCAGCGAGCAGGGGCTACTCTTCGTTGTGGTGCACGGGCTTCTCATTGCAGTGGCTTCTCTTGTGGTGGAGCACGGGCTCTAGGCACATGGGCTTCAGTAGTTGAGGCACGTGGGCTCAGTAGTTGTGGCTCACGGGCTCTAGAGCGCAGGCTCAGTAGTTGTGGCACACGGACTTAGTTGCTCCGCGGCATGTGGGATCTCCCCGGACCAGGGCTTGAACCCGTGTCCCCTGCATTGGCAGGCAGATTCTTAACCACTGCACCACCAGGGAAGTCCGAGCTTCCCTGGTCTGGAACTAAGATCCTACATGCTGTGTGTTATGGCCAAAATAAAATTTAAAAAAATTTTTTAAAAACTTAAAAAAAGAAAGGAGGTGAGACAATATGAGGTGGGTGTGGGTAACCTCTAGAAAGATAGACAGGAGATGGTGACCTTGGTTTCCTGCAAGGTGGGGGACTAGGGACACGGTAGTAAGAAGACTTTTCACTGCGTATGCTTTTGTACCTCTTGGATTTTTAATAATGTGCATGGATCACCTATTCAAAATTAATTTCTTAACAATTAATTTTTCGTAGTAGAGCTGTTACGGTTGGAGCAGGCTGGACCTCACCTTGACCCCTCTTCCCCTCGCTCTAAACCCTCACCCCCAGACGAAGCCCCATCAGGACTTCTAATCCTATGAAGTTCCTCATAAGATGGGTGCCCCCCTACCATGGGATACAGTTAGAGGACTGCTGAACATTTTCAACCCCACATTTTTTAGCCATAATTGATTCCTAGAGAGGCCAAGTGACTGGCTCAAAGTCTCACAACTAACAAATAAACCTAAATCTCCTCATTCTTTCTTCAATGTTTTTTCCATGAGTCCTCAAATATAATCCCTTCAACAGAGCAGATCAGACATTTGTTGAACTTCTATACCTATGCCTAAGAGATACTATTCACACATGCACACATCAGTGGCAGAGAAAACTTATTGACCACATACCAAATAAATAAGCACAAGCTTATTTGTACAAGTATTGATTATATGGCAATAAGCACCCTCACCATTAGTGAAAGTTCATGTTATTAAAGGATTATGTAGCTTATTTGGATATTTTTTAGTATGAGTCACAAGACAAACATTTGGAAGATGAAAGCACCATATATAGAAAGCAGCCCTGTTGCTTTTCATTGGTGCTGGCACAGCCCCACTGGCCACTAGGTGGCGTAGTGTCCTAACAACGGTAAAGCCGCAGGCCTAACGCTCTTAGAAAGTAAAACCGTGAATTAATATCCCACAAGTGACCCACCTGGCTACACACACAGCCCTGAGGCCCCGACGGAATTATTAGTACAAATTCCAAGTAATTCCTCTATCTTGGGCAGAATCTGGTCAGCAGCAGTGTGTTTTTGCCTAGAGCAGTGTTTAGTTTTGTTATTTTGTTTTAATCCAAAATGCCTTTAGGTGGAGCAGGCCCTCCCAGAACACCCACCACTCTCTAATGTCTTATTCTGGGCTTATCCACACACTTGCATGGTCCCTGAGGCATGAGGTTGGGATCCCTGCTGAAATGTCTTCCTTAAATACACAATGACTCCACAGTTACAATCGAAGTGATCTCTCCAGTTATCTGGGGCTTTCCCACCTCCATCTATCTTTTCTCAAGTCATTCTTCCACAATGACTCCTCCATGGCATGTCCATTGTTTTGCAATCTTTCTCGTTCTCTTTTTTCTTTTTAATTAATTAATTTATTTAGTTATTTTTGGCTTTGTTGGGTCTTCATTGCTGCGTGCGGGCTTTCTCTAGTTGCGGCGAGTGGTGGCTACACTTCTTTGAGGTGTGTGGGCTTCTCATTGCAGCGGCTTCTCTTGTCACGGAGCATGGGCTCTAGGCGCACGGGCTTCAGTAGTTGTGGGGCACGGGCTTAGTTCCTCTGCTGCACGTGAGATCTTCCTGGACCAGGGATCGAACCTGCGGCCCCTGCATTGACAGGCAGATTCTCAACCACTGGGCCACCAGGGAAGTCCCTGCAATCCTTCTCATTCTTGAAGGCCCAGATTCAATGTCACCTTCCTCAATCATACCAGCCTGAAGTGCATTTTTCCCCTACTCTGACCTCCCAGGGCATACAGAGCGTGTACTACTTAGTTTGTGCTTATTTTCTGCTCCATTCCATTAGCTGTCTTTCATATGTCTCAGTTATTTGTAAGTTCTCTGAGGGAAGCAAAGAGGTCTGCCACTTCATGTGTGTGTGTGTGTGTGTGTGTGTGTGTGTGTGTGTGTGTGTGTGTGTGTAATGGTATCCTGTACAGTGCCCTACCCTGCTTTTGATTTCTTCTAACTGAAAAGCTATGTGAACACCTCCTTAATGGGGACTAATAGGAGACATGGTGGTTTATAAAAAAATCTTCTTTAGAATATCATGAAAGAAATAATTTATTGATGCAAGTGAAACCGTGCACCTCATATTGGGACTTGAACTCACACAGCTGGCACTCGAACCCGGCCTAAACCCACAGTCTTTCAACTGAGATCACACACTTGTTTTCAGGGCTTAATGAAGCTCAGGTTCTTGATGTCACATCGCAGAAAGAATTCAGTGAGACAAAGTGATAGGTAAGAAGTGGATTTACTTAGAAACACACTCCACAGACAGAGTGTGGGCCATCTCAGAAGGTGAGAAAGGCACCAGGGTATGGGGTTGTCACTTTTTATAGAGGTGGGTAATTTCATAGGCTAATGAGTGGGAGGAGTATTCCAGCTATTTTAGGAAGGGGCAGGGATTTCCAGGAATTGGGCCACCGCCCACTTTTTGATCCTTATGGTCTTGGAACTGTTATAGTGCCTATGGGTGTGTCATTTAGCTTGCTGATGTGAGCGTATACTGAGGCTCAAGGTCTAGTGGAAAAATTTGACTTGTCCACCGTCTTGGACCCATTTGGTTCTAATCAGTTTATGTCATGTCCTCGGGCCATGTCATTCTTTCAAAGGTTGTGCCCTGCCTCCTTCCCTCCTGTTGCACAAGTATATGAAAAATTAAAACTAAGCTACAACTTCATTGTCTCCCCAGGGACTAAGGGGATGTATCACAGGGTTCAGTATAAGATCTGGACTTGGACAGCCTGGGTACACATCATTGCCTCACCCTTGACAAGCTGGGTAACCCTGAGGGAGTTACTTCACCTGCTAATAATAAGATGATGATAGCACCTACTTCAGAGGATTTGTTTTTATTAATATTTTACTTTGAAATGACTTTAGAAACATTGCAAAAATTGTAGAGAGATTCTATTATACAGTCTTCACTCAGCTTCCCTTACTATTAACATCTTACATAAATGTAGCTCAATGATCAAAACCCGGAAACTGACGTTGGTATAATACCATTAACTACATCTACAACTTTGTTTGAAATTTCACGAGTTTTCCCACTGATTTCCCTTTTCTGGCCCAGGATCCAATCTAGGTTCCCACATTGCATTTGGGTATCAGGTCTTCTTCCTCTCCTCCAATCTATGATGCTTCTGGAAAGCCCAGGCCAGTTATTCACAATATGTGTCTCATGTTTTCTAATGAGTAAATTGCCGTGATGCACTTTGGGCAAGGATGTGATGTTGTGCTCTTCTCAGCGCATCATATGTGGGAATACATGATGTTGCTTTGTCTTATTACTGAGAAGGTTAACCTCGATCACTTGAATAAAGGGGTGTATGGGGGACGTCTCCACTGTAAAGTTACTATTTTCCTCTTTGTAATTAAAAAATATTTGTGAGGAGATACTTTGAGACCCTACAAATATCCCATTTCTCATCATACTTTCACCCACTGATTGTAGTGACTGTCAATAGTTCTTACCTGCAATGATTATTACTGTGGTGTTTGCCCAGCAAAGATCTTCTGTAGCTCTCATTCCTTCCACATGTATTAACTGAAATTCTACTGTAAGGAAGAACTGCTCCTCCCTCCGGCCCCTGCCACTTATTTCTTTGGAGGGGTTTTATGAAGATGAAATGAAGTAAGACATTTACAACAGTGCCTGGCACACAGCGAAGGCTCAGTAAGTGTGAGCCATTTTTATTTATTTATTTATTTATTTATTTTGCAGTACGCGGGCCTCTCACTGTTGTGGCCTCTCCCGTTGCGGAGCACAGGCTCGGGACGCGCAGGCTCAGCAGCCATGGCTCACGGGCCCAGCCGCTCCGCGGCACGTGGGATCCTCCAGGACTGGGGCACGAACCCATGTCCCCTGCATCAGCAGGCGGACTCTCAACCACTGCGCCACCAGGGAAGCCCATGAGCCATTTCTAATGTCATTAGTAAGACAATATGAAAGTTTTCCGATTAATGTAGGCATTTTCTGGTTCAGAATAAGTACTTCTAATATGTTTAAAGGTGTTTTAAAAGAGTATAGCATATTAATTTGCTAGGATTCCATGACAAAATACCACACACTGAGTGGCTTAAACAATAGAATTTTATTTTCTCGCAGTTCTGGAGGCTGGAAGTCCAAGATCAAGGTGACAGCTGATTTGGGTTCTTCTCTCCCTGGCTTGCAGATGGTCACCTTCTCCCTGTATCCTCACATGGTCCTCCCTCTGTGTGCAAACCCCTGGTGTCTCTTCCTGAGCCCAAATTTCCTCTTATAAGAACACTAGTCATGGACTTCCTTGGTGGTCCAGCAGTTAAGACACCCGGTGCAGGGTGCCCGAGTTTGATCCCTGGTCAGGGAGCTAAGATCCCACGTGCCGCAACTAAGCCTGCGCACTCTCTAGAGTCCAGGCACCACCGCAACAAGAGAAGCTGCACCGCGACGAAGACCCAGCGCAACCCAAATAAATAAATAAATAGATAGATAAATAAATAGATAATCACTAGTCAGATTGGATTAGAACCCACCCTGGTTTAGGACCCACTCTAACGGCCTCATCTTAACTTAATCACCTTTTGAAAAGCCCTTATCTCCAAATATTGTCGCATTCTGAGGTACTGGAGTTAGAGTTGCAGCATACAAATTTTGTGAAGGAATGCAATTCAGCCCATAATATCTACCTACTTACTTCAAAGAACGATCATGAAAAAATCATTGTACATGTGAGAGTGCTTTCAGAATTGGAAAGCACTGTACAGGTATAAAGCAACAGTGTAAAAATCATTGCAACTCTTTGCAACCATTTATGCGTTTCACTTACAAGTTGCTTAAGCATTCCCTTATGATGTTATTAGCACTGTTAATTGAACTGCCGTTTCCTGGTTGTCACAGAGCTCTGGAAGGCAAGCTTCAACCCAGCTGCTGTCTGCGTTATCACACCTTCTCACTGAATGGCACCCACAGTTGGTGTGTTTTGCTGGATTTTTTGTCTTCCCGAAGCTCGGGGCTTCTAGTAGCTCTCTTCAGTCTGCGCCAGCTACCTCGACAGAGGCCCAAGGCATCTCCTTCCCTGAGAGAGGAAGCCTGCCTGCCAGCCGGCCAGCAGAGCCCTCATTTCTGCATCCACCAGCTGTGTAGCCTCAGGCAAGGACCCTGGACACCACACTTTGTCTCGATTCCAGGGCTGAGGGAAAAGGATAACAATCTTCACAAGCAGGCAGTGAGGATGAATGAGTTAATCTTTTTTTTTTTTAACCTAATGGTGTGGGCTTAAGATTTTTTGTTTTTACATCTTTATTGGAGTATAATTGCTTTACAATGGTGTGTTAGTTTCTGCTGCATAACAAAGTGAATCAGTTATACATATACATATGTTCCCATATCTCTTCCCTCTTGCATCTCCCTCCCTCCCACCCTCCCTATCCCACCCCTCTAAGTGGTCACAAAGCACCGAGCTGATCTCCCTGTGCTATGCAGCTGCTTCCCACTAGCTATCTACCTTACGTTTGGTAGTGTACATATGTCCATGCCTCTCTCTCGCTTTGTCACAGCTTACCCTTCCCCCTCCCCATATCCTCAAGTCCATTCTCTAGTAGGTCTGTGTCTTTATTCCTGTCTTACCCCTAGGTTCTTCATGACATTTTTTTTTCTTAAATTCCATATATATGTGTTAGCATACGGTTAATCTTTAAGGAGCGTTTGGATAACATAAAATGGGCAAACTCCTATTCATGTCTTTCTAGAACCAGCATCAGACTAAAACACCTGCTACGAAGCTAATCCTTTTATATAACGTTTTCTTAAAGGAAGCAATTTGCAGATTTTCATAAATCTTAGCCTCCTGGAAGTGGGAACAGGACACACATTTCACTCAGAGTCAGTGAAAAGGGGGAATGATCTCCTCCCAATGAAGGTTTTGCTTATCAGAGGCTAAGAGAGGCCAGGGAGAAACTGTGGCCCTTGCCTGCCCTGCCTGCCCTGTGTGCCCTGGCTGAGGGAGAGAAGCCAGGTCTCTTCAGCCCCTGAATCCTCCATCCACAGCTGCCACCTTCCGGGTGTGTGGGAGGAGGGACTGTGTACAGTCTAACTGCTTCCTCTACCAGCTGGCCAAGCACATCACCATTCCTCTGGCTGCCAGTAGCCATTCCTTGCTTTAAGGCCTTTCAGAGTTATGAGTACTTTGACAGCCAAAGATGAGAAGTCCTCCTTCTGAGCTGTTTGGCCACTTTCACAGCACCCCAGGGGAGTTTCTCTGTAGGAACTGTCTTTGTTCACCACGTAGCATTACCTTTTTACAAAATCTAATCCCTCTTCCTGTGAGGTATCCACAGTGAGGATCTAGTTTTTCTGGAGGCCCTATCTCTGCTCCATTTCCTAAATTTCCTTGCCCAACTCTCAGGCAATTATCACCTTCTGTTTGACGACAGCATTCTAGAATGTCTCCTTAATCCAGCCTGCATATGCCCAGCATTGCCTGCCTTCCCTGTCCCTCTCCACCTATTCAAATCTTAAAGTTGAAACAAAATCTCTCCAATACCACCCCTATTCCCACATTCTCTTTGAAGTTCCTTGTGGCTATTGTCACACATGTGCCTGGGTGACAGGGGAAAGAAGGGAAGGGAGGGCAACAGGGGCAGACAGAGCAACATTGACAAAATTGTGAGGTAAGCACACGGCCCATCTTGGGGAACTACAGACCATCCAGTAAAGCAAGAGTCCAGGGAGCAAGGGAGAGAGAGAGAGAAACCTGGTGAGGGCACTCCGAGGCAGGTCACAAAGAACCTTTGGAGTGAAGTTCGGACTTTATCAGGAGACGGTGGGAACCACTGAAGGGTTTTAAGTAGGCAAGTGTCACAAACAGATTTGGAAACAACAGGAGACCACCTGGCACTGTTGCAATAATCCAAAGTTGACAGCGGCGAGGGAAAAGGAGACGTGATCTTAACCTAAGCAGCATTACTCAAACTGTTGTCCTTGGACCAGGGCCAACTTCTGGATCAACGTCCATCTTCCCACCGTTTTTACTGATCTGCTATGAGATAAGGAACTAGTGCCAGAAAGTAAACCCAAGGCAGTTCTTACTTCAAGAAAGTCTTGCTTTAGGAAAAATTTTTGAAAGTGTCAGTTGAACTAAAAAGTGTGCCTAGTGACATCGTTGATTTACATTCTGGCCCAAGTGCCTTATCTTTGTGGACCCGTCACAAGCAGTTCGCAGACCAGGGATGTAAGCGGCACTGAATCAAAGTACTTTCTGAACCGATGGTGATTTTTTTTTTTTTTCTTTTTTTTGCGGTACGCGGGTCTCTCGCTGTTGCGGCCTCTCCCGTTGTGGAGCACAGGCTCCGGACGCGCAGGCTCAGCGGCCATGGCTCACGGGCCCAGCCGCTCCGCGGCATGTGGGATCTTCCCGGACCGGGGCACGAACCCGTGTCCCCTGCATCGGCAGGCGGACTCTCAACCACTGCGCCACCAGGGAAGCCCCCGATGGTGATTTGGGTCAGTGAGAAGCTTGTAGTCATGGTAGGTTAGGAAAGGGAGGGAGACAAGGTATGATTCTAAGAAGAACCAGTAACCCAAGGTGTGGAAGGGATGACGTGCTGAAAGAATGGTACATGAATTGAGTCTCTGAGGGCTCAAACTGAGATGCCAGATCCCAGAGTGGAATTGACCATGGCTTTGAGTAAAGCAGAACTGAGTTCAAATGCCAACATCCTGATGTACAGTGTAAACTTATGCTATTTAGCTAACCTCTCTGAACCTCATTTCCCTGTCAGTAAAACGGAGGGAATAATACCGGCCTCAGAGGGACACGATTCCCATGACACAGCATACATTTGTGCTGTGACACAGCATACATGACACAGCAGGCGTTTGTTAACCATTCCCAAGATCTGGCGCAGGATAAGCACTTGTTGAAAATGTGTTGAAGATCATAAAAAATATGCTCAAAGGTGATGAGAAGGCTGTAAAAAAAAAAAAGAATAGTGTGAATAAAGACAGAGTTCGAAGTATGTAAGTTGGCTAGTCTGGAATATCAAACTCTGTAAAAAGGTAGTAAAATCCTGAAGAGCTCTGTCCCCAGCAGAGTTGTAAAGTCCATTTTTCTACCCCATATTCCTTCCTACTCCAGCCTCAGTCCCACATTCCGCGGCCCCAGCCTATGAGTCACGCTGGCTATCCTGTGTCCATCCCCAACCTTGGGTCTTGGTCTGATAACAGGGCTCTGCTTTGGTGCCTGTTTGTTCCCATTCATGTTGTAGGTACCCACCCAATACCCCAGGTCCCTCCACTAGGCCACCTGGACAACTCTGGCCAATCCCCGCCCACAGAGATTCCCAAACGCCCTGCCCCATGGCCGTTGCCCTGATACCTACTTGCAGATAGATGCACTGGAAAACCACCAGAGCCCATTGCCACTTGGTTTGGACCTCTTTACCATTTGCCTATGGGACTTTAATGTCGTATTGCCATCCCCCTTGGGCACCAAACTTTGTGGTCAGATGGAAACTTATCCCAGTACCTGATGAGTCTGGGGTTCCACCCACCCCTCAGTACCTGCCTCACCTCCAGTGTGACAATCCAATTCTAGATCCAAGCCCATCACTACATGTACCTGGGATGAAAAAAGTATGCTTATAGTAATCTCATATGATCCTTTGTATTTCTCTGGTGTCCATTGTCACTTCTCCTCTTTCATTTCTAATTTTATTGATTTGAGCCCTCTCCCCTTTTTTCTTGACGAGTCTGGCTAAAGGTTTATAAATTTTGTTTATCTTTTCAAAGAACCAGCTTTCAGTTTCATTGAACTTTTCTATTGTTCGTCTCTATTTCATTTATTTCTGCTTTATGATTTCTTACCTTCTACTAACTTTGGGTTTTGTTTGTTCTTCTTTCCTTAGTTGCTTTAGGTGTAGGTTTAGGTTGTTTATTTGAGATTTTTCTTGTTTCCTGAGGTAAAAGAGTACCTTATGTTTATATGGCAATTAACAACTCACAAAGATCTTTCACATTATCTCATTTGACCCTCACATCAAAGTCATGATATAGAAAAGAATCAACTTCCCTATTTTACAGATAAGTGCAAGTGACTTAGTCAGGATGACCAACTGTCCCAGAATGCCCAGGATTAAGAGGTTTCCTGATGTGCAGAACTTCCAGCATTAAAACCTGGACAGTCCTGAGCAAACTGGATACTTAGTCACCCTAGGTCACATAGTTAGTAAGTGACTGAGCTAGGATTTGAACCCAGGGCACCTAACCCAGTACTATAATAGTTGCACTCAATAAATATTTGGTAAATGAATGACACCTACTTAGACTGTTTTCTTTCCACTGCATCATTTGTCTCTCATAAACAGCATCCCCTTCAGACTAATATATAAAGGTCTTATTTGCCTTCCTTTTTCCTGAAATGACACTCAGAGGAAAGGGTAGGGGGGAACACTGCTTTGCATGAGAAAAGCATCCTTGCATTCACTCCCATGTAGGAATAAACACCAATAGTAATAATTTCAAAGAAGGGATTAATTAAGCAGAGTCTGTGATTATCTTAATAAGAACTTGAAATCAAAAGTGATTGTGGGGCTTCCCTGGTGGCACAGTGGTTGAGAGTCCGCCTGCCGATGCAGGGGACACGGGTTCGTGCCCCGGTCCGGGAGGATCCCACATGCCTCGGAGCGGCTGGGCCCGTGAGCCATGGCCGCTGAGCCTGCGCGTACAGAGCCTGTGCTCTGCAACGGGAGAGGCCACAACAGTGAGAGGCCCGCGTATGCAAAAAAAAAAAAATAGTGATTGTGAATGGGCCACTAACCCTGTCAATATGCATACTCTGTCCCAGAATAATCAAAGCTGATTGCATATATGAATATTCAGTACATGTAAATTTGAAATCCTAGAATCAGATAATAATACAGGGTTGTAAGAGATATGAAGTGGTCAGTATATCCCTTTAAAGTCAAGCCTAGGCTCACTGAAAGCATCTCAGAAAAGATGACAATCTGTGCTCCTTTTAAATATCTCCAGTGAGAGCCCAAGAACTTCTTCAGGTGATGCTTTTAACACTTAACCATCATGGAAGGATGAGAGAGAAGGGATTTGTGGAGCGTAGCTACATAGCTCATTATGGAAAATCTTTCCCTTTTCCTTTACTCACCAAGTAGGCTTCTGTACATCAATAACAGAGAAAGAGAGAGAGAAAAAAAAATGTTGTTACCCCAGGAGAGTCTGTGGTTCAGTACTGTTTCTAGTGGTGACACTTATGTAAAAAAGAGCAAGGGTTTCTTTACAACATCAGCATTAAAAGTATCAAAATGTGGCCCTTCCAGGGCCAATGCTAGCTTGGGACTTTGTGCAATTCACAAAAACTCACTCCTCCAAGAGGTCATTTAGAACAAGGTGTCCCATCCTCAGAGCTGTCACAGCCCCTCTCCACGGTACACAGCTCGACCTCTTGGCTAGTTGAGAGGGAGCTGAATGTCAGCCCCACCTTCTTACCCTCTGCCAGACTTTTGGGCAGGGCACAACCTCCAGTCACTGCCACCACCACCACCCCCACTCCCCGCCCAAGCTTCTGCCAGCTCAAGCTCCCTTCTGTCACCCAGGTTGCAGCTATGCTCCAAGACCGTGTCTAACCTTTACTTTGACATATTTCCTTTCTTAGCTTATATCACCTTTCAGGATAATTAAGTCTCAAGACTCAGCCCCATTGTAGGACAGCCTTTGTATGCAGCCAACATTTACATTTTTCACCTGTTTACAATCTCTGTATGCATCAAGAAGCTTCTGAATATCCATCATTCATTCAACAAGCATTTACAAGATGCCTATAGTAAGTGTGTCAGGCACCGTACTCGGGACTGAAGTTAGTGATGGAACAGTTACAAAGGGTAGGAGTACTCGAGGCCATTAGGGAAACAGGGAATAAAGCCATTCCAGGAAGAGAGAACAGTATTACACACTCAAGAAAAAATGCTCAGTTAACTACAAGTTAGTTCAGGAGGGCTGGAAGCAGGAAGTCATTTAGGAGTTGGCAGACATGAGCCTAGATAATTCAGTAATTTTCCAGGAAGTTTTCTCCATCTGATCCCTAGAGAAGCAATAGCTTCTGCCCTCTCACTTTGAATAAACATAAAGCAACCAAGGCTTCCTACCCTTCCTCTCTTATTTTCCATTTCCAATGCTTTTCCACTGATGAAGAAATTTTAACCCCTACTTGCATCTTCTTTTCCATCTGTCTTCTGTACTTACCCTACATATTAATCCACATCTGTGTTTGCTGCCGATAACCGCTGGGAAGGGTGGAGTAGTCAGGGTTTCCTGTGACCCAAGAAGAGAAAACAAGAGGGTATCAGCCCTGTGCTATGATTAAGCCACTATGAGTTTCCTTAGAAGTCTGGTTAACCTATCTCAACACAACATCAAATACCTGTCTCTGCTAAGTATAGCCTCTTCACTGAGGAGACAGAATCCCTTAAACTCCCAAAGATGCTTTCCAGTGGCAGAAAGGGAACTAAACAAAGGACTGGCTAAATTTGGCCAATATGAAGAGCCGCACAAGGGAAGGGAAGAGACTGGGAGAAAGGCTGAGACAAGCAAGGGATAAAGGGGAAGAGGCTCTACGGGAAGTGCTGCTGGCTTTGAGCAAGACTGTGGGCCTGACTCTGCGTGCCTGGCCCACCCGCAGGCTCAGCTAGAAGGTCTCCCCCCAGGCTTTCCCTCACTGCCAACCTGAGCTGTTAAAACAGGGATAGAATGTGACCCAAGGGCTGTTAACCCACAGCCTGGAGAATGACCTGTGATGCTGCCTGAGAGTGATAACAATGATCATGGTAACAATGACAGCTCTGATGCCTTGAGGGTTTACAACGTGCCTGGTAGATAGGTTATCTCTTTTAATCCTCACAACAACTCTCTGAGGTAGATACTATTACCATCTCCTTTACACAGATGAAGGTTCACAAGTCTCCTAAAATCAGAGGTTTAAGTCAAACCCTGGTCTATGTGATTCTAGAATCAAGCTCATGCTTATCTTTCAGCATAAATAAATGAATGCCTTTCATTCATTTATTTATTCATTTAACAAATGCGTCTGAGGACCCACTGTTAACCAAGTACTGCACTATGTGGAGATACAATGGAGGCCCCCAGTGGAGCTCACACTCCACAGAGGAGGCGGATCAACTGTAAGCAAATAATCAACAAAAATAACCTGTTATTAGAAAGAGGCAATAAGAAAGATGAATGGAATTTTATGGGAGAGAAGTATAGAGGAGACCTCATAGATAGGTGGTCAGAGAAGGCCCCTCAAGAAAGGGACAATACAGTGAGATCTGAAGGGTGTGTCAGAGCCAGCCAGAGGTGACCTGAGGAAGACGTGAGGGAAGAGCATGACTGGAACAGCCTATCAAAGAAGAGACGGGGGTTAGTGTGCTGGGTGTCTATGGAGAATTTGGCAGGGACCAGATCACAAAGGTTCTTAAAGGCCATCAAAAGAATTAGAGGGCTTCCCTGGTGGCACAGTGGTTGAGAGTCCGCCTGCCGATGCAGGGGACACGGGTTCGTGCCCTGGTCCGGGAAGATCCCACATGCAGCGGAGCGGCTGGGCCTGTGAGCCATAGCCGCTGAGCCCGCGCATCCGGAGCCTGTACTCTGCAACGGGAGAGGCCACGACAGTGAGAGGCCCGCATACCGCAAAACAACAAACAAACAAAAGAAAAAAGAATTAGAATTGTCTCCTAAATGCCATGGCAAGCTATTGGAGATTGTCAAGCAGTAGAGTGATAGTTGATTTGCTTTTTATTAAAAAGAGAGGAAGCACAGTGTGGTAGTTAGAAGCATAGACTCTGAAACCGGGAGGCCTGTGTTCAAATCCTGACCTGACCTTACTAGCTATGTGGGCAACCTCTCTGCGCCTCAGCTTCTTTATCTTTAAAATGCAGAAACTAACAATACCTGCCTCAGCGTGTTATTCTTAGGATTAAATTAGTTATTATTTGAAAGCACTTAATATAGTGCTTGGTATATAGTAATATATGTTAAGTAAATGAATAAACAAAGATTAATAGATGTCATTACTCATATATCAATACAAATATATCTTCAAATAAAGGCAGAGATGCAATAGCAAAAGCATGCTTTTCTTTTAATGAAGTCCTTTTGCTTTCTTCTTGACTCTTTCTTCTTTCTCCTCCTCCACTCATATTAGTAACTTGTCCTGCCTAAGGTAACTCATGTGAGCAGTTGAGCTTCCTACCATACTGGCCTAAAGAGGTACACATTAGATTTATGGACATATACATCAATATGGCATGCTTTTCTCTTTGTCTTGTGAAAATTAAATCACATTATATGCATGTTTTTCTCAACCAACACTAACCTGTAGAAATCCTTTCAAGATAACTGGTACAAGTCTAATTCACCATTTTAATGACTATATCATGGTCCATGGAGGCAGACGCACCATAATTCATTCAGCTATTCCCTAATTGATGGACATTCATTTGTTTGCAGCCCCTTTGCTATTATTAACACTGCCTCAGTAAGCATTACTATTCAAATGTCCTTACATTCTGAAGCTTTCATCTCTGTGAGATAGATTCCTAGGAGTGGTTTCACTAGACTAGAGGACATAGTGTTATTTTCTAATAGATACAGTGACAGATTGCTTGTTCAAAAGCCTAATACCTCTTCCATTTCCTGTAGGAAAGTATGGGATTGCTAATTTACCTACATCCTTGCCAAAAACAGATCATTTTTGTCAGTTTGGATGGATGCAAATAAAATTCTTATATTTAGTGAAAATTTACACATATTAAAATGCATGTGGGACTTCCTTGGCAGTCCAGTGGCTAAGACTTCACCTTCCAATGCAGGGGGTATGGGTTCAATCCCTGGTCGGGGAGCTAAGATCCCACATGCCTCGTGGCCAAAAAACCAAAACATACAACAGAAGCAATACTGTAACAAATTCAGTAAAGACTTTAAAAATGGTCCACATCAAAAAAAAAAAATCTTAAAAAAAATGCATGCATCATAAGTATACAATTTGATGATTTCTGATAAATGTTTATACCACGTCACCAACACCACAATCAAGACAGAAATTTTCCATCACCCCTGAAAATCTCTTCCAGCCAAGCCTCACCCTCCATAAGCAACTACTGTTTTGATTTCTATCATCATAAATTAGTTTTGCACATGGTAAAACTTCATATGAGTAAATTCATGCAAAATGTACTTTTTGGTGTCTGGCTTCTTTTGCTGAACATGTTTTTGAGATTCTTTCATGTTGTTGCATGTATCAGTAGCTAATACTTTTATATATATATATATATACACACATACATATATATATATATAAATTAAATACAATAAAATATACAGGTCTTTTATGTTCAGTTAGATGAGTTTTGACAATTGTCTATTCCCATGTTAACACCGTGCAAAACATTTTCATAATCCCAGAAAGTTCCCTCCTGGTCCTTTACGTCGATTCCGACCCCATCTCACTTCCTTCAGAGGCAAATATTTATCCAGTTTCTTATTACAAATTTACTACTTAAGCCTGTTTTAGAGCTTCATACAAATAGAATCATAGAGTATTTACTCTTTATATCTGGTTTCTGTCACTCAACATAATCCTATTTTAATTCATTTAATTTATTCATTTAATTCATCGTGTTGTTTCAGTGTTGAGACAGTGGTTTCTTCCTTTTCATTGCTGATTAGTGTTTCATGCATCACCATCTGTTCCATGAGTCAGAATTTGTTTATCCATTCCCTTGTTGCTGAACATTTGTGTGGATTCTCCTTTTTTAGATATTATATATAAGATTGCTATAAACCTTCTTATACAATCTTTTTGTGGATATAAGTTTTTATTTCTTCTGGATAAATATCTAGGATTAACTTTGTTAAGTCATAGGGTAGATGTATGTTTAATTTTATGAGAAACTGGCAGAGTTTTCCAAAATGATTGTAACATTTTGCACCCTTACTGCAAATGTATGAGAGTTCCAGTTGCTCCATGTCATCTTCAACATTTGGTATTGTCATTATCTTTTAGCTACTCTGTTGGATGTGAAATGATATTTCTTTGTGGTTTTAGTTTGCATCTACCTGGTGACTAGTGAAGCTGAGCTCCTTATGTCTTTTAATGAACAGAGGTTTTCCCTTTTATGTTTAGTGCTTTTTGCCCAAATATTTGCCTGCCCCAAAGTCACAAAGCTTACTATGCTTATTATGTACTTCTGGAAGCGTTATACTTTTAGTTTTACATTTAGGTCTTTGATTTGATTAGTTTTACATTTTAGGTCTTTGATTCACCCTGAATTAATGTTTCTGTGTGGTATGAGATAGAGAACAAGTTCATCCCCTTCCAACCCCACACGTTTAGTTTTTCCCTCATGGTTGTTGAAAAGACTTTCCCTTTCCCATTAAAATTGCCTTGGTGCTTTTTTTTTTTGAAATTCTAGTAAACATATATGTGTAGGAGTATTTCTGAACTCTTTTCTACTCTACTGATCTGTTTTTCTATACTTATGTTGATACTGATGTCAAAGGCTCTGCACTGGTACAGAATAGGATCTCAGAGACAGAGTTTTGGGTAAAGTAGAAAAAATAGCTTTATTGCTTTGCCAGGCAAAGGGGGACACAGCAGGCTCCTGCTTCGGAAAACTAATTGTCCCAACCCCAGAGGATGGTGATGAAGGGTTTTATAGCAGTGGTTCAAGGGTGGGGTCTCTGACAAGATTAAGGTGTGTGCAGGGTCTGTACTCCTTTAATCTCATCTCACATGGTCAGTATCCTAATCTTGTTGAGCTTCTCTGGTCCCTTTAATCTTGCCTCAGGTGGTTTCTTTTTTTTTTTACATTTAGAGTACTGTACTGTATTTATTGATACTGTATGCTTTTTTTGTTGTTGTTTTTGTTTTGTTTTAAAATTTTTAGTTTTTCACATCTTTATTGGAGTATAATTGCTTTACAATGGTGTGCTAGTTTCTGCTGCATAACAAAGTGAATCAGTTATACATATACATATGTTCCCATATCTCTTCCCTCTTGCATCTCCCTCCCTCCCACCCTCCCTATCCCACCCCTCTAGGTGGTCACAAAGCACCGAGCTGATCTCCCTGTGCCATGCGGCTGCTTCCCACTAGCTATCTACCTTACGTTTGGTAGTGTATATATGTCCATGCCACTCTCTCGCTTTGTCACAGCTTACCCTTCCCCCTCCCCATATCCTCAAGTCCATTCTCTAGTAGGTCTATGTCTTTATTCCTGTCTTACCCCTAGGTTCTTCATGACATTTTTTTTCTTAAATTCCATATATATGTTTTAGCATACGGTATTTGTCTTTCTGTTTCTGACTTACTTCACTCTGTATGACAGACTCTAGGTCTATCCACCTCATTACAAATAGCTCAAATTCGTTTCTTTTTATGGCTGAGTAATATTCCATTATATATATGTGCCACATCTTCTTTCTCCCTTCATCCGATGATGGGCACTTAGGTTGTTTCCATCTCCGGGCTATTGTAAATAGAGCTGCAATGAACATTTGGTACATGACTCTTTTTGAATTTTGGTTTTCTCAGGGTATAGGCCCAGTAGTGGGATTGCTGGGTTATATGGTAGTTCTATTTGTAGTTTTTTAAGGAACCTCCATACTGTTCTCCATAGTGGCTGTACCAATTCACCACCAACAATGCAAGAGTGTTCCCTTTTCTCCACACCCTCTCCAGCATTTATTGTTTCTAGATTTTTTGATGATGGCCATTCTGACTGGTGTGAGATGATATCTCATTGTAGTTTTGATTTGCATTTCTCTATTGATTAATTATATTGAGCATTCTTTCATGTGTTTATTGGCAGTCTGTATATCTTCTTTGGAGAAATGTCTATTTAGGTCTTCTGCCTTTTTTTGGATTGGGTTGTTTGTATTTTTGTTATTGAGCTGCATGAGCTGCTTGTAAATTTCAGGTGGTTTCTTGGCTGCTCCTCCCCTGATAAACAATCTTCCCTTTGGAATTCAGGGAAGGTCATGGAGGCTGGAGTCTTGCCTACAAGGAATGGGGAGGGGGGCTGAGTGCGGCAAAAAATGACCTCCATGTGCCTGGGAGCCCCACAAGGCCCCACCTGGTTTCAATATCACAGTGTGTTTATTATTGTAGTTGTATAATAAGTTTTGACATCAGATAATGTATTTGTTCTCTCTTTGTCAAGTTTCTTTTGGTTATTCAACATGCATTTCCATATGAATTTTTAAATTTACAAAAAACATCTATTTAAATTTTGACTGGAATTTCATTGTATCTATTTTTTTAACTCAAATATATGTTTTATTTTATTTTATTCTTTTAATTTATTTTATTTTTGGCTGCATTGGGTCTTTGTTGCTGCGTGCGGGCTTTCTCTAGTTGCTGTGAGAGGGGGCGAGTCTTCATTGCGGTGCGCGGGCTTCTTATTGTGGTGGCTTCTCTTGTTGGGAAGCACAGGCTCTAAGGGTGCGGGCTTCAGTAGTTGTGGCATACGGGCTCAGTAGTTGTGGCTCGTGGGCTCTAGAGTGCAGGCTCAGCAGTTGAGGCGCACAGGCTTAGTTGCTCCAAGGCATGTGGGATCTTCCTGGACCAGGGCTCGAAACTGTGTCCCCTGCATTGGCAGGCAGATTCTTAACCACTGCACCACCAGGGAAGTCCTCACTGTATCTATTAATCAAACTATATTTTAAAGAAGTTTGTGTTAGATTTGTGTTATTTCTACTTTAAGTATATGACAGAGCTCATCCTTGAAGCTATCTGTGCCACTTTTTCTTTCATACAATGTGGATTACTTGGTGTATCTCTAACAGCTCTTTCCATTGGGAAAATTTTCCCTCCCCACTATCTTTCAAGGGCAACCCTGATTGTAGCAATAATGCAACTGTTGTTTATTTTTAGCTTGCACACATGTACCAAGACCAATTGTTGACAAACCAAGCTCAGGCTTTTTCATCCTCCCTCAGCTGATCAGAGATCCCTAATATGGCCATAGGTGTGAGCTGAAGGAAGAGCATGGTGCAGCTCTAGAGAGTGACATGCAGTGTACTCATGCCCTCTGGTCATACTCTGGTATGATTGCAGATGAACCATTTTGACCGACTGCTGCTGGGTTGGCCCCAGTTTATGATTTGGTGAGCCCCACAACTGACATTTCCAATGTAATTATGTGTCAGCCATTTAGTCCAAATGACAGGCCTTCTTGCGCCATAGCTTTGACCTACTGCAGAGCTCTTTCCTGCTCTGGGCCCCACACAAAGCTAAGGGTATTCCTAGGTGTATAATGTACTGTTCCCAGAACCCAAACATGCCTACTGTGTCCCCAGAACCCAAAGAAGGTACTGTGCTTCCTCCTCTGTGGTAGTAGGTGCAAGATGTGTCTTTTACTTTGGAGGGGATAGCCCAGCCCTCTCCTGATCACCGGATCCATAAAAATGTCACCAAAGTGTCAGGTCCCTGAATCATCATAGTACATATTTATCTTGCATGTATCTTATGAAGTCTTCTAGCAAACTCTTCAATCAGCATGACATTATTGACAGAATGAATCCATGTCATTTTCAGTGGGATTTCAAGATGATGCAAATATCTTCAGACTATATAACTTCAGAAGGAAGAGAGTCAACATAGTCCTGAGTTAAAGCTGCAACTGAATATTATTTATGTCACATGAGTAAAAACTGATTCTGATCCTCTTTCTAATTGGAATTTTAAAAAGCACATTTCCTAAATTAATTACCATAGACCATGTACCTAAGGTCTTATTAACCTATTTTGTCATATTTATCTAGCAATAAAACCTCATCCAGCCCAGTAGCTGCAATCAGGGATATCACTTGTTTGAGCTTGTAGTTTTCTACAAGTCACCCTCCAAAACCATCCAGTTTTTGCAGGTGACTTAAATGAAGATATGATAGTGAGTAGTGACTATCACCCCTGCATCATTTAGGTCATTTTTTTTTGCGGTACGCAGGCCTCTCACTGTTGTGGCCTCTCCCGTTGCGTAGCACAGGCTCCGGATGCGCAGGCTAAGCGGCCATGGCTCACGGGCCCAGCCGCTCCACGGCATGTGGGATCCTCCCGGACCGGGGCACGAACCCGTGTCCCCTGCATCGGCAGGTGGACTCTCAACCACTGCGCCACCAGGGAAGCCCTCCTTTAGGTCTTTAATGGTAGCATGAATCTCTACTATCCCTCTACTCCCAGGATGCAATTTTCCGTTGTTTGCTATCTTGGCTGGGGAGGGCTAGGGCAGTTTCAGAGATTTCCGCTTGGTCTTCTTCACTCTGATATTTCTTTCCCTGCAGGCCAATGATCCAGTACGGGGGTTCCTCTAACTGCAAATATGTCAATTCTAGTTATGCACTTAGGAGTTTGAGAAATGATCACCAGGTAGGTCTGGGGACCTAGTGTATCCCCTGTCACTGGAACTTAGCCAAGAATTTGTTTTTTTTTTTTTCCCTGCCCTTATAAATCTCTACTCTAATGGGAAGGACCAGGATGACACTGGATCTCTGGATATCAACTCAGACTCCGTGTTCCTTGCAATGTTGAGATACTCCCTTTCCCCTTCCCTAGGGGGCTTCTTAATTAGGATGACCCTTCAGTGCCATCCCAAGCTGGGGTGAGAGCGTCAAGCCTTTTTGTCCCTATGTTGATTAGTCATTGGATGTGAGCTGCCCGGAAGAGGACTTATATGTTTGCCAGTGCATTCCCAGAAGTCGTAGTGATTAAGTCCTCCATTCCTGAATGGGCATTTGGGTGGTGCATCACAGTGTCTACCACAGAGGTGCTCTTGGAAACCATATCTGTATGGAAGTAGGGGAAGCATGACTGGGCAGGAGGAGAAGCTGAACTGTGATGGAGTTGTGACAGAGACAACTGCCAATTCTACAAGGAGCTCTGGAACTGGCATGACCCTTCAGAGTTGTCCCGAACGGATGGCCTTTGTACCCTTGCTTCAACCAGCATTGGATGCAGGCTGTCCTGGGGGAAAGGGTTTAATCTTGGGCCGAGGACAATACTCAAGGAGGGGATAAACTGCGAGCTGCCAACAGTTCAGCTGGGGAAATGAGTGCCTTACTCCTGAAGAGAATATCTGGGTGGTGAACCACAGCCTCCATCATAGACATAATCAGCATGTGGATGATAATTTGGGCCGTGGATGGGCTCACTGAGGAGAAAATGCAGAGAGTAAAATAAAAAGGTCTCAAAACCTAGCCCTAAGTCAAACTATTAAAAACTAGCTAGAGAGCTGGTGACAGAGATGGAGAAAAGACAGTCAGTATGGTAAAAGAAAACCCAGGGGATAGGGTAGAGGGTGCAAAATAGGTGAAGGGGATTAAGAGGTACAAACCTCCAATTATAAAATAAGTAAGCCACAGGGATGTGATATACAGCATAAGGAATATGGTCAGTAATATTGTAATAACTCTGTGTGGGTACAATTGGATACTAGACTTATTGTGGTGAGCATTTCCTAATGTATGCAAATGTCAAATCACTATTTAGTACACCTGAAACTAACATAATATTGAATATCAACCATACTTCAATTTAAATAAATAAATAAGACAAAAAGAAAGAGAAAAATAAAACAGAAAGTGTCACTAAAATCAAGAAAGAAGGATGGAATGGTTCACCATATGGAATGATGCTGAGAGGCTGACAAGTATAAGACACAGCATGCCCATTGCCTTGTCAGCCTGGAGGTCATTGTTAACTTTGACCAAAGCTCTTCTAGCGGCTAGTAGAGACAGAGGCCAGATTAGAGTGTGTTGAAGGATAAAATGAAGTTCGGGCAGGAGAGTCAGCATATTCACAAAACTTTTTTGAGTTTTACTGTAAAAGGGAACATAAACATAGGCGGGGATGGTAGCTGGAAGGAGACAAGAGTTCAAAGAGGATTTTGCATCTTTTTAATTTGTGCTTGCTTTTTCATTTGATAGCTACGAAAGTATGTTTGCAAGTTGGGGGAAGAGATGGACGAATGCTGGAGAAGAGTTAAGAGAAGAAATGGAATCGAAGTCTAGTGGGCAGAGGCAGTGGGTCTCAGGGCAGAACTGGAGAGACTGGCCTTTGGTAAGAGCAGGACCAGGAGAAAAGAAGATGGGGAAAGGTATGAGCAGAATTAATGATTCGGTGGTGAGACAATAAAGAAGTTCCAACTGATGTCTTGTATTTTCTCAATGAGATATAATTGCTTTGAGAAGTAAATAATCTGCTTGTACACTGCAGCTCTGTTCCTACCCTGAACTATCAATATAATGGCCCAAGGCTCTGCGTCTCATCATTACACAGGAAGAGAGAACAAGGTGTGGCTTGCAAAGCTGGCACATGTCACTTTGCTTTTTTGCCTTCTTTCTTTTTTCTTCCATTTAGAGTCATCTGTGCCAACTCTCAGACTGGTAAACAGAGGGTGGGTGGGGCTAAAGGTCAAAAGGTGATAGATCTCAATCTAAACTCATTGGCTTGATCAGCTGTGTTTCCTCATTATAATCAGGAAATCCTGGAGTGACCCCAGCCAGCAAGAGCACATCTGGGGCGACAAAGAAGGGAGGGAGGGGAAGGAGAAGAGGGAGGGGTCGTGTAGCAAGGAAGGGAGGGGCTCCTTTCTCTTGTCTGGGCTCAAATTGGATCTTCGTTTCTTTAGTCCATATCTTTGCATATATTCAAATAAATGTGTGCACATTCAATCTCTGACATACTTTTTCCCTTTGAGACTCTGTTGTTTTTATAATCTCTTTCCTGACTAGAGGGATTTCATTGCATTTACAGATAAGGTTTGTTGGTTTCCAGATACAGCCAAGATGGTCTACATTCTATCTTGTTATGTTGTAAAGCATACAGATATTTGTGGTAAGACAAAGAATATAAAATATAACTATTAAATATGTTTATAAACATGGGAAAATAGTTTAGCAATAAATGAGGATTTTTAAAAATGCAGGTCAATAGATAGATATGTATGGAAGTATATATATTATTTTTTTAAATGGCTAGCATGTATTAAGTGATTATGATCCAAATATAAAGTTAGCTCTGAGTATTGAAAATACAGGTGATGTTTTTATTTTAAAATTTTATCAGTAGTTATTAATTTTTCTATATGCATTACTTTTGTAAATAAAAAAAAATAGAAGTTCATTTTAGAGCCAGTATCAGGTCCCTGGTAAACCCTGTCATTTACATACAAATTTTGTGGTTCCTCCTCTCTCTGCTTGCAACTCATAATTGTATCAGACATAGGTTTGGGAGTTCTCTCCTTTCTTCTGCTCTGGTCTGACTTTGTTCTTTTAAACACGTGCCATTGTTTTGATGGGGCTGAGTTTGGAATGCCCTCTAGAAGCTGAGTATCTCCTGGGCTTGGTAAGTTACTAACAACCAATTTCAAGAGTTAAGCAACATTAGCTTATTCTAATTCCTGCTCTCCTCTCAAAGAAGCTTTCTGAGTTTTGAAAAGCCTGTGCATACCTTCGCTGGTGTTTGTGGCTTTGACCTCAGAATCTCTTAACTACTTGAATGCCAGAAGCGTTCCATCCCTTGACTGCGGGCTTGCAATTTATCAGAAAGAGGGCAATCAGTGCCTCTTCCTCACTCGAAATTGTCTTATTTCCACTACCTCCATTGCATCTCTCTCTGTACAATGAGAAAGAAAACTTTGTCCCTTCTCTCCCATAAAGTTCAAGCACAAAGAGATATGGTAAAACTGTGTTCAGAGGAACCAGCTATGTTCTTGTATCACATGTCTGTCTTATTCCAATCAGGAAAAGTTACCCCAGCAACCAAATAACAGAGGTTTTGGTTTGGGGGATTTTTTTTTTTTTTTACCTCTAGTCTCTGTTTTCTATAAATTTAGTTTCTTCTTATAGAGTTAGCCTGCCTCCTAAATTTTGAAAACCACATGATTCAGTGAAGCCTGCTTATAATGACAGGCATATTGTTAAAATTGCTGGAAATCTTGGTTGTATTTGTCTCTGGAAGTTGAAATTTATCTGAATATTGGCATCCCACAATTCTTATTAAATCTCCCTTTTTCCTTTGGGGATTACAACTGAAAGGGCTGGCAACATGTCCCTGAAGGTGACATTTTAAAGAGAGGGAGTGTTTGTAATCCCTGCTAGAAAAGAAGGGCCCAGAGAGCCATTAGAATCACATTTCCTGATTGGTCCAATAGGCTCTCTGACCACCTTATTGGCTGATCTTCCTAATATGTTATGTTTTCATAGTTTCCAGGGAGTATTTTCCCGAACTGATTATGCTTATTTGACCTATAGGAAAAGAATGCTCTTTTTATAAGTCTAAACTTTTCTTTTGGGAAGCTACTCCTTGCCCCTTAAGTCCTTTGAATGAGACCCTAATTAGAATTAAAAAGAAAAAGTATAAAAAAGCACACTGAGAGGCTAAATTGTTGTTGTTGTTGTTGTTTTAATTTCCTCCCTTGTATCTGCTATGCATCCCTGTTTGTTTCTCATTACTGATTCCCCTGGGCTTGTCTGGATCTGTTTACCCCTATCAGTCAATTAGTGTTCCTCCACTTCAATCCAAAAGCCCGTTTTCTGGTTAAGGACAGGCCTGGGCCTGGTAAAGAAGGCTAAATTTTAAAGCTAGGCCTGGTCACAACTAGAAACGTGATGCAGAACGCACGCCCTATTCCAAGTGGATTGGTGACTGCTTCTTTGTGAAGATCAGCATATTGACTGCATTTCTCCCCCTGTCACTTCTGGCAGGATGTTATGGCATCACTCCCAAAGAAAGTAAAGCAGAGGATTTGGCGAAGGGGCCAGAAGCAGATCCCCCTGAACATACCACTTCTCTGCTCAGGGTGTTAAGAGGATAACTTTTAAAAATTGTGATTACTATACTGTACACCTGTAACTTATATTGTACATCAACTATACTTCAGTTAAAAAAAATGAGTAAAGAGTCTCATCCGGATATATGCACCATCGTCTGTCACCTCAGGCTGGACATCGTGGATGGCTCTAAATGCACATGTTATTCTGCAGGGACCCTTGGATTAAATGACATGTACAAAAATAAAACTCATGGATACAGATGTTATGTGATTCGACAATACCCCTGTTTATACAAATCATTTCTTAAAGTTTTCTTTTTATTTTCCTTTAAAAATCATTTGTATTTTTTCTCTGTTGCCTTTATTATTTTTTTAATATCTTTATTGGAGTATAATTGCTTTACAATGTTGTGTTAGTTTCTGTTGTACAACAAACAAAGTGAATCAGCCATATGCATACATATATCCCCATATCCCCTCCCTCTTGAGCCTCCCTCCCACCCTCCCTAACCCACCCCTCTAGGTCATCACAAAGCATTGGGCTGATCTCCCTGTGCTATGCAGCAGCTAACCATTTTACATTTGGTTGTGTATATATGTCAATGCTATTCTCTCTTAAAATTTTCTTCCCAGCTTCCCCTCTTAAAATTTTCTTAAAACTTCTTAAAATTTAACAATTAATAAATATTACACATTGAAGTTGGTCTTTACTAACACCTTATGCCCATCAATAACAAGTTATTTCTTCCAAGTGCCTCTGATATCACCAGTAGTGAAGTTTCCTGAAAGGTCACAGCAGCTTCAGACAAAGAATCATGCATCTCAAAATAACAGAGAAACTTGAGGAAATAGCCTTGACTTCTTCCAGGCCATAAAGGATCTGCACCCCTACCCCCTTCCTCTGAAACAGGAACCTGGAGATCTTTCTTTGTTCTGAGAAGGGGTGCCCAATAGGAATCCTCCCTGTTTCCCTTAAGGACAAGCCAATCAAGGAAATCGGAGGGAAAAGGGAAAGGCAACAGCAGAGGAAAGAGATTTAAACATGCTTTAGTTTTAGTTTGTATAGTCTTTTTGAAAGTTCTCCTTCTTTTATCCCTCTCCCTTCCCTAGTCCTTAAAATGTCAGTCACTTAACCACCCTGAATCATCATTTTGATCTGATACTAAGTCCACCGCGATTCAAGAGGATGCTGAGAAGTAACTCATAGCAAATAACTATACATTTTTAGGTAGAATTAATCTTCCTTCTCATTCCCAAAGACACACCCACTCACTTTTTTCTAGAGTGAATGCCCAATCAGGTTTTTTTTTTTTTATCTAGCCACCCATTATTTTTAGCAAAACCTCACAGAATAAAAAAGTATACAGGCAGGGCTCCACACACCACCTCCAAATGCTGCAATAGCACAGTTGTAATTGGTGAGTGAGTTGACCATCCATGAACAGAGGCTGAAAGCAAACTTCAAAGGGCCTTACTTGTGATGGCCAGGATTTTAGAGATTAGGATTCCAGTATATTTGATTTTCAGTAACAATGGGGCAGAGCATGTGAGCGAGGATACAAGAAGTAAAACAAGAGAATAAGACGGAAAATATAAAGAAAGGGAAGAAGATAAGAGTGGGTGGTAAAAGATGCTAAAAAATGGGAAATTAAATATGATTTTTTAAATTAATAATAACCTAAACAGAAAAGGGAAAAACAATTTGGCCTTCAAGGACAAAACAGAAGAATGGAAGAGGAAGTGGTTAAATTAGCCCAGGAAAAAAAAAAGCTGGAACCAAAATAATATGAAGACCTCCACTGTTAGCAATTTTGAGCGTCCGAAATCTGTGTTTCTTTTCATTTCCTGACTTGTACTGCCCTCTTTACCAACACCAAGATCAAAATAAGCAGTCATCAGACCGTTAGTCAGCACTTCTAACAGAATTGCATCAAGGATTAATCATCTCTGCAAAGGAGTTCCCCATTCTTCCCTTCAAAGTACAGTTGCCCCTTGGTATCCACGGGGGATTGGTTCCAGGCCCCAAATCCACAGACGCCAAAATCTACCGAGGCTCAGGTCCCTTATAGAAAACGGTGTAGTATTTGCATATAACCAATCCACAACCTCCAGCATACTTTAAATTATCTCTGGATAACTTATAGTACCAAATGCAATGTAAATGCTATGTAGTTGTACATACAAGGTAAATGCTTTGTAAATAAATAGTCACCGGTGTGTAGCAAATTCAAGTTTTGGTTTTTGGAACTTTCTGGAATTTTTGTTTTTCAAATATTTTCCATCTGTGGTTGACTGAATGTGGGTTGGATGCAGATCCCATGGATATGGAGGGCCAGCTATAATGATTTTTAGATCGTTATTATAAGATAATTTTTTTAAATTAAATTAATTAATTAATTAATTTATGACTGTGTTGGGTCTTCGTTTCTGTGCGAGGGCTTTCTCTAGTTGTGGCAAGTGGGGGCCCCTCTTCATCGCGGTGTGCGGGCCTCTCACTATTGCGGCGACTCTTGTTGCAGAGCACAGGCTCCAGACGCGCAGGCTCAGTAATTGTGGCTCACGGGCCTAGTTGCTCCGTGGCATCTGGGATCCTCCCAGACCAGCGCTCGAACCCGTGTCCCCTGCATTGGCAGGCAGATTTTCAACAACTGTGCCACCAGGGAAGCCCTATAAGATAATTTTTAAGTTCCATATTCAGAGTTATTGTAGGATAATTCAGTTTATATAAAATCTTCACCCAAAAATCTAAATCTTTTTTCAGAGCAGTGTGCCTTAGTGGAATGGGCTTTGAGACCATTGAAATCTGGGTTCAAGTCCTAGCTCTGCTAATTATTGGTTCTGTAGTCTTTTTTCTTACTTATTAAAATTTCAATTTATTCAGTTGATTATTTGATAGTCTGCCTTACCCAATAAATGAAGTCTCTTCAAGGACAGAGATAATTTCTAATTTTACTTATCATTTATTTGTCATTTTTTTAATAGTAATTGACACAGTAGACTAAATAATTTTTAACAAATGAATGAATAATTTATTAAATACTTTTTCAACAAACTGCAAGATATTTGATATTTTTTAAAGTGTCCATTATGTTCGATGCTACTGTATTATTAGGTTCTGGGAGCAAGGAATGTATCAGTAAAAGCTAATCCTTGCCTTCAAAGATTTATAATACAGTAGAGGAGAAATTCTTATAATTAACTATCATACAAGGCAGACTGTAATATGTGCTATAAAAGAGATATAAACACATCTCTATAAGAACAGAGAAAGCAAATCTGCCAAAATTGACGAAGCTTTCAAAATGCAGAGGTTATCTGAAATCTTCCTGGAAGGTAGTTTTGGATAAAATGGAGAACTAGGGAAAGGATGGTTCAGTAGTGTTGAGCTAAAATGTTTTAACTTCTCTGAGCCTCTCTTTCCTCCTGCACACAATGGGCGTTCTCAGGATTAAATGAGAGAGCCAAATAAAAGGACCTTTCTCATCTCTACTATGTAAAATGTACTCGATAAAGTAGAGCAATGATTATCAGCACATTAAGAAATCAATGTTCACATATATAGAAGGACAAGAGAGAAAGATCTGGAAGAAGAGCTGGAGCAAAGGGGCTGTCAGTGCGGACGTACAGACGAGAGAAGCGGTGTGCCTTTCTGTGCACCCACATTCCTGGATGTGAGTTCAGTGTGGGAGCAAAGCGCAAGTGTGCGATCAAGGAGAGAAAACTGAAAACAAGAAGAGGGTACTGAAGAGCAAGACGAAGGGAGACTCCACTGGGTGGAGGAGAAGTGTGACGTGAAATCATGTAATCTGCCACCGACTCCGAATCAATGGACAGTAAGCCACCTTCCCAGGACCACCAATATCTGGGGACAGGCCAGTCACCTGGACCACAAAGCTAAATAAACTGTGAGTTCCTTGATGGCAAGAGCCATCATTCTGTAACAGAAGTAAATTCTTACATGTTTAAAGTGCTTTTCTCTTTTTTGTCGTCCTGAGTAGAAATCTTTGCACTGGTCTGCCTGAGGTAATGATGTGCCTGGAAGGAAGGTTAGAATTTATTATAGAAAGAGAACAAGACAAAGAGTAATGTTTTGCTTCTGTCATTCAAAAAATAGGGTTTTGCAAGCCTCTTAGAAAGGAATTCTCTCTACTCCTTTGTGAGACCTGAGTAGTTTAACCACCATACGTGGAGGCTTCAGATCATAGAGATCTACCACAATAAAGTGAAAAAAAAGAAAAAAAAGTAACCTGTTTGTCACTAAGATTTAGCCAGGTGAATGAAGTCAGGAAAGAAGATACACTGGAAAGATCTCGTCTTTGTTAATGTGGGGCATTGTGCGAATTAGAAAGAGAAGGGGAGAGAGACAGAGAGAGAAATAGCGAAGGTGGTCCTAATCTCCCCTTACCCAGCTCTTCTGAGTTTGGCCCAGGCAGGGAAACGTGCACTAAGATAGCAAGGTTAGTTACTTCCAAAGGCAGAGCAAGAGACCCCCATGGGCTCTGAAATGAGGTAGCCCTGCATGTGGCACACCCCCAGACAAGCCCAGGGACCCAGCCCACCCCAGTCCGTGCAGTATGGCCAGACAGAATGATGTAGATAGAGAGGACCCAGACACCTCAGGCCCCTCTGCTCCTCAGAGGCAGAAAAAGCCAGCCAGACTTCAAAGGGCAGCAGGGGAAACTGAAATGAGAGCAGGTCAACCAGAGCCCACTACAGACTTTGACTGGGTGGGAGATCAACCACAGGTCACACCCACCCAAGTTGGCCACAAACACCCACAGGGCCAGCAGCACCAGGTGGACGGGACAACAGCCTGGAGGGCCAGGGAGGGGTAGGCAGCTGTGCCTGAAGACACTGTCTCTTCCCACCACCCAAGGCTGCATAAGCCTCAGCCCTTCTCCCTGCTCCAGACAAGCTGGGGAGGAAGAGGTGGCCTGTGAGCCTGAGGATTTTTAGCCAAGGGGAGCAGAATAGTATCCAATATTGAATGGGACTATATTTTTTGAAAAATTTTTATTGCAGTATAGTTGACTTACAATGTTGTGTTAGTTTCAAGTGTATAGCAAAGTGATTCAGTCTTACATAGACATACATACATATATATATACATACAGTACATATATATATTCTTTTTCAGATTCTTTTCCATTATAGGTTATTACGAGATATTGAGTATAGTTCCCTGTGCTACTCAGTAGGTCCTTGTTGTTTATCTGTTTTATATATAGTCGTGTGTATATGTTAATCCCAACCTCCTAATTTATCCCCCGCTCCCCCCCACACACACCCCCTGCTTTCTTCTTTGGTAACCTTACGTTTGTTTTTTATGTCTGTGAGTCTATTTCTGTTTTGTAAATAAGTTCATTTGTATCATTATTTTAGATTCCACATATATGTGATATCATATGATATTTGTCTTTCTCTGACTTACTTCACTTAGCATGATCATCTCTAGGCGAATGGAACTACATTTTAACCAGGTATTTAGTCAATTTTATTCCTCCCTCTGACCAGGAGGTAAGAGCTTGGGAAGGAAGCCAAAATAGCTTAGATTAAATAAAGTTGAATTTTGCAATTCCATCACACGTTCTTTCTTTGGTTTCAAGTAAAAAGGCAATCTCAGCATAAAATGTACTTGTTGACTGTTAGGACTTCCAAAGGAATGAATTCTTTGGAAAAAAAACAGGGCTATTCATCCTAAGTGGTCTGGCTTTAGTGGGGAGGATCAAGTGACTGAGAAGGACGGAGGGAGGAAAGGGAATGTGGTCTATGGGCAAAGATTTTGTCTATTGTTTCTCAGATGTGTTGGCAGTGCCTGGACCATAATAAGTGCTCCATAAACATGTTAAATAAATGAAGAAATAGACGTGAATTGAGTACCAATCTTGTGCCCGACATTGTAAACATGATCTTATTTAATTTTCACAACAGACTTTTAAAGTTGTAATTATCATCATTATTTGATAGATAAAGGGGTTCAGACAGGTTGAATAACTTCTCCAGGGTCACACACCTGAGAAGTGTGTGATGTGGACAGAATTCATGCACAGGCCAAATGGACGACTGTGACTTCTCAATGTATTTCCTCCTGTGGAAGGAAATCTCTTCATATGGAAGAAATTCCAATGATATTTCCACCTTCCATTTTATATCACAAGGAAGATCCTGGTGTTTTCTGCCATGACCAGATGCCATGACCCCTGCAAAACTGATCCCTACTGCAAAAATGATCCTTCTGCTACGAAAGTAACTGATTTTGTGGCAGATACTGTGTCGAAATTAAAATGTTCATAGTTATCTGGAGAGAAAGGAAACACAGGAAAGTTGAAAAGGCTGTGTGGGAAACCAAAATGCAATCCTAGGAAAAGAAAAAGAAAGAAAAAAGGGAAATCATAACAGAAGTCCGAACTTTAACTGATATAAGCATTTTTAAATGTCAAAATAACTCTTGACATTTTTGTAATCAAAATAAACAACAAAATAGGCCAAATTGCGTAAAATAAGGCCTTTCTTGGGTTTCCAGTGACATTACAAACCACAAAACGCTCCACCATTTTTTAAATTACAGCATGGCGTTTTACCCTCTGGTGGGTTGTTTGGTCGAACACTACCATCTACATTAACATTTGCCACACCCTTCTGCTTTGATCTGAGATTCCCTCTAAATTTAACAGGCATTCACACTGCTGCAGAAGCAAAATCATTGTCATTTCAAAGACTTGCACTCCATTTATCCCAGTTATAAAAATTAGCAAAGGTCAATAGCCTAAGGGTCTAAAGAAACCCTAGCTGAATCTAAAAGAAATAAAGCTGGATGCGTAAAACTGGAAATACAACCAGCAACACAAATACTTCACTTTCAATCATGGGTCTTTCTAATAAGACTAAGATTTCCAAATAGCATATGGAAAAGAGAAATGATCAGGAATCAGGAGCAAGCCACAATGAGACAGTTGGACATGTGACTCTCTAAGGTCCCTTCCAACCCAATGGATCTGTGATTATGAGTCTGGGAAGCCTGAGGAAGTTTTCTTGGCTTCTCTGTGTAATGGAAAAGCATAGCTCAGCTTCTTGGGGGAGGTTGATTAACCTCATTAGTTTAAGATTCTTCATCCTGAGGGAATAGGTAGTGATACACAGTTCATAGGATTGTTGTGTATAGCTAGTGGAAAAGTCAGACTTGCTCATACACTTTTTTTTTTTTTTGCGGTACGCGGGTCTCTCACTGTTGTGGTCTCTCCCGTTGCGGAGCACAGGCTCCGGACGCGCAGGCTCAGCGGCCATGGCTCACGGGCCCAGCCGCTCCGCGGCATGTGGGATCTTCCCAGACCGGGGCACGAACCCGTGTCCCCTGCATCGGCAGGTGGACTCTCAACCACTGTGCCACCAGGGAAGCCCGCTCATACACTTTTTAAAGCTTTTAATTTTTAAATTTTAGAAAGGAGGGTGACGAAGGGAACCAACATTTAGAACGTACTGCAGCATCCAATATGCATGGCTGATGTTCTCATTATGCTACTGCATTATATGAGATGGCACATTTTGGAAAGGTTGAGACACTAGTGGTTTGATATCCATTATCACCACGCAGTGGAAATCCAGGAGCTAGGACATCCCATTCAGATATGTGGTAGCCTCCAATGATCAGACACACCAACCAAGAAGCTTTTCTAACCCTAAGTCCCAGAACCCAGTCTAACCTGTTTCCCAAATCCACCATGGGCTGTCACACCCCAGGCCAACGGAAGGAGACTGCTTCAACGTGGGACTGATTTAACACTAATGCTGGACCTAGACTGAGCAGCTCAGTTATTCCTACTTAAATCAAGTGACAAATAGGAGCCCTGAGGTCACCTTAGCTACTGTCATTTGACATTTGGCCTATATAAGGTTATTCTGAAATTGAATCAGTTACTAACATTTAAAAATCAGGAGATTACACATCAAAATCCATATTTCCAGCTTCCTTTGGAACACCTCAAAACACTGGGCTCCCATTCTCAGCTGGCAGCAAAGGACTGGAGGAGGTAAGGACTTCGTCACTGAGATGGACTTTCCTCTCAAGTTCGTCACAATCCTACCTGACTCACTTCACTCCAATAAGTTCTCTGCCTGGTTCCCAGAGGCATTTGAAGGCAACCACTGACTCGAAGATCTAAATAGAATAGGAAACCTTCTGAAGGCCCCTCAACTGCTGGAAGGTAACCACATCTGGATCTAAGTGACTACTCTGGCATCTAATCATAAAGCTGATCTAACAAGACCCCTGTGCTAGGGAGCCCTGAAAGCCAAATGATGGAAGGAGGCTGGCTAGCTCAGAGCTGACAAGCAGGCCTGGAAGTCCTTACAACACTGACAAGGAACGATGGCCAGACCAGAAGTACTGTTTTAGCATTATGATTGCGTTTCGACCGCTCTGCTCTGCCATGTATGGTATATAAAATGTCATTTTATAAGATATCATGTTCATTAGCCAACAAATATATGGAAGCGTTTCACCATATAAAAGAGTATTTCAGCTCGCTTAAAGGATTCAAACAGGGCTTCACTAAACTAAATGTTTTCTAGATCCTACCATTTTCTTCCATAAAAATAAACTCAGTTCCATGGAAAATACTATAAATCACAGAGATCCTGATCTTAGCAAAGCTTAACAGACAGATCCTTATTTTTCCCAAAGCCCATACTTGGCTCATTTCAGTGGAATTACTTTTGTTTCTCCGTAGTGCTGTTTCCCCATGTGTAATGGTCGTCATCAGCCTGAATGCCAGCCCCGCAATCAGGTCTTGCTTGTGGGAAAGGGCTTCGGTGCACTTAGACTTTTATGTTATTACATCCCATTAAAGAGCTTATGCTTTGTTATCCTTTTCTGAACCTTGGCAAGGCCTCTTCATTCTCTTACAAGTTAAGTGAAAGCAGAACTCTGTGCTGGGCTGCTAGTGCTTCCTAGTGAGAGCCATGAGATGTGAATAGTATTCATCGAAGAGATTATTCAAGTAGGCAGCCACCCATCCTAGGGATACCCTGCCGGTTCAAAAATACAGGAAACAAAGTTACGCCCTCAATTTATACCCCTCCTTAAGTTGACTGAAAAAAGAATTCAGCAAGGGAAATGACGCTGCTACCTTTTATTTGCTTTAGGCAGTGGGTTACAGCCTCTAAAGTAAGAGTTAGTGCTGTGGATTTCCTCTAAATTACAGAAAAGTTCATGGAGCGACATATAAAGAATGTAGAGAGTTTATAATGCAAAGAAACTATAGTAATCCCTGATGTCTAAGACTTCTTTTGTATGGAATACAAATTGCTCTTTTTCCTTCAGATAGATTTAAATGGAAGTAGGGAGGAAGTTAAAGTGCTTTCAACAAAGAGAAAATGTTCCGATTACTTCGCTCCAAATGGACGTTTCCTGCCAGTTACCAGTGCATTCTTAATTGATAATGAAATGCAAACTCTAAAGTAAACTCACTGTGGTAACACAGGCCCACAATTCCGTATGAATCAAAATTCTGCAAACCACCTAATAATATCACACGCGGTGCCAGACTCAACCCTGACATGACGCAAGGCAGTTTTGGTGGCCTGAAAACTGTCCTCACTAGGGAAGGAATCAACATTCAATCATTTTGTGGTTTTTCAGTGAAACTCATCTCTTGTGTGCTTTTTTTTTTTCTTTCTAGTGTTTATTTAATTCCTCCAAACTCTCCATAGGCTTATTCTAACCATTAGGCAAAAATTATGTATAAATAATTGTTTCTTTAAGACTCTGATAAAATTATATAGCATTTCCAAAAAGCCACCTTTCTATAAATCAAGAAAATCTATTTTAAAACACAAAGGAAAGTAATTGTCCATTCCTTAATTTTAAAATACTTTAGGTTTCCAACGTTGGAACATTGTGTTGAATTAAAACATTTATTCTAAATTTTTACTTCAGGGACGAATTAGTTAATTCACTCCTTTTTTGAAAAGACAAAAGATTGAACAAATTTTTTTCCCTCTAGTGGAAATCTGATGTGTATTTAGGCATCCAAGATCCCACACTGCTAGCTATTAGCTGCTAAGTGTGTTCAGTATTAACACACACTTCAAATTTGTACTCTAGTGCCTTGATTAGTATTTAGCCTAGAATTTGTGAGAATAGCAATGGCCTTTTTACAAATCTAATAGAAAGCCCAGATGAGTAGAGAAAGATACCAAATAAACAACCCCAGAAATCCAAGTCTCCTTATCTTGTAGGCCACATACACTTTAGCACAGCCCCTGTTCCAAGAGTACCTCTTTAAGGGAAAGATAGTGTCATCCAGATAGCTCTTTACTTTAACAAGTTCAGTAACTAAACTGCTTGTATTGAATGTTCTAGAAAGTGAGCAGAGGATGGAAATCTATTTGACTCAAATCACTCACAGATGTTTAAATTACTTCAACCCATTTCAACTTTTGCTACATAGGGCCACAATTCAAAAATAACTGATTATGGGGAAAAAAAAAAGCTCTCTATAAGCATAATTTTTAAAAGAAAAACTAATACAATGAATATATAAAATGAGGTAATGTATATAAAACTGTGTTGTTATAGGGGTCATTTTTCCCCTTTAAATTAGGAGGTCCTTGTGGGTATGTCTTCTAAATTTCTTGTAATTTTGCAACTCCTACTATGGTGCTTATGATAGTATAATAATTCAGCTGGGGAAAGTATTGACATAAAATATTTAGATAATTGAGGCAAAGGATTTTATATATTGAATAATGTAGGTAATTCTTTAATACCCTAATTCACTTTGCACGTGTGAATGGGAATATGAAAATCTATGTTTTTCTAAATGCTGCCCTGACCAGCATCTAGACAAGGAAGAGAAACCAAGAACTATTTCTGCAGGTGGCCACTGAAGCTAGCTGAAGCAGAAAAGCATGTGAGACCTAACCACTATTTCTGGTGCTGCAAAATTCTGCAGAAGCTTGGTGATTGAAGACTCTCCAGGCATATGATAGTTAATGCCTTTCGAAGTGATTTAGCACAAGTCTTCTCTTATTTTAGAACATAACTTTCTGGTGACTTAAATTTGTTTTTCCTGAAGTGTCTGGACAGGCATAAAAGAAACCCTGAAATTAGAAAGAAGTATGCTTTCCTTTGTACCAAAGAATGAAACCACCCAGCTGTCCCGCCAGTAGACCTCTGAGGGGTGGATCTGGTCATGGTGGGTGGGCATCTGAGCTATTGGCAGGTTCAGTGGGATTGTTATGTAAGACTACAATGCAGAGTCCTTGGGCTGCTTGGGATCTAGCTCCACTCCCTGGCATCAGAAGTCACTGAAACATACAACACACAAAAGACCTACCTAGGCTTCTGTCTCTGGTCCTCTAGAGGATTTGTGATTGCTCACATTTAGATGAGTTTGTTCATGACGTTAATAATGAAGGATGTGTGTCATGTTTCTTCTTCAGTTGCGCATTTTTGTCTCCTTTCTTTTGCATCCAGGTTAAATTAGGACACCACCTAAGACTTATTCAAATGTAGACTTCATTTGCCTATTTCAGCCAAGTGGCTCCACCCAACAGAGTTCACAGCAGTGCTCTTGAGAGAAAAGCACAAAGTGAAGTGAGATATAAACTAAAAAGTTGAATGCTTTGATTTCACACGCGGCCTAGAACAACTTGAAAAACCAAATGCAAGGGATGTAAGTTACAACATAATAGGTATAATGAACTCTGCTGTATGTTACATATGAAAGTTGTGAAGGGAGTGAGTCCTTGAGAGTTCTCATCACAAGGACATTTTCTTCCTGTTACTTTAATTTTGTATCTATACGAGATGATGGATGGTCACTAAACTTATTGTGGTAATCATTTCATGATGTATGTGAGTCAAATCATTATGTTGTATACCTTAAATTTATACAGTGCTGTATGTCTATTATATCTCAGTAAAACTGGAAGAAAAAAATTGAATACCAATTCTGATATTTACCACAGAGTCCAATACCATAAAGGACTTCATTCTTAATCTAAAAGTTAATTCACCATTATTTAACTTTAAGTTATTTAGAGATATTGGTTAAATAAAAGCCAAAGATTAAAAGCTGCCAACGTGGATCATATTTATTAAATGAAATTATTTTACACTGCTTGAGAAGCGAATATATTCCGGGAAGTGTACAACATTGGACAAACTCTTGGAAAGAAGAAATGTTTCTTGCTGTATCAGGCTTCCTGGGCCCCAAACAGAAGGAGCCATTGAAGCACTAGAGCTGGTGGAATGGATCCTATAAGCTCTATGAAGGCAGGGACCTTGTTTATCATTCGTGTGGTATCCATGGCACACAGCCGAGGGCAAGCATTCTTGTTGAAGGGATGGGTGCATGGGTGGGTGCACCCATTAGGAGGGGTGGGAGAAGGAAGCACGAGCTAAATCAGTGCTTCCTCTGGGGTTGTTCTTTCTGCCCTGGAGCAATAATAGGGAAGTAGGTAAGCAGCTATCTACCTTTCCCCATTCCGGTCAACACTGGAAGCAATGTCCCTTCTTTCCTGTTCCCATTCCTCCTTGTATCAAATCAGCCTGTCCCAAGACCACCGCAGCACCTGAAGCACTTCACCTCTGCCTGGCCACTCCCAGAGCTGGCTGAAGGAAGGAATCCTTAAACAGGGCTAAGGACAGGCCAACAAGCTATCTAGCTGCAACAAGCTTATAAAGCCCTCAAAAGCATGACCTTAATGGATAAACAACTAGGTCCTATTGTATAGCACAGGGAACTATATTCAATATCCTGAGATAAATCATAATGGAAAACAATATTATAAAAAGAATGTATGAGAGAGAGAGTACGCGAGCGAGCGACAGAGAGCGAGCATAAGCTTATCATCCATTCCTTTTGTGTCTCTGCCTACTACTTCTAACAATGCAGATCTTACACTGAGACAAGTGTAATCATGTGACTGAATACCTTTTATCTGTTTGGTCACACTCCAGTTTGTGTCACCAATACTAATATGTTTCAGTATCCCTGCCAGTGTGTAAAAGTCCATTCTTCATTAGGTGATTTACAATGCACCATATACACCTAAGACTGAAATCTGTTAAGAAACTTTCATTGTGAGAATTTCAATTATAACCCTAGACTCTTTCAAGACACAGAAATTCTTCAGAGATTACAAATACCAATACTAGGCCAAATTTTCATTCTATAGAAGCAAAGATATATCATCAGGTCACAGTTATTTAGCATTTTAATGTTTTGGTTCTGGGGCTTAGGAGAATACTAAAAGAGCATGTGTCCCTTCTATGGAACACTCTGGGGCTTTTGCCACATTCTACTGAACTCTGAAAACTTTTTCTGTAATTTCACGAAGACCCATATAGCCCTCATACTCAGAAGTAGAAGTTTACCATATTGAATTTTTTTTTTTATTTTCACAGGTCTTAAGAATATGGTTGGATAAGTTTAGACAAATGCATACATCGAGTAACAAACCCCTTAAAAAATTAAGATAGAGAACATTGTTAACAGCCTAGAAAGCTCCTTCATGTTCCTTTTCAGTTTATTCTCCTCCCCCAGGCAACCACTATTCTGATGACTTCTATCTCCATAGATTAGTTTTGTCTATTCTTAAATTTCACATAAATGGAATCACGCAATATGTTCTCTTTGTGGCTGGCTTCTTTTGCTCAACGTAATGGTTTTGAGATTAACGCTGATTGTTGCAAGTAACAGTAGCAGTTCCTTTTTCAATTGCTGAATAATATTCCATTCTATGAATTTACCACAGTGTGTTTATCCATTATTAATTAACACAGAAGCTGCATGGGCACATGCTGGTGCTTCAATAAAACAAATGTAGCAATTCCTGTTCTTTCAAATCTGCAGTTTATACTTGGCTTTTGCTAATGACTATATCCAGATCCAAAGCTGATTTTTAATCCTTCAGTCCTGAAAGAGAGCATGAGAAAAACTTCTTGAGAGTCTGAAGAATCTGAGCAGAAAGCAGGAGTAAGAGATAGGAGGTATTAGGGGAGATATCTTCAACATGAACCAAATTTGCTCTAGGTCCTGGCTCTTGTCAAGGATTGTGAAAAGACTGAATTAAATGCAGGTCTAACCCTAACCCTCTCTCAGTGTTATCTTCCTCTTATCTTTCCCAGCTCTTTTGACCACTGGTTAAAAATTATTTTTCTCTGTAGACAATCTAAAGACTTTCACCTATTCAAGAAAGCCTTGTAGTCTGTAGTTTCAGTTAGAATGACAGTGAAGGCAATGGTGTATACAGAAATGTATTTTGAGTTCCTTTCCTTGTGACCAAGCACACATCAAAAAAACAGGAAGGAAAGTTGGAGGAAATTATGCAATTTATTATGATTTCTCATCATCAAGAACTTGTGTCCACGGGGAAAGAATAATAGTTCCTATAAAGGTTTCTTTTGGTTATCTGTGATTCCTCCCTCAAGAGCTTTAAAACAAATTTTGAGAAAGCATAGACAAATCTAGTTTGATCTAATTTGTTAGAAAACAAATGAGATCAATCTAATTTGATCTAATTAGTTAGGTGTCCGCAGGAAACATCATTCCAGATGAGAATGGAGCAACCAGCATTAAAAAAAAAAAAAAAAAGAATAACTGAACATTATACTGAGATTATAAAAACTCATTATTGCAAATACTGTGGATGAATAATGGTTCTAAATTAGAGATTAATTTTAAGCCAGTGACTATTTACAGAATCAAATCTTTAACGGTTCTGCAGGTAGAATTTCTTTTTAATGTGTCACTCAAGTATTATCCCTTGTGTCTCAGTTGAAAAAGGGATTTTTAATATTCAGAATTACTTGAACTTCAAGCCCTCACTTTGTAGGATTTTCCCAACATGGTCCATCATCTTTCTGAAGGTGCTATTTCAGAGTAATAGCTCCCAGAAATAGTTCATTTGTAGTTGCTTAGAAAACCTGACAGGTGATATATTGATATATTGAATGGAGGCATGAATGGTCAAAATCATGCAAAAACTATAGTCTAGGTTAAAAGTACTATAAAGAGTATTGGACCGGACATATATTTAACATAGGTCATGTCCAGAGGAGAAATTAATCCAATATGAAGATAAGAACCATTAAAATCTTTATGTATTTTTACATTGGGAAAAAATTAAAGATGCCATAAATGACAACTGTAGTGCTGGTACTACTGATATTACTAAAATAAAATAAAGTATCTAATTAGCATGAATGCAAAACTCCTATTCCTGTACATTTTTGAATTTATAATATCACTAAATCAACTTTTTTAAAGAATTAATTTTTCTACTTATTAAGAGACTACAAAGGAAGAACAAGCATTGTCTTATATAAGATTTTTATTTGAATATTCTGTAAAATTATAATCACATTTAATGTTGTTGGGAAGAAAGTATTATTTGGTGTCATTTTGTAATTTTCCTGAATATTTATAAGCCATAAAGTATTGTTCTGGTTGTCTGTTTTCCTCCTCTTAAAAAACTCTCTACATGTTTTTATAATTTTTTAAATTAATTAATTAATTAATTAATTTATTAATTTATGGCTGCATTGGGTCTTCATTGCTGCGCAGGGGCTTCTCATTGTGGTGGCTTCTCTTGTTGCAGAGCACAGGCTCTAGGCACGAGGGCTTCAGTAGTTGTGGCCTGCGGGCTCAGTAGTTGTGCTTTGTGGGCTCTAGAGCGCAGGCTCAGTAGTTGTGATGCACGGGTTTAGTTGCTCCGTGGCATTCTACATCGTTTTTAATTAAAACTTTAGGGAGTTTATTTTAGTATAAACATATACGTACTGAGGGCTTTTTTTCTTTTTTCATCCTCAATTCTCAAAATATACTGAATTAAAACCAGATATTCATGTTGGGATACGGCCAAGGATTCCTTCATCTTAGCCATTGCTCTTGGCCATAACTAGGGCTCTGACCCACATCTACCCAGGGAAACCACAGTCCACAACTGTCCAGTTGTCTTGGAATGAAATGCACTGTCTGGAATTTCCAGGAAGAAAACACATTTAATCATTGGATAACGTGCTCACAGGTAGGCAAGCGAGGCTGTGCTCCCTTGTCATTGATGAGCTCCCCAGTCCCCACCAAGGTCAACTGTCCCACCTCATTCTTCCCCACATCATGTGAGTCACTGCTGTGCTTATAAAGATAAGTCCAAGAGTACAACCACTTTATCTTCCATAGAAACACAAAATGGACACGCTTTTCCATTATGCTTGATTCTGTAATGAAAGGTCTAGGAAGTGAGTGTAACATGAATTCATTCCTTCCGCCTCAGCAGACAGATGGATAGAGACATTCCAGTTTGTTTCCAGTCTTTTGTCTTCGGAGCATTTTTGGCATTTCCTTCAGGAAACTGGAGGTTGTGACCTAAGGTTTCCTTAGTGAACATGCTTCTGTTTCCCACAGTTAACTTTACCCAGAAATGACATCTACTCTATTAGGTGAGGTTTATCTTCGTGTCCCAACTGTGTCCTGTGCATATTCAATGACACTTGAAAGCACAAATTCTGAAAGTTAACAATAGCACTGAAGAGGCAAACACACCAAAGTACTTCTATGTAATCCCCAATGAAGATGGTAATATCAAAACAAGAATTAAAAATTTTGTGAGGCTTGCCATTTTATAGTTGGAGAAATTGACTAGGGATGTTAAAGCTTTCAGATACTACGAATCAAAAATTTTCAGATAAAAGATGTATGCTATTCAGCCAACATTCTACAACTTGTAACTTTACTCTAATGTACAGTTTTATATTGTTCAGCGGGTAGACTGGGAGAAGCCAAGACAATGTCCTGAAAGAATTAAGTAATTTAATATAATCTCCCATAGCCATATCCCCACTTCCCCAGTATGTTGATGGCAAGCCAAGAATGTAAGCTTCTAGGGATGGGTGTGAACCGACCATTGAGTGTCATAATTTAACTTTGATTTACAACCACATTGTTGTACATTATTTCTTTTAAAACTCATGTTTTAAGACGGAATTATTGTACTTAATTTAGTTTGGCTTGAATGTCATTTAAAACTCAAACAATTACATTTACTTGTCAATGTGGTATTTAGAAGCTGGTGGTTTTCATCTCATTCTTTACTACTCTTCAATGTTAAGTTATTGAAGTTTCTCTTCCTGAAAAAAAAAGAGTGGTTTCTAAACAAACCACATTCTTTTTTCACACCCTAGTTTATCAGGGTAAAATCCTCTAAAGAATAACAGAAATTTGCCTTTAACTGGTTCTGAAGAGGCACATAGTCAAATAGAATGTCTTAATAATTATTTTTTTTAAAAATGCTCTTCACAAAGGAATCTTTAAAAAAAATCAGTTTATTAATGTTTAAAAGTTGATAAAGCTATGTGCAAAATGATCCACATTGTCAGAAACCTATTAAATACTATTTTTTTTTTAAAAAAAAAGACATTTCTCGGTTTAATTGCACTGGAAACCACACTAAACAGACACCAATATATTTTTATTCTTTGTGACATTTATACACATCTTCAATTAACTATTTAATGTACTGAAAAACTTCTTATGTTCCCTATCAGTTAAAGTAATGCTTTAAGGGCACAAGAGGATGGTATTTTCTGAAGAAATACACATTCAATGGTGTTAACACAGGTTAGGAAAATCCAATAAAATGTTGAAACAAATACATTCAAAAATTATTAAAAAGTACTTGTAACACAACAAAATACAGCCATCCTGTTGGTTGAAATGATTCACACAACACTCTGAAAGAAACATCAACAAAAGTGCCAAAGACAGATGCTGTATTTGTTAGACAAATTCGTTAAGAAATCTTTCTTGGTTTACAAAGTCACCCCCCAGTCAGTTTTCACCTTGTTTTGCTTGTTTGTTTCTCCTATGACACTAAGGATCCTGGCTGATGTCATTTAAATAAATTGGACTTCCTTATGCAGTTTTCAGCCATGATGGATAAGATACTGTAATACATTTCATTGCAAAGGTTTCTTTTTTTTAAAGTGACTGCAACTAAAATCAAAAACACTCATCCAGCTTACGTGGAAACTTTGGCTTCAGCAAGTGAAATTGCTTTACATTTCCAAACCATCTCCACCACAGTCTACCTGCTGGACACAGCCTACCTGCTACACATCATCAAGAAATGGACCGTGCCACACTCCCAACTCTGAATGCCAGGTAGTTAAAATATAAAGTAAAGGAATTCTGAGGAGGGTTGTGAAGGGGAAGGGAGGGTAGGATATGCAGAGCATACCTAGCGAAGCAGAAGTACACACACTCACTTGGGCTGGAAACTAAAGTGAAAGAAAACATCTCAAAGCTCCCGACAGAGACGCTTTCACACGGGGACATTAGTCTTTGAGGAGGGGCCAGATGAACCCTTCAGGAGCTTGACAATGCTAGACCTTTGGCTCAGTGCAAAATCAAAGCTCCAGCGAGGGGAGGAAATAGATTCCAGGCGAGGACCTGATCTCCACCCTTCCCAGTGCATTGTTCACAGGAACTAAGTCTACCCACCAACACCAGGCACCACCAGGCTGTTCTTAAGCTCCCCCTCCCTCCCTCTGGCTTGAGACAGCTCCTGCCTGGCAGCAGCGGAGGCACAGAGTTGTTGGGTTTTTTTCCAAACACTGGGGTGGTGGGCAACCATGCAAGCTCCCCATGGGTCAGCAGTTTTCACTTTTAGGAAGAAGAGTTGACGTTTCCAGAAGACATAATGGTCTCTGGGTTATCCCCATCATCCTTCTGAGGGTGGGAGGAGTTGTCTGACTTACTGCGGCTGAATTCCATGCCGGCGATGATGGGTCGTGTGAATTTGCCGGTGGAGTCTCCGCTGGGGCACTTGCAGCAGGACATGATCCGGACGAAGGCCCGACGCATCTCCTTGTTGGACAAAGTGTAAATGATGGGGTTGGTGCCAGAGTTGAGCACAGCCAACACCAGGAAGTACTCCGTTCTGAAGAGGATGTCGCAGGTCTTCACCTTGCAGCCCACGTCCAGCAGAAGCAGGATGAAGAGTGGCGCCCAGCAGGCGATGAAGACGCCCAGGACGATAATCACGGTCTTGAGCAGTGCCAGCGACTTCTCAGAGCTGCGGCTGGCCTTCGAAATGTTCTTGCGGAAAGTCAGACGGCGGCTCCGAGTCCTGACCAAGGAGTAGATCCTGCAGTACAGGATGACGATGGAGAGAAGGAGCAGAGTGAAGACCGTGGTGCAGAAGAGGATATAGTGCTTGTGGTAGAGCGGCAGCACTGTGGAGCAGCTGGGCAGCGTGCTGATGCAGTTCCAGCCCATGATGGGCAGGCCCCCCAGGATGAGGGAGATAACCCAGCAGGCACTGATGAGCAGGAAGGAGCGGAACCTGTTGCTCCCATTGTGGAGTTTCATCTTCAGCATGGTGATATAGCGCTCAATGGCAATGGCTAGGAGGCTGAACACGGAGGCAGACAGGGCCACAAACATACTCCCTTCCCGCAGAAACCACTGGGCGGGGGTTAGCTTGTAGGTGGTGGCCCCAGACAAAAGCAGGTTGGCTGTGTAGGCCACTCCTGCCAACAGGTCTGAGAGGGCGAGGTTGCCAATAAAATAGTACATGGGTCGGTGGAACTTCTTGGTTTTCCAAATGGTCAGCAAAACAAAGATGTTCTCTAGGATGATAAAGCAGCAGATGAGAATGAACACCACTGAGATCAGTTTAATGCCGTTTTCCTTGTCCGCGCCGATATTCAGCTTTCCCGTGTAGTTATAATGCCGGACGATGATGTCGTAGTTGACATAGTCGGAGACAGAGCTGCGGAGGGCCTTGACCAGAGGGATGTTGGTGGACCCCATATTGCGCGCTGTCCCCAGGAGCCCGGGGCGGTACTTCTCCAGATGAACGCTAGAGGGCGAGGCGGAGAGAGCCTTCACTGGCAGCGGGGGTGGTTGAGCGAGAGAGATCCAGGCTTTTTTGTGCAGCTTTTCCGTGGCTGGAGAGGGCCTCAGAAACCGCAGCCTTAAACAAATCACAAAGAGAGAGTCAGGGAAAAAGCCACAGCACACTGGCGTCATTCATTCTAAGGAAGGTACTGCTCCAGTTTTCTTGTTGATTTGTTTTAAAGAAACTTGGGGAGAGTGCAGGAAGAAGGATTAAAGAAAACAAAACAAAAAAAAAAATCAAACTCTCATTTCTTGCAAAGAAAAAAAAAAGGAAGAAGGGGAAGAAAGAAAGGGAGAAAAAACAAAAATGTACCCAAACTGAAAACTCCGACGCGACAAGACGAAAATCGTCCCCTATGGTTACATCCACTTAAATGGAAATGGGAAAACTGGAAAAGTGAACCCCAGTTATCCCCACTCTTGCCTCCTCAACCCCCCCCACCCCCGCCCAACGCTGCTCCCACCCCACAAGGTTTCCAGCCGCAGTCGAAAGAGTCTCTGAAGCGCTCACCCGCTCGGCGGCGGGCTCACCACCAGCTTCTGGTCGCTCCTTCGAAGAGCCTCAACCGCCAATGTGAGGGCGGAGACGCACACCTCTGCCCTCCACCACCACCCAGCTAAAACCACCTCCTAATTGCCATGCAAGAAATTAGGTTTGCACGAAAACCATTTGACAGCGTCAGTCACTTTTTGGGCTCTATTAATAACTCTCTAGGAGCAGGTGTGCTTAGGGTCCGAAGGCGCAGCATGGTGTGGGCAGCCAAGCCCGCCCTGGCCTTGCGGTAAACAGGAAAGCTTAGCGCCTCCGTGAAGCAACAGCCTTTTCGTTCTTCTTCTTCTTCTTTTTTTTTTCTTGCGAGCCAGTGCAAGAAAATATAAAGGTACGCAGTGAAAATCATTCATAAGATATTGCAATAAATCCCAGAAGTGCCGTACATTCGTTGATTGCAAAAGGAGTATTTTTAGTTACTGTGGATATAGCCAAAACACGCACACAATAAGAGAAGTTAAACTACAAGTGATAAAAATACATGCCACTGCATTCCAAATTCCAAATTACTCTCCAGAAACTCACACAAACAGAAGTCTGTCGGTGCATTGCTAAGCTAGCGCGGGCAGTTTTATTCACTGCTCTTCCCCAACACGTTGCCTCCTCTCATAGAACTAGAAAGTGTGGGGGGAATGAAACGTGGCACTGGTGATCAGAAGTCTACCAGAGAGTTGTTGAAGTGTTTCAAGGTAACGTAGCAAATGCGATAAAAGTGGAGTCATCGAGGCGACAGCAATTCCAGCAATTCCCAGGACTGCAGAGGCAGCTCGCGCCCAGTAGCTCCGCGTTTCCCTCATCTAATTCCACACCCCGCTCGCTCACAGTGCAAGTTTAAGCCCTTACCCCACCTCCCCCGGTCTTTGTCTATAGGATTTCCCAGAATAAGCGCCTCTCCTCCGACCCACCACAGCTTCCGCTATCTCCCAACCCCAGACGGTTCTACAATGGGAACTTAACCCTTTTCCAAACTTTGTTAAGTCACAAGTGCGCCAAGAACAATCCGATCCGGTTGGTCTCCTTGGTAGCCCAGAGATGCTTGTTTTCAGCACCCAAAGACAGATGTTTTAAAAGTGTTCGTTTTGCTTCATTCCGGCTTAAAAATTTTGTTTCTGCCTCTGAAGACCTCCCGCCGCGATGCTCCTCCGCGCGCACTCCCTACCTGGCTCAGGCTGGACGAAGCTGCGTTCGGGGAGCTCCGGGTCTGCACGGCGCGCTCGGCATCTTGCTGCTGCCCCCGACTGAGCGCGCCGCGTTCTCAACTTACTCGAGTCGGGGTCCCCTCCCTCCGCAGCCGCGCACTCCAATGGCCAGCGCGCTCGCCGCGGCCCGGCCGACCGGTCAGCTGAAGTCACCGAGCGCCCCGCTGAGGCTGAGTGGCTTCTTTAGGAAGAGACAGGGAGGAGTGAGTGCCTCAACCCCACACGCCCTCCGCCCGCGGCTGGGGGCCTCAGGATCAGTGCTGCTGAGACTCACTGTCCAGGAAAGATCTGGGGCAGAAACACACACACAAGAAGAACCCCGCCTTCCCCACAGGCAACCAAAAAAAGGAAAAAAAAAAACCCGAAAAGGGGCGGAGCCTGGTGCCCCCAGGACTCTTAATGTATAAATCTCGGCCCTCGCCCTGCAATCCGCCGCTCCTGGGCGGTGGAGACCGTTCTCCCGCGCCTTAGAAAAGGAGGGAGGTGAAGAGCTGTTGGAAGCTTTTCTCCAGAAAAGTCTTAAGGGACAGAGGACGGCCTGGCGTGTGTAGTGCACCTCTCTAGTCCCCCAGCCCCGCAGCCCTTGGGGGATTGGAGTCCGGTGATTGTGGCCGGGCTCCGCCCTCCTCTCCGGCCCCGGCCGCGTCTGCGGAGGCAGGGGAAACAGGCGCCGCGACCCCGCGAGTCCCGGCTGCGTTCTGGGGCCGGAGAGGCTGGGAAGGGGCTGCCAGAGGTATGGAGGAGGCGAGCAGCCTGGGAGGGAGAATGGCCCGGGAGGTTCCTCCCCTTCTGCCCGCCTCCATCTCTCACCCCCATCCCGCTGCTGCCTCGAAACTTGCGGTCTGAGGGGCAGAAAGTGGCTTTCTCGGGGCGCGCAGTGAAATGGGCCAGCTCCGGGCGAGGTGTTGGGCGGGGGTTCCCCTCACTCAACTGGGTGCAAAATCAGGCCTTGTGTCCTAGATTCTGGCCAGTGGTGAGGTCTTTGAGGAGGTGGGCAGCTGCCGGGGCCCGAGAGATTTAAACAGTTGGGCAGCTCAGGAATTTCCAGAGGGGAAGAGCTGCCGGGCCCGATCAGCCTGGGGCCTGCAGCTGCCCATCTCGGGGCCAGCGCGCTTCTCTCCCTTTCTACTTGAGAGGCCCCCAAGCCTCAATGCTCACAACTCGCCCACTCTTTCCTTTCCCTTGGATGCTACTTCAGAACGTGAGACTGCGAGGCGGCCTTGGTCAGCTCCGCCTAAATGATAAGCTGAGAGCACTTCTGACGGCCCGCCTGCTTCAAAGACGGTTTCCACCCAGTTCCTGGTCGCACTGGCTTCCCATCCTAACAGATGTGAACGCAAAACTTCTCCGTTGTGCAGTTTCAATTAACACAGTACAGACACACCCTGTACCTGAATGACTCAGAAGGAGGCTGAATGAATAAACAACAGACTCCTGTCTTCTGGGATCTTACGACTTTGCAAAGGAAAAAAATGACAGTTAATACACAGTTGCCCGAAAGCTCTCATCAGCAGCATTGCACCCAGCACACACCCAAAAATTTAACAGCAGTAAGTGCGAACGACATAGAAACTAAGATAACTGTCCTCTATACTCTAGAATAGACTTTGATTGGGTCTGAGAATGTATTTCACTTAAAAGGGAAGATATGTTGTATCTACTCAGCACAACAAAATGTGTGGACTTGGCAAACTTCACCTCATCCACTCATTTATGAGTTCTTTAAAGGAAAAGGAATTAAAGTAAATTGCACACCCAGACTATATCAGACGTGGTAGATTATCTAATTTAACGCTACTACTCTATGAAGCAAACATTGTTGGTCATTTTGTTGATGAAGGAAATGTCAGGCAGTTTAAGCCACTAGATGTCCCAGCTAATGAGTGGCTGAGCTAGGTTCCAAAACTCAAATACTGCAGATGCCATGTCAAATGCCTTCAGTAAACAGTTAAGGTGTTCTGTATGTATACAACGGTTTGACAAATGAAGTCCTTTAAAACCACTTCTTTCCTGTCTATGCAAGTGTTACACATATTAACACATTTAATCCTTACCATGACTCTGCAGGTTAGGTACTGTTAATATCCTAATTCTACAAACAAGGAAACTGAGTTCCAAACCTATTAAGTAACTTGGTTAGCGTGGGCTTTGACCATAGACAAGCTGCAGATTCTTAACTGCTGCTCTAAACCACCGCGATGAACCTCAACCATGTCAAAGATTTGTGTGAGGGAAGTCAGTCCTTTTCTTGTGAATAATGTTGGTGAGGACAACATTCAATATTGATTCAACATTTAGAAGAGCTCAAACACTTTGCAGACGATTACTTAGCAATATTCATCCTTAGTGCACAGCTATGAGATACAAAATATAGATGACCACTCGGGCAAAATTAGAAAGTAGGCAAAGTGATTTGCCACAATGGCTTCCCTGCCAGTTTCAAGTCTCTGGTTCCCACATGTGTCTCTTCCCATTATTCTCATGAGAGCCCCCCAAGAACTGCATCTTCAAAAAGCTGTTAGCCCGGCTTCCTTTCTGCTGCAAGTCCAATGTTCCTCCCTTGCTTCCTGGCATGCTGAGGTTACCATCTGATGCCCATCACATTGAGGTTGATCCATTCCAAATTTCTGATTTCAAAGCAGCTTTGCTGTTCTTTATGCATGCCTCAGTGTCTCTCTTTAAGGGTTGCCAGATAAAATACCATTCAATATTTGGGACATATACTGAAAAAATTGTCGTTTTAATCTGCAATTCAGATTTAACTGAGTGAGCTGTATTTTTATTCACTAAATCTGGCAACTCCACTCTCTTTCCTAAAGGCTCCATTCACTTTCCAACTCCCTCTCCTCCCCCTAGTCACCTGTAAAGATCCAACTCTCTACTTACTCATTTGTTCATAGGAGAATAACTAGCCTCTGACTTCGTGGAGAAAAGAGTATCACCACTTATAAATTTCAGCTTAATAATAACTTCACCCACCCTAACCTCCTTCCCACAGCTCTGCTCCTTCTCTTGCCTATATCACCATGCTGCTTCCTCCAAAATTTCTAAGACAATTATTCCTTCTCTCTTTTGTATTTTCAGCTCTTTCCCTCTGATGACTCTTCACTTGAAACTTACCTTAATATTTATGTGTTTCCTCTACCAAAAACTCACTGTCTACCCCTCACACTAGGTCCCAGGATCTCTCTCTTCTCTTGTTTGCCAACATTCAAAACTATGTAATGGAACATGGTTGAGCTTTGGAACCAGACAGACTTGGGTTCAGCCTTAATTCTGCCAGTTCCTAGCTGTGTGACTTTAGGCAAGTTCCTTTAACTTCCTGGAGCCTCAGCTTCCTCATCTCTAAAATGGTATAGTGATATTTCTTTCAGTCATTGGGAGGATTAAAGAGCTTCATGTGTGTAAAGAGTATTACAGTAAGGGACTTCCCCGGTGGCACAGTGGATAAGATTCCATGCTCCCAATGCAGGGGGCACGGGTTCGATCCCTGGTCAGGGAACTAGATCCCACATGCATGCTGCAACTAAGGAGCCCACGTGTTGCAACTAAGGAGTCCACCTGCGGCAACTAAAACCCCATGAAACCAAATAAATAAATACTTTTTAAAAAAAGTATTATGGTAAATGTTCACTCTCCCACCACCTCTATCTTTAACTCTATTATATTCACTGCTTTTATTATCTCACTTTCCATCTTACCATTCACCTTCCTTTTTGACTGTAAAATAAAATTATTTTTAATAAAATTAATACATGCATATGGTTTAAAAAAATCAAATAGTAGAAAACTCGCAGGGAAGAGCATCAGTCCTCCGAGGCTCCCTGACCCTCTAATCCTCCCAACCACTTTGAAATCTTATTGGTGTTCCTTTTCTTTTTTATTTATTTATTTATTTTTGGTTGCACTGGGTCTTCGTTGCTGCGCGTGGGCTTTCTCTAGTTGCAGTGAGCAGGGGCTACTCTTCGTTGAGGTGTACAGGCTTCTCATTGCAGTGGCTTCTCTTGTTGCAGAGCACAGGCTCTAGGCATGCAGGCTTCAGTAGTTGCAGCACGCAGGCTCAGTAGTTGTGGCACACGGGCTTAGTTTTGCTCCAAGGCATGTGGGATCTCTGGCTGCCTATTCATATTTCAGACAGAGACACTGAAAGCTAGTTAAAACTCTGTGGGGAGCTTGTCAATGCAAGGGTGCTGGGTGACCAGGCTGTGTTCTTTTGTTGGAGGGCCCAAAATGTCAATATCTGGAGATCTCTATTCCTAGGCTGGTCAATTTCACTAGACGGGAATTCCAAAATCTCTTGTCTGCCTTCTAATATTTTCCCAAGTGAATCAAGGAAGAGCAGGGAAGAGAAGTAGGGAGAATCTTACCACTCAGTATTTAGATTTGACTGAATCACAATAATGGGGATCCCCACATACATACTCTCAGCTCAACCAGGTGTCCCAAAGACCCCTCTGATTTAGCCTCCAGGAAATCTCCAGTCTTCTGCTGAAATGGGGGTATTGGTACTTGTCCTGTTGTACAAGTTGGAAATGGAGGGCTGGAGATTTGGCTGCTAATTTTACTTTGATTTTTAAAAATTTGATTTAAAAATCAAAAAGGAAAATGAATGAGAAGTAAGATGCTGAAAGCAATGAGTCTAGTAGGGTTGGAGAGAGGCGGGTAGGAGGTGGTGTATAGAGCATCTTCTCTCTAGTAAGTGTTTCACACTCAGTCCTCTTATTTTCAGATCAGCATTTACACCACTTTTCAGAAATACCTGGAGCTTGCATTTCCTGACCCTAGCTGAGGATCTGTAGTGGGAATTTAACTTGCTTCTAGGATTCCCCTGCTTCTAGCTCAAGTTTCAACTTTCTCTAGTCTGACAAGTCGTTTACACACATTAATTTGTTTTCCAAAATTGTATTGCTTTTGTCAGAGGCAGTTAACCTTGAAGCTAATGTAGCTCAAACTTTAGGGTCCTGCTTCCAAGGTCCTGGAAGGAGTCCTAGCAATATGTCCCCATGGTTATATAAATATTAAAAATAAGACATTTTAACCATAGCTGGCTAAGTTTGTTGTCTCTTTCCATTAGGAAGCCTTCTCTATTTCATTTTCTTCTGTGTAGGGGTGGTTTTGGAGTTGCTGTAGGCATTTTGGGGATCTGGCTGAAGGGAAGTTGAGCTGCATTTAGATTGAATAAGGGGAGGAGGGGGCTATATTTAGATTGAGTTTAGAAGGATATGTGAGTGAGATTCACAGTTACTTCCATGTTATTACTAGCCCTCCTAGTGTAGAACTGATTTTCAGGATTTGCACTGCCCTCCATAGCTACTCATGCTATCACGATATAAAATGCAAGGCCAGTGTCACATGACTCTGAGCCAGAAGCTAGTCTGGGGAAATTCTTCCAGAGATGTCGTGTGTAAATTGTAACTGGAGCATTTGATTCTCACTAATACCTAGTTAAAACAGAAGTTTTCTTCCTTCCAGAAGATATTTGATAACTTAGTATATATAATTATTAAACACATCATATACTTTTTTCCATTTTTGATGGAATTCACACAAAAAAGATTGATCAGAATTTGTATATATGTTCAGTATTTGTAGAGTATAACTATTGCAATTTGGAAATAAGTTTAAGATTATTTCAATAAAATATGAGAGAAATTACAGACTCCTCATTTGGACATACATAACTGTTCAGCATACAGACTTCCACTTAATCCACCTGTTTCTACTGTAGTGTTCCACAGTCAAAGTTGTTCTGTTCTATGTATACACGCTACTATATATAAGATAGGTAACCAACAAGGGCCTACTATATAGCACAGGGAACTGTACTTAATATTCTGTAATAACCTATATGAGAAAAGAATCTGAAAAAGAATGAATACATATATGTATAATGGAATCACTTTGCTGCACACCTGAAACTAACACAACATTGAAAATCAACTATACTCCGATAAAATATTTTTTAAAAAGTCATTCTGTTCTACCCCACAGCTTCTGCCCCAAGGGGAAAGAGACATTCACTCTGGCTATGCAAGGTTAGTGAAGGTCGCAGTATGAGGGGATGAAGATGAGTCTAACTGCTTCATTTTTCTTTTTTTTAAAGATTTTTTCAGCTTGTAATTTTTAAAATGTTTTATGTAGTTGTTACCCACACACACACACACACACACACACATATATATATATAAAGTTGATTTACAAGAGTTTAACTTCTTCTAAAGCAGACTTTCTCTTTTCATCTTAACTTTCAACCCCACTTTCAGAGATACCTAAAATTCCCAATTTGGGGCTTTTCTGCAGTTCTATAACATGACTCAGCTGGTTTTTGGTCTATAGCAGCCTTAGTTTTCAGTTTTCCTAATTGTACTAAGTAAATTAGCATCCATCCTCTGCTTTTCAGTTTTCAGAATCTTGTTGCCGTGATCACTTGTCTTTTCCTTCTCTTTGTTTGTTTATGCAAAAAAAAAAAAAAAAAAAAAAAGCCCTTTACTATTATGTCCCTGAAGTGTAGGAGTAGAAGGAAGTGAAAGTGTTCAATTTACCACCTCCGAAGAGAGGTCATTTCCATTTTCTCTTAAACCCCCAGCAGTCTGGCTTCTGCTGCAGTCGTTCTCCTGAGCTTGCCCTTTCTAAGGACACAAATGACTCTTTAATGGACAGAGACAAAGGCCTCTAGTGAATCCTCACTTAGGGGAACTTACTGTAACATTTAGCACCATTGACCTCCCCCTTGTTGAAACTCTCCACTGGGCTCTTCTGTAGCGCTACTCTCTCTCATTCTCTTCTGACTCAGATTGCTCTTTCCCAGAACTCTTAACTGCCTTCTCCTTTTCTATATTATCTTGAATATCCTTACTCCAGTAATAGGAAATAATTATATAACCTGTATTATGTTCCAGTCACTGTACTAAATAAGCATTTTGTAATAAGTTTGTCCCCTCAACAACTCTACAAGCGAGATACTATTAAAAAACCCATTTTACAGATGAAGAAACTGAGGCACAGAAAGCTTAAGTAATTTGTCCCAGTTCCCAGCTTTTTCCCACTGTGAATATTGCCTCTTCAAATGCTGTATCCTTGGTCTACCCTCTTATTCATTTACCCTTTCTTGGCTTTTCTCATCTACTTCTAGGACTTTTTCTATCACATGTAGACAACTCTGAACTGTATATCTCTAGGCCCCCTTTCTCCTAAGCTACAGACTCAATTCCCAAATATTTATTGGAAGCATCCTTTTGCATGTCTCACACCCACCTCAAGATAAAAATATCCAAGGCCTAGCCATGTCATTTTCACCATTCACTTTTCGGAACAACTCAACCTACTCTGTGTCATACATATCAGTTAACGGCATCCATTCATCTCATCAGACGAGCTACAACATTGAGTCCATTCTGACTGCTCCTTCTGTCTCACCATGTGAAATTTGCTGCCAAGACTGTTGTCCTCTGAAGGGGCTTCTGAATTCATTTCCTCACCATCCTTCCAGTGTCATTGTTAGGTCCTTATCCCCTATTTATAATGTCTTCCTCCTAACTGGCCTGACCACCATCAGAGTTGCTTTCCTAAATGCCTAAGTTCTGTATTTTCTGCTTATCGAGGGTGGACAGGTAATCTCCATGGGAGGGAAGGGTTCCTTACATAACAGAAGGATAGCAAGATCCCTTCAAGAAACACCACATGTATGTGTTTTACAGATCAATAGACACATACCAAGAGAAACGGAAAGCTGTAATGTTCCAAACCATTGATGATTAAGTACTAATCAGAAACTAAGCTAAAGCAATTCTGGAATCATAGAGATAAAAATGGACCTTCATTTATTTATTCAATAATTTGTCATTGAGCACCTACTATGAACCAACAGGCATTCTTCTAGGAACTGGCATTGCAGCCTTGAAAAAGACAGATAAGCTCCCTGATACCATGGAGTTTACATTCCTATACTGAAGACTAATACTAAAGAAATAAGTAAATAAGAAGGTATCAGAAAGTAATGAGAACAATGCTGAGCATGAAGGCAGGATGACGTGGCCTTGAGTTGTTGCTCTGGGTGGCCAGCGTTGACCTCTCTGAGTGGCTGGCATTTGATACCAGTGCATCATGGCAGGCTCGGGGCGCCCTGGAATGACATCAGGAAGGCCTGAGTAGAACTCTGTCCTGAGAGCAGCAGGCCCAGTGAGGGGAGCTCTGAAGTAGGCGCCATGGGACCAACCCAGAGTACTCGCTCAGTGGCCTAAGACAAGTTTCCACCTCTCTCTGGACCTCTAAAGTCCTTTCTACCTCCAGCTCTCCATTACTTGCTTTCTTGGGTCCTGGGTCCCCCAAAACAATCTTCTACAACTGCTACCTCTTTTTCTCCAGTTTAGGACCTCAACTGCAAGGCCTGGCTGAGCCTCTGCTCCATCTGCCATGGAACCTTGCTTGGCCAGTGGTGAGGAGAGCATCAGGCAGCCAGAGCGTAGGGTGGTAAATGCTGGGAGTAGCTCTCAGCAAACACGTGACTGGTGGGTCCCTTAACTCTACCAGGCTGGAGGGTCTTGAGGGACATCAGAACCACAGAAAAGCCTCTCTAACATTCCATAAGACCACCTTCTCAGGACTTTCCTGATGGCACAGAGGTTAAGAATTCGCCTGCCAATACAGGGGACACGGGTTCGAGCCCTGGTCCGGGAAGATCCCGCATGCCAGAGAGCAACTAAGCCCATGCACCACAACTACTGAGACTGCATGCCACAACTACTGAAGCCCACATGCCTAGAGCCAGTGCTCCGCAACAAGAGAAGCCACTGCAATGAGAAGCCCCTGCTTGCGGCAACTAGAGAAAGCCCTAGCACAGCAACAAAGACTCAACGCAGCAGGCCCCCCCCCAAAAAAAGAAAAGAAAGACCACCTTCTCCTGAGGAAAGTTTTCTCCTGAGGGAAAATAATCTGTTCAATTGAAGGATTACACATCTGTAAGTAACATGTTAGCAAAATCTAAGTATTCAAGGGACTTCCTTGGTGGCGCAGTGGTTGACTCCATGCTCCTAATGCAGGGGGCCTGGGTTCGATCCCTGGTAAGGGAACTAGATCCCACATGCATGCCACAACTAAGAGTTCTAAGAGTTCGCATGTCACAACTAAGGAGACAGTGAGCTGCAACTAAGGAGCCTGCTTGCTGCAACCAAATAAACAATAAATAAATAAATAATTTAAGTATTCAAGATGAATTTATTAAATAAAGAAAATCAATTAAAATGACTCTATTTTCTATATAAATTACACATAAATTTATATATGTAATATATATATAAATTCATATTATATATAAAAATTTATATAAATATATATAAATTTAGAGTGAATAAAAATTTCGGAAGGAATTTTGCTTCATATAAACTAAATCAAGACGTCGTTGGCTTTGAAAATCCACTCAATAGATGATCTTTCTCTTGAATCATTTCTCCAGGTATTTTAGAAGCAAAATGAAGACAGATTCTCCAACAAATTTTATGTTATCTAACTCTGTTTTTAGAGTTTCCAAATGTGCCTTATAGGTTTGAAGTTAGCTCTTTTACATTTGTATTTTCTTTTATTGTGTCATTTTCACAAGCCTCAAAAAAATCTTATTATTCACATGAATTGAAGAGGTAATTAAGGGCACTCTGGGCTATAATTTTCTTTCCCAGTTGTGCAGTGTTGAGATAAAACCTAAAGAGAACATCTTGCTCTGCACTGCCCAGCAGAGCAGGCCACGAGGAGGAAGAAACAGTGATTGCTGCCACATTTGTGTGTTTAAGGAGATTGAACTGAATTGTCTGTACATAAATACGAATTTTAAATTGATAAGAAATCCAAAGGCATTTTAATCTCACAAATTGAAGGTATTATTATACTTTTAAAACAAGTTCACAACTTTTCATTTGTTTGTACCTCCCTACTAAGTAGTAAGCAGGGATTGTCATCCTCATTTTACAGGCTAAGGAAAATGCCTAGGAAGGAAAGTGAACTGCCCAAGGTCTAACAGAGAGTCTGTAGCAGAGCCAGATGAGAAATGATAGATTCCTGGCTCCTTACCAGTGCTTGAAGAAGAGTTAAATGAAAATGTTGAAGGGATGAAGGAGAGAAGAAATAAACGAAAGGAGGGAAAAAGAGAGAAATACTCAACTAGTATTTGCTATTCTATATTGCTTACTAATTTGTTTATTGTCTGACTCTCCTACTGGAGTGTAAGTTCCATAAAAACAACATGTTGTCTATATCTTTTACTGCTGTATATTATATATTAATACCTAGCACAGTGCCTGGCACACAGAGATACTCAATAAATATTGATGATGAGTGAATGAATAAATTAAAAGTGTCTCTGATTCATCCTGAATTATGTCAAATGAGATGAACCATTTGAAAGCAGCTAGATTATAAATTGGAGTGTTACTTTGATTTTTTATTTTAGTTTCTAATTATAAAGATATGGAGCTATTGATCCATGAAAAGACATGGAGGGAGCTAAGATGCACTATTACTAAGTGAATAGTAAATAGAATAGTGAATAGAATCACTGTACGATTCCAGCTGCATGACATTCTGGAAAGTTATGGAGACAGTCAAAAAATCAGTGGTTACCAGGGGTTAGGGGGGTGGGAAAGATGGATAGGCAGGGCACAGAGGATTTTTAAGGCAGTGAAACTACTCTGTATAATACTATAATGATGAATACATGTCACTCATTGTACAATTGTCCAAACCCACAGAATGTGCAACATCAAAAGTGAACCCTACTGTAAACTCTGGACTGTGGGGGACAATGATGTGTCACTGTAGGTTCAGCAGTTGTAGCAAAACTCTAGTGGGGGATGCTGATAATGGGGGAGGCTGTGATGTGGAGGTAGATGGTATATGGGAGATCTCTGTACCTTCCACTCAATTCTGATCTAAAATACAGTTTATTCTACAATGAGATATCATCTTACACCAGTCAGAATGGCCATCATCAAAAAATCTACAAACAAGTAATGCTGGAGAGGGTGTGGAGAAAAGGGAACCCTCTTGCACTGTTGGTGGGACTGTAAATTGATACAGCCACTATGGAGAACAGTATGGAGGTTCCTTAAAAAAAACTAAAAATAGAATTACCATACGACCCAACAATCCCACTACTGGGCATATACCCTGAGAAAACCATAATTCAAAAAGAGACATGTACCACAATGTTCATTGCAGCACTATTTACAATAGCCAGGACATGGAAGCTACCTGAGTGTCCATTAACAGATGAATGGATAAAGAAGATGTGGTACATATATACAATGGAATATTACTCAGCCATAAAAAGGAACGAAACTGAGTTATTTGTATTGAGGTGGATGGACCTAGAGACTGTCATACAGAGTGAAGTAAGTCAGAAAGAGAAAAAAAAATACCGTATGCTAACACATATATATGGAATCTAAAAAAAAAAAGAAAAGAAAAGAAAAAAAAATGATCAGAAGAGCCCAGGGGCAAGACGAGAATAAAGATGCAGACCTACTAGAGAATGGACTTGAGAATACCGGGAGAGGGAAGGGTAAGCTGTGACAAAGTGAGAGAGTGGCATGGACATATATACACTGCCAAGTGTAAAATAAATAGCTAGTGGGAAGCAGCCGCATAGCACAGGGAGATCAGCTTGGTGCTTTGTGACCACCTAGAGGGGTGGGATAGGGAGGGTGGGAGGGAGGGAGACGCAAGAGGGAGGAGATTTGGGGATATATGTATATGTATAGCTGATTCACTTTGTTATAAAGCAGAAACTAACACAACACTGTAAAGCAATTATACTCCAATAAAGATGTTTAAAAAATAAAGTAAAATACAGTTTATTAAATTTTTTTTTAATTGAAGAATTTCATAATTTTGTTGCCTCTGTCTAGGGTTCATGTTCCTAGAGACAGTAACTTTAATCTCTCTTTGTTCCATTGCTCCAACTGCACTGAAGAATGTTAACCTAGTCTTTCTGGGGTATCCTGTGGCACTCCAAGTTTTTATGTATATATTTTAAGTCAAACCATCTTAATTACAACCTCTCATTTTGAGAAAAGTCTGTCCAGCAAGTTTTGCATGGTGATGTAAATTTTCTTTACATAAATTACAAATAATACTGTTCCTGCAAATTTGTTAATATCAACATGGCAAAATCACATTAATCGTTGTTACGTAGAAAAGGCCGAATCAGATTAGTGAGACATCGAAATAGAAAGTATTGGGACTTCCCTGGCGGTCCAGTGGTTAAGACTCCACGCTTCCACTGCAGGGGGCGTGGGTTCGATCTCTGGTCGGGAACTAAGATCCCGCGTGCTGCGCAATGTGGCCAGAAAAGAAAAAAAAAAAAGTATTTTAAAAGTAAATTCAGCCTAATTCCATTAAAATTCCCTGAATTACAAGAATGAGGGTAATCACATATTGTTTAGGGGGTGGCTTTTTTCTTTTTTTAATTTTCTTTATTTATTTTTGGCTGCATTGGGTCTTCGTTGTTGCACGTGGGCTTTCTCTTGTTGGCGCGAGCAGCGGCTACTCTTCATGGCAGTACGTGTACTTCTCATTGCGGTGGCCTCCCTTGTTGTGGAACACAGGGCCTAGGTGCACGGGGTTCAGCAGTTGTGGCATACAGGCTCCGTAGTTGTGGCTCGCGGGCTCTAGAGCACAGGCTCAGTAGTTGTGGTGCACGGGCGTAGTTGCTCCGCGGCATGTGGGATCTTCTCAGACCAGGGCTTGAACCCGTGTCCCCTGCATTGGCAGGCGGATTCTTAACCACTGCGCCACCAGGGAAGTCCCAGGAGGTGGCTTTGACTGAATGAAAAGAATGGGTCAAAACCAGCTCTCATATATGTGAGATAAACAAATGCCTCTCAAGGGCTTAAGGGATCTTAACATGTTTACTCAGAGCCCTTAAGAATTGTTTAGACTCAAACAGCTTAGTAAACTTTGTCTTCACAGGTTATTTTGCCCTCAGTCCATCGTGACTCTTATATGTTGCATTGCTTATAACGTTTTAAATCTCTTTTCTGTGGCAGAGGAGAAGTTGATAATTGAACAGAAAGACAAAAGGATAAACAGATAAAGTGACTTCTCTATGGTCCCACAATTCAGTCAAGGATTTTCAACCACTGGAGTTTTCTCTCGATGGTTAAATTCAAATTGCCGAAAACTGAGGAATTTTGGAAGGTTACTCCAAAATAATTACTCCCCTGATGTCCTGCTTATTTGAAATAAAAGTGTACTACTTTAGGTAATATAAGTACTTATATGTTATTATATATATGTCTATATTAGATATACATAAGTATGTGTATATTACACATAAAAATAAGCTACTTTAAGTAATGAAAAGGAAAATAATTAAAGCTTGTTATTTAAATACACTAGAAATTGTGTGCAAATCCTTCAACTCTAGGCTTTTGCACTTGCTATTCTTTCTGGAATGTTCTTACTATCCTCAAATAACTCCCATCCTTACTTCATTCAGATCTTAGATCAAATGTTGTCTCCTCAGAGAAGTTGGCCCTGACCCCTATCTAAAAATGCACAATTTTCTCTACACTCCATCTACTTAATTTTTCTTTATAGTACTTAAATTAACACCAAACACATCATTTGTTCGTAATTTGTTTGTCTTCTCCCACCAGAGCATAAACTCTAGAAGTGAACTGTTTTGTTGGCGGCCCAGAAAAGTCTCTGAGACAGCAGTCACGCAGATATTTGTTGAGTGAATGAATGAAAAATCACAAAAAAAATAGTGATATTTCTCCTTAAACACCAAATGATTTTGTTTTTTTGGAAAGTGAATATTCTCTGATTGAAAAAAACCAGTTCTCATTAAAGGCCAAAAAGAAAGAATCAGAACATCTAAATCTTTAAAGTAAAATCTAGAGCTTTCATAACAGTGTTTATGGACAGCCTCAAACCGCACCTAACACTGACATTGCATCAACTTTACAAGAGGGAGTTTCCGCTAAATTATGACTAAATTACTAAATTTAGTCAATCCAGTGAAAGAAATCAGTCTTAACTGGTTGTCATTGCATAGAGAAAACAACAGGTTGCTTGGTTATAGTTTTTAACCATTGACCTGACTTCGGGTAAGACAGCATTGAATCTCTAAATGAAAAACCCAGTGGCTCAAAGTTGGCTTATATGTTAATCCAATACACAAATATCCAATATTGCATATATGCTAATGCTAAGGATATAAAATCCCTGGCCTTAGCATGCTCACAGTCTAGTAGGGATGACTGAGAAATAAAAAATATGGACCGTCCAGCACAGTAAGTATTGTCATCAGTGTGTGGTTCCACGTCCTCAGCTGAGCTTGTGTTCTTATGCACCCAGACTCAGAGTTTTCCTTCTTGTAGAGACTACTAGGGCCTGAGCTGTCTGAAACTGGCCTCAAATCACTGAAACCTCGGCAAGGATGGAAAGAGAGATGGAAAAACTCATTTCAAAACTGCAAGCAATTTTCTGGAGAATTTGACACTCAATATGTATCTGAGTCAGATTTTTCTTTTATTGAAAAACCATCAAAATGGGCCCAACAGTTATGTAAATGAAAAGTTAAAAATCCAGATCACGAAAGGTCACTTTTGAGAAACTGTGCCATCAGAGAGTGAAACTTCTATTGCCACAAAGTAAGAACAAACAAAAATAACCTACTATCTCCAATTGAATATCTCAGACTCAGCACAACTGCAGTGGAACGCTTGGTTTCTCCTTCCCCAAAACCCCCTGTGCCCCACAGCCACCCCCAGCTCCCTCCCATTTTCCAGTTCTCACCCAGGGTCATCCTTGGTTGTTCCTTTTCTTTACCAACAGATCCAATCCTTCAGCAAGTTCTGGCATCCAATCACCAAAACACATCCTGAATCTGTCCACTTCTTTCTTGTTCCAGTGTCCCCCTTGTGTCCAAGCTGCCATCACCTCTCACTGGATTACTGCAGTAGCGTCTTCAGCTTCCGCTTCTGCTCATCTCCAGTCCATTCTCCACTCAGGAACAACAAGGAGCTTATTTTCATCTTTTGCTAGGTAATTCCATTTTTTTTTTAATTAATGAACTTAATTTTTTAGAGGAGTTCTAAGTTCGCAGCAAAGTTGAATGGGTGGTACAAGGAGTCCCCACATACCCCTTATACCTGCACACACACAACCTCCCCACTGCCAACATCTCTCACCAGAATGGGACATTTGTTACAATTGATGAACCAACATTGACACATCATAATCACCCAAGTCCACCGTTTACATTAAGATTCACTCTTGGTGTTGTACATTCTCTAGTTTTGACAACTATATAAAGATCTATCCACCATTATAGTATCATATAGGATAGTTACACTGCCCTAAAAGTCCTCTGTGTTCCTCCTGTTCATCACCCCTTCCCTGCTAACCTCTGACAACCACTACTAGTCTTTTGACTGTCTCCATAGCTTGCCTTTTCCAGAATGTCATAGAGTTGGGATCATACAGTATAGAACCATTTCAGATTGGCTTCTTTCACTTAGTAATATGAGTTTTAGGTTCTGTCATGTCTTTTTTGTGTGTTTTTTTTTTTTGCGGTACGTGGGCCTCTCACTGTTGTGGCCTCTCCCGTTGCGGAGCACAGGCTCCAGACGCGCAGGCCCAGCGCTCATGGCTCACGGGCCCAGCCGCTCCGCGGCATGTGGGATCTTCCCGGACCGGGGCACGAACCCGCATTCCCTGGATCGGCAGGCGGACTCTCAACCACTGCACCACGAGGGAAGCCCTCTCATGTCTTTTAATGGCTTGACAGCTCAGTTACTTTTAGCACCGAATAATATTCCATAATTTGGATGCACCACAGTTATTTATCCATTCACCACCTAAAGGACATCCAGGTTGCTTCCAAGTTTTGGCAATTATAAATAAAGTTACTATAGACATCTGTGTGCAGACTTTTGTGCGGATATAACAATTCATTTGGGTAAGTACCAAGGAGCACAATTTTTGGATCACATGTTTAGTTTTGTAAGAAACTATCAAATTGTTTTCCAAAGTGTCGTTTTTGCATTCCCACCAGCAATGAATGAGAGTTCCTATTGCTTCACATCCTCATCAGTATTTGTTGTCAGTGTTTTGGATTTTGGTCATTCTAATAAGTGTACAGAGGTATCTCACTGTTGTTTTGTAATTCCCTAATGATATATGATGTTAAATATATTTTCACGTGCTTATTTGTCATCTGTATGTCTTTTCTGGTGAGGTGTCTGTTTAGGTCTTTGGCTCATTTTTTAATTGAGTTGTTCATTTTCTTATCATTCAGTTTTGTTTTGTTTTGTTTTTTAACATCTTTATTGGAGTATAATTGCTTTACAATGGTATGTTAGTTTCTGCTTTATAACAAAGTGAATCAGCTATACTTATACACATATCCCCAAATCTCCTCCCTCTTGCGTCTCCCTCCCTCCCACCCTCCCTATCCCACCCCTCTAGGTGGTCACAAAGCACTGAGCTGATCCCCCTGTGCTATGCGGCTGCTACCCACTAGCTATCTATTTTACGTTTGGTAGTGTATATGTGTCCACGTTACTCCCTCACTTCGTCCCAGCCTAAGTGCTCTTTGTATATTTTGGATAATAGCGCTTTATCAGATTTGTCTTTTGAAAATATTTTCTCTTAGTCTGTGGCTTATCTCCTTATTCCCTTGACTGTCAAGAAGTTTTTAATTTTAATGAAGTCCAGCTTCTCCATGTTTTCTCTTGCAGATCCTGCCTTTGGTGTTGTATCTAAAAAGGCATTGTTATACCCAAGGTCACCTAGATTTCCTCTATGTTATCTTCTAGGAGTTTTATAATTTTGAACTTTACATTTAGGTCTATGATCCATTTTGAGTTAATTGTTGTGAAAGGAGTATCGTCTGTGTCTAGATTCATTATTTTGCATGTTTGACGTCTGGTTGTTTCAACACCATTTGCTAAAAAGCCTGTCTTTTCTCCATTGTGTTGCCTTTACTTCTTTGTCGAATATCAGTTGACTGTATTTATGTGGACCTATTTCTGGGCTCTCTATTCTGTTCCACTGATCTACTTGTCTATTCTTTCACCAGTACCACACTATCTTGACCGCTATAGCTTTATAGTAAGACTTAAAGTTGGGCAATGTCAATCCTCCAACAGAAGAAGTTTTTAAAAACTTTACTGTGTTTTAAAAACAAATCCTGCGAAGGCTTCTTCTTGTCCTTAGAATGAAGCCCAGATACTTAACAAGGCTTCCAAGACCCTCTGCCAACCTCTGCATTTCTATCTGTTCTCCCTCCTTGCTTTTTATTCTCCAGTCATAGGGGACTTCCTTTGCTTCTCTACACGTGCCTGCCCTTGCACACCTCAAGGCCTTCACACATGCTGTTTCTGTTGTAAGAAATATTCTTTCCAACCTGCCACCAGCCCCACCACCCTCTCTGCACCTGGCTAACTCTTCTTCATGCCCTTTGAGTACCAGTTTAAACATCACTTCTCAGGGAAGCCTTCCCTGACCCTCTTGACTGGGTCAAGCCCCCATGTTACATGCTGGCATTTCACTTGTATTCTGTTTTGGCACATATTAAGTCACAGTTGATTGAATCTTTGTGTAGTTGGTCTGCATAATGGGGATATTCTTATTAGATTGTAAGCTCTATGAGGCCAGGGCTTTTGTCATGCTGTTTATTGTGGTCTCACTGGCACAATGCCTGGTGCACAGCAAGGTGTCAATAACTGCTAGTTGTGCAAGTGAGTGAAACCTCTAGCCCATATCTACATAATCACATATACATCAGAACAATACAAGTATGTTTCAGGTGAGATCTGTCAATCTTTTCAACACTAGAATTCATTCGCAAGGATATATAATATTCTTGTAATTAGGCAACATAAAAAAATTTATTCTGGCTGTCTTGCGTGTAAAATGACTACAACTATAACAAAAAGTATGATAATATTCCTTTCTTTTTTCTCTGAAGTAGATATTCTGCAAAGAAGAAAATTATTCCCAATTCTAATGCTATCATTAGACCTCTTGGGCCTCCTAGGAAACAGTTCATGAAGAGCCCACCAGCAAGCCTTTTGTTAATTATATAAGAAGCAGAGCTCCAGCTGCTACTTAGGTGATATTTTTGCCTATGGAGACAGAAAAAGAAACTAGTTGGCGGAGAATGATTTTCTTTGTTCTGACTCTTTAATACCTTCTGTATTTTCCTCAGACAAATAAACGTATAATCCTCAACAAGTTAACTGATCTTTGGAATGTGGGCACCACTGACTTTTATTTTTAATAAGGATTAAACTTAAGTAGGTATTATATTAAAATGAAGTTCTAGAAGAAACCTTTAAAGTTTTATTAAATATTGTAAATGACTTTTTGAACTATGAACTGAGAAAGAGAGGCCCAGCCAGCCTCTTGGAATTGTTCTTGGAATGGAAGTGGGAATAGGTTCCAGTAGGGCTCAAATCTTGTGCAAATTCTACAAATAGCAGAGAATGTGGTCCTGTAGTATATGTTCTTTTTAAAGGCTATCTTTAGCTGAACTCATAGACATGGAGAGTAAAATTGTGGTTACCAGAATTTGGGGGATTGGGGAGATGTTAAAGGATACAAAATGGCAACCTGAAGATGAATAAGTCCTGGAGATCTAATGAACAGCGTAGTGATTATAGTTAACAATACTGTATTATAAACCTCAGAGTTGCTTAGAGACTAGATCTTAAATGTTCTCACCACAAAAAAAAAGAAATGATAATTATGCGATGTGAGAGATGTGTTCGCTAACTCTACTGTGGTAAGCATGTTGCAATATACAAATGTAGGAAACCAACACACTGTACACCTTAAACTTACAAAGTGTTAAATGTCAATTATGTCTTATTTTTTTAAAAAAACCTATCTCACTGTACACCTTAAACTTACAAAGTGTTAAATGTCAATTATGTCTTATTTTTTTAAAAAACCTATCTTCAATAAGGAAATATTATGTTAAAGCTTCAATTTAGCAGCATTTTAAATAAGTTCTAAAAATGTTTCTATAATTGAGGTGTGGTTAGAGATAGAATGACTTTTATTAAGATATTGTACTCATTCTTTAGCCCATTCACCAAATATTTGTTTAAAACCAAAAATGAACCATGTCTGGGTATTCCCTGGTGGCCCAGTGGTTAGGATGTGGTGCTTTCACTGCTGTGGGTCTGAGTTCAATCCCTGGTTGGTGAACTAAGATCCCACAAGATGTGTGATATGGTCAATAAAAAAAAAAAGCACCACGTCCAGTTCAAGGTACTTGGGATATACCTCACGAATAAAGCAGAAAAAGATTCTTGCCCTTGTGGAGATTATATTCTAATAGGGGAGACATCCAATTAACCATCAATATAATAAGTAAATTATGTAGTATTAATCCATTAAAATATTTATTGAATATTTAGAAGCCTAGCAGTAAACAAACCAGACAAAGATCTCTATCCCTGTGCATTCCACTTTCTAACAAGGGGAGATAGACAGCAAACATAATAAATAAGTAAATTATATAGCACATTAGAAAGAGTTAAAACTAATAAATCTAAATCCAAAACAGAGGAAATGGTTGAAATATATTTTCTTTTTTTAAAAATAAATTTATTTACTTTATTTATTTATTTTTGGCTGCATTGGGTCTTCATTGCTGCACACAGGCTTTCTCTAGTTGTGGCGAGTGGGTGATACTCTTCCTTTCAATGCACGGGCTTCTCATTGCAGTGGCTTTTCTGGCTGTGGAGCAAGGGCTCTAGGTGTGCAGGCTTCAGTAGTTGTGGCATGCAGGTTCAGTAGTTGTGGCTCACGGGCTCTAGAGTACAAGCTTGGTAGTTGTGGCGCATGGGCTTAGTTGTTCCGCGGCATGTGGGCTCTTTACCGACCAAGGATCGAACCCGTGTCCCTCGCAATGGCAGGTGGATTGTTAACCAGTGCGCGACCAGGGAAGTCCTGAAATATATTTTCTTTCCTTCCAAAAATTTCAAAGCTTCTGCATACTATGAAAGCAAAAACCATTCACTAATTTTTTTTTTTTTTTTTTTTTTTTTTTTTTTTTTTTTTTGCGGTACGCGGGCCTCTCACTGTTGTGGCCTTTCCCGTTGCGGAGCGCAGGCTCCGGACGCGCAGGGTCAGTGGCCGTGGCTCACGGGCCCAGCCGCTCCCCGGCATGTGGGATCTTCCCGGACCGGTGCACGGACCCGTGTCCCCTGCATCGGCAGGCGGACTCCCAACCACTGCGCCACCAGGGAAACCCCCATTCACTTTTTAAAGAAATTTTCTGCAAAAATGTATGTAGTAATAAGATGTCTTTTATTAATAACAGGTATATTCATTCAGTCATTGGTCCATTTAGTTCAAAATTATGTATCAAGCGCTTATTTGGTACAGAAAATGGCAGTAACAGTATAGACACAATCCCTGTCTTCATGGGCAAATATTTTATATTCATACCAGAATTTCATGGAGAAGGCATGGATTTGAAAAAGCATGAGTCTGCATAGCACATTTACCCTAAAGTTAATAACTACCTCTCTCCTGTTTGTTTCGTCAATTGAAAAGCTCCTGAAATCCAAAACATTGTTTCTAACTGGAGGAATGGATATGGGTAACAGTCTTTACTGCTGCCAATGTTATTTCATTTTCACTGTGACAAGGAAATCTTTTTGCTACCCCTTACAGAAGGTGTGTTAACTGAATCATTGAGGAAGGAGCAGGGAAAGCTGCTCCTTCCTGCACCCTCCTCAGGCAGGCAATCTGGGCGAAGAAACTGTAGTTTCTACGGGAATTTCAAGAACCACCTCTGTGGCCTCCTTTGAACCCTAGGTTCATGTCATATTCTTAATGTTCCAATGTCCAAATTGGAGAAGTTATCTTAAGGAAGAAAATGTACCATATCCAATATCTTAATATGTTATAAAATGCTCCAAAGATTTTTGTGGTAGAATCTGTTCTTTTTGCTGGTTTAAAGTTTCTTCCCTCTTCCCCCGATCTCAGCACCCCACTTGTCCTCTGGCAGACCATCCACTTCATTCCACGTGCCAGGACTGTCAATCAACCAACCCAACTCCCTTGGCCAACCACTGTGCCTGGGACCTGAGCCAGGCGAGGCTGATTCTCCTGGGATTTGAATCTTGAGCAGGGTGACTCAAGGTCAGAAAATATTTGTAGCCAGGACTTTCTGATGGTGGAGGCCTGAAGAAATCATCCATTCTTTCCTGCCATCTAGATCACCAAGCTTAACTGAACTTCCCCATATATCCTTCCAGTAAAATTCCCTTTTACTTAAATATGCCTAAATTGACTGCTGTTGCTTGTGCCCAATGAATCCTAATATACTTACCCATATAAATAGATTGGAGAATGTAATAAATAATTATCAGACCTTTAAAAATACATTTGTTGAGACTGACAAAAATGAGAATTAATTTTGTTTTTCCTTGAGTCATCCAAAAGTTCACTCCCCAGGGCACAAAAACACAGTTTAAATATATACTCAAAAAGCATAACTTTTCTTAATGTATTGAGAAAAACTGTATTCTTAAAAAAACACATTATTTTATTTATTTATTTAAAAAAACCATTATTTTTAAAAAGGAATTATAAATATAGTGGCCTTTTCTAAAATAAATTTATTTATTTATTTATTTATTTTTGGCTGTGTTGGGTCTTCGTTTCTGTGCGAGGGCTTTCTCCAGTTGCGGTGAGTAGGGGCCACTCTTCATCACGGTGCGTGGGCCTCTCACTGTTGCAGCCTTTCCTGCTGCGGAGCACAGACTCCAGACGCGCAGGCTCAGTAGTTGTGGCTCATGGGCTTAGTTGCTCCGCGGCATGTGGGATCTTCCCAGACCAGGGCTCGAACCCGTGTCTGCTGCATTGGAAGGCAGATTCCCAACCACTGCACCTACTGGCATTTTTATGTAAAACTGTTAATGTTCAAATAAATTCTGTAATGCACGTAGACTCCAGCTTCCAAAATGAGATTCTTAGAGCAGAAATAAAATGAGTCACTGTAATAGTTTCCTTTGGGAGCTACTGCCATAGTCCCTTCACTAAGAAAGGCCATATATATATATATGTGTGTGTGTGTGTATAGACACACATATATTTACATCTGTACAAAAACAATATCTACTTATTCTGCTTTCAGGCAACCATTCCTTGAAGATGTAGAGTTTAATTATGATTGGAAATCTTTCAATTCTGATAATTACTCAGCTTTGTCACCATTTCCTAATTTATAAAGCGGAAGCAAATCAGATCCAGGTGCATCTTAATCAACATAACCTTGCTCACTGGCTTCTCATTTTTTAATTTCTGTCTGGCACAATGTTTAGATGAATCAGGTAAGTTCTGCAAACTTCAGAATATAGTGTTGATTGTGAAAATGTGGACAAATAATAATAAGTACCACTAACTTGATGACTTTTTTTGTTTTTCTAATTTTGTCTGTGCGGCTCTTAGATGCGGCATGTGGGACCTTTTAGCTGCAACATGCAGGATCTTTGTTGTGGCATGCAGGCTCTTAGTTGCATCATGTGGACTTCATAGTTGCTGTGGGATCTAGTTCCCCGAACCAGGGATCAAACCCGGGCGCCCTGCATTGGGAGTGCAGAGTCTGACCCACTGGACCACCAGGGAAGTCCCTGATGACATATTTTTATAGATAGTGTTTTATAGTTTTCAAATATTTTTGAATACTGTACCCATCAGGTTCTGAGGAAAACAACAGAATTTGCTCAGAAGATTCAATGAAAAGAGTTTAATGAAGGGACTACTTACAGAGGTTGTAGAGAGGTTATAGAGCAAACAAGGGATGGTGAGGCCACCAGAGACTAGCGAGAGCAGAAAGCCATTACTTCCTCTAGAGCCTAACATCTAAAAGATGAAAACAGCATTACCAGAGCCCCATGGAAAGTTAAGAGCTAAGGAAGAGGGGTCACCCTGCTGATGCCACAGATGTAGTATGGAAGCTGTGAGAGAAGGCAGAATTATCTTTTTTTTTTGCGGCACGCGGGCCTCTCACTGTTGTGGCCTCTCCCGTTGCAGAGCACAGGCTCCGGATGCGCAGGCTCAGCAGCCATGGCTCACGGGCCCAGCCGCTCCGCGGCATGTGGGATCTTCCCGGACCGGGGCACGAACTCGTGTCCCCTGCATCGGCAGGTGGACTCTCAACCACTGCACCACCAGGGAAGCCCAAGGCAGAATTATCTTGTTCCTCCTTCCCACCTTCTGATCTACTGAACCAGAAGCCAGATGGCAAGGGGGTTCTGGCAATGGAGTTAGTAGGAGACAGCAAATCCTTAGGGCACAGAGAAAGCAGAGGAGGGGGAGGGAAATGTATCTGGGGGAAAATCCAGAAAATAACCAACCACATATATTAACTCAGAATAGAACAGGCTCAGAGAGATTAAGTGCCCGATTAAATTGACACAACTCATAATCCCTGATCTGAGACTTAAATGCAAGTTTCCAGACCCTCTGAAGCCAGTGTTTTTTTCCAATACACTTAGTTAATGGCTTAGTTGCTGATGATTGAGAAGTATTGTGTTGTTTGGGTCAAATATAATATTCTGTTTCAAACTGAGTTACTTCAATGAAGATCCCTAAGGAGGTCCTTTGCTGCATATCCGCCATGAGAATTTGACTCACAAGGCAGATTGTCCAGTGAATCTGGTGAACACAGTGTTGATGACTGTCCTGTGCTGGTTAGGTCAACTGAGAGATATGGGGAGTCGTGGGAGCAATAGAGAGGAACAAGACAGCAAGATGAGGACCCTGATGGCTGTCAGAGGGAAGCATCAGCAGTGTGGGTAAGAGCCTGGCCATAGGAGTCAGCCAGCCTGAGTTTGAATCCACTCTCTCTCTCACTATCTGGGGTGTTGGGTAAGTAACCTAAGTCTTCATTTGCTCATCTACTGTTGGGGGTAAAAATACCTACCTCAGAGTGTTGATAGGAGGACTAACATACCGCTTGTAAAATGCTTCGTGTGATGATTGACATAGTAGTTCTAATTAACATTAATATCTACCATTTATTGAGTTTTTGACATGATATTGCTATCCATAAAACAGACTTAAGGTAGGTCTTAATACCCCTCATTTTACAGGTATGGAGATTGAGGCTTAGAGAATTATTTGCCTACGATCACATAGCTAACGCGAGTGTTAAGATCTGAATTTAAAAGCACACGCGTCTACTCCATTATACAGTTCCAGGCAAGATAGGGTTCCAGTAGTTTTCCTGGTGGAAAGTTTTTAAAGTGTGCCTAGACGCACTTTTTCTTGAACTTTTCAAGAGAGTTGATGCAATGTGTGTGTTGCTCTCATCCGCTTGTTGTGTTCATTGTTCACGTTTCAGGGCTAGCACCAGTGATGTTATCATTTTTTAAATAAAGCCCAGCGTGCCCTTGAGGAATATGCCTTTCACCAGGGGATAATTGGTTTGGAATCCTGATGCCATTATTTATCATCACGTGGAGCTGATTTACGAGGAATATGGCTTTGATGCTTGAGGATTGGCTTTGCGCCAAGAAGTCATTGCTGAGATTGTTGGGGATTCTGGCTGTTTGATGTTAAGATGCAATCTGCTGAGGAGCTGACTCGGCCTATTAATAGGAGTTCAAACACAGTGTCACAAGCTTAACTATGAGGGCCTGGAAAGAGAGGCCGGAATAACAATTCTGAGAGCCAGGAGGTGTTATTGGACAGGACAGTGTGACCTCAACACCATGATAAGAACTCACAAAGGCAACTGAAACATGCCTCTGCACACCCACTCTCACTCAAACGCACTTTTGGGCACTGACACAGCACGATACGTCACAATTAGGTGTCTGCCTTTCCCACAGGATAGAGATCCTTAGAGGCAGGGATTAGGTCATTAATTCAAAAAGCATTCATCAGGGGTCTCTTGCCACTGCCAGGCATTGTGTGAGGAGCCAGGAGCTTTATTCATCTTTGTACCCAGCATCTCATCCAGAGGCCAGCACATGGCAGGCATTCAATAAGTGCCATGGGTAAAATATGACTCACTGAGGGGGCTAAACCCAAACACTGTGGTCGCGGTTACTTGAATGTGTTTTCTCAAAATATGCTATAATACCCAAGCTTTTTGAATTAGGAAAATCAACCTGTGGCAATTAGACAACTGTTTAATACGTTCCTATTTATCTAGTGGTTAAAGGCTAGAGCATTCCAATTAAATATTTTGTTATGTAATAGAGAAGTCTGTATTTGCCAACATCAAATTCTTTTTTTAAATTATTTTTTGGCTGCGTTGGGTCTTCATTGCTGTGCGCAGGCTTTCTCTAATTGTGCACGAGCTTCTCATTGTGGTGGCTTCTCTTGTGGAGCATGGGCTCTAGATGCCCGGGCTTCAGTAGTTGCAGCACATGAGCTCAGTAGTTGTGGCACATGCGCCCTAGAGCATGTGGGCTTCAGTAGTTGTGGCACGTGGGCTCAGTAGTTGTGGCTCACGGGTTCTAGAGCGCAGGCTCAGTAGTTGTGGTGCATGGGCTTAGTTGCTCCGTGGCATGTAGGATCTTCCCGAAAGAGGGCTCGAACCCGTGTCCCCTGAATTGGCAGGCAGATTCTTAACCACTGTGCCACCAGGGAAGTCCTGGTAATATCAATTTAAAAATAAACTCAATACCTAAACACAACATTAAATCATTCCTTGATGATTAAAAGGCAATGTGTATCTCACAGTTGTCATTAAGGAACCATTTACCATTGTACAAGCTCTATCTGTACATGAGGTTAAGAGCTTGGATTAGTAAATACTCTTCCTCTTACTGATATTTATTTTTTTATACTCAATTGATAATACATAATTATGATGAGACCCCTAGACTACAGTTAATTATTTAAAAAATAATTAAGAAAAAAGTAAAGAACCCTATATTAAAAGAATGTTGTTGGGCTTCCCTGGTGGCGCAGTGGTTGAGAATCTGCCTGCCAATGCAGGGGACACGGGTTCGAGCCCTGGTCTGGGAAGATCCCACATGCCGCGGAGCAACTAAGCCCATGAGCCACAATTACTGAGCCTGCGCGTCTGGAGCCCGTGCTCCACAACAAGAGAGGCTGCAATAGTGAGAGGCCCGTGCACCGCGATGAAGAGTAGCTCCCGCTCGCCACAACTAGAGAAAGCCCTTGCACAGCAACGAAGACCCAACACAGCCAAAAATAAATAAATAAATTAAAAAAAAAAAAAGAATGTTGTTTGTGAAAGCAACCAAAACTAACTCTGACTAAACTAAATATAAAAGAAATTCATTTGAAAGATGATAAACCATCAACAAAATGAAAAGGCAACCTACTGAACGAGAGAAAATATTTGCAAATTATATATCTGATAACAGGTTAATATCCCAAATTTATAAAGAACTCATACAACACAATAGCAAAGAAGCAACCCAATTAATAAATGGACAGAACATCTGATTAGACATTTTTCCAAAGAAGACATACAGATGGCCAACAGGTACATGAAAAATGCTCAACGTCATTAATCACTAGGGAAATGTAAATCAAGACTACAGTGAAATAGTACTTCACACCTGTGAGAATGGCTATTATCAAAAAGACAATGAATAACAAGTGCTGGCAAGAATGTGGAGAAAAGGGAATCCTTGTGCATTGTTGGTGGGAATGTAATAAATTGTTGCAACCACTATGGAAAACAGTATGGAACTTCATCCAGCAATTCCACTTCTGGTATTTATCCTAAGAAAACAAAAATACTAAATTGAAAAGATATATGTACCCCCATGTTCACTGCAGCATTATTTACAATAGCCAAGATATGGAAACAACCTAATTGTCCGTGAAGGGTTGAATGGATAAAGAAAATATAGTGTAAATATACGTATATATAGGAATATTATTTAGCCATAAAAAGAAGGAAATCTTGCCATTTTCAACAAGGCTGGACCTCAAGGGCATTATGCTAAGTGAAATAAGTCAGACAGAGACAAATACTGTATCGTCTCATTTATACGTGGAATCTAAAAAAAAGAAGAAAGAAAGAAATAGAAAAAAAAAAAAAAAAGCTTATAGTTACAGAGAACAGATTAGTGGTTGCCAGAGACTGGAGTGTGGGAGAAATGACGGAGGGGTCTCAAAAGGTAAAAGCTTCATAAAATAAATAAATCATGGGGGTGTAGTGTACTGGTTGGTGACTATAGTTAATAACACTGTATTGCATATTTGAAAGTTGCTAAGAGAGTAGCTCTTAAAAGTTCTCATCACAAGAAAAAAAAAATTTGTAACTATACAAGGTAATAGATGTTAACTAAACTTATTGTGGTGATCATTTGGCAATGTATACAATATTGAATCATGATGTACACCTGAACCAATACAATGTTATACGTTGATTATACTTCAATTTTTAAAAATCAGCCAAAGGAGATTAGACAGCAGAAATCACAGCTGACGTCATTCTACAGGAGCTGTATGGATTTGCTGCCATTGGACCCTGGCTGTCCCACCGTACTGTAAAGAATGTCTAAATGGTTTCTGTATATGGAGCTGGAGTCCACATGGGCTGGACCAAGGTCACAGAACAACAGCCCAGATGCCAGGGCATGGGGGAAGGGAGAATCAGGCCCCCTGAGCTTCTGTAGCAAGAATTTGGGCTCTGACTCTCCTAAGCCTTATCCATTAAGGGAGTCAAAAGAGGCACTGTCCATTATATAAACTGGGTGATTTTAAAACAAATCCAAGGTATATTGTTTGCTACAATACCTAATTATAAAAAAATAAATGTACAAAAGTATAATGCAATAGGATAAAAATAGAGACGTCAATAAGGGTATGGTAGGTTAAGTAATGCCTCCCCACCAAAGATATCCACATCCTAACCCTTGAAACTTCTGAATATGATGTCTATATGGCAAAAGGGACTCTGCACATGCAATTAGGTTAAGGATCTTGAGATGGGGAGATTAACACGGATTATTTGAGTGGGTCTAATGTAATCACATGGGCCTTTATAAGAAGGAGCAGATGGATCAAATTCAGTACAAGGATAGGTACGGGTGGACGGAAGAGGCTGGAGAGATGTAAGAGGCCTGGAGCCAAGGAATGCAGGCAGCATTTAGAGCTGGAAAAAGCAGGAAATAGATTCTCCCCTAGAGCATTCAGAAAAAAACCGACCCTGCTGACACTTGATTTTAACGCCATAAGACCCAATTTTGGACTTCTCACATATGGAATTATGAAAGAATAAATTGTGTTGTTTTAAGCCACTAACTTTGTGGTGACTTATTACAGCAGCCATAGGAAACTAACGCAAAGGGAAGAGGGGAACCCTAGCTATTTAAACTCTTCAGTAAAAACCAGAATTCAGATAAATAGGAGATTTCCAAAAATGGGAGATAGAATACAAAGACACTTCATATTCTTTCATGGTAGTTCTTCAATATTGTCAACGCAATATTTAAGTGGCTTACTTTACCTTATTCTATCAGCCAAATTCTTGGATAATGGGATTAACATGGTGGTATTTGGGACACAACTCAAGAGCCCACGTGTTTCTATGACCTAGGAGTATGCCTACCAGTTACATAAGAAAGAGAGTCCATCTATTAACAAATAAAAAATGAGGACAAAAATTAGGGAAAAAGGGCTTCCCTGGTGACGCAGTGGTTGAGAGTCCGCCTGCCGATGCAGGGGACACGGGTTCGTGCACCGGTCTGGGAGGATCCCACATGCCGCGGAGCAACTAGGCCCGTGAGCCATGGCCGCTGAGCCTGCGCGTCCGGAGCCTGTGCTCCGCAGCGGGAGAGGTCACAACAGTGAGAGACCCGCGTACCGCAAAAAAAAAAAAAAAAAAAAAAAAAAGAGTAAAGTGAAGTGACAATAGAGGGCTTAGTTTTAAATTTGAAAAACTATATACAATGAAATACAGTATTCTGTCATACAGAGGTAAAGGAATGAAAAGCATATCAGTAGTACAGATGTATCATATAAAATGAAAATGTTTAGCACTTTTGAAAGAAAATGAACAAGTTGATAGGGAATGTTCCTTATTTTACATTAATCGATTTGTTTTTTGTGTAGAAATCAATTCCAGTTTTCTGCTTTCCTTTCCGTAATGGGTAGGTGAGATGAATTAACTGTTTGCTGCTGTTCTTTGAGTTTAACAAGTCCATACCCTCTTCTTTCAGAAACAAATTGGACATCTAATTCAAAGAAAAAAATTTTAAGTTACATTTGATTAAGTCACATAAAACTCACTGAGTTATATAGTGGTTTTAAAGAGTTAAGGTCTAGAGTTAATCTCCCCAAATTGTAAAATTATAAAATCATCTAATCACATCATTGATAAAAGTCAGAGTTTACAAAGAATAAAACAATTATTCTCATTTCTCTGAGCAAGACTTTACTGAAATAATATTTTGGCTTTTAGTGAATCTTGGAAGGAACAGTTTAGCTTTCATAGAATTATTATATATTGATGTATTCAGTGAAAATGATTACTTTCTATGGTAGTGGAAAGTACCACTTATATTTTCATGTGATTCAACAGACTTGAACTTCCTAGAATCAGGAGCAACTTTTGACTATGCTGATACTTGCTCCCCAGAGTTGAGAATTACTCTTCATTCCAAAATCAACTAACTGGAGGCAGGTAGTATAGATTAGGGGCATCAGTTGCATTGTGTGGGTGAAGCCTGGAACTGAGTCTTGCTGTGGACAGCCTGTGCATCTGGTGTACCCAGAAGAAGGCCTTGGATGCAGGAAGCCTCTGAACTCTAGCGTTACCTGCATCCTTGTACTCGTGTCTCACTTTCCTTACCTAACCCTCCATCTGCCACCAAGGACTAGAGTTTAATCCTGAATATCAACTACATATCTTTTATCAATTCTCTCCCTCAATCCTGCCCTCTAGGTCCCTTGACTATTGGGGTGCATCAGGAATTGCCAGAGAGACATGATACTACTGTTCTCCCTGACTTTTAGCGCCATTTCCACCTCATTTTCCTTTACCTAGCTTTAGGATCTATGACAGAGGTCTGCAGAAGAACTATTTTAAGTAGAGTAACTTTACAACACCCAATCTGGGTGCTACAGACTGAACTGTGTCCCTCCAAATTCATATGTTGAATTCCTAACTCCTAGTACGTCAGAATATGACTGTATTTGGAAAGAAGACCTTCAGAGAGGTCATGAAGTTAAAATGAGGCCCTTAGGGTGAGCCTTAATCTAATCTGACTGGTGTTCTTATAAGAGGAGATTAGGACACAGGGAGAGACACCAGGGATACATACCCACAGAGAGAAGACCACGTGAGGACACAGGAGACCATCTGCAAGCCAAGGAGAGGGGCCTTAGGAAAGACCAAACCTGCCTACACCTTGATTTTGGACTTCCAGCCTCCAGAACTGTAAGAAAATTAATTTCTGTTGTTTGAGCAACCTCAGTCTCTGGTGGTATTTTGTTATAGCAGCCCTAGCAAGCATGTACAATGGGAAACTTTTGAGAATGGCCAAAGGGTAGTTATCAGTAAATATGCAGAGACAACACGATAAAATGCGATTGTTCTGGACAAATCAGGATGAATAGTCAAATTAATGTTAAGCTCTAAGGTAGCCTGCCTCAAGGAGAGGATGGGAGAAAGGAAGTGGAAGGTATTCCAGGCTAAGGGAGCTCTTGAGCATCAAACAACCTGGGTACATTAAAAAAATACCCTAATGAGATTTATATTTTCAAAAGACCACTCTGGTGGCATGTGGCACAGGGATTGTTGATTGAGTATGGAGGGAGACTGAAGCAGGAGGTTATTGCAAAGGCCTTGAAAAAAGGTGATGAGAGCTTGCCTGATATATGGGAGCTACAGAGATGTTGGTAGGAGGAAACAGATGCAAGGAATACTAAGAAAATAGAACTAATAGGCCCTGATCACAGAGTATACACCGGGGACAAGAGAGAGGTCAAGAAAACGAGTTTTGGTGTGGATTACTCAGTCAATGAAGATGTCATTTTTTAAATTAATTAATTTATTTATACCTATTTTTGGCTGTGTTGGTTCTTCACTGCTGCGCATGGGCTTTTTCTAGTTGCTGTGAGTGGGGGCTACTCTTCGCTGCAGTGCGCGGGCTTCTTGTGGTGGCTTCTCTTGTTGCGGAGCACAGACTCTAGAACACAGGCTCAGTAGTTGTGGCACACGGGCTTAGTTGCTCCGTGGCATGTGGTATCTTCCCTGACCAGGACTCAAACCCATGTCCCCTGCATTGGCAGGCAGATTCTTAAGCACTACGCCACCGGGGAAGTCCTGAAGATGTCATTTACTGAGACAGAAAATAAGGAGAAAGATCAAGTTTAGAGAGGAACTTATAGGCCCTTTCTAAAATAGTTAATAAATATATATAATTTTTAGGTTCTAATTCTAGACTATGGAATATAATAGAGTTGATTAAAATTATTAGTTTGAAACAATTGTTAAGAGTAGAATAAATCTCCAACTCCTGTTTGAAAAGATCTGTTAATTTAAATAATCACTTAAAATGTATCAACTATGACTCTATACTACTCAGAATTACTTCTATCAGTAGTTGACCTCTCCTTTTTTTTTCAGAATTCTCTTTATCCTTGGTTCCATTAAAGGCATGACCCTGGTTCTCCTCTTGCCTCTCTGGGTGACCTTCTCTGTCTCTCACTAGTTTTTCTAATATTCCAACATCCTAAAAGTAAACCATTCCTCAAGTCTCTGTCATCATCCTTCTCTTGCTCTACACTTTCTACCAGACCATCTTATCCATGCCTACATCTTTGACCATCTTCTCTGTGCAGGAACACGGATCTTCAAATGACTGGTGTTTGTTTCAGCTCAGATGACCATCTAGCAATTCAATGTCAACAACTCCCAAAACAAACCCATCGTCTTTCCTAAGGTTGCCTTCCTGATGACTTCCCTGTTTTTCTGAATGACATAATGGTAATAATGATAATTCTTATATTTAAACATCTTATTACTTATTCAGAAATGATGAGAAGAGTTCCCCTCACTGGGAAATGGATGCAGTCTATCCATGCTCAGTTCAGACAGTGTTTGGCCATATCAAGTTTTGTCTGTTTGGGTGGCGGGAAGATTTGGTCAGTCAACCTTGAAACCAGTTGTTCACTTGTTTCTTGGATGATCAGTCATTGAGATCTTCCCTTTTTTATGACTCATCAGTTTTCAGTAACTTTACCAACAGTCATTGATTCATTCAGTAAATTTATCAATGAGTCATCCACTGATTCATTCAATAAATAGATATAATGAGCTTGTCTGCTAATTGGAAGGCACTGGTAGGTCTGGGGGACACAAAATTAGAGATATGACTGTTGTCCTCAAATTACTCAGCTTCTCACAAGGGAACCATCAAGAAAGTTGATGATTTCCAAGAATGTGACAATTGCCTTAATATAATAGAATTATGCACAGAGAGCTCTAGTAAATCCTTAGACAGGAAGCAGGCTTGGGCTTCCCTGGTGGTGCAGTGGTTAAGAATCCGCCTGCCAGTGCAGGAGACATGGGTTCAAGCCCTGGTCTGGGAAGATCCCACATGCCACCAAGCAACTAAGCCCGTGCGCCAGAACTACTGAGCCTGCGCTCTAGAGCCTTCGAGCCACAGCTACTGAAGCCCTTGCATCTAGAGCCTGTGCTCCACAACAAGAGAGGCCACCGCAATGAGAAACCATTAATAAATAAATTTAAAATTAAAAAAAAAAGAAGCAGGCTTACTTCTTACTACCCCAGTTCTACCATATATTCATATTTTAAAGAACAAGCTTATACATCCTCATATTTCTCAATGGGAAGGTAATGATAGTGTCTAAGTTAATTAATTAAGAAGTAACGACATAAACATATTTAAAGATATGGAGCTAACCACTAGAAGAACTAAAAATAGAAAATGTTTCAAGTGTTGGCCCTGGGAAAGAACTGGTGGTTGGGAAAGGTAGAGCAGGGGATTGTTGCTTTTCATTATACACCCTTTTATTTTATCTTCTATCATATGTATGCACATGATAAAAATAAGGAAAATAAAAAACCAGCTTAGCTCTTTCTCTTCAGTCCTTTCTTCCATCCACGGCTTTCACAACTAGCTCTCAATTTTTGGAATGGAAGACACACTCACTCAGGAACTCCCTGGTCGACTGAGTACAATTCTATTCATCTCAACATATTTGTTGCTGATCACTGCATGTCAGGCATGGGGGATATGGTGGTGGGCAAGAGGGACGTGGTCCTTGCTCTCATGGAGCTTACATTTGTGGGAAGGATGAGTATAAGACAGTTGTTATTTAATTTTGACCTCCCCTCCTTCTCTACTTAGCTGAGTGGTGGTCTGATATGCAGTACTACCAAGTAGTCATCCAAACGGCGTGAGCAGTTAGGGAGGTTTGAGCCCAGAAACGCAGCACCTACCGTCACGCTGGAGGAGAAACCATGAGGATATAATCACAAGCACTGAATTATTTAACAGGGTCATTAAAGGCATGACCCTGGTTCATGAAGTTTCTTGCCTCAGTGAAGGACTCATGCACAGGTAGAATGGAGTGTTTAAGGGTGCAGGCTCTGGAGCCAGACTTCCTGGGTCAGAATTTCATTTTTCCATTTGTGAGCTGGAAGTATGATTCCAGATAAATTACCAGACTTTGATGGGGCTACAATACCTCATCTCTGTAAAGAGGATAACAATAGTAGCTACCTCATGGTTGTTAGAATTCACTTACCTGAAGCACTTAGAAGAGTGGCTGGCAAGAATAAATGTCCAGGGCTTCCCTGGTAGCACAGTGGTTAAGAATCTGCCTGCCAATGCAGGGGTCACGGGATCGAGCCCTGGTCTGGGAAGATCCCACCTGCCGAGGAGGAACTAAGTCCGTGAGCCACAACTACTGAGCCTGCACTCTAGAGCCTAAGAGCCACAACTACTGAAGCCTGCACACCTAAAGCCCGTGCTCTCAACAAAAGAAGCCACTAAAATGAGAAGCCCACACACCGCAACAAAGAGTAGCCCCGGGCTTCCCTGGTGGCGCAGTGGTTGAGAGTCCGCCTGCCGATGCAGGGGACACGGGTTCGTGCACCGGTCTGGGAAGATCCCACGTGCCGCGGAGCGGCTGGGCCCGTGAGCCATGGCCGCTGAGCCTGCGCGTCCGGAGCCTGTGTTCCGCAACGAGAGAGGCCACAACAGTGAGAGGCCCGCATACCGCAAAAAAAAAAAAAAAAAAAAAAAGTAGCCCCGCTCACTGCAACTAGAGAAAGCCCGCATGCAGCAACAAAGACCCAATGCAGCCATAAATAAATAAATAAAAGGAGTAAATGTCCAATGAATGTAGCATTATTATTGGGTGCACCTACATACTTAAAATGATTAAAAGAATGATACTGATTATGAATATTTCATATCCATGTGTAAATTGGTTTTTAAATTTAGAATTCAGCATTCTTATCACAGAGCATAAGTTGATTCACCATTTATGTATGTAACTACTTGTTTGAATAGGGACACAAATGCACAGAAACAGATCTGGAAAGATACATATGATGTAGATGACAGTAAATCCCGTTTTGGAGAACCAGATTGGAAATAGTGAAGAAACCTTTAGCAATTTATCAATTGTTTGATTTCCTTTTTATGATAAAAATATATTCATGAATTTAAAAATAATTTTTAAAAAGTAAGGAAAAATGTCCTATTAAAAGAAATGTTGGCAGTCATTTGGAGATGTAAAAGAAGGTATATTTACATTCAGATAACATTTTTACCTTCATTGATTGAAAACTCAGTTTGCACTAGGCGTTGTACTAGGTTCTTTAGAGTATGCAAAGTACATGTAGAGTTACCCAATCTCTTGCAAAGGCCCATTTCCCTCAATTTGGAACAGACATGTCGTGAATTTGAGCTGGACCGTGTCAAATGAAGGGGTTTCAGCTGGAGTATCTAATCATGGCAGGCAGTGTAAGCAAAAGCATGGGGGTAAGAGAGTGTGAGAAATGTCCAGGAAACAGCAAGTAGTTGAGTTTGGACAGATCACAGGGTACTGGAAAGAGAGTGATGAGACAGACTTGGAGAGGTAGATTGGATTCAGTACACGAGAGCCTCAAATTCAGGCGGAAGACATTTAGCTTTATTTTTTCAACTGAATGGGAATCACTGAAGGATTTTGAGTAGAGGACTAACACAATGTCTTAAGAAGAATATTTTTGTAGCAGTATATTGGATGGATTCAACTGAGCTTCTTTATAGAATTTAAATGGTCCATTTAAGAGAGGATGAGGATGTTGGAATATTAGAAAAACTAGTGAGAGACAGAGAAGGTCACCCAGAGAAGCAAGAGGAGAACCAGGGTCATGACTTTAATGGGACCAAGGAAGAGAGAATTCTAAAAAACTCAAGAGGTCAACAGAATCAATGTAGCAAAAGAGTTAAGGAAAACAAGGACGGAGGATGTTACTTCCTTCTCTGTCATCAGAAATGCCTTAGTAAAAGGCAGTTCGAAAAGCAGATGAGCCTGAAGGGCGATTGACACAAGTCGCCACATTTTTTTTTTTTTTGCGGTACGCGGGCCTCTTACTGCTGTGGCCTCTCCCGTTGCGGAGCACAGGCTCCGGACGCGCAGGCTCAGCGGCCATGGCTCACGGGCCCAGCAGCTCCGCGGCATGTGGGATCTTCCTGGACCGGGGCACGAACCCGTGTCCCCTGAATCGGCAGGCGGACTTTCAACCACTGCGCCACCAGGGAAGCCCAGTCGCCACACTTTTTAAAGGTGGATGGAAAAGTCAAGTGAAGAAGAGAATGTGAAGATACAGCTGGAATAGACTCAGAATAAAGGTAGAAAAAGCTCTGGAATGAAAACAGGGCCATGGATGCATGAAAATCTGATTACCCAGAGCTAGGACATTTTTCTTTGACCCATGTCCCAGAAGGCCTTGTTAAGGAGGATATACCGAAAACACTCTATGCCTCAAACTGTGAGTCACATAAACCAATGATTCTGCAGTGGAATGTTGAGGGGGAGGGCAGATTTCCTTTAAAAAACACAGATTACATACTTCTTCTGCTCAACCACTCTCGATAGGTCCTTGCTGCCCTTACAGTACTTTCTAAACTTCTTATCTTGACAATGAAGAGCCTCGATAAATTGGGTCCCTCTCAATATTACTTTCCACTGTTTCTTAAAATAAATCCAGGCCGGTCTACTCACTGTCTCCCCAGAAGTTCTTTTCATTCTCGTATCAGCACCTTTGCTCACACTATTTCCCTTGCCTAGAATCTTCCTCTTCTCTCTGTTTCTTCAGTCTTTTAAACCCCTAACGCTTAAATCAAGGGACCTCTTCTCTGTGAAGTTTTTTTTTTCCACGATCCAATTCCTATAACATTTATTTGGAGGCTACTCACTTAGCACTTAGATGTTATCTGCTATTGTTTGCTATTATACCTTCTTCAGATTATAAGCTTCTTGAGGGCAAAAAAAATTTTTTATTTGAAAAGCACCTAGCATAATATCATTTTTCAATATGAGGTATTTTAAAATTGAGATGCTAAGTGTATAGTTTGATGAGTATTGAAAAACATATGTACTTGTGTAACCACCCACCCTACCAATCAAGACAGGCAGCATTTCTAGCAAAGTAAGCACTCAGTAGGCATCAGACTCGGCTCAGGGAGGACGAGACAGGACCCGGAGGGTGAGTCTTAAGTCTGAGGCCTGTCTAAAGGGATTGGATCATCCAAAGTCAGATAAAGTGAAAAGGCAAATACTAAAGGTGGGATGATGCAGACAAGGGGGCAGTATTTTGTTAATCTGAGCAAGTTTGGGATTGTGCAATCTTGTGTGTTATGCAGAAAAGGTTCAGCAACCGACAGGCAGCGGTGGAGGCAGGGGCACTGTGGTGGCAATGCCAAAGTCAGCTTTAATTCTCTAGCTGGGAGAATCTGCCCTCTTAGAAACCCTAGAAAGTTGAGGGTTGCAGTACCTGGTACTCTGACCTGAGGTCCGAGGTGATGAGCTTCCTGGGAGTTTCTTATTAAAAACATTTGCTCACTGACTGACAGATTGCTGATAAAAGTGATATCTGGCTGACTTGCATGTTTGGCTGCATTATTAGTAAACTATCCCATTTGATTTCCCAAATGGAAATTGCATTTGACTAAGAATATGTGAAAAGGCTGAGAGACTGATCCCAGGACAATATTTCTCTAACATTATACTACATTACTTCTACCTTATATTTAAACAGAAGTTTTAAAAACAGAAATCATGTCAAGCCATTCACCTGTACAAAACCCTACAATAGCTTCCCAATCGCAAAAGAAATCCAAAGATCTTACCATGGCCAACAAGGCCCAAGCTGGTCTGGCTTCACATCTACAGCTCTCTCTTTGCACTGGTCTTCACGTAAATTTTCCCTTCCTACTGATTCTCAGATGTGCCAAGTCATTCCAGGACCTTTGCACTTGCTGTCCTCCTTTACAGGAATGCTCTTCAGCAAACGCATTGCATTAAAGCATCCTCACTTCATTCAGCTCTATCAGCTACTTAAAGAAATCTGCCCAAATCATTGTATCTTTTCCTTGCGCATTTTATTTTTCTTCCTAGTTCTTAGCAGTACCTGAAAGTACACTATAACTTACATTGTTTAATTGTTTATGGTCTGTTTCCATCACTGCAGTGTCAGCTTTTATAATCTGTCTGGTTCATCTTTATGTCCCTGTGACTAAAATAGTAACTGAACATCATAGAAAGTCGATAAATATTTGTTGAAGGAATGAATTGGTGAATTTTCATATCTTCTCAGACTCTCCATCCATCCACCCACTGCTCCAAATTAAACACCACACAGATCATCTAGCTCAACACTCTCATTTCATAGGGGAAGAAACCTGTCAGCTGAGGTGAAGGTTATCTTGGGACTCGCTCTTGCTCTTCTTCCAGATCTCTTCTGCAAACCAAGCAACCAGTCACCTTCTTCCAGCCAAACTCTACTGCACCTTGGTGCTATTGACAATGCATAATAACTTGAGTACAGGTAACTAAAGGGGTATTATTCAAAGGTCCTTCTCTTTTACCTTCAGTCTCTCTGGGGTCTCTCCATCTCTTCTCTGCCTCTTCTCCCTCTACCTTTCCTTCAGCTAATCCTGAGTTCCACTCTTGGCCCACCTTCCCCACTGGTCCCCTCAGTAGTCAAGTCCATTGCCATAACTTCAACTAGCATCTACATGCTGATGAATCTATCCCCCCGGCCCAGATTCCTCTCCTCATCTCCAACTCACTCTTCCAACATACTTACTAGACAACTCTGTCTAGATGCCCCTGGGCATCACACACTCAGTATTTCCAAAGCAGATTTTATTTTCCATCAAAAGAGCTCTTCCTACTTATTATGCAAGGCCTTAGTATGACCTGACTTGGAAATTTAGTTTCAGAGGCTTTTGTGAATATACCAAGGAAAGAGGACCTAGGTGTATCTTATTCCCACAGGCCGCCAATAAATATTTGCTTCACGGAGAAAAAATTAATATATAGTATAGGAGAGAACCTGACAGATGCTTAACATTATTGAGTGATAGCAATGCCCAAACTCATCTGTGATCAAACACTATGAAAGTATCCTCCTAAGGATAAAGTTATTACAAATAAGTGAAAATTCAGTTATGGAGATACTTTCAATTTCAGCTCTGATATGCAAAAAGCTTGGAAGTTGTCACTGTATCTTGTCCTTACAAGATAATGCTGTACAAAATGAAAATCAATGACTTTTCTCAGACGTGATTAATAAAACATGTAACTATGAAAGAATTTTAAAAAAGAGCTCTTCCTCCAGTGTGCTCCCTGTCCAATGAATGAGGTCGTCCAGCCTGGCAAACTCCTCATTCTCTCTTCCCCTCATGCAGTCTTAAGGACCTGTTGATTCTACTTCCCAAATAATTATTGCATCTATTTCTCTCATTTTCACTACTTCACTATGCTACTACTTTAGTTATACCTATCATTTGTTCTTACATGGATGAATGTAACAATCACCTAATTATTTCTCAAAATGTGGTTCGTGACCCATTAATGAGACATCAAGTCAATTTAGTGGGTCATAACAAGATTTTGAAAAAATCTCAATATTATTTCTTTCTACAAGCCAGAAATCAGCAGGATCAAAATTAGTAGCAACACAGAGATGTTTACTGGCAACCTTTCCGTTTTTGTAAAGGTCAAAGCACTCAAAACATTTTGAACGAGCACAAAGACACGTCTAAGAGAGAAAGCCAGTCCCCTGCCCCCATACACTTAAACTGAGGGGAGAAATGTTTTATATGAATAACACTTAGTGGATAGCATTACCAAATACAGTGGCAATTTAGTTTTAATGTGATTTACATATGCATCGTGATTGTGAAAAACATTTAATTTCTCTGCAATGTTATTTGCGTCCATATTCATTATGTTTCTTGCCCCAAAGGGCTGAACTCCTTGGAATAAATTCTTTTTTGTATGCGGGCCTCTCACTGTTGTGGCCTCTCCCATTGCGGAGCACAGGCTCCGGACGTGCAGGCTCAGCGGCCATGGCTCACGGGCGCAGCCGCTCCGCGGCATGTGGGATCTTCCCAGACCGGGGCACGAACCCATGTCCCCTGCATCGGCAGGCGGACTCTCAACCACTGTGCCACAGGGAAGCCCTGGAATAAATTCTTCACCTTTTCTAAACACTAGCTGTAGCAGTCATCCTGGATTTGAAATAGCAGTCAGGTACTCTTGCTTCAGGTTGGTCAGTGAAGTTTTATTTTCTAGTTCCATGGTCTAGTCAGGAGCTAAATTTTCCACTAACCATGAAATTTTCCCCAGTGTCAACAAGTCCAGTAATCACGTCTTCATCAAATTTTTCCCCTTCCTGAAGCAACCTCTTACTTTGGACAGGAGTTGTTCCAAGCTTCTCCATACCTGCTTTGTGGCCTTGGAGGAAACACTATTCACTGTCTCAGTTTCTTCCTGTTCTGCGTAAAGCCGGGCGAACAGGCATCCCCAGGAAAGGTACTGACTCATTGCAGCAGGGGCCATCCTAAGGTCTCCAGATCTACCTAGCCTGCCAGTCCTGACCACTGGGCCAGTCCAAGCCTGTGGCCATGTGGGGAACGGTCCTCAGCACCTCGAGGCCCAGCAAGACCACTAGGGCAAGGACCGTGACCAGGTGAAGAGGTTGAGGCCATGCCGTCACTTTCGTTGTGAGGGGGTGGTCCTTGCTGCCAGGTGGCTTGTGCCTGAGGTGTTGATGTCCTTAACATCCCTATGACACCTCCCCAGCGGGCTGCTCAGCTCGCTAGAATCAGAATTTTTTTTAAGCGTGAAATAGAGTAGAAAATATCTGAGCGCAGCGCATGCGGCAAAATTCAACAGTTTTGTATAGTTGTGTATATTCAGGGTGTACAATGTAACACTGTGGGTCATGGTCAAAAAATTTGAAAGATTCTATTCTCATTTGTTACCTACCTTCATTTTGGATCCCCTCGTGTTCACTCAAGAGCCAGAGCAATATAGGGAATCTCTAAGCACTGCATACAAAGTCAAACAAAGCTGGGTTTGAAACCAGGCCCTAGCATTTAATGGTGCTGTGATGGTGGGAGAGTTGCTTCAACATTGACCCCTCAATCTTCTCATCTTTAAAGTGGGAATAATAGCATCATGAATTCAGGGGCTGCGGGGCAGCCTCATGCAGGCCTCTTTAAATCATTTACCTCTAATCTTTGCAAGAATCCCAAGTTACTTATGATTATCTTCATTTTGTTAAAGAAACTGAACCTCAGAAAAGTCAAGTAACTCCCTCAAGGTCATGTTGCTACTATGTTCCCGAACAAGGAGTTCATTTGTCAAGGTTCCCCCTGCTCTTTCCACTGAGCATAAATTTCTACCCACGTGATGTCTGACGTTTGTCATCTCATGGCAACTGATATCGACTTCTCACACATTCACATAATTCAATCAATTCAGTATTTATTAAGCACTAATTAAGTGCATGGGAAATGGAAGAGTAAAATGTGGTCTGTTCTCCTGGGGTGTGCATTTAACCTGGAAAGAAAACACCAAGAGACACAAAGCAGCAGGATGCTTATTAGTGGCGTGAGTACCTAAAGCAGGTTAGATATTTAAAAATTGTAACAGGTGTTATCCTACAATAAATTTAGATGACAGCTAAGGAAAGAAATAAATTTATATTTCACACAATGCCTAAAGGATTTAGTCTATGGATCTAATTTATAAATGAGGAATCTACATGGATATGAATGAGTATAAGTTGCTTATTTTACAATTTAGCAGTAGATGTCCATTCCAGAGACTATGATTATTGGAATAACATAATCTCTTTTGCATTTTAAAAATAAATCCCATATATTTGTGTTTTACCTAATTATCAACACTCTGTTCAAACAAATTTGTCTGCTTTCCAGTTAGGAACTGATAGGGAAGAATAGCTTTTAAAAAATCATTCTTTAAAGCTCTCTCGGGAAGCTGCCTACTTAGTCACTCATCAGAACAAGCCGTGCCCTTCCACATTTTGTTTACTCTTTCTGCTTTCCCTGTTTATTGTTTTAAATTGATTTTCCATTCCTCTAGTGAGTACCATGGTCCAAGCAAAGCTGGGAAATTCAGTTTATATACACACTACCGACTTATCAGTTTTTCTATCAGGAGTTATTGAATATGAATAAGATGTACGGCAGGGTGGAAAAGGATTCAGTAGGAGAACTGAAGAGCGGAGCACGTGGGCTTGGAGGAGGTGTCCCTAAAGGGTGCTGTTTTTCTGCCACAGCCTGTCCCTGCAGCGTGAGAGGGTGGGAAGAGCCATCAATATTCCCTCACACCTCTGCAGTGATTGACATGAAAGAAAAAGTCACACAGAACTTCTCTTTAAAGTATTGGAAAAAAAAAAAAACCTAACATGAGCTTTATCATTACCTTGGTTTAACTGATACTTAAAAACTATCCTCTGTTGTTATCATGTCCAGAAACTAAGCTCTGTTGTATCTTAGTTACAACCTATGAGAAAACTCTAAGAAGAAATCCAGGAAGAATTGAGTTTTCAATTTTCTGTCTTTCAATTTCTTTGCTTGCAAAAAAAAGTTAGTATTAGAGGCTCCAGAAAAAAATCAGTACTACTCATTTCCTGTTTAGGTAAGCCAGATGACATTCATATTTATTCAGAAACCAAAAGTTCCTTTCGCTTTTATTATTTTCCACACTAGAGTTTCTAAGGATCCTAGACTATTTCTCAAATAAATGGGAATTTGCCATGTAGGTACATATAAACTCAGAGGTACCTGACAAATGAGGTTCTCTGGTTTATGAGCTGAAGGGTTAAATATTTTTTAATTCTTTGAAAAATTATCAGATCCAAGGTAAAGTATACAGAAAGCATCTTTAAAAACATTGTCACGGGGCTTCCCTGGTGGCGCAGTGGTTGAGAGTCCGCCTGCTGATGCAGGGGACACGGGTTCGTGCCCGGGTCCGGGAAGATCCCACATGCCACGGAGCGGCTGGGCCCGTGAGCCATGGCCGCTGAGCCTGCGCGTCCGGAGCCTGTGCTCCGCAACGGGAGAGGCCACAGCAGTGAGAGGCCTGCGTACCGCAAAACAAAAACAAACAAACAAAAAACAATTGTCACGGTATGAAAACTAGACAACACATTTGACAAGAAAAAGACAACTTGTGCTGTAACACAGACAAAACTCCCAGCTGCCACAATATCCCCAGCCAGCCCAAGATAACAGGATTCCATTCTTGTAGTGTGTAGGGGTTAATACGTACAAAAGAAAACAATGGGGACTTCCCTGCTGGTGCAATGGTTAAGAATCCACCTGCCAATGCCGGGGACACGGATTCGAGCCCTGTTCCAGGAAGATCCCATCTGCCGTGGAGTAACTCAGCCCGTGCACCACAACTACTGAGCACGTGTGCCAAAACCACTGAAGCCCGCACGCCTAGAGCCCATGCTTTGCTACAAGAGAAGCCACCGCAATGAGAAGCCCACGCACCACAAAGAAGAGAAGCCCCTGCTCTCTGCAACTAGAGAAAGCCCCTGCATAGCAACGAAGACCCAATGAAGAAAGAAAGAAAGGAAGGAAGAAAGAAAGAAAGATGGCTTACGGTTAGTGGAGGCACAGTGGCAACATTTACACATCATATCATACTTCACAGGAAGATAGTATGGATCAGGTTTAATCCACTGTGATTTCTATTATGAGGTATATGGTACCAAGCTGTGTGGGACTGTGAAATAAAAACAGTTCTCCCCTAGGGTATGATAGTTAAACATGCAAAATAATAAGCCAGAAACTAAGAAATGGGAAATCGTCACCCATCCCTCCTCTGAAATAATTAAAAAGATCTAGGCTATGTAGAACCACAGAAAATGATTAAAATATAAAGGCACACACATTAAAAAAGAAAAAGATATTCATGAACTTTACAAAAATTACAATCATATTAAGCATATGTTACCTTGAAGGAAGTGAAAACATTGGCTTGTCAGGTGTGCCAAAGTGAGGTGACATGACACCAGAGAAGACACAATCACAGAGGAAAGCGCTTTGTGTCATTCACTTGAAAAATATACACTGAGTGCCTCCTATGTGTATATCATGGTGCTGTATGTGAAACTTTTTTAAAAAGTTAAAAGATGTGATTTTGTGACATTCTTGGGTTCGCAATTTTATATGCACCATTAAATAGTTCTGAGGTTGGCATATAATATTTTAAAACTATTTTTAATTTTAATCCTTTTTAGATATATAAAGAAAACTAGGGGCTTCCCTGGTGGCGCAGTGGTTGGGAGTCCGCCTGCCGATGCAGGGGACGCGGGTTCATGCCCTGGTCCGGGAAGATCCCACGTGCCGCGGAGTGGCTGGGCCCGTGAGCCATGGCTGCTGAGCCTGCGCGTCAGGAGCCTGTGCTCCGCAACGGAAGAGGCCACAACAGTGAGAGGCCCGCGTACCGCAAAAAAAAAAAAAAAAAAAAACTAAATGGTAACGTGGAGCAATTGCTGAACTAATGTAAATGAGTGTGTGTATGCACATACGGGCGTGTGTGTTGAGGGGGGCAGCCTCCAGTCTAACCAAGCGTGTTAGAGGAATTTAGCAGATCCTCTCTCGTCTTCTTGTTCAGCACTTCAGAACAGACGCTCTTCAGCTTCGTTTTCCAGATTATTTGGCCACCAGTTTTGGTGAGAGGAGAGTCTTTTACCAAATGTCTCATTTATATTCCCTTAAATATAGGCTTGCTGGTGAACTTCACAGATCACTTGCTTTTTGTTCATAACTTCAAAGGAAAATGGCTTTGGTTATTAGCAAAGTTTTAGTCTGAGGCACAGTGAACAATTATACTTAAAAAGTTGAGCATTACTTTCACTGCTAATACTTACAATTCATGTGGTTTCATGTAGATAAATACAAGGTTTTTTATGTGTAACAAGTTTGATTACATACAAAATATGATTGAATGTTTTACATCTAGTTTTCCAAATAATTATGCTGAATGAAAGAAGTCAGACAAAAAAGAGTATATATCATATGATTACATTTGTATACAATTCTAGACAATGTCAAGTAATCTCTAGTGACAGAAAGTGGATCAGTGGTAGCCTGGGAGAGAGGGCAGGGAAGGAGCAGAGGCAGGGATTACCAAGGGACACAAGGAAAGTTTTGGGGTGCTGGAAATATTTGTTACCTTGATTGTGATGATGGTTTCACAGATGTATACATAGGTTAAAATTTATCAGAATTGTATACTTTAAATCTATGCAGCTTATTTTATGTCAATTATACCTGAATAAAGCTTTTTTAAAAAATCCATTCTTGACTGTCAAGTTATTCCTCTCTATGTGAACTGTGATAATATAACTACCATATATTACACAAATCTAAGGATTAAGGTGAAAATTCAAAATAAGAAAGAGAACCCAGGCACATGATTGGCAGGAGGACAGGTCTTTCTTGCTGTATCTGGGGGTCACGTCTCTAATGACTTATCACTTTAAGCTTTTCCAACAGCCCTGAAGTTTGCTTTCATCACCACAGAACAAATAACTATCCAAGCCCCCACATAATACTATTTCCTATGGTCTCTCAAGAAGCTAACATCAGATAATATCTCATAGGATTGTAACTGCATGAAACATGGAGCAGATTTATAGCTTTTATTGATAAAGGAAAGGAGAATGAAAAACAATGATTCAAGGATAGGAAAGACAGTTTGGTACCTTTATTTTACCATTAATATCTGAAGAAGAAAAAAAAATTTTTTGAAAGATATGAATTTGGTATTCAAAGCACCCCTGCCATCCATTGCATATTTCAAAACTATAAATTTAATCATGTCATTCCTGCTTAATATCCTATTATGGCTTCCTATTAGCTACTGCCTTGAGGAAAAATCCTTAGCATGTTTTACCAGGAGCTCAGGATCTGACCCTTATCTGCCTTTTCAGCTTCGGCTCATCTCTCTGTCTCTCTCAAACTACAGCCATTCTGAATGCCTTAATTCGTCAAAGCTTTTCATGTTGTCAGGCAGTTTGGGTGCTCCAGGAAGCAGACTCAGGCAGGGTTTAGTGTTCAGGATGTTTATTAGGGAGTGTTCTTGAGATCAACACCCATGGAAGGGAGGGGGCAGGAGCAGGATTGGGAAGAAGGCAAAATCAGGCTGTGATGCAAGCCTGACAGCCTCAGCCAACCGCGTGGGTAGCTATGAAACAGAAATGGCCCATCAGAGTAGGCCTGCGCGTACAGGGAGGACGTGACCTTGGGCAAGGGGGCTCTCTGCAGTTGAGGCAGTGCCTGAAGTGGTTGCCAGCACTGCTAGAGCCTGGGGAATCAAGTCTTTCCTTAAAGGGGGATCTGGGCGAGGCATTTGTATGTCCACGTCACCCTACTATTCATGAAGCTCTTCTCCTCCAGTTCACCTAGGTAATTTCTGCTCATCCCTCAGATCTCAGTGTAATTCTTACTTCTTCAGAGAGGGATTCCCAAATTCCCAAACACGGTTGGCTTCTGTCAAACTTCCCGTATTTCTTTAGTACCATCCTTTTCATAATCCTTGCCATACTTAATTGTGATCAGTCACTTATTTCTTTTTATATATTTATTTATTTTTGGCTGGGTTGGGTCTTCGTTGCTGCGTATGGGCTTTCTCTAGTTGTGGAGAGTTGGGGCTACCCTTAGTTGTGGCGCGTGGACTCAGCAGTTGTGGCTCGCAAGCTCTAGAGCTCAGGCTCAGTAGTTGTGGTGCACTGGCTTAGTTGCTCTGCAGCATGTGGGATCTTCCTGGACCAGGGCTTGAACCCCTGTCCCATGCATTGGCAGGCGGATTGTTAACCACTGTGCCACCAGGGAAGTCCCAACTCACTTATTTTTGTTTTCTTCTTTACAGTGGTAACTCCATGAGGGCAGAGATAACTTCTATAGTATTCACCTCTGATCCTCAATGCTTACCACAGTTTTGGCACATAGTAGGTACTCATTAAATATTGACTGAATAAGTGAATGAGTCCAAGGTTTAAAGACACCTTCAAGGTGCAAAGGTCCTCACCAGCACATCTGTTTTGATGTATACTAAGACTTGCTGCCTCATGATGTCAAGGCAGACTTCATTTAGGCTGTATAGTCAGACCGCCCAGTCCTTCAGTCCTAGCTTGACCACACCCTAGCTGTGTGATAAGTTAAGTAAACTCTCTAAGCCTCAATTTATTTATCACTAATAATAATAACAGCAGCAATAATAGTATATTCCCCAAATGGCTGTTGGGAGGGTTCCATGAAATAGTCTACGTAGAGGGTTTATCAAAGCTCCTAGAATACAGTATGGCATCAGTAAAAGTTCGCTATAATTATGATTATTATTATTTGGCTTTTAGCTGTAAGTTCTTAACATACCTTAAAAAAGAGAAAAATATTAGGAAAAGATTTTTTTTGTACTTGCCATTAAACATGCACCAAAATAGTAATCCTAGAAAAATTAGAAATTTGTTGGATTTTCCTACATTTATCTTACAGTTTAGAATTGGTTTTTATTTTATTTTTTATATATAGAAGATGGAGAACAGCATCATCTTCTCATTACTTAGGGTCTTCCAAGGTTTTAAGTAAGTCCTGTTCCTGTCTTCTCGCACAACCTAGGAATTTATGACTCAGCGTAGTTTACAAGAAGTAAGCGGGGGTGGGGAAGGGGGACAGAGGTGAGAAACATGCTTTTGCCTTGTCTGAAATTCCTTTTCCTACCTTAGGAGATTTCTACTTGAGTATGAGTTGACTCATCAGCTCCAGAAACACCTCCTGCACAAAGCCTTGCCTGACTTCTTCCATGCTGCCCCTGCATTTTTACCCTAAAACCATTTACGCATCTGGACATTTGTTTTAATCCCCCTGCATTGCTCCTCCTCATTAGACTAAGCTTCTAGAAGGCAGATCTTCTTCATCTTTTGTATCTGGCATGTTCAGATGCTCAATAAATGTTTGTTGAATTTGTTTTAATTAGAAGAAAAACATCAGATCTCTTCAGAAAGATACAAATGATGAATGGGTTTAGGTAATCTGTGATATGCTCACAAACACAGAATTTAATAAGCTAGAAATCAAATACTTTCTCTTTCATTTAAATATAATCAGCAGCCATCTTTATAGACTGTTTTCTTTTATACCAGGAACCTTATCTGAGCCTTCAGAGGTTAAATTTTTCCTTTGAGAAAACAGTAATTGTCCCACCCTGCTTTCTTTATGGGCAATCATGGCAATGGACTGCCAGTCACTTAGTTCCTCCATCCTTCCACTGGCATGCATTTTCAAATTCTTTCATCTTCTTAAAGAAATACATACATTTACCACCCCACTTCTATGCCTTTATGACTCTTAATTCTGGGGCCTCCACTTCCTCTGTCTCCTTTTACTGTGTGTTCTTGGTCCCGTATTCTTCCTAATTGAAACACTTCACCCAGATACTATGAATCGTCTGATCTCTCTCTTCTTCTAACTCCTTCATTACATGCTTTAAAAACTCTCCAACAGGAATAGAAGTTTTGATGAGTACTAAAATAAGATCCAAATGTGAATTCTTTATTTAATTCTGACTGTAAATATTAACAGAACATAATATATTAAGATGGGTCAATAACATAGTAAAAATGATGACAAATGTAGAGAAAGTGATGTACTTTTCTGGGTGCCAGGCGAAAGAACACAAGAAACTGAAACCACTGGCAACCTCAAAAGTGTTAATAGTAAGAGTTGTGCTCAGGATACATATGCAACAGTGAAATAAACAACACCCTACAGAAAGTTTTAAAAGGTACAACTGACTGAAAATGCTATTTATTAGTCAGTCTAGAAGGAAGAAAATTAATAGTGAAAAGAACAAACTGATTTTCTGGAAATGTCTCATTTCTTTATGTGTCACTGTACTTTTTTTCTTTTTTCATTATTCTTTTTTTTTTTAAAAAGGGAATTCCTTTATATTTATTTATTTATTTTTGGCTGTGTTGGGTCTTCATTTCTGTGCAAGGGCTTTCTCTAGTTGCGGCTAGCGGTGGCCACTCTTCATTGCGGTGTGCAGGCCTCTCACTATCGCGGCCTGTCTTGTTGCGGAGCACAGGCTCCAGACGCACAGGCTCAGTAGTTGTGGCTCACGGGCCTAATTGCTCCGCGACATGTGGGATCTTCCCAGACCAGGGCTCGAACCCGTGTCCCCTGCATTGGCAGGCAGACTCTCAACCACTGCGCCACCAGGGAAGCCTCTTTTTCATTATTCTTAACAGTTCTTTCCATTTCTTGATAAACTTATGTAATTTAAAGAATTGGTATTTGCTGAGATTTGTGATAACAAGACCTTTCACGCAAGGATTCAAAGTGCTTATCTTAAATCTTAATGAGATGACTTTAATTATATTCTGAACTTTATAAAAAAGTTTAAAAAATTATATTATACATAAGGGATAAAAGACTGATCTGGGAAATGTAGTGCTGAGAATACATGGTTACTACAATTTAAAAGAATAAATTCTGAAAGCTGACAGTGCTCGCGTAATTTAACAATAGTTCAGTAAATTGTCCATAATAAATTATTCCTTCCACTTGGAAAATATATAAAAGGTGATGCTGTTACAAAAACCCCACCTAGGATATAAATCTTTATATTGTGTCCATTCATACAAGTATCTGTCTCCCTGATAGATTTTGAAAACCTCAAGGAAGAAAATATGTTTTATTCATCCACAGCACCTAGAATGGTGCTTAAAATATGGAAGATGTTTCAGGCTTCCTCAATTAAAGTCTCATTTGTCAGTTTCTCTATCTCACCGATTCCAACAGCCACAAAATATTTACCTCAGAAGAGAAAGATCTTTTTTTTTTTTTTTTTAATTTTTGGCTGCGTTGGGTCTTCGTTGCTGCATGTGGGCTTTCTCTAGTTGTGGTGAGCAGGGGCTACTCTTCATTGCTGTGTACGGGCTTCTCATTGCGGTGGCTTCTCTTGTTGCGGAGAACTGCCTCTAGGCGCGCAGGCTTCAGTAGTTGTGGTACATGGGTTCAGTAGTTGTGGCTTGTGGGCCCTAGAGCACAGGCTCAGTAGTTGTGGCACACGGGCTTAGTTGCTCTGCGGCATGTGGGATCTTCCCAGACCAGGGCTCAAACCCGTGTCCCTTTCATTGGCAGGCGGACTCTTAGCCACTGTGCCGACAGGGAAGCCCCGAGAAAGATCTTTGAAATCTCACCTTGCTTCACCACTCCCAATTCTGTGCTAAAGGTTATATCCTCTAGGTCAATTGCATTGGCCCCCTCACTTGTCCCAATACTCCTATCTATCTATTGCAGTCTCTCTTCCTCACTGCCCTCAGAGATTCCTTTTTGCATAGAGAGGAGAGAGGAACCTTTTCAAGATAACTATATGCCAAGTACAACGTCAAGCATTTAAAACACATTATCGGGCTTTCCTCGTGGCGCAGTGGTTGAGAGTCCGCCTGCCGATGCAGGGGACGCGGGTTCGTGCCCCGGTCCGGGAGGATCCCACATGCTGCGGAGCGGCTAGGCCCGTGAGCCATGGCCACTGAGCCTGCGCGTCCGGAGCCTGTGCTCCGCAACGGGAGAGGCCACAACAGTGAGAGGCCTGTGTATTGCAAAAAGGAAAAAAAAAAAACCACATTATCTCTAATACAACATGCAGCAGAGTTGTATTACCTTAGTATTTCTAAGTGAGGAAATTAAGGGAGATTAAATAATTGATTCTAGAAAACATGGCTGTTACAGTACCAGAGCTGGCATTTAAACTTCCCTCTTTCTGACACTAGCTATCTCACTCACTTCCTGGTCATGTCATCTTTTTCTTAAAACAAATCACTACTGGAAAAAAGTTTTTACTACTGGCTCTCACTTACAGAATAAAATATAAACTCTTTGATCTGACATACAAAGAAAAAGAAATCCTCTCCAATATGTCTCTGCTTTTTAAGCTTCCTTTACCTCCACTCCTATGGTGTCTTGTAAGCTCCATCAGGTCTGGACTTCTCACAATTCTTCAGACTTCCAGGCCATTCCACGACTCTATGCCTTTGCATGTGCTTACTTCTATCTGGAATGACCTGTCTACTTTCTTGCCTAGTAAGTTCCCATTCAATCTTTAATACTCAACTCATGCAAAAGTCAATTGCTCAGAGGTTTCCTTGACTTTTCCAGGCTGCTAAATTGCTCTATCCTATAGAGCACATGTATATAACAACACATTCCACATCACCTTGTAATCCATTGGACTGAGATCTTGTGTTTTTGACTCTCTCACTGTGAGATCTTCAAAGCTGTAGGCTGTGTGTTTATTCAAATTGGTATCTGTCCTAGTCAGTTTGGGTTGCTATAACAAAAATACCATGGACTGGATGGCTTAAACAACAGAAATTTATTTCTCGCAGTTCTGGAGGCTGGGATGCCCGAGATCCAGGTACCAGCTGATTCAGTTCCTAGCGAGAGCCATTTTCCTGGTTTGCAGATGGATGCCTTCATGCTGTATCTTCACATGATAGAGAGAAATCATCTCTCCCATGTCTCCTCTTATGAAGTCACTAATCTCATTCATGAGAGCTCCACCCTTATATCCTAATTACTTCCCAAAGGCCTTACTTCTAAATACCATCACAATGAGGATTAGGCTTCCACATATAAATGGAATACAAACATTTAGTCCATAGCAGTATCTCTAACACACGGTTTTTAAATCTTTACTGAAGAAGGGTGGAAGGATTAAATGCTGGTATGGAAAAATGAAATTTTCCTGCCCCCTCCTCCTTTATTATCCCCAGAAAGCAGCTTAGAAACAAGCTTATTGATGAAATCTCGCTGCTTACATGATTTTCAAAATGTGATTGCTTCAATAGGCATTTAGTAAAATCATTAAGAAGATACTATTAGCAAAGAATGAAAGCTATTAAATCTAAATAAACATACAACAAAAACAATAGCTAACATTTACTGCTTAATTACCATGTTCTAAGAATTGTCCTATTGTTTTTATGAGCAAGCTCATTTAATCCTCACAACAACCCTATTAAGTGGTTATTACTATTGTGAGCCCCTTTTGAAATTGAGGAAACTGAGACACAGAAAAGTTCCCCATGAATACAGAGTTAGTTAGTAGTACAACTGGGATTTGAATCCAAGTAGTCTGGTTCCAGAGCCAGAACCTCCATACTACACGAATAAAGAGCCATGAAGAAACAAATGACAGAGAGAGATCTTTTCAGAAAGATGAAATGATCCCTTCTCTGTTTTAATTCTTAGGGGAAGGATTTAAATCTGAAAGACCTATGTACAAATAACCAATAATGCTATTTAAGACTAAACTAAGCCACAGGAAAGTCTGTAATGTTTCTATAGCATGTGGTTAAGGAGAGCAAGTAAGACTCAATTATAAGAATTAAACTGAAAGAATATAACAAACACTGATTTATCAAGGAAGCCTCTACAAACGTTATGTTTAACACTGCAGTACAGCATTTAGGGATTAAAAAAGAACCATAAAACATGATTCCTGCCCCAAAGAACAAACACTGTTATTGCAAAAGATGTGACTCTCACACACAAAGTAATTAGAGAATAGATAAAATCTTAAATTTTGTGGTACCGAAATAAAAGCAATTATAGAACAACAAATATATGTTAAATAGTCAAGTTACTTATTTTTAAAAGTAATTTTGAAAATTAAACTAGGATTTCTTTTCCTTAAATGCTTTCAAAATCATCCCAACAGAAGTTTTATAAAATAAAATTGCTACCACTGTAAAACTCCATAGAAATTAAGCTTAAGAGACAAAGAACAAAACTGAAACACACAATTCTAGATTGAATTTTGATTAAAAAAAAGAAAAAAAAACAACAAGCTTTGTTTTAGGGTATGAGTTAAATGGAATAGTATTAGGAAAACTGCCTCAGGAAGTCAGAACACAATATAAATCAGTCAAACTTTCCATACCTTTCTAGTTGCAGGAAATCTTAAAATATCATTCCATTCTGCCTGTGTGTGCAGCAGAGACAAAGTTTCTGAGACATTCAAATATTTTCAAACGTAGAGATTATATGTTTTATCAAATTAAAGTAACAACTTACATTGAACCTCGTTTATAAATGTCAGGAGAGTACATTATAAAAGACATAAGAAGTCTTACCAAAATTGAATGAAAGAAGAAAAAGGCAAGAAAAGAAAATTAACTAAATAAAGGAAATAAAAGAAAACAAGATCTTTCCTGGCCGCTAAGTGTTAAAAGGTTTCAAGCTTGTTCAAATGATAATTAACTACAGAATCAGAACTAAATAGTAGATTTGCCATTGTGCTGCTGGAAATGTAGAGAACAGTGGACTTTAGGGGCCGAAGGACAAGGAGAGAGACTGAGAAAAACAGAAGCAGCCATGAGAATATAAGATAGAGGATACCTTGGCCAAAAATATTCTGGAACTTAGATCTTGAACTATGTGAGAAGTTCAGAGGTGTTCTGGATTAATTATCTGGCCTCCAGATAGTTTGGCATCACGACTTGCTTGATTAGGTATCTCAAATGACATTGCAGGTATTAGGTCCTCAATCTCTTGAGAAACCTTGCTAAAAAAAATGCAGTGTCTTTGAATAGATCTCTAGGAGTTAATCTTATTTCCCACCTTAATTACTAAGGTCTTATATTTGCATATTATTTTATACTTGAACATTCATTATAATTATTCTTAAATTTTTTCATAGGGATATGTTTATCTCCATATATGTGTGTGTTTATTTATAAATATCCCCCAAATAAATTGCTATACCTTCAATTTCTTCCTTCCCTATATCTACTCCCTTGAATCTGGGCTGGTTTATAACATCTTTGCCTAATAAAATATAGTGAAAGTGATGCTGCATGACTTCCCACACTGGTTCCCAGGATTTGAAGCTTCTGCTTTGGTCTCTTGGAATGCTTGCTCCTTAAGTCGTCATGTGGTTGAAGCCCAAGCCAGACTTGTAGAGTGGCCACATGGAGAAAAGAAAGAGAGAAATGCCCCACCAGTCCCCAGCTGTTGCAGATATCTCAGCCAAGCAACGAGATGTGAGTAAAGAAGCTTTCACTTTTTGTGCTTCAACCCCAGCTGTCAACTGACTGCAACTGTTTGAAGGACCCCAACTGATAAGTGCCCAGCTCTGTCTGTTAAGAACCAGAAAAGTGAAACATAATAATAAATTGTTGTTTTAACCTACCAAGTTTTGAGGTGGTTTGTTAACACAGCAATAAAATAACTGGAACATGTAATAAGCATCTAAAGGCAGATCTAATACTTCTTTATTTATCTATAGTACTTAGTATAAAATTCAGCACCATCCTGTCATTCTGAAATGTAACTAATTCTAAATATATATCTATCATATATATATATTTTTTAATTAATTAATTAATTAATTTTATTTTTGGCTGCATTGGGTCTTCGTTGCTGTGCGCAGGCTTTCTCTAGTTGTGGCAAGAGGGGGCTACTCTTCTTTGCGGTGCGCAGGCTTCTCATTGTGGTGGCTTCTCTTGTTGTGGAGCACAGGCTGTAGGTGTGCAGCCTTCTGTAGTTGTGGCACGTGGGCCCTAGAGCGCAGGCTCAGTAGTTGTGGCACACAGGCTTAGTTGCTCTGCGGCATGTGGGATCTTCCCAGACCAGGGCTCGAACCCATGTCCCCTGCATTGGCAGGCAGATTCCTAACCACTGTGCCATCAGGAAAGTCCCTCTATCATATATTTAACTGAATAACACCACCATATTCTCTTTACTTCATTGGGCACAAAAATAAGTTGGTATATTTTGTTGAAATTTGTAAGAGCTATAAAATGGTACAATAAGAGTGATATATACATGAATAGAATCCAGAAGTTTATATTAATGAAAAATGGTTATATATTCATTTTAAAAATTAGACTTTATTTTTTAGAGCAGTTTTAGGTTCACAGGAAAATTGAGTGAAAAGTATAGAGCGTTCCCATATACCCCCTGCCCCCACATATACACAGAGCTCTCCCCCATCAACATCCCACATCACAATGGTACATTTGTTACAATGGACAAGTCTACACTGACACATCATTATGACCCAAATCCATAGTTTACATTACAATCACTCTTGGAGTTGTACATTCTATGGGTTTGGGCAAATGTATAATGACATGTATTCACCATTAAAGTATCATACATTGCCCTAAAAATCCTCTGTGCTCCACCTATACGTCTCTGCCTCCCTTCTCTCCCTTGGAAACAACTGATCTTTTTACTGTCTCCATAATTTTGCCTTCTCCAGAATGTCATATAGTTAGAATCATACAATATGCAGCCTTTTCAAATTGGCTTCTCTTACTTAGTAATATGCATTTAAGGTACTTCCATGTCTTTAAATGGCTTGATTATATATTCTTTTTGAAAAAATACTCTGTCATATTTCCTTATCCCTCATTCATCCTTTTTTTTTCTTGATGTGGACCATTTTTAAAGTCTTTATTGAATTTGTTACAATATTGCTTCTGCTTTATGTTTTGGTTTTTTGGACCCAAGACATGTGAGATCTTAGCTCCCTGACCAGGGATTGAACCCACACCCCCTGCATTGGAAGGTGAAGTCTTAACCACTGGCCCACCAGGGAAGTCCCAGAACCCTATACTCTTAAAGTTCACAAAACACTTCCTAGTCACAAAATCCAGAGCTATTTCTGCAACACTGAATACTGTTACCACCATCTCCTTAAACTCTTTCCTATGGCTTTGTGAGACTGTTCCTTTTCTTCTCCTCTAGCTTTCTCTGCTCGCTCCTTCCTACAGACTCTTCAAGGGTAGGTATTCCTCAAAAGGCTGTCCTTGGCCTTCTCTGTACTCTGTAATACCATCTCAGCATATTCTTCTCACACCCATATTATCTTCTATCTAAAATGTCTAAGCATAATCTTGGATAATCTCTCTTGCTTCTTACATTCAGCCAGTTACCAAAACCTGTCAATTCTCCCCCCACAATCCCCCCCTCACCCCGCCCATTACATCTTGCAATTGTCCCATCTTTCTGTTTCTTTGGTCTCTTTCCTAGTTGAGGAACTCATTAACTCCTCTTTAAATAATGGTAATAGAGTTGTAGCTAATATATCTCTGCATTAAGCCTATTTCCTTAGTCCATTCTGTTCAGTCCTGCTACATTAATTTTCCTGGACCGCCTTGCTCATTAATGTCTACTTCAATGTCATTTGAAATAGAAATGGATATATATTATTTCAGGAGTAAAATGCTGGAATAATTACTGATGATTGTGAAAACTGTTATTTTTATACACAATTATTAATAACTTGTAAATGGATGCAAATAGTTAAGTATTTATTTTAATTAATTAATTAATTATTTGGAGGTTGGGGCTGTGTTGGTTCTTCGTTGCTGTGTGCCGGCTCTCTCCAGCTGCGGTGAGCAGGGGCTACTCTTCGTTGCAGTGCGCGGGCCTCTCATTGCCGTGGCTTCTCTTGTTGCAGAGCACAGGCTCTAGCCAAGCAGGCTTCCGTAGTTGTGGCACATGGGCTCAGTAGTTGTAGTGCACGGGCTTAGTTGCTCCATGGCATGTGGGATCTTCCAGTGTACCCTGCATTGGCAGGCAGACTCTCAACCACTGCGCCACCAGGGAAGCCCAAAAACTAGTTAAGTTTTTAAATTGACATAACATAAAATTTATCAGATGAAATAAAATGACAACATGTTCAATAAATTGAATATCAGGAGAGAGTGACTTAGATGACACAAAGAAGAATATTGTATCTTATTTGAGCCAACAAATACTTATAAAATTACAAATTAAAATGAAAGGCAGAATTATAGATGTTATATTATATCATAATTCTAATCTTTTTAATAGTGCTTGTGTACTGGCATTCTAACTTTAATAAAATTTTTGTTATTTTATTCAATTTGAGTGTTTTCTGAAAAGGCTCTGTTTCATATTATTCATATCTTGAGAGTTTCTTTGATAAAGCAGAATTTTAGTCCCTCAAAATTTCATCAAGGGACTGCCCTAGTGGAGCAGTGGAAGAAAGCCTGCGGCAGCTAGAGAAAGCCTACGTATAGCAACGAAGACCCAATGCAGCTAAAAATAAATAAATAAATGAATTAATGAATAAATAAATAAATTTATATTAAAAAACTTCCTCAAAATATAGAAAAAGCTACAGACTCATGTACAATGTACCTGTTATCTTTGAGCCAAAATAAAGCATGTATAAAGAAAAGTTGAAAGAATTAGAAAAACATCAAGTATTCAAAATACATTTAAAAAGTTTTTAAGAATATTACTAATTTGAGATTGACTACATGGAGGTTGCAAATTTAAATTAAAATCTTGCCCCCGAATTGTCTTTTCTATACTTGACAATGAAGAATATTAGAGATTCTTTTCTAACTACAAATCCTGGGTAAAAAAATCCCTTCTAGAGAATATATCAATGAAAACCTTACTTTCTTATTTGTGTTTTGCCTTACACAAAAAGATTAATGTAGAGGGCAGACAGCAGAAGCAAGAAGAACTACAATCCTGCAGCCTGTGGAACAAAAACCACATTCAGAGAAAGATGGACAAGATGAAAAGGCAGAGGGCTATGCACCAGATGAAGGAACAAGACAAAACCCCAGAAAAACAACTAAATGAAGTGGAGATAGGCAACCTTCCAGAAAAAGAATTCAGAATAATGATAGTGAAGATGATCCAGGAACTCGGAAAAAGAATGGAGGCAAAGATCGACAAGATGCAAGAAACATTTAACAAAGACCTAGAAGAATTAAAGAACAAACAAACAGAGAGGAACAATACAATAACTGAAGTGAAAACTACACTAGAAGGAATCAATAGCAGACTAACTGAGGCAGAAGAACGGATAGGTGATCTGGAAGACAGAATGGGGGAATTCACTGCTGTGGAACAGAATAAAGAAAAAAGAATGAAAAGAAATGAAGACAGCCTAAAAGAACTCTGGGACAACATTAAATGCAACAACATTCACATTATAGGGGTCCCAGAAAGAGAAGAGAGAGAGAAAGGACCCAAGAAAATATTTGAAGAAATTATAGTCAAAAACTTCCCTAACATGGAAAGGAAATAGCCACCCAAGTCCAGGAAGCGCAGAGAGTCCCATACAGGATAAACCCAAGGAGAAACATGCCGAGACACATTGTAATCAAATTGGCAAAAATTAAAGACAAAGAAAAATTATTGAGAGCACAAGGGAAAAATGACAAATAACAGTCAAGGGAACTCCCATAAGGTTAACAGCTGATTTCTCAGCAGAAACTCTACAAGCCAGAAGGGAGTGGCATGATATACTTAAAGTGATGAAAGGGAAGAACCTACAACCAAGATTATTCTACCCAGCAAGGATCTCATTCAGATTCGATGGAGAAATCAAAAGCTTTACAGAAAGCAAAAGCTAAGAGAATTCAGCACCACCAAACCAGCTCTACAACAAACGCTAAAGGAACTTTGCTAAGTGGGAAACACAAGGGAAGAAAAGGACCTACAAAAACAAACCCAAAACAATTAAGAAAATGGTCATAGGAACATACATATTGATAATTACCTTAAATGTGAATGGATTAAATGCTCCAACCAAAGGAGACAGGCTTGCTGAATGGATACAAAAACAAGACCTATATATATGCTGTGTACAAGAGACCCACTTCAGACCTAGGGATACATTCAGACTGAAAGTGGGGGGATGGAAAAATATATTCCATGCAAATGGAAATCAAAAGAAAGCTGGAGTAGCAATACTCATATCAGGTAAAATAGACTTTAAAATAAAGAATGTTACAAGAGACAAGGAAGGACACTACATAATGATCAAGGAATCAATCCAAGAAGAAGATGTAACAATTATAAATATATATGCACCCAACATAGGAGCACCTCAATACATAAGGCAACTGCTAAGAGCTATAAAGAGGAAATCGACAGTAACACAGTAACAGTGGGGGACTTTAACACCTCACTTACACCAATGGGCAGATCATCCAAAATGAAAATAAATAAGGAAACAGAAGCTTTAAATGACACAAGAGACCAGATAGATTTAATTGATATTTATGGAACATTCCATGCCAAAACAGCAGACTACACTTCCTTCTCAACTGCGCATGGAACATTCTCCAGGATAGATCACATCTTGGGTCACAAATCAAGCCTCAGTAAATTTAAGAAAATTGAAATCATATCAAGCATCTTTTCTGACCACAACACTATGAGAATAGAAATGAATTACAGGGAAAACAACATAAAAAACACAAACACATGGAGGCTAAACAATACATTACTAAATAACCAAGAGATCACTGAAGAAATCAAGGAGGAAATCAAAAATACCTAGAGACAAATGACAATGAAAACACGACGATCCAAAGCCTATGGGATGCAACAAAAGAAGTTCTAAGAGGGAAATTTATAGCTATACAAGCCTACCTCAAGAAACAAGAAAAATCTCAAATAAACAATCTAAACTTACACCTAAAGGAACTAGAGAAAGAAGAAGAAACAAAACCCAAAGTTAGCAGAAGGAAAGAAATCATCAAGATCAGAGCAGAAATAAATGAAATAGAAACAAAGAAAACAATAGCAAAGATCAATTAAACTAAAAGCTGGTTCTTTGAGAAGATAAACAAAATTGATAAACCATTAGCCAGATGCATCAAGAAAAAAGGGAGAGGATTCAAATAAAATTAGAAATTAAAAAAGGAGAAGTTACAACAGACACCACAGAAATACAAAGGATCATGAGAGATTACTACAAGCAACTCTATGACAATAAAATGGACAACCTGGAAGAAATGGACAAATTCTTAGAAAAGTATAACCTTCCAAGGCTGAACCAGGAAGAAATAGAAAATATGAACAGACCAATCACAAGTAATGAAATTGAAACTGTGATTAAAAATCTTCCAACAAGCAAGAGTCCAGGACCAGATGGCTTCACAGGTGAATTCTATCATTTAGAGAAGAGCTAACACCCATCCTTCTCAAACTCTTCCAAAAAATTGCAGAGGAAGGAACAGTCCCAAACTCATTCTATGAGGCCACCATCACCCTGATACCAAAACCAGACAAAGATACTACAAAAAAAGAAAATTACAGACCAATATCACTGATGGAAAATAGATGCAAAAATCCTCAACAAAATACTAGCAAACAGAATCCAACAACACATTAAAAGGATCATACACCATGATCAAGTAGGATTTACCCCAGGGATGCAAGGATTCTTCCATATACACAAATCAATCAATGTGATACACCATATTAACAAATTGAAGAATAAAAACCATACGATCATCTCAATAGATGCAGAAAAAGCTTTTGACAAAATTCAACACCCGTTTATGATAAGACTCTCCAGAAAGGGAGCATAGAGGGAACCTACCTCAACATAATAAATGCCATATACGACAAAAGAAAAAATGATTAATGGTAATCTTTGATGTGCTGCTTCAGCTTCTTGCACCTCAGCATTTTTTTTTTTTTTTTTTTTTGCAGTACGTGGGCCTCTCACTATTGTGGCTTCTCCCGTTGTGGAGCACAGGCTCCGGACGCGCAGGCTCAGCGACCATGACTCACGGGCCCAGCCACTCCGAGGCATGTGGGATCTTCCCGGATCGGGGCATAAACCCATGTCCCCTGCATCGACAGGCAGACTCCCAACCACTGCACCACCAGGGAAGCCCACACCTCAGCATTTTGAAATGAAGAAACAAGTAGCAATAATTTTTAATAGACAGCATCGTGGATCAAGGATGAATTCAATCACATATTGTATTGGGAATATAGCCAATATTTTATAATAACTTTAAATGGAGTATAATCTATAAAAATTTTGAATCACTATGTTGTACACTTAAAGCTAATATAATATTGTAAATCAACTATACCTCAGTTAAAAAAAAAGGTAGAGTGACCAGACACCCCAATTTGTCCTTGACAATCCAGATTTATGCCTGTGGTCCCAGTATAATGTTGGTGGAAATCCCCTTTCAGTATTAAAAGTTTCCTAGTTTAGATAATAAATTATATATTCACCTTACCTAAGAGACATGTTAATCAAATGAACTGTATTGGCATAGTTGGGATATTGATCAAAAATTAACCAACTGTAATAATACACTTGAATGTGGAAAAAAAAATCAAACAAAAAAGGATGAATTCAATTTTGCTTTACTTGCCTGCTGAGAGATTTCTGGGTCTCAGTTAACTAATAACAGTGAATTTGACTGAACCAATACTAATAGCATAAAAAACTAGTAAAGAAAATTATCATGCAGTTGTCATCAACATTGAAACAAACATGGCTGTTATCTATTTGGCATCATACTTTCCCATTTATGATCTGTGAATCTCAGAGGAGAAACTGAGAACTATTGTTCCCAGAATCCCTTTCCCTAGATGGTTCTGGTTAGAGTCTGCCAGCTACAGGCACTTATGTGACGTTGGAATGGGGAGGAACAGAAGCTACTACTTTCCCAGGGTAGTGACAGATAGGCTGAGAGTAGACATGAAGTTCACAGTAGCTTCTGGATGAGTTCCTGGCAAATTACCTTCTTTGATCCCGTAGACAATTGAGATGGCTAGTGGTGGCTGCTGGAGAATTATTTGATTTGGTGTTGCAAGATTATACAGTTTGTAGGAGCTTCCTGGAGATTCTTGAGAAAAACAGAGGCTTCCAAGAAAGTTCTCAGAGCCAACCACCTTGTCAATGCAAACTGAGATTATTGGACCAACTTCCCTGATCTTTAATTTCCCAACTCTTCCAATGATTGTGGAAGCCTCTCATTCCCTTAGTAAGGCCCTTCATATTTAGTGTACATAGAATACCTCTGTTTTTCTATATGTACTTTGTTTAATACAGCGTGGAGGTTACTATGTATTGTCCACACTGTTTTGATAGAGTGTTCAAAAATTACTGTGTATTGCAATATAGTAATAGAATTATTAGCCAAAGCCAGCAAAGCATATTACATATGAGAGCTTTTTAAGCTACCCTATCATGTACTTACACAATGTGTTAAGACAAGATGGAGTAGGAGCTGTAACTTTTAAAAAGAATGTTTAAACAAAGTCTTAAAAACTTTTCAGATAAAAATATTAACATAACAGGCCTTATAAAACTAAATATTGGCTGCTTTCAGAAAAAGTAACACATATGCTGAAATCTCCTAAAGAAATAAAACTGATATGCCTCAAGAACACAAATGTTTCTTAGATAATAGGTGCTAAATATTCTCCATTCTACTGTGGATGTAAACTTTTTAACCTTCTTGATTTGTATTGTAAAGTGCTTTCTAGACAGATTCTAACAACCCATACTCCTACTAGCATTGTTTGAGAATGTCCATTTCACTGTATCCTTGCCTACATTATGATCATTTTTTCAACATTTTAACTAGTAAGATTGATATAACATTTGAAAGAAAGTTGTTTCCCTTGGCCTTTGAGTCACTGGCATTCTACGTAAGAAAACACAAATCTAAAAACTAGGAAACATAATATTATTCTTGGTTCCGTTGTGGATTTTTGAATCTGGCCAAATATTTATGTTTTCTGTTTAAAAAAGAGATTTAAAAAAGGACTGTTGGCTCTCACTCTTCTTTCTCAAAATAGTAACATATAAAAAATAAGAACAGAGCACTGACAAGGTGGTACCACCGGTGCAGGTCTCTCCGCTCATCAAGCTTGGCCGCTACTCCGCCCTGCTCCTCAGTGTGGCCTACAGAGAGAGCCAAGCGCTGCAATTACCTGAAACCCAGGCAGAAGAGGAGAGGAGGATAGCAGCTGAGGAGGAAAAGAAGCAGGATGAGCTGAAATGCATTGCGAGAACTGGCAGGGGCTGGAGAGGACGGCATATTAAAGTGAGCCTGCATTTCTCCGGAGCAATGTGGCTGAGTAAAGCTTTCTGTGCTGTATGAAATAAATAAATAAATAAGCAAGCAGAGAAAGTCGATAAAGTTAAATATGCTAAATTGATAGTGAATACTAATTTGCTTATGCCTTGGTTCAACATTTGTTGAGACCCATTAGATGCTAGCAGGTATAAGGAATTGGGACTAACTCCAGAGACCTCACCCGCTGGTGGGGGACGCAGCCTAGCAATCAGGCGACAGTGCGGCGCCATGTGCCTTTATCCAAACCATTTGGGCCACAAGTGTTTCAGAAACAGCACTATTTGTGGATTTTTAGAAAGGTAAGACAATACATGTTACCTGTAACACGTAACACCTCCCGATAGAGCCTGAGGCAGCCTCCTATGCGCGAATACAGCAACATTTCTGTCGTAAGACAACGTTATTAATAGCCTCATGTCCGTTCTGGTCAGATTTTGCTGCCAATAAGTTTTGGCACCCGTTATAAAATAAACTTTTGGTTTTCAGAGCTTTTTGGATTTTGGAATTGCAGATAAAGGACTGTGGACTTGAAAAATGATGTCACATTCTAGGAGAGAGGTAAGAACAGAGTACTATGGAAATGTATGGGTATGGTACCCAACCCAGACTGGCAGGGGGCAGGAAGGTGAGTGGAGAGAAAATTGAGGTTGGTTCATAGGTGCCAACAAAATACAAATGTTTTATTGTATTATAGTTCCAGGGAGATTAGAGAGAAGTTGAGGAAGTTGAGGATTGTCTGATGATGAACTCTGACAGACTGTTTTTGAGTTTTCTTACTTTATTGTTGTGTTACAAAGTTAACAATGAAAATATTATTGTCTGGTCTATTTAATTTCCTTATTGATAGAATAAAAAATATTGCAAACAACATGGGAAATAGCAGTACTTCATTTAAACACTCAGCTATTTCTTGCACGTCTATGCTAGAGTTCAAGGTTTTTGTACTTTCTCACACTGTTCTCTCTCTGGTCTCTGGCCTCAGACAGGCTGTATGCTACACCACCATACAGAAATGGTTATCTCACTCTCATGCCTGAAAACCTTTAAGAGCTCCCCACTGCAGGGGAAAAAAATTCTATATTGCTGTCTCTCTCTCTCAATATATGCTGTAGAGACCAGGAATGGGTCATCAACTTACAAACAAACTTGAGTAGCAGCACAAATACAAGGAAGCTTCATGAGGATGGCAAGCTTGGACAGGAGGAGCAAATAGGACAAATGCCAAGCTCAGGAGAGATGTATGAAGCAACACGAGACAGGCCAGTCGAGAACTTAACGCCGAAGATGCTTCTTGGAACTGAAGTGTATGGAAAGCAGATCTAGAACTAGAATCCCTTTAACATGGGCCTAGAATATCTCAACGTGTGAAATGTTTACAAGTGAAGAGTCACTCTAAAGTTTGTTTTGCTTAATATTGTTAAGATTCTGCTTTTCCCAGATTACTTGCACAAATTATTTGCACAATTTTTCAAGGCAGCCTTTCCTAAGTAAATGCAAATTCAGGACCTGATCAAGTTATACATTAGTCAATCAAAAGTATCCATTGGGAATCTATTAAAAAAGTGACCAGCACACGAGAGAAATCTTGAAGGTAGTCATTAGAAAATAGAACCAGGGAGCTTCTCTGGTGGTGCAGTGGTTGAGAGTCTGCCTGCTGATGCAGGGGACACGGGTTCGTGCCCCGATCCGGGAAGATCCCACATGCCGCGGAGCGGCTGGGCCCGTGAGCCATGGCCGCTGAGCCTGTACATCCGGAGCCTGTGCTCCGCAATGGGAGAGGCCACAACAGTGAGCCGCGTAACGCAAAAAAAAAAAAAAACCAGAAAATAGAATCAGGGAAATTTGAACCAATATGGTTTTACTATATTGTCTTATCATCTTATTGGATATAAAAAATATTTTTTAAAATCCTAGAAAACTATCAAATAGCTCAATAAGTAGACTACCTTTAAAATATTTAAAAGCTTAAGGGCATTCCTTAGTTTCCACATGGCAACGTATTTACAAATACAAAGTACAAAACATCAGCTATTCATTTTGCCTAGCTGGGACAAAGGGCACTGAATATCAAAGCTTCAAAAATGGTCATTTGAATTGTATTATGACTATGCAAACCAGAGGAGCTTGGCTAAATATGAAAAATGCAAAATGCTTTTCATTTCTTGTTCCTTTACTCAAACTCTAAGATGAAGGCAAGGATAGAAAGAAAGGTATCTAATGTCTCTTTCCCATTTCCTTTTCATATACCCTAAAATATGGTAGACCCTAATTCTGCTAGAGTAATACCTCCCATCTCTGGATACAATATTTACCTAATTGGGAATTTATTTCAGTGACAATTAAAAAACAATCTATTCCATATGGAACCTAATTTTCCTGAAATAAGGTGACATAAACCTTTGATTGTGAGTATACTGGGGAGGTAGGGGGTAAGGAGGAATTAAATTCCTTCTTTGTGCAAACATAGGATTGCACTCCCTGAAATAATCTTATAATATTTGAAGACTGGTATAGCCCTGCAAGATAGGTTTTAAAGATTAGGGAAATAAGCTCAGAGATGGAACTACTAGTCCACATGGAAGACACAGTTCATAGAAGGCCCAGTCAAAAACAGAATTCAGACCCTCGACTCCATGCACAGTATGATTTTATATCATACATGGTAGGAAATGTATTTTCTCAAATGTATTCATGCATTCCCTCATGCATTCATTCAAACAAATATGTATTAAGTAGTGATTTAGTTTTTATTTAGTAGCACCTACTGAATGTCAGACACTGCACAGGAGATATAGCAGTAAACAAGTCATATGATAATCCCTGACCTTATAGATTACATTTAGGCGAAGACAGAAAATAAACAAGAGAAATAAGTAAAATATATAATAACTTCATTGGTGGAAGTACTACGAAGAAAAATAAAGCAAGAAGGGAGCCAAGGTACAAAGCAAAGTGAGACTGTAAGTTTAAATAGCTTGGTTAGAATAGCCACACTGGCAATGGCATTTGAACAAAGACTTAAAGGAGATGAGAGACTGGACATGTGGATATCCACCAGAAGAGCATTTTGGGAAGGGAAACAAGGGCAGAAGCCCTGAGTTGAGAGTGTGTTTAGCATATTCAAGGAGAAGCAAGGAGAGCCGTGGCTGGAGCAAGGGGCAAGGCAGATAGTATAGGAGGTTAGACCACATTGTGTAGGACTTGTCTGGTTTTCATTCTAGGTGAGGTTGGAAGCCAGGGGAAAGTTTTCTTGTTTTTTTGATTTTTTTTTTAAGTTGAATCTTTTGTGGTTATACATCATTTCATAGTGGAGGGTTTTTTTTAATTTTATTTATTTATTTTTGGCTGCGTTGGGTCTTCATTGCTGAGTGCAAGCTTTCTCTAGCGGTGAGTGGGGGCTACTCTTCATTGCAGTGCGTGGGCTTCTCATTGTGGAGGCTTCTCTTGTTGAGGAGCACAGGCTCTAGGTGTGCAGGCTTCAGTAATTGCACCACGCAGGCCCTAGAGTGCACGGGCTTCTGTAGTTGCAGCACTTGGGCTCAGTAGTTGTGGCGCACGGGCTCTAGGGCGTGTGGGCTTCAGTAGTTGTGGTGTGTGGGCTCAGTAGTTGTGACACACGGACTTAGCTGCTCTGTGGCATGTGAGATCTTCCCGGACCAGGGATTGAACCTGTGTCCCCTGCATTGGCAGGCAGATTCTTAACCACTGCACCGCCAGGGAAGGGATCAGTAGCTTATATGTGATATTCAAGCTCAAAGACTGAATAAGGTCACCAGGGGAGCAATTATGAATAGAGAAGAGGCCAGAGGACTGAGCTCAGAAGAAGTCCAATGTTTAGAGATTAGAAAAATGAGACAGAGCAGTCAGTGGAATGCAAGATTAACTATTTCAAATGCTGCTGCTTGCTTAACTGAAATAAGGATTGAAAACTGGCCACTGCATTTAGCAATGTGAATATCATTGGTCATCTGATCAAGTGCAGTGTCAGTGGAATTCTGGTTTGCCTGAGAGGAGTGGGTTCAGGAGTGAGGGGCAGGGGAAAGGAGTGGGAGATGGCCAAGTGTCAGTTCCTATGCATTTGCCTTGATATTTCTACATGGTTGTTAAGTATAAAAAGTGTTTTAGAAACTATAACAATAACTTTTTATTGAATGCCCTTTATATTATAGGCCCTGAGCTATGCACTTTATACATTTAAAAAAGAATAATTCCCTGCAACAAAATGTAGTTTACAGATGAGCAAAGTGATGATTAAAGAGGTTAAGTAACTTTCCCAAGGTCCCATGTTTGGTAAGCAGCAGAGTTGGAATTTGAATTTAGGTCTGTTTGACTCCAACCCTTCATCCTTAATCTCTGTGTTATGTTGCCTTTAAATATTACATAGCCATGTTACATAGCCAATTAACTATTAAAAAGCCACACAGAACTGATTCTTTCCTGGGGTTAAATACTAACTTGGAAGAAAGAATCCAGAAAGGTAAAGGAAACTCCTCTCTCCTTGTTGCTTAAGGTATTCTTAGTCTCTGGCAGGCATACCAGGCAGAACTGAACAGGGTTGTACATCATTTCAGCTGTCAGCCAACTCCCAGCAGGTCACTATATATGGAGCCCTCTTCAATATAACATGGCTTGATAAACCAATTTTAGCAGTATGGTTAAATTCAAGTAACAACTTCCATTGGAAACAATTCAGCCCTACGGCCATTAATGAAAAAGGAGAACGTGGGATGTCTATAAGCCCAATAAGCCAAATATAAAAAAAGAAAGTAGTTTGTTTTCTTATCTGATTGTCTATTTGCATGAAAAACAATGATATGCCTCAGCAGAGGAGGGTTTCTGGTAAACCGGGAAGGACAAATCTCATAATACCCTGTAGGCCCACTCCCTGTCTCCACCCTCCATTCCATTTCGACTGGTATTTTAATTTACTCTCAGACTCAGCTATTGAACCTCCTGGCTTGGGCCCAGTGGCATAAGAGGAAGTTAACATCAAACAGAATTGTCATGGAACTCCACAAGGCTATTAAGAGAAATGCCTGAGTATCATAATTGTCTCTGTTCTGAAAGCCTGAGTTTTATAATTCTGTTATATCTTGGCCCAAAATGAAAGAAAGAAAAATGTTAAAGTATCAAATAGATGTTTGTTAGAAACTAGTAAAGAAAATTATATCAGCTAGCTTTGTATTTTTTTGTGTGGTATTAGGGGGAAAAAAACCCACTGCAGTTCAACATGATAATCACGTATTAAGACAAGAAAAACAGAAGAGGGCTTCCCTGGTGGCGCAGTGGTTAAGAATATGCCTGCCAATGCAGGGGACACAGGTCGAGCCGTGGTCCGGGAAGATACCACATGCCACGGAGCAACTAAGCCCGTGAGCCACAACTACTGAAGCCCACACACCTAGAGCCCATGCTCCACAAAAAGAAAAGCCACCACAATGAGAAGCCCGCGCACTGCAACAAAGAGTAGCCCCTGCTCGTCACAACTAGAGAAAGCCCGCACACAGCAGCGGAGACCCAATACAGCCAAAAATAAATAAACAAAATAAATATTTATAAAAAAACAAAGAAAAGAAAAACAGAAGAGCTAGTGAAAACATTTGGGGAGTTCTGAAAAGTTTACAATACATTACGTTACATTTTGTTTACCTTTTAATTGCTACACTGAGTGTCATGAAAGTGTTTCCCTGACTTACCTGGATGCTCCAGCATATACAGAGCTGGGCAGGAATTTTTTCATACTTCTTTGCCAGCCAGAGGACATTTGGATGAATCAAGACCTCCCCTCTGGCTAATGGTCAGCAGTCTTCCAAAATATGTTTACATTTTAACAACAATCTGGTAGCTTTTGAGGTCTTCAGAAAGGATAAAATGCAACCTGTTAGGACTCGGGGAGGAGGGAGAGGAAACCTTGAAATATAAAGACTCATCATATTTATAAGTTACCGATTTCACAGTTTAATGTGAGAAAAGGAAAATGCAACTATTATGATTTAGTTAAAATAACAGATTACATTTACGCTTAGCTGAGGCGGTTCAGGAAAATGTGCACAGAGCCCTCTGACATAAGATTTCCTCTTACTCCAACGTCCTCGCTACCCCCCCACCCCGCTCTAAAGCAAGACACCCGCTGACCTCATTTGTTTCCAAAATGGCTATTTTTTAAAAAATGAAACTGTTTCTCATTGAAAACTTTTTACTATATAGCTACATAATAAAAACTCAACCATCAACGTACATAAAATATATACACGCAGTGAATTCAACTTAAGAAAATTTCCCAAAATATTCATATAGGTTGTTTGGGACTAGACAGACAAAACAATAGCTAATTGGATTTTTCCCTTTCACCTAATTGTTTTTGGTCTTGGAAAGACATAGGCAGAGCTTGGCTGAACACCAGTCATTTATTTTCTATAGTTACAAAGAATTCACCTTGCCCAGAGTGTACTAGAATAAAGTTCAAATTGACATTAGAAATAATGCTACTAGTAATAGCATTTTAGCTGGAGAAAAATCTTTCTGGGATTCAACAAAATTGTCTATAGAAAAAGAAGAACTGAAAAATGGGATGAAATGGAGTTTGTCAGAAACATAGCACATAGGTTGAAAAAAGATCATGGACACAAACTTATATAAAATGAGAATATGAAACTACCTATAATAAATGAAAGAGAAGAAAAGACATGGTCATACCTGAATTAAGATCTCTACTTCTTGATGTCATATATATAAAATCAAATCTCACACTTAAATATGCTAGAGGACTAAATAACTGGTTGGCTTCTGCTTTGCTCTAAACCTAAGACAGTGTACAGTAGTTGGGGAAAAACTAGTAATTACTGTTTCTTTTCTTTATAGAATACAGCGCATTTCTTTTCACTTCTCAGGAAAAAAGGTACCAGATTTTTTAGGGCTTTTTCCTCCTCACCTCATCCCTAGACCCAGTTTAAGCCTTAATACTCATCTCTTCAAAGAGTACAGCATTTCAATTCATTTCAAAGCATTGGATTGGTGCTGATGAGAGTAGAACCAAAATAAAACAGAGATTAGCTATGCTGAGAAATGTCCATTGTAAGTTCTGCAAGAACAGTGAACCAACCAGCCAGCATATATTGAAGTTGCTTACCGCTGTTTACAGGAAATTGTACAAAGCACGGTACTGGAACAGAAGGGAATGGGGCATATGTCATAGACTTTGAAGATGGAGAAAAAATTTCTGTGTAAAATAAATTAAGGATCCTCCAAAGAAAATAAAAATTAATACATTAAAATATACATGCTTCACACATACACACAAACTGAGCAAATAAAAATACTCCCTAAAAGATCCCACATGCCGCGGAGCGGCTGGGCCGGTGAACCGTGACCGCTGGGCCTGCGCGTCCGGAGCCTGTGCTCCGCAGCGGGAGGGGCCACAGCGGTGAGAGGCCAGCGTATCGCCAAAAAAAAAACAAAAAAACAAAAAACAAAAAACTCTCTAAAACCTAATTTGAAAATACTATAAAACCTTATTTTGGCAGTTACAGTGTTCTATTCCTCTAAAAGAGAGTGATAATAAGTTTTATGCTATGCCTATGACAGCAAAGACTATTAATTGTTCCAAAGATCCGACCACTAAACAGTTTTTAAAAATATGAAAATAATTACATCAGTGTATGGACTCTGGAAAATTTCTTCTCTGGTAATAAGGTCAGATAGACATTTCCTGTTTCACATTTCTAGTACACTTTGTTTTTTATACAATAATAGTATGAAACAATAGTTTGGCATGAGTTCAATGCATACTAAGAAATGCCCTGGCCCTTGAAGGCTAGGATGAGTCAGCCTCAAATGGCAAAAATCTCAATGACGACAAGAAAGGCAGACTGTCTGGGGTGTGGTGGCCCTAGAGAATAAGATTCAAGCAGCCAACCCATCTAGACTTCAATCTTTGATGTTTCTTGACCAGTGAAGAGCTCTTACGTTTAACAGCTACATGTACACAGCATTTAGGCTTGTGTCTACATAACCTGGCTTTTTTTTTAAAATTTTTTGCAAGGCAAACCTGCAATACAGAAAAAGAATGAGTTGGCATTTCCTCCTAAATTGTTAACCCAGATTGGCCATTGCTTCCACTACTCAACCTCCTGCTCTTGCTTTAAACAATCCAGGTGACAATGAGCTCTTTCCTACCCTTCACCAAACCTTGCCACTAACTGGGAATCCTTACCCTGTATCCATGGGCCTTTCTTACCACTACTTTGAACACCATGAGACAGAGCCACCCAGCACTGGGCCGCTCAGAAACTTGGGAATTCACACACCCATTTTCTCTGATGCCAAACTGGGATCCTCAGTACATGCTGGCATCAAAATGACTCATGCCAACTTGAGAATATTTAGGCCAGTCATTTCCAATGATATCTCTCATCTCTAATCTTCTGTTACTCAGTTATGGAAAGTAGATGAAGAAAGCATTCTAAAATAAAGCAGAGGATGCAGGTTAACAATGGGACAAGCATACAGAGTTAGGAGGGGCAGAATATGAGCTGAGAAGTTACAAACCAGAAGGAATGACAATGGGGGAAAAGGGTAGGCAACTGGGAGGAGGTTGCCTTTCTTCCAGTGCCAGAGAATGATAGGGATGAGAAAGCTGGAGGTCCTCCTTGACCAAGCCTTCTCCTTCACTCTCCACACAGAACTCATCATCAAGTGTTCCTTGTTTTTTTACTACAAGGGATAAAACACCTGCTGTTTTCTTTTTCCCCCAAATAATAAAGTTTTATTTACTTATAAATAATACATATCTATTTTTATATTTCAAAACAGTATAAAAAGAGAAAAAAAGTAAAAATCATCTCCAACCCTACTACCCAGAAATAAGCACTGTTTTAATGTTTAGTGGAAAAGCCTTATAGATATATTTCTATACACACACGTGCACACTCCTGAACACACATACAATTTTATAGAAAGTGAGGCATGTTATACAAGGAGTTGGGTAACATTCTGTTTTCACTTAACAGGTCACAGGTATCTTTCTATTTCAGTAAGTATAGTTATACACAATCATTTTTAATGGTTGCATAATGTTCCATTGATGGGGCTATGTCATAATTTATTTAACAAATCTTTCATTGAAGGAAATTTTTTTAAATTTTGACTGTTATGACAGCACTGATACTAATACCTTGTACATATATATGTGCTATTACGAGAGTTTCTTTACTAATCTGATAATGAAAAATAGCTCTTGTCCTTTTATTTCTACTTTTTGATCTTTGGTGAGGTTTTAGCACTTTGTAGGCCAATTATATTCTTTGATACATTGCTGTGTCCATTTTTTCTGTCAGAAAGCTTTTTATCTTATTGAGGCATAAGACCTCTTTGACTATTAGGACTATCAACCCTCTTATCTTTCATAGCATCCATGTGTCATAAGTTTGTTTGTTTTTTTTCCAATTTGTCCCTTGTTTTACAAACAATTTTATTATGATTTTGCTGAAGTATTTAATTTTTACATAGTTAAATTTCTTTCTTGGTTTAGTCCTGCTGATTTAATTTCCTACTATTCCTACCAGCACTAACCTAAATCAGATGCTTTATCATCTTTCACCCAGATAGCTATAAAAATCTGAACTATTCTCCCTGATCTCTGTCTCCTGGAATCTACGCTCCACACAGCTGTCAGACAGTTCTTTTTAAAATGAAAATCTGGCCAGGTCATTCTGTCTAAGACTGTTCTGTGGTGTGTGTCTCAAGTTGGGTATTTGTATGGCTTTTCCAAGAGTCAATAAAATAACAACTAACCATGGCAAATATTCCTGGAACATTATTTATTTGTGAAGTTTTTTTGAAGAAAGAAAGTACATTATTCTTATTTTAAGAAAAACACAAATATGGAGCAGGATGCAAAATTCAAATGAATTTTTAAGATAAGCCAGAAGGTTTCAAAAACATATTAGTATTTAGGTGGAAATATTTAAAAAACAATGGATATAGAGGATAACTCTTTAGTGCCTTAATATATGTGGCAAGGAGTGCCTTGCCTTCACCAAAATCATTGCCCTTTCCCAATTCCCAACTAACAGAACTATATACCACATAGAAGATCTTATATCTGCAAAGACATATATTCAAATACAACATTTTGGAAAAATGAACTACACACTTTTATAGCCCTAAAATATGAATGCAAAAATATTCTTCCTTTTAGCCTTCCATGTTTCTTTATCTTCGCCTCATCCCGGCCCACCCCCCAGCCCTCCCCACCTTATACAGACACAGACACACACATATCCTTTGATTTCCTGGGGGAATTTTTGACTTAATTAACAATAGTAGAATAAGTTTGAAGAAAAAGAAAGACTTTAAGTTCAGATCGTAATGCTGTTCAATAATCCCTACGTGAGGTGCTTTTGCTCTGCAGGGGATTTATCTCTCCTGCTTTCCAATATGATTAAGAGTTGATGTACAATTGATGATGATGTACACTAGAGCATGTTATCAACTCAAGAAAGGGGCTTTGCCTGCGTGATTTAATTAACATTAACGGTAGTTAATCTGCACACACACAGCATAATGTCCTCTTAGCTCTAAGAAAGGAAGGGGCTTTCACCACCTAGATTATGAAATATTGATTAATTCATGTATGCTGACATCCATCTAAAAATAGAATCATTCAATCTTTCACTCCTCCCCCTATCCACATACAAAAACATAATGGCAGTCCTGAGAAGAACAAAAGGAGTGATGAGGGGGTGAAAATGAGGAAGAAGCATAAGAGCAGAGAAAGAAAAACATTGCAAATGAAATATGTCAGGCTATGACCACAGACACACAACATCCACACACAATCACACACACACACACACACAAAACACCCACTCTACTAATTAATGCAGCTTTGCTTTCACACCAAATATTGGGGAAACATTAATTAGAGAGAAATTTCGTTAATCCATTTCCCAGTTCATTAATTATGCATCAATGCCAAGTTTTTTTTGCCTGACATAAGACAATCCTGTTCCAACGAAGATCTGATGCTGCACATTGCACAACAGTTACGGGGCTTTCCTGACTCTGTGGGATGGTATTCAGGATCTACTCAATTCACATGTTGTATATATTTGTGCCCTCTAATAAGAATTCTGTGATTATGAATTGTTCTTCAAGCTGACTACAATTGTTTCTTAGCTAATACTTCATCCACCTCTGTCACAGGCACATTAAGAATTCTATTCAGCTGGCAAAAAAGTAACACAACATTGTGAATGTACTTAATGCCACTGAATTGTACACTTAAAAATGGTTAAAGTGGTAAATTTAATGTGATATATATTTTACCACAATAAAAAAATTTTTAAGTGAAGGAATATCTATAGATTTTTGAAAAAGTTATTCTAGGGAGTCTATAGATGTAAAACAAAACATAAATGTTTACAAGTTCTCAGACAGTCTCGAAAGACTTCAGAATGTATTTCCTTGTGTTCAGAGAAAATATTTAGAGATGAACTTCAGAACCCAGACAAACTCAAATGTGCTGTTTGCAAAGATTTGAGGAAAGCAAGGATGTTTAATGGTCTGATCAACAAATATTAATTGAGCATCCACAAAATTCTTAGCACTGTACTAGCTAGTTTGGAGCTACCTATATTTAATTACATCTAGTCTCCTAACATATTATTCCCTATATTCCTTGCTCATTTCTTTGTCAATGTCTGGATGTCACAACTCCCTCTGACCCAAGTACAAGGAAATTTACTAGACTTGGAGTAGTTAGCAGGTAAAAGTTATGGGCTGCTTTCACTGGATGGATAGCTTCACTTTTTCTACAGAGAATAAGTCTCACTTTTGAGGAGTGCTTCAGGTTCACAAAGTGCCTCATACTTAATAAACACTAGTGTCACCCTCTCAGTAGGGTGACAGTAAATGGCAACTAATACAGTAAACTTTTCTCAACCTTTGTATCAAGAAATCCAGTATTAAATGTTATCAAATCCTATCTTCAAGGTACAAGCTCACTGACCCTGGAGTGTGCAAAGGAATTTTTTAGTCACTACCACACAACTGAATTTACTACAATAGTTGTTGTGTAGTATCAATCTGAGGTAGAATTCTGGCCAATAAATCAAAGTGAATTTTGAAACAAAGCAAAAATAGAGAAAGATTCAATAAAGGCTCTAAGAATTATCTGATTCTTTGTCTAATTTTTCACCATGGAAATATTGGTAATTGACATTTTTATTTAAATAAAAGTAAGCCATTAATACCCAAAGACAGTTGCACACAACTGGTTGTTAAAATTTTCTTTAAGTCTTAATTTTATCTAGTGTATTTACTGAACAGGATAATTTACTTAAATTTTCTTCTTCATTTTATATCTGGTGGCATACATATTTATCCTATCAGCCTTCCAGGGAGTGGTTAACTGGGATCAGTCCAACCTGCAAGAGACCAAGGAAGAAGATAGGAGTGCTTCTTGCCCAACACTATATAATGTGCAGAATGCGAGGGAAAGCATCAAAGGCTATCTAAGGAGAGACTGCTGAGAGAAATACCTCTCGGTGTCCAAATGTTCATGAAAGAAGGGGCCCTAAGTTGGTTAGTGAGATCCTTGCTAGGAAACCAAGTGGCTGGAGAACAAGATTCAGCAGTTGGTCCAAATGGCTGCACTTTTGTATGTTTCTTAGCATCCATGCTCTGTCAGCAGAGCCAGTTTTCCTGATAAAGAGACCGAGAGGGCTGGAACTGATGGTGTTCAAATGCCCTCCACATGGATCAACTAATGTTTATGTAGTATTTTATAAGTTTCCTAAGAAGGTTCTTGGGAAGAAGTTTCCCATGTGTCTTCTCAACTGAACCTTGAATCAGGTAGATATTAACATATCCACAATTTACAGATGAAGAAAGGACATGAAGAATGTGCCTCCACACTAGAAACAATATCTGGGGCTTGACCTCCACTCACCAAGTCACCTGGAAGCAAGGTCGTTTCTCCAGTTGGAGGAGCCAGGCTAAGAGTATATTGTCTGCTGACCACCTACTGACTGGCTGGTCAGAGAAGCAGCAGTAACAGGAGCTGCACTCAGGCTGATGGGATGATGGGATCCCAGAGGTCTTGGTGAAACTTTTGAGATCTCGTTTCTCACCTAAGTGGTCCTAGAAGAAAGGCAGTGGGAAGTAAGGCAGTGGTCAAGCATGAAACTTCATTAAGTTGTTCTCTGATAAATCTCCAAATTATTTTTCAGTGAAAGATTAGAGAGCAAATTGGGCATATAACTCAGAAGCAATGAAAAGAGTTTAAGTAAATTTTCATTTAAAAAAAACATAAAAAGTCCTCCTTACAGAGCTATCTACTTAAGTATATGCCTAAGACTTCTTAGGAAATGCATCTATAAAAATTAAAACTAGAGATTTTATTGATATTGAACCTGTCTCATTCCAGCAAAAAGCAATAACTATTCATCAATAGATACACAAACTAATTGTAAAACAAAACAAAACCCCCAAAACAAAAGCAAAAATAAGAAGAATTTTAAAAAGATTTTAAAGCCTAATTCACTTCACACTTATCTCATTGAGATGCATTTCTAATAAAATTATATTTACTCCCAAGAATGCAAGGATTCTTCAATATATGCAAACCAATCAATGTGATACACCATATTAACAAACTGAAGGATAAAAACCATATGATCAACTCAATAGATGCAGAAAAAGCTTTGACAAAATTCAACACCCATTTATGATAAAAACTCTCCATAAAGTAGGCATAGAGGGAACCTACCTGAATGTAATAAAGGCCATATATGACAAACCCTCAGCCAACATCATTCTCAATGGTGAAAAGCTGAAACTATTTCCTCTAAGATCAGGAAAAAGACAAGGGTACCCACTCTCACCACTATTATTCAATATAGTTTTGGAAGTCCTAGCCACAGCAATCAGAGAAGAAAAAGAAATAAAAGGAATCAAAATCGGAAAAGAAGAACTAAAGCTGTCACTATTTGCAGGTGACATGATACTATACATAGAGAATCCTAAAGATGTGACCAGAAAAATACTACAGCTAATCAATGAACTTGGTAAAGTAGCAGGATACAAAATTAATGCACAGAAATCTCTTGCATTCCTATACACTAACAATGAAAAATCTGAAAGAAAAATTAAGGAACCACTCTCATTTACCATTGCAACAAAAAGAATAAAACACCTAGGAATAAACCTACCTAAGGAGACAGAAGGTCTGCATGCAGAAAACTACAAGACACTGATGAAAGAAATCAAAGACCATACAAACAGATGCTCTTGGATCAGAAGAATCAGCAATGTGAAAATGACTATATTACCCAAAGCAATCTACAGATTCAATGCAATTCCTATCAAACTACCAATGGCATTTTACACAGAACTAGAACAAAAAATTTTACAATTTGTATGGAAACACAGAAGACCCCGAATAGCCAAAGCAACATTGAGACAGAAAAACGGAGCAGGAGGAATCAGGCTCCCTGACTTCAGACTATACTACAAAGCTACAGTAATCAAGACAGTATGGTACTGGCACCAAAACAGAAATATAGATCAATGGAACAAGATAGAAAGTCCAGAGATAATCCACACACATATGGTCACCTTATCTTTGACAAAGGAGGCAACAGTATACAATGGAGAAAAGACAGCCTCTTCAATAAGTGGTGCTGGGAAAACTGGACAGCTACATGTAAAAGAATGAAATTAGAACACTCCCTAACACCATACACAAAAATAAACTCAAAATGGATTAAAGACCTAAATTTAAGGCCAGACACTATCAAATTCTTAGAGGAAAACATAGGCAGAACCCTCTATGACATAAATCACAGCAAGAGACTTTTTGACCCACCTCCTAAAGAAATGGAAATAAAGGCAAAAATAAACAAGTGGAACCTAATGAAACTTCAAAGCTTTTGCACAGCAAAAGAAACCATAAACAAGACCAAAAGACAACCCTCAGAATGGGAGAAAATATTTGCAAATGAAGCAACTGACAAAGGATTAATCTCCAAAATATACAAGCAGCTCATGCAGCTCAATATCAAAAAAACAAACAATCCGATCCAAAAATGCGTGGAAGAACTAAATAAACATTTCTCCAAAGAAGATACACAGATTGCCAACAAACACATGAAAGGATATCAACATCACTAATCATTAGAGAAATGCAAATCAAAACCACAATGAGGTATCACCTCACACCAGTCAGAATGGCCAACATCAAAAAAATCTACAAACAATAAATGCTGGAAAGGGTGTGGAGAAAAAGGAACCCTCTTGCACTGTTGGTGGGAATGCAAATTGATATAGCCACTATGGAGAACAGTATGGTGGTTCCTTAAGAAACTAAAAATAGAACTACCATATGACCTAACAATCCCACTACTGGGCATATACCCTGAGGAAATCATAATTCAAAAAGAGACATGTACCCCAATGTTCATTGCAGCACTATTTACAGTAGCCAGGATATGGAAACAACCTAAATATCCATTGACAGATGAATGGATAAAGAAGATGTGGCAAATATATACAATGGAATATTACTCAGCCATATAAAGAAATGAAACTGAGTTATTTGTAGTGAGGTGGATGGACCTAGAGTCTGTCATACAGAGTGAAGTAAGTCAAAAAGAGAAAAACAAATACTGTAGGCTAAAACATATACATGGAATCTAAATAAAATGGCTCTGGTGAGCCTAGTGGCAGGACAGGAGTAAAGATGAGGAGTCAGGGTGGGCGGGGAGGGGAAACTGGGATGAAGTGAGAGAGTGGCATGGACATATATACACTGCCAAATGTAAAATAGATAGCTAGTGGGAAGCAGCCGCATAGCACAGGGAGATCAGCTCGGTGCTTTGTGACCACTTAGAGGGGTGGGATAGGGAGGGTGGAAGGGAGGCATACGAGGTAGGGGATATGGGGATATATGTATACATATAGCTGATTCACTTTGTTATACAGCAAAAACTAACATGACATTGTAAAGCAATTATACTCCAATAAGACTTTTTAAAAAAATTATGTTTACTGTTAAGTCAAATTGTGGAATTTTTTTTAAACATCTTTATTGGAGTATAATTGCTTTACAATGGTGTGTTAGTTTCTGCTGTATAACAAAGTGAATCAGCTATACATATACATATATGCCCATATCTCCTCCCTCTTGCATCTCCCTCCCACACTTGCTATCCCACCCCTCTAGGTGGACACAAAGCAGCGAGCTGATATCCCTGTGCTATGCTGCTGCTTCCCACTAGCTATTTTACATTTGGTAGTATATATAAGTCCATGCCACTCTCACTTTTTCCCAACTTAACATTCCCCCTCCCTGTGTCCTCAAGTCCATTCTCTATGTCTGCATCTTTATTTCTGTCCTGCCCCTAGGTTTTTCAGAACCATTTTTTTTTTTTTTAGATTCCATATATATGTGTTAGCCTACAGTATTTGTTTTTCTCTTTCTGACTTACTTCAGTCTGTATGACAGACTCTAGGTCCATCCACCTCACTACAAATAACTCAATTTCATTTCTTTATATTGCTGAGTAATATTCCATTGTATATATGTACTACATCTTCTTTATCCATTCAAATCGTGTAATTTTTTTAACCAACTTTTAAAAATCAACTTATAATAATAGTAACTGTAATGGTGACTTATTCCAGAGAAGCTTGGACCTCATGTTTACAGGAAATTTTTTAAAATTCAATTTATATAAATATTTTTGTTGAAGTGAAATACGAGAAGGTCATTAATAAACGATGTTAGAGAATAGACATATATTTTATTAGAATAAAATTACATGGATGAAGTGGAATGGGAACATAAGTTTAAGGGGAAAAATGATGTAAATATTTGTAAAGAAAGCTTAATGATTTATTTTTAAATGGATGGTAGGAGTGTTAAATTGCTATGGTATTTAGATCACATTAGTTACTATTAGAAAAGTAACACAACATTTTAATTTTTAAGTAAAATATTTACATGAGAGAAACTATATCCTCTGCAACTATTTGCACTTACAGTAAAAATTTTCAGCTGTAACAATGTGCTAGAGGGACACATACTTTTTCAATATTCTATTAGGCTGTATGTGAATAGGAAAGTTTAAAGACCACTATGCTACAGGAACATATTGTTTGTCTAACATTTGTATAGGAAATGCAGATATTTCTAAAATCTGAAGAAGGCAGAAGATCGTATCCCGAGAGTACGAAATCATAGCAAGTTTTTACTAAAGCAAACATAACCTTCTGAAATATTTGTGTCTCAGCCAACACCTCCTACAGTTGTCTGCCTGGTTCTTCTACAACTACATCTTAAAACCTATTCGCCTGCTCATAATGCATATCAGGGAAGAAGTAAGAATTTGGGAAGCTGATGTCATATAATACTATTAAGCCACACTGTGATAAATGATAATTCTCTTATATAATAACGGTACACACATACGCATGATCACATAATCCTCGACCCCTCCAGCATAACACACGTGGCTGACATGTAGGATTATATTAGTTTTCCAGGAGTTGCTCCTAATGACTAATCAGGAAGTTACTTACCCTCATGGAATGGCATATACCTAAATAAAATAGGCTGACGTTGTACACAGGAACAAAAACACATAACACAGGATATGACCATCTCTTTGTATGTTTTAATTTATCTTTGGGGCAAAGTGACAATAAACCATCAAACTTAAAATGGAGTCAAATTTTAATGAAAATTCAGGGATAAAAGTATTTAAAACAACTTTGCTGGGGCTATTAGAACATGGAGTTCTGCTCCAAAAGTGTTCGGAAAAAGCTTTACAACCTAAAAACACATTGAAACTCCCGAGTGTAAAACACTCTAAGCTAAATTATGGGAAAAGCCAATGTCGTATCAGCACCAAACAATCACCCAGCATCAGAATGAAAAGAAGGAAATGTTCTGAATAGCTTGCCAAGGCTAAAGAAAAGTAGAACAGTTGCCGAAGACAGATTGGTTGTAACAGACCAAAAGGATGCATTCTAATTTGTTACCACTTAAATTTTGAAATAGGTCATTATCTTCAAACGGGTAAACATAGCTGCATTAGAGAAAAACAGAGAGAGGGAGGGAGGAAGGAAAAAGGGCTTAACAAGTAACAGTGAGAAATGCACTTTAAGTTTTGGGTTTCTTCTGATCAATACATCCTATAATGCATTACAGGTGTATGAATGCTATGTTTTCCCCGTTTAATTTTTGCTGTGAGATAAAGATAGGTTAAGTGTAAAAACAGTAGATCTGGGCACCCCCATATTAAATAAGTGATTGACAATGTATCTCTTATATAGTCTTTAGTAATCCATTTTAATCGCTTTTAACAACTTGACTGTTTGAGTATCTAATGGAAGAATTTTTAAGCAAAATTACTTGACAATTTAATATAAAGCAGTGGTTCCTAACCTTTTTGATTAGGATAATTTTTAAGCTTATCATATGGGAAAATTTCAAAAAACATAAAGTTAAAAGGAAAGCTAGTCTAAATCTCCATGTATAACAATTATCAACACATGACCAATCTTATTTCATCTATAACCCACCTACTTATTCCACCCCATATTATTTTTGAAGCAGATACAAATTATGAGATGATTTACTTTTGTTTCTAATGTAAAATGTTTGAGGGCCCTCCCCTATCACACTTCAGTGGTTACATTTTTAATAATACTTGATTAAGAAAATCTACATGTACATATGGATTATTGCCCACCCCACTCCTGCTTCTTTGCTATGACTCTGTGCCACCCTCCCCACCACAAAATTCTGTGGCCCACGGGGGGGAAACTCCTGGCATAATGAAAATAGCTGGTAACATCACTTAGAAATGTGCTTATTTATTAGCTCCTTTACATATACTCACAACACAAATACAGCTTATGCAGTTTTATTTCTCAGGAATATACTTGTCACTACGGGTTTATAAGCAGATTGGGAAAGATAGAATTAACAACACTTTTTTTCCTCTTTATCCAGCAAACTGATCATTTCTCTGCTAACATAGAAACAAAGAACTAACACGGGCCGCTGCTTTTTAAAAGCTGTTATGCCCTAACAGCTCTTTAGGGCCTTTTATGACCTTGACATTACCTATGAAAAAATGTCCAGATTTTTGTGGGCTGCAAATCCTTGCGCAATACAGCTTGAGAACTGGCATACTTGTTGGCAGTCTCCCGGAGAAGCTAAGGAATAAATGAGCGAAGACTGCGTTCACACATTTGGAAATGACAATAGCACACTGGAGGCCTTGATATACCCGTACATTTATTTTCTTTACATAAAAGACCAATATCCAATGCTATTAGCCAGAACTTCTCTTACATATGAAATTCACTTTTGTAGGAAGAAAGAAAAAGAAAAAAAAAAAGCTTCTTTTTTCTCTGTATAAGAGAGATAATTTCTTTAGTTTCTTTGGTAAGGGGCTCTAAAAAAATCTTTCCTGATTTCTGCTCAGTGCATACATGTAATACTGATTAATGCTAATGAGGTTCACATATTTAAAAGAGTGCACTCAATCTCATGATTATAGATACCATTCAGAAAGTGTGTGACTGGATTTTATTGGTATGAATTTAATCCAGGTCAATTTTAAACTCCTAAAGTTTTATGTTTAAATGAACCAAATTATCTCCATTAAATCATACTTGACATTGATCGTGGCTATATAAAGAGAAAAGTTATAGTAGTGCTCATTTATACTTTATTAGAGAAAAGCAATCGTTTCCACTTGAATTCTCTTCCTAGTTTCATGGAATATCCTGTTTTGTAATTATAAATTTCTGAAAAATATGTCATCTCTTGAAGATTCCAATTTTGGCTTTATTTTTCTAAACATGTCCATTATGGAGCTGAGCAAATAGAATATATTAGATAACAAAATCTTGCTTACATAGTAAAATGTTTTTCTAAAACATAGTTCAAACATGAAATAAGACAATATAGTTTTCAACCAGGGAAATTATTATCTGCTGCATATGTACCGTACTAATTAGATTACGCCTAAATCCTGGTAGTTTGCATAATTGTACTTAATTTCTCAGGGGGGTCAAATTATAGCATTGGACCTCTACGAAGAGATAATGCTTCTTAGTCAGCAAAGCATATCACATTCTAAAGAAACTGAAATATATTTGTAACTTTAGAGTAATAAAATGTAGTCTTTTCAGAGGCCCAATTTGAATAGAAATCCCTCCAGAAATGCACCTGGTTAAATATACATAATCATGAAATATGGTTAAACATTGGTTAGCAGCTCATTTATTTCATCCCTTCCAGTTTAGTGTCAATTTGTTAAATGTATTTTCTGGTCGTTTCACTAAACTATCATTAAAATGTAAAATTTCAGACCTTGAACTTCTGCCTATCACTTCTTCCTTATTATATTTCCTTCTTCTGGGTTTAACATGTTTTCTCCATATTAAATAATTGTTTTCTCTCCTCACCACCACCCCTCAGAAATAGGGCACTCTTATTAACAAACTTGCTATGTTAGAAAAAGGAAAAGGCAACTGAGGAAGAATACTTGCAATTTACTTATAAGGGAGAAAAGGAGATCACCAAAATAGTGTAAGAAGTAAAAAATTTGCTGTACGAGAATCTGAAGATGTTCTGAAAAAACAGTATTCTTTCAGATTTCTTTGGAAGTTACTTTACTCTCAGACAAAAGGTATCCAGGCAAATTTTTTGGTATTTGGTATTTTCAGTGGCTTTGGCCTACTCTGAGCTACTTGGTATTCCACCAGGTTTGTTCTTGGCTGGTGTAACCCTTATCAAAAGCACTGAAGTATTCAAACATAGATTACCACCAGAATCACTCAAGACACCTTTGACAAAATACAGGTTTCCAGAGAACCAGCCTAGATTTATTGAATGGGAATCTTAGAGGTGGGGTTCTGGAGGTAGCGTGAGGCAGAACATAAGAATCAGAATTTTTTAAAAAGTTCCCCAGAGGATTTTTTTAAAGCAGCTTCATTGAGATGTAATTTACCTACCACTTACCTATTTAAGAATACATTTCAATGTTTTTTTAGTGTATTCACAGATATGTGTGATCATCATCACTGTCAATCTTAGACCATTTTTATCATCTCTAAGAAAACTCTTCAGCTATTCTCCTACTATCCTCCCATCCCCATCATTCCTGACTCTATAGATTTCCCTATACTGGACTTTCATACAAATGGATTCATACAATCTGTGATCTTGTATGACTGGCTTCTTTCCCTTAGCAAAATGTTTTCAAGGTGCAACCAAATTGTTGTATGTATTAGTACGTCATTCCTTTTTCTAGCCAAACAATATTTCATTGTATGGGTATATCGCATTTTGTTTATGGACATTTGGGTTCTTAGAAGATTTAATCATTAGCCATATTTGGTAACTAATGATCAAGTGTGGATCTCAGAGCAGTTTCAAGCTCTCCTCACAAAGCAGCACTGGGTCCTAAACTGCAAGGAGGGAAGAGAAGCATGGCTGGAAAGGCAAGGCTTCAGATGGAATTGGCTCTGCACTTCTTAGTCATATGACCTGGGCAGTGTCTTTAATTCTCTCCACTTCCTTTTCCTCATCTGTAAAACAGGAAAAATGATTTCTCCTTCATAGAATTGTTATGAGGATACATGAGACAATTGAGTAAAGTGCTTAAAATTGCCTGGCACAGAGGTATTTTACACATGACAGCTATTATTCTTATTTTCTTTGTTGAATTAATACAAAACAGCCTTTATATACAGAGTTATAGAAGCTGGATAGGTTATTTCTGTCTAGAAAATGAATTATTATGAATAAAATAAGCAAGGCTTCCTTAGTGGCCCAGTGGTTAAGAATCCGCCTGCCAATACAGGGGACTCGGGTTCGATCCCTGGTCCGGGAAGATCCCACATGCTGCGGAGCAACTAAGCCCGTTAGCCACAACTACTGAGCCTGCACTCTAGAGCCCACGAGCCACAACTACTGAGCACGTGTGCCACAGCTACTGAAGCCCACTGCGCCTAGAGCCAGTGCTCCACAACAAGAGAAGCCACTGCAATGAGAAGCCCGCGCACCGCAACAAAGAGTAGCCCCCGCTCGCCACAACTAGAGAGAAAGCCAGTGTGCAGCAACGAAGACCCAACGCAGCCAAAAATAAATATATAAATTTAAAAAAAATAAATAAGTAAAATAAAATAAGCCTCTCCAAGTTATAAGAGAGTAAAAGGACAGATTGGATGATGCAATTTCTTCACTTTTTTAAACTAAAGTAAAAGTAATAATAAAAGTCCACATTTTCATTTGGAAAAAAAATAGTTGCTTCTATTTAAGAGTACAAATCAGATTTTTATTGTTTCATTGCATTTTCAAAATCCATATATTTTGTATACTCTGCAAATCTTCTGAAAGTTCTACCCATGTAAGTGCATGTATGTATATGTGTACACACACACACATACACATGTGAACACACATATAATCATAGTTAACACTTACTGAACTCTTTATATATGCCAGGCAATGTACCTTATGTGCATTAATATACTTAACCCTGCCCACAACTTTACATGATCAGCTAAGGAAATTGAAGCATAAGATAGTCAAGAATCTGGATCTGATCATAAGGTAGGTAAGTAGCAGAGCCCAAGCTGTTAACCATGACATTTGTAATAGTTTTTCCTCCACGTGTTTGTATATAAGATAATGGAATAGATATTGTTCATGAACTACAGAACGATGTTTATTACAGCTTGAAGCAGTCTTTAGCAGGTACTAGTGAAATCCACCCTATACTGTTGCACTTGATACACAGTTTAAAGATCAAACCAAAGATAAGTAGCATTGTGAAGATTACTGGTTTTCAAACTGAGTTCTGTGCTGCCCCTTCACAGAGACCCAGGGATTCAGGAAGGAAGGGGCTCTAGGCTTCACACTCTGATTCATCAGAGCAGTTCTTTTTTTATCTATTTGGTTTATTTTCATGTCAACTTTGATCTATTTGTCTTATTTTCGTTTCAATAATAAGTTACTTGACAGGAAATAAAAGTTTTGAAAATCACTGGTGTAGTTGAAAAACCTTGAGTTTTGGAGGCAGACGGTCCTGACGCTGAATCTCAGTTATACTACTGCCATCCCAGCTGTAGAATCTTGGTTTAAATATGTAACCATTCTGGACTTCAGTTGCTACATCTGTCAAACAAGGGCTATCTACGCCACATGCTAGGCAAAGGGTAAATAAAATGTGAGTAGAATAGTGCCTGATACATAAAGGTTCTATAAATTAATTCCCTCCCCATTTATTATAATTATTTCTTTATTCCCCGTTACTCTGCAGGGTCTTTATATTCTTTTTACCTAATAAGGGACTATCTCAAAACCGACACTCATTGAATGTTTGTTGAATGGAAGCAAATGTGATAGGATACTAGAATGAAATAGTTAGGGTCAATATTGAGGTTAGAAGTGGATTATAAAGAGTTTTGAATGCTATGGTAAAATTTTAAACTGAAAGTTTTGAAAGGTAGAGATGTGATAGTATCTATTTCTTAGCAAAACAGATAATTTTAGCGCAGTGATTCTTAACAGAAGGTGCTGGGTATAGTTCAGCTTAATAGTTAGAAGTGTGGAATCTGAGTTCAAATAACAGCTCTCTCACTATCCGTGTTTGGCTGATAAAATGTAACAAATACAATTTTAACTAAATGGACTATGATTCCAAGAGTAAGTTTAGATTTTCTTCTATAAAGAATTTTCTTGGGCTTCCCTGGTGGCGCAGGGGTTGAGGGTCCGCCTGCCGATTCAGGGTACATGGGTTCGTGCCCCGGTCCGGGAAGATCCCACATGCCGCGAAGCAGCTGGGCCCGTGAGCCATGGCCGCTGAGCCTGCGCGTCTGGAGCCTGTGCTCTGCAACGGGAAAGGCCACAACAGTGAGAGGCCTGCGTACCGCCAAAAAAAAACAAAAAAAAAAAAAAAAGAATTTTCTTGAAATAACATTTGCTGCAACAAAATCTGAACTATAGCATTCATTCAGTTCCATAATATCCAGTATCAGATTAGAATTGCCTTGTTTAATACAGTTGACATTCCATATGGAATTCTTTCCATTTTTTATAAATATTCCATCAGGGATTAGATCTCTGCTTAAGCTTATTATCTGATCATAGCTTCCATTATAATTTGTCTGTGTGTGGCCCCACAGGACTGCTATGCCCAGCGTTTCTTGGCTTGTTATCAGATGAAGATGAACAGTGCAGAACTGTGAATAAATTGTATAATTGGAGAAGGTCATCTTTCCTGCCTCTAGTCTGCTCTGTCCCCTTCCAGGGCCCCACACTGCCTTTTTGCCCTCTAACTCTCTTCATCCATCAAAACAGGAAAGAGTGTGATATCCTATTTTATAGCTAAAACTGATTCAGATATTTGTATTTTTAAGCTCTTTATCTCTAACTGTGGAATGAAATGATTTATCAACAGTTTAAAGTGATGTGTTTTCTTTTAGGCGAAACAGACTTAGTAGAAGGAAAATGCTAGATTAAGTGCTAAATCCTGAAGGCAAAACAATTGAGTTATATTAGGGTGCTGTGTGTGTTAGGGGAGGGGACGTTGTGGTGAGAGAGTTCTGTGTGGAGAAAAATGATCAGAAAGACTACCAGGTACATAAGAATCTCCGCTTATTCCATGTCTTCTCTTCGTTTAAGCCTAACGTTTCTCCTTTTTTTTTTTTTTTTTTTTTTTTTTGCGGTACGCGGGCCTCTCACTGTTGTAGCCTCTCCCATTGCGGAGCACAGCCTCCGGACGCGCAGGCTCAGCGGCCGTGGCTCACGGGCCCAGCTGCTCCGCGGCATGTGGGATCTTCCCGGACCGGGGCACGAGGGGCACAAACCCGTGTGCCCTGCATTGGCAGGCGGACTCTCAACCACTGCGCCACCAGGGAAGCCCACATTTCTCCTTTTATTCTTTGGCCAAGGGTCTCAAATTTTGAAGCTCTGGAGTTCATCCATCACTAAAAAGCAGAACCTGAGGCATGAATTAAGTTTTTAAGCCTTATAAAGGAGGCACAATCCCAGGACAGTAAGGGTGAGGGAAAGGGAAGGCGAGGGTAGGAAGGATGAGAAGTAACACAAAGTTACCATGCTAGCCGCTGCTTCATAATACGCCATGGAGAGACTAAAGCAATCACTTTCATCTGCTCAGCAACCCTAGGAAACTGTGCCTGAGGATGAATGGGAGGAAGAGAGGAGAGAGAATCTATCTGCCTGGCACCCTCTGGTCTCTTGGTTTCCATTAGTTCAGGTTGACCCCACAGGGAGTTCATTCTCCTGTACTTTTGTATATAACGTCTGACTGAGCAGGAAGCCAAATCCCATGCCCTGTGGTGAGGTGTTTCATCTGAGCCCATAAATGGCAGAAGCAGCCAGAGACCCTGGGCATGTGGCTGGTTACCTGGCTGCAAGGTGATAACAAAAGTGGAGGGTCAGTATTCTTAGTTATGCAATAAGTTAGCTCCAGACAGCAGAACCATGTGAGGCACAGAGTAGGTACACCGTAGTTTTCGAGAAATATCTGATGGCCTAGAATGCAGGGCAGGAAAGGCCAGTGGAATCCAAAGGGATATATAACCTATGTCTTGTGTTTTTGTTTCTTTTTTTCTATTTTATAAAGATTATAAGTTCATTAAGGGCAGGACTATGTATTTTCAGCTTTGTGTGCTGTATGACTATAATACTACATGCTGTATCTTGGGTGAGTTTGACCTTAAGGTGTACTACGATTTCAAAGCCAGCTTGCAGGGAAGGGCAAGAAGCAGGATTGAGCAAAACAGGCAAACTAGTCAGCAGTTCAAACTGGAGTTTACAAAGGAGCATGTTGAACTGGAGCTTGGTCAAAGACAAAGCTAAGGGGGGTCTAATTTGCCTGGGATATGGTAGCCATGGGGACGTTAAAAATCAAGTAGCATCCCAGCCAGAGGCTGATGACAAAATCCAGGAATAGAGAACAAGATGCCAGAGATCCAGCCAGCTGGATTGGGGTTCAAAATAGGTTTCAGTTCCAGGCAGAGAACTGGAATAAAAAATATGGGGAACCAAGGCAAAAGGACCTCATATCTGTGCTGTATGAACATGGCAGGAATTTTTTGAAATTATTAGCAGTATTTGTATGAATAATAATGATTTGTAGTCAATATTTATTAGGTACATTAGCTACTTCTCTAACTTATATTACTTAATTTCCCCAACAACTCTCCTAGATAGATACTTATATTATTTCTGTTTTACAGATAAGGAAATCAAGAGTCAGGAAAGATAAATAACTTGCCCGTGGTCACACAGCTAGTGAATAGGGGACTAGGATCTAAACAGAGGAGTCTGATCCAGAGCATATACATTCAGCCACCATTGAAAGTATTAAATGAAAGAAGGCTGACAAAGCTCTTAGCAGAGTTCCAGTCATATAGTAAGTTTTCAGTGAATATTACCAATTATCATTGTTATTGTTAGTGTTTTGTAATAGAAGCGGTACTATTAACTGTATCAGTGGTAGTCACCGTAGCAGCAGTAGCACGTCCACGGAATTTGGGGTCAGCTGATAAGACCTATTGACTGTTTTGGTCCACAGGAGAGGACTGATGAGATGGGAACTGTCCTAGGGCACAGGGGCTGAGAATCAGGTGTGAAGGAGTAAGAAAATATAGGGACATACAGTGCAGAACCTTGCCCTTTTAACAAAAGTAATTGAGAAGTAACATAGAATAGGAGTTAAAAGCTTGGACTTTAGAATTACAAAGACATGTGTTCTGTTATTTATTAGCAGTGAGTCCTTAGGGAAGTAACTCAACAGATGTGAGTTTCAAACAATTTGCACCTGTACCCAGCGGAGTGCCTGGCATATAGTAATCATTCAGTAAATGCTTGTAGAATTAACTCACTGCTTCATTTCCATTCCTTTCCACTCAAAAAAGCTCAAAACAAACCAAACCAAAAACTATCCCAGTGCACAGCTGCTATTAAACTTCTGAAATACCAAGGCAAAGCCATCCCACTGAGAGTAGCTACTTTTATAACTGATATAATTTGTCACCCACATCCGCCTAACATTTCAGGAGCCTCCCCATCTGTGCTCAAAAACTGTAGCACAACCAGGGAAAACTGTGTGATGTGCTATCCCTGTCATCTTGATGCTGTGTTGCTACAGCAGGTATTCCTCTGTTATTCACTTACCTGAAGCTATTTTGATTTGACAAGTAAGAGGCAATTTTGAAGAAAGTGCCTATTTTTCCCCCCAAAGCCTGTCATTTTTAAAGAAAACATTTCTCATTTTAACTATGGTGTAATCAAACATGAAAATAAATGTATATTCAAAGGAACAGGTCATCTCTTTCCTTGGTACCTTTCACTGTAAATTTGAATTTCAGTTCCTGGGGCTCAAAAGAAAATAATGCTGTAATTCATGGGGCGGGGATGGGGGGGTGGCCAGGGGGTGGTGGGACTGGAGGAGAGAGGGAGAGAGAGGGAGAGAAAAAGAACATTACTGCCACCTCTTGCTCACTTCTCTAGAACTGAGAAAATGAGGAAACCTGGAATTTTCTTGCCGAAGTTTCACACAGACAGTCTGACTTCTGTTTTTACTTCCATGACCTTTAATGGCTCTCAGTGAAGCCAGACCAACTGTGCGTATATGTTGACACTATGGAAACCACACAAATAAGTAGTTTGGGGTTTGCATGCTGTATTTACTTTGGCACTTAACAATGATATGCATATTTTCCTGTTAGAGCTCCCAAAGGCTTTGGGAGTTCAGTTGCCTTTCTCTTTTATTCAGCGTTCAGATTGCTTCATCATTACTGCAAATGTGCAAGTATTTTTAAACTTTTTTTTTGCTAAGTGTAGTTCTATTTTGTTTTGGAGGGCACTGTTTGCTTTAACAGAAGTAGGACAGGTCCTGTTCAAGCTGTGAAACACACACTCTGGAGGGATAGGGGAGGGAGGAAGGCATCTTTGCAGTCACTGGAGGAACAGAACCTACAGAAGGATCACCCTCAGGTCTGTAGATGTTTTCTATTTCTTTTCACCCAGGAATTTCAAAGTGACTTTTGACATCTCTGATTGTCCCTCAGAACCACTGCCTTGTACCCTTCTTCAAGAAATCACTTGCTTCACTTAGTTCATACCCCTTCTATCATTAAGAACAAAGTATATACTCCTAGAACTCTAAAGAAAGACATATCAAGAATGAAAATTTTAAAAATTCTGATAAATATATTCTAATTTTAAATGGTTGCCATGGACTGAATGTTTGTGTCCCCCCAAATTCATATGTTGAAACCTAAATTCCCACTGTGATAGTAGTTAGAGGTGGGGCTTTGGGGAGATAATTAGGTCATGAGGCTGGAGTCCTCGTGAATGGGATTAGTGTCTTTTATAAGAAGAGAGAGAGATGATCTTTCAGCCATGTGACCATACAGCAAGAAGGCAACTGTCTACTAGCCAGAAAGTAGGACTTCACCAGACACCATATCTGCTGGCACCTTGATCTTGGACATCCTACCTTCCAGAACTGTGAGAAATAAATATTTATTGTTTAAGCCAACCATTCTATGGTATTTTTGTTATAGCAGGCTGAGTTGAATATAACAGTAGTAAAATATGTACAACAAAATTTAACCATTTTAACTGTTTTTAAATGTATAGTTCAGTAGCATTAAGTACATTCATATTATTATGCAACCATCACCATTATACATCTTCAGAACCTTTTCATTATCTGAAATTGAAAATCAATACCCATTAAATAGTAACTTCCGTACTATCCGTCTTCCCAGTCCCTGACAACCACCATTCTATTTTCTGTCTCTCTGAATTGGACTATTCCAGATACCTCATACAAGTGGAATCATACAATTTACCCTTTTGTATCCGGTTTATTTCACTTATCATCATGCCTTCAAAGTTTATGCATGTCATACCATGTGTCAGAATTTCATTCACTTTTAAGTCTGAGTAATATTCCATTGAGAGTGTATCCATTCACCTGTCAATGGACATTTAGGTTGTTTCCACTTTTTGGCTACTGTGAATAATACTGCTATGAATATGGATGTACAAATATTTGTTCTAGTCCCTGCTTTCAATTCTTTTGTATATACACTTAGAAATGGAATCGCTGGGTCATATGGTAATTCTATGTTTAATTTTTTGAGGAACTGCTGTGAAGTTTTCCACAGCAGTTGTACCATTTTATGTGTCCACCAATACTGCACAAGGAGTTCCAGTTTCTCTTCATCTTTGCCAACACTTATTTTTTCTGTTTTTTTGATAATAGATGGCTATTATCAAAAAACCAGAAAATAACAAGTGTTATTGTGTGAGGTGGTATCATATTGTCATATTTTAATTTTTCATAAAATAAAGTTTTGGCCTAAATTTCTAGATGTTTTTACAAAAGATCTGAAACTCACTACAACAGTTTTATAACACAAAGGAGTATGTTATAGGACTGTTAATATGGTGCCATGTAGCTAAAGAACCATTAGTTAAACAGCTAAAGAACCAGGCAGGATAGATGAATAAGAGAACTAGGCGTATAGACATACTTTAGTAAAATACACAGGACTTCGTGCCTAATTGGATTAGGTATATAGAAAGGCAAGAAAAGAATCTTTTCCACATTTCTGACATGGACAATTGATAGACGGTAGTACTATTTACCAAGATATGGAAAACAGGGAATTATAATAAAATATGCTGCACATCCAAGTGGACATGTTCAGTATACAGCTGGGTCTAGCAAACAGGAAAAAGCTGAGGAAAAGGGAGAATTTTGGAGTTTTCAGCTTACGGTGATGCCATCAGCCTGCAGACTTCATCAACGTGTAGGCTGAGAAGGGACCACAAAGGACAGATCAGTGGGACACACCAGTAGCTGAGGGTGGACAGAGGAAGAGTAAGAAGGAATGATTTTAGAGTTACAAGAATGATTCCACTGAAACCAGGTAAAAAAAGATTTTGGCCCAAACTGTCAAAGCTGAAGACAGATAGGGTAAATAAATAATGAAAACTGCCTATTGGATTTAGTACCTAAACAACCACAGGTAACATTCATAGAGCAGTTTCATAGAGACGGGTTGGGGAAAGAAGTGGACAAAGCGAATAGAGCACAGGTTTTCAAGAAGCTCGGGAGTGAGGAGGAGAAATTCAGGGTGGCAGCTTGAGAAATGCACTTTGTTTTTTTTTTTTTATGCTGAGATAGAGCTGAGCCTGTTTATAGGCTAAAGGTAAGGAGCTAAAGGAAAGGAAGAGGTTAAAGACACGGGACAGAAAAGAGGCAGCTGATGGATCCAGGTCCCAGAGGAGGTGGGAGAGAATGAGATCCAGAGCACAAGCAGCTGGATTAGGATCAGGGTTCGTAACCTCTCCTTTTAGAACAGAGAAAAGAGGCAAGGTTACAGCATTTGCAGTTGTGTTTGTAGAAGTGGGGGGGAAGGGCAGGAACTTAAGAGCATTCATGCTTGATATAATCTTTGTGAAATAGGAAGTAAAGTCACCTACTAAGAAAAGGTGTTATTTTAGAAAATCAATATGGTAGAATAGTACAGTATACACTGAATGAGATGAGTTAAAAGTATAGAAAGGAAACTAACGTTAATAGTTTAGGTGTGAGTTTATATGGGACTTACTTAAGTGGAGTGATGGCAATATGGTTGGAAAAGAGAGGTGGACATCATGCTTTTTTTCTCATATTCTTCTGAAAGTGAGAAGCATTATTTTTTCTCTGAGGAACAAATCCTGATAAGACAATGTCTATGCCATGGGAATTGCCACATGACACCAATATTTAAAAACATAGGCAGTAAGATCCTTGACATCAACCTTGGTGATGATTTTTTTGAACCTGATTCCAAAAGCAAGGCAACAAAAGCTAAAATAAATAAGTGGGACTATATCAAACTAAAAAGCTTCTGCACAGCAAAAAAACTATCAACAAAATGAAAAGGCAATCTACTGAATGGGAGAAAATATTTGCAAATCAAATTTCTGATGAGTTAATATCTAAAATATATAAAGAACTCATACAGCTCAATAGCAAAGAAACAACTCGATTTTAAAAAATGGACAGAGGATCTGAATAGACATTGTTCCAAAGAAGACATACAGATGGTCAACAGGTACATGAAAAAATGCTCAATATCAGTAATCAGCAGGGTAATGCAAATCAAAACCACAATGAGATATCACCTCACATTTGTTAGAATGGCTATTATCAAAAAGATAAGAAGTAAGAAGTGTTGGAGAGAATGTGGAGAAAAAGAAACACTTGTGCACTGTTGGTAAGAATGTAAATTGGTGCAGCCACTTTGGAAAACGGTACGAAGGTTCCTCAAAAAATTTAAAACATAACTACCGTAAGGTCCAGCAATTCCACTTTTGGTTATTTATCTGAAGAAAACAAAGAAAATGAAAATACTAACTCAAAAAGACATGCACCCCCACGTTCACTGCAGCATTATTTATAATAGACAAGATATGATAATCTAAGTTTCCATCAATGGATAAGTGGATAAAGAAAATGTGGGATAAAGTATATATATTTTATATATATATATATATATATATATATATATATACACACACACACACAATGGAATATAATTCAGCCATAATAGGCAGGAAATCTTCCCATTTGTGACAACATAAATGGACCTTGAGGGTATTATGCTAAGTCAAATAAGTCATCAAAGAGAAATTCCGTGTTATATCACTTATATGTAGAATCTAAAACACCAAAACAAACAAACAAAAAAACCCCCCAAGCTCATAGATTCAGAGAACAGATGATTGGTGGTTGCCACAGGCAGTGGGCGATGGTGGGCAAAATACATGAAGGGGGTCAAAGGTACAAATTTCCAGTTATATAATAAATAAGTCATGGGGATGTAATGTGCAGCATGGGGACTATAGTTAATAATGCTGTATTGCATATTTGAAAGTTGCTAAGAGAGTAGATCATAAAAGTCCTCATCACAAGATTTAAAAATATTGTATGGTGATGGATGTTGACTAGACTTATTGTGGTGGTCATTTCACAATATATGCATGATATGCACAATATATGCATTAAATATATTTCATCATACTGTACACCTGAAACTAATATAATGTTATATGTCAACTATAGCTCAATAAAAACAAAAATTTAAAAAAGAACAAATGCAACTGGCCAATAAACATAAGAAAAGTGCTCAGTATCATTTAAAAATACATATATAAATAAAAATAAAACATCTAGTGCTAGAACTAAGCATCCTTGGAGCAACAAGACTCTCTAAAGACAAGCTTTTAGATTGCAGAGATGAATATCAGTATTAACTTGCCCTACCCACTTCAATTTTGAGCTATTTATTGTTAACACCTTCTCTGTCACACACACACACACACACACACACACACACACACACACACTCTTATGTGTGTACATATATGTGGAGAGTAGAATGCTTGATTTAGGAGGAACTAGGGTAAACACACAAAGGAGCCTGACCAAAACCCCTACGTAGACCAGAAATAAAGATCACAATTATGAATAATTTGCTTTTTTAAAAATTGTGGTAAAATATACATAACATAAAATTTACCATTTTAACCATTTTAAGATGTAGAGTTCAGTGGTAGTAAGTACATTCACATTAATTGTGTAACCATCACCACTGTACATCTCCAGAACTTTTTCAACATCCCAAATTGAAACTCTATACCCATTAAAAAATAACTTCCTACTCTCCACTCCCCTAATACCTGGTAATCTTCATTCTACTTTCGGTCTCTATGAATTGGATTTTTCTAAATTCCTCAGATAATTAGAATTATACAATATTTGTCCTTTTGTGTCTGGCTTATTTCACTTAACATAATGTCTTCAAGGTCCATATTGTAGCATGTATCAGAATTTCTTTCCCTTTTAAGGCTGAAGTAATATTCATATATATATATATATATATATAGTGTATTGTGAACAATGCTGCTAAGAACTGAGTGTACAAATATTTGTTCTAATTCTTGCTGTCAATTCTTTTGGATATATCTCTATAATTAGAATTACTGCACCATGATAATTCTATGCTTAATTTTTTGAGGAACCACCATACTGTTCTCTATAGCAGTTGTACAATATTATAGTCCCACCAGCAATGCACAGGGTTTCAACTTCATTACATCTTTGACAACACCCGTTATTTTCTATTTGTTTATTTTAATAATAATCATCCTAATGGGTGTGAAGTGGTATCTTATGATTTTAATTTGTTTCGCTAATGATTAGTGATGCTGAGCATCTTTTCATGTGCTTATTGGCCATTTATACATTATCTTTGGGGAAATTATTCAAGTCCTTTGCCCATTTTAAAATCAGCTTGTTTGTTTTTTTTGTTGGTTGTTGTAGGAGTTGTAGGAGTCCTTTATGTATTCTGGATATTAATCCCTTATCAGATATATGATTTGCAAATACTTTCCTCATTCTGTGGGTTACCTTTTCAATCTCTCTCTCTCTCTCTCTCTCTTTTTATTTATTTTTATTTTTATTTTATTTGTTTGTGGGCACGCTGAGTGGCATGCAGAATGGAACCCGTGCCCCGTGCAGTGGAAGCAGGGAGTCTTAACCACTGGACTGCAGGGGAGTCCCTACCTTTTCAATCTCTTGATAGTGTCCTTTGAAGCACGAAAATTATGAATAGTTCACTTTTAACTTCAGCTGATAAAAAGTGATGTATAAAAACATTTCTCTGGGGCTTCTCTGGTGGCGCAGTGGTTGAGAGTCCGCCTGCCGATGCAGGGGACACGGGTTCGTGCCCCAGTCCGGGAAGATCCCACATGCTGTGGAGCGTCTGGGCCCGTGAGCCATGGCCGCTGGGCCTGCGCGTCCAGAGCCTGTGCTCCACAGCGGGAGAGGCCACAGTGGTGAGAGGCCCAAGTACCGCCAAAAAAAAAAAAGTTATTTGAAGTAATTTGAAATAAAACTTCTCGTCACAATACATTTATTGAACATCTTCATGATACCGAATTAAAGAAAATATGCATTGAAAAGACACTGAAGCTTCTTCTAAAATTTTTCATAGATATATGAATTTGCTCATTCATTCATTAATGTATTCAGCAAATATTTCCTGAGCCCATATTTTTCCAGGTCTTTCTTCTCATAAGCCATTAGTAAAAGACTAAAGGAATCACTCTAGTGATCTCCTTATTTAGACACAGTTTTTCTGCAGTCGACATGATCCAAATTATTTGTCCCAGACTACTAATTCGTCCAGGCTCTGGTTTCCTGGATCTTCTTATTCTGGTAGTGGTGTTAATTATGATAGGCTGAAGAGAAAAATGGCCAAGAATGAAAAGAACCTAGCAGGTTTCTATCATGATAACTCCTGTACAGGAACCTCTGTGGTTGCCAGAAATCCTGACACTCAACTAACACTGAAAATCAGAGAGAGAGAAAATTAGCCTATGTTTTTCACCCTTTGCTAATATCTGACTTAACTACATGAAAGTCTGTTTTATGCCTCACAGGCATACCACACTGGGCATGAACCATGATTCTTCTTGCTGCAATACCAAAAAGTTACCATAGAAATCTGGGTTTCCAGCTGCTCTTGAAAAAGTAAGAGATCTAATAAACCTGGGTCCATGTTCTCATGTGTCCAGAGTCAGAACGCTTGCTTTAAGGCAGTGCTTCCAAACTTTTTAAGTAGAAGCTCAAATAAAAAATGGTAATATTTGAATAGTACACTGGAGTCACCAGAAGAAGCTGCTTGAGGTGGAGGCAATGAGCTGAGGTTCTGGCTACTTCCTCCCACCCAGATACCCCAAAGGTTGTTGTTATCAATATCTGGTCACACCACTAAACCACTGGTGAGCTATGAACCATTGAATGTTTCTAAGCAGAAAAGTGAAATTATCAGTGCTGCATTTAAAAAGATAACTCTAGCAGGAGTGTAGAGAGCAGACAGGAGGCGATCAGATCAGTTAGAAGTTTTCCTAGATGAGTATAAGGAAACGGCTATAAAGGCTTGTCATATGGCATTGGTGAGCACGGAAAAGAGGGTATACCCTAGAGACTTTTTTTTTAAAGATACAAACATTTTAATATATGTAAACTGCATACCAGCAATCAGATGAAAATATACAGATCATATGGGGCTTGTTTATAAGTTGAGCTTTATTTTGAGTTCACATGACCCCCAAGGCAGCTTTTATTTTATTTTATTTTACATTTATTTTACATTTTTTCAAATATAATAATCCTGTTGTATCATTTTGTTAACATCTTTATTGGAGTATAATTGCTTTACAATGGTGTGTTAGTTTCTGCTTTATAACAAAGTGAACCAGCTATACATATACATATATCCCCATATTTCCTCCCTCTTGCATCTCCCTCTCTCCCTCCCTAGCCCACCCCTCTAGGTGGTCACAAAGCATGAGCTGATCTCCCTGTGCTATGCGGCTGCTTCCCACAACTATCTGTTTTACATTTGGTAGTATATATAAATCCATGACACTCTCTCACTTCGTCCCAGCTTACCCTTCCCCCTCCCCGTGTCTTGAAGTCCATTCTCTATGTCTGACTCTAGAGACTTTTAAAGGTAGAACCAAAAGACCTGCTGCCAGTGATAGCTTCAGACTTTCCTTACAGCAGGAACTTAACGATAGAAGTAAAGTCTTGTTGGTGTGTGCGGAATGACAGACAAAAACATTTACCTGAAGCTCATGTTGTCTTAAAAACTCAAATGTAAGCATGAGAAAAATCAATTAAGTCTTCTATTAACGTAAGTGCTTCAGAAGATTTTAGCCCCATGAGAGGCAACTTGATAAGCAATAGTATTGCTTAAAATATTGTGGCAAACTTATTAAAGACTCTGACTCTGATAAATAGATTTTCATTTTAGATGTCTTATATATCTTTATAAGCACTGGATTATAAATATAAGGGGGTTTCCCCCTCCCTTCATCATCACATTTTAGCCTTCTCTGATCTAAAAGGGTGGGGTTCATGATCTACAGTAACCACTAAGCCACCTGAGGAGAAGCAGCATGGTCTATGAAAGTCATTTAAGTGCGCAGTAGTGATTATAAGTCAAGCAGGTTATGTCTAGTGCTCTTGTACTTGATGCTGTGAACATTAATAATCTAATTAAAGTATGTTCACCAAGTTCTTCTCCTGCATTATGATTTTTACTTCTCACCATAGAGGTAGCATAGGTATGATTTTTTTTTTTTCTAAATAAAACCGTTTAGGGGATTTCCTACCTCTTTACTGCTTTACTTTCTAGAACAGAAGTTTAGAGATTTTTTTTTCTATAAATGATTACATGGGTACTTTGAATTTCAAACCAAATTTGTTTTTCTACTGAAATCAAAAGATGGTCAGATTTCCTTGAACTCTAGCAGTTAAGAACTCAGGGGTACCTCAAAGGAGAAGACTGCAGCTTAGGAAGGGAAGGACTGACCACACCATTCTATTACCCTGCCCTTTGCTGTTATCTGCTACAGGCAGCTGCTGTGAGTTTTGTGCACAATTCACTTGAAGACTACAAAAAAACACACTGAAGTCAGACACAGAACACGTCAACTAAGAGAATGAGTTTGATCTACTGCTGCGTATCTCACTAGGAGTGAAAAAAAAAAAAAGGCAGGAAAATAGAGTGGTTTCAGAGAGATTCCCACCCCCACTTTACTGCAGGAAGGAAGCCTGACCCTCAGAGACCCAGAGAGGAAAGCAGCCCTAGATGGATTCTTCCACACAGAGTGCCACCACACACAGAGAAGCAAATTTGCATAGATATACAGCACTTCCTCCTCTTAAAAACTGCTGTGAAGATGTGCTTCTACAGCAGGCTAATTGTGGTTGATCTGCCTGTGATTCAAGAATCAGAGAAGAGAGGGATCCTCCAAACAGAACAAAGTATGACATTGTGCTTCCCCAGTCAAGGCCAATGTCCAGAACAGATGTAATCACAGTCCCCAGAAGTATGTGTCCTGTCAAAAAGGGTCTGAAAACTCTACAGCCTTTAAAAAAAAATCTAATATTGATCTAATCATCATCTCCACCCCTAGATTTTCCAAATTTGCCAATATTATGCTTTTTATTAAAGTATCCAAACTCCGTCCTAAAATAATTTCACCAGGCCTCAGAATGGGATTAATTTCCATCAAAAACTTGGTATTGGTGATACAATAAATTTCCCACACAGATTCTCTCAGAAGCAGTGACATATTAGATATATGTTCATAAACAGGGAATATATAACTAGTAATGCTACAAACTGTCAATGTATCATAACCAAATTATAATTTCACTACAATGGGAACTCAAGCTCAGTTTCCCCCTAATTTTCTGGCCTATTTACAGCTTGACCTGAAATCAGATCAGACATCACAACCAGTAATACAAAAAAAAAATCTGATTTTTTTTTAAGAGATAAGATTTAATTTCTTTAAGTTGTACCTCTTAAAATTCTTCATATTAGACCTTTATGTGTTAAAATATTGAAGACAATGTTATAAGTGTAATTTTTCATTATTAAAAAAAGACCTAGAATTGTAGTATGTGATATGAGCAAATTGAGTGATATCTTTTTCCTAAAAAATCAAGAATTATCTATTATACATTTCACCCAGAAAATCAGGATATTTTACTTTTGTTTTGATATGACAACTATAACCTTAAGTTAACTTTGGTTAAAATTACCATGCGTTAGGTAACTCAACAGTGTAAAAGTGTGGAGGGAATTAGGGAAAAGATGACCAAAAGGGAATCTGAAATATTAATGTAGATTGGGATAACTCTGATATTTTAAATCTGCAAATAAATCCCAAACTTTCATTTCAACCAATTATGCCAATCTTCTTCCTCAATATAGCTGAATTCATAGTTTAAAAAATATAAATAGAAATATATATATTAAGCGTTGGTAGAAAGTTTAAAAACTTGAATCACATGTGTTTTTTACCAGTATATTTGGGAAATAAATTGTTCCGATTGAATGAATTTTCTAGTTTAATGAGAAAAAAGAAAACTTTTTGTTTTGATCTCTGTAGTGGAAAACTTGGCTGAAAAATACGAGTTTACTATCTTCCCTTAGTAGGAAGAATATGACAACCATAAGTAAATGATTCAGGATCGTAGAATGCTGAGGGTTTTACCTTTTTCCTTTATTAATTCATTCATTTGACAAATATTTATTGAACATCAACTATGTGCCGGGTACTGTTCTGGGTAAAAGCTTTAGTTGATGGTCTTTCTACAGGCTATAGAAGAAGTATAGATAACAGGGTTCAATGTGTAAAGATTCCAAGTTATACCGTGGAATGTGCTCTTAAAAAATCCTATCAATCAGCTTGTTTTTGGTAATATGGCAATTTTGCCTGAAAGTTTACAATGTCTTTCCTCTGCATGCTCTTAAAATAAAATCTACTTAATTGAAGTTCTGGTTAATCATACTTTTACTGAAGTACAAGATAATCTGTAAAGTAATTACTACAATGTCATGGGAACCAGAGATTGTTTACTTGTGTATGACTGTCAGAATTACACTATGTAACCAGCAGTCTTCACTGCCTACATGAAAAGAAAGCATAGGCAGTGTGACCTAGAAACAGTACAGCCTCAGGATCCAGACAAACCTATAGCCATTTGACTAGGGGGTGAGCTCCTCCCTTTAGCCTTAGTGTACTTAACTGAAAAATAAAAATAATGTCCCACCTAATGTTATTCTGAAGATTAGAGAAGATAATTCATTCAACAAATATTCATCATGTGCTTTATCCTGAGTGCTCTGAAGAATCACTATAGGGTCTTAAACAGAAGAATATCCCTCTGGCTGCAATATGGAGAATGAATGAGGATGAAGTAAGATTGGAGGGAGTGAAATCCGTTAGGGACCTGTTATTATTCAGAAACAAGTGTAACTTTCATTGAAGTAGAGGCAGTGAGGAGAAAGAGAATTAAACAGATTTCAGCATTAATAAGAAATTAAGAAAGTAATATTGACAGGAGAGGGTGACAGGCTGCATGTGGATGGTAAGAGTGTAAGGTATAAAGGAACATCTGGATCTCTCACTTGTGTATCTGAGTGGATGGTGTTGCTGTTAACTGGGAGATAGAACATTGGAAAAGCAGCAGATTTTGTGGGAAAGATGACAAATTCTGTTCTAGATAGGTAGAGTTTTCTGAGGTTCCTACTTGGCACCCAACTAGTGATTTACAATATGTGGTTAGAAATACAGGTCTGGAGATAATGCAGGGGAACATGACACACGATAGAAGCTCAATAATCAGTGGCTGCTACTGAACAGACCTCCCAGCTGATTGTGCACATCTCTGCTTCCCTCACTGGTCTAGAAACATCCACAGTTCAGGGACCATGAGCTATCTTATAGTGCAGTATAAGCAATTCGTCACATGGAAATTTTTCACAACTACTAGCACTACCTGAAGAACCTGTCTAGATTCTGTCTCAGCCTCTCAGCTGTTGGAACGCTGTTCAAGAAGAGTCACTCTATTGATTCCTTTTTAGTGTTCTATATATTAGTTTTCCACAGTGGTTTCTTAGAATTTCAAACTCCTGAATCTGTATTTCAAGATTTGATTAAAGTATGTATGTACTCTCTCTCATTTTTTTTTTCCATACAGCTATTGAGTGTAACAGGTTGAAGTCATACAGATATACCTGATAGCTGAGGAGGAGTATTCAAGCCAGAGAAAACACAAACAGCTGTTAGAGTTGTTAGAGTTAGAACAGGTTTGGTGCCTTCAAGACCAATGTGGAGTGATGGGACAGAGGTATGAGATGACCCTGGGGAGACAAGCAGGAGTCAGATCATGCAGGGAATGTGCAAAGATCCAGAGGTAAGAACATCACTTGTTCAGAGAATTGAAATTTCAGAATTCATAAAGAGGTGAAGCTGCAGAAGTATTTGGGGGGAAAGGTTCAGATCAGGAAGGGCCTTTTGGCCACATGAGGAAGTTCTAACTTCATCCTGATACCAATGGGAAATTAGTGAAAGATTATTAGAAAGATCATTTTAGTTGTCACATGGAGAATGGACTGGAGGAGGCAAAAGGAGTGCCAGCCAGGAAGGAGGCTGTTACAAAATGCCAGGTGAGTTATAATGGTGGCCTAATTGATGCCAGGGAAGCAGGGAAAGAAAAGAGTGGTTACATTCAGGAAATACTGACTAGGAATAATTTGCGGACTGGTGACCATCTGGATGTGAGGAGTCAGGAGAGGAAGGAACTAAGCATGACTGTCGCCCAGGTTTCTGGTGGGGACAACAATGGTGGCACCAGTCTACTCTGTCCTGTTTTCTTCTATAGAGCTTTTCTTTTTTTTTTTTTTAATTTTATTTATTTATTTTTGGCTGTATTGAGTCTTCGTTTCTGTGCGAGGGCTTTCTCTAGTTGCAGCAAGCGGGGGCCACTCTTTATCGCGGTGCGCGGGCCTCTCACTGTCGCGCCCTCTCTTGTTGCGGAACACAGGCTCCAGACGCACAGGCTCAGTGGCCATGGCTCACGGGCCCAGCCGCTCTGTGGCATGTGGGATCTTCCCAGACCAGGCCTCGAACCCATCTCCCCTACATTGGCAGGCAGACTCTCAACCACTGCACCAGCAGGAAAGCCCAAGAGAGCTTTTCTTAACCTGTGGTTGCCATTGCTCTATTTTTCTCTGCAGTGGTAATCATAAAAATACTTATTTGTCACTGGTTGGTTGATAAGTAAGTTAATACCAAAAAATAAAACGCAGTTCTGCTATTGCTGCTACTTCTTCCACTGATGGAAAAAGTTCTACCTTAACAAGTCAGTGACAACTTGAGGCCTGGAAGGAAGTGAGGGAACAGCAGCTGCTCCATCCTGCAGGGAGGGAAACAGCTCTGGGCCTTCTCGATAGTGATGGTTGTCTCATTTTCAGGGAACTAGCACCAAGGGGACTAAACCTTATGCAATTTAAGTTCCCTACTCCAAAGTATATAGATTCACAATTTCTTTAAAGTGACTATTAAAGTATATTTCTTTCACCATACAACTCTGAAATTCTACAAACTGAGTTGCCGTGTAGAAATACCGGTTCTCGCCAATTCTATGATTTGATTATTTGAAACTCTAAGCATTTCTAATTTCTCACACACTGACCACTAGCCTGAGCCACAACTTTCTGTTTAACAGGTATTTTAAAAGCTATTGTGGCTTACCACAGCACCTTGAAGGGGTTTTTCTATTATACTGAAGCCTGTCGTCTGTTACGTTCAGAACTACCGTTTTTTTTTTTAATGTAAAATAGTTTTAAATTCAGTCAACCTAAAGCTCTTGCTTTTAGTTGGTTAGTATTTCTGCTTCAGACAGGATGTATTTCATTTGAAAACAAAAAGGCAGTTAAGAAACTTCCAGGAGTTTATTTCTCTGAGAGCTTTTTAAGAAATGATAAAGATTCATTGCTTTTTTCCTAAGAACACAGAATGGTTTTTAGTAAATGCTATAAAGAAAATGTGCATAATTTTAAGAAAACACAGTATTTTAGGCTCTATTTGCTAATAACTGATGGTATTTGATAACTTTTAGTGAGGAAGGGAAATACTAGGGGAAGTACTTCATGTGAGCCAAGAGATAGGAACAAGTATATTAAATTAGGCGTCTTCCCTGCACAAAAGCATTTTAAGGAATACAAAATAAATGTTTTTAAAGACACAACCTAGTTGGAATGCAGTCCTTTGTTTGTTTATTCAGTTGTAGGATAAAAACTATGAAAAACTCATTTAAGTCCAAGAGGCTGTGTATTTTATTTATTTAACTCTATGAAAGATGAGAGTGATGCTGAAACCAGAAAAACAAGTTTTTCTTCTGTGCATCTCATGTCTCCCATTTTTTATTAAGTAGTTTCCATGATGGAAATAGCACATGTTCCATGCTCTCATTTCACTGACACACAGAGTCGATATGTAACAGGTTAGCCTTGCCATTATTAATACTTTTTGCACTTTAAGCATTTTCTCTACGTGATAGTACTTTGAATGTTTGGTGTTTTGTTTTGTTTTGTTTTCAATTTGGGAATATAAAGCAAAACCCTGATGTACTTTACTTCCACTGACAGCAAATATTTTGCTTTTAGAATCCTTTTACTTTTTTTTAAATTAATTAATTTATTTTTTGGCGGCGTTGGGTCTTTGTTGCTGCGCCTGGGCTTTTCTCTCAAGTTGCGGCGAGCAGGGGCTACTCTTCGTTGCGGTGCACGGGCTTCTCATTGCTGTGGCTTCTCTTGTTGCAGAGCACGGGCTCTAGGTGTGTGAGCTTCAGTAGTTGTAGCATGCGGACTCAGTAGTTGTGGCTCATGGGCTCTAGAGCGCAGGCTCAGTAGTTGTGGCGCACGGGCTTAGTTGCTCCACGGCATATGGGATCTTCCCGGACCAGGGCTCGAACACGTGTCCCCTGCCTTGGCAGGTGGATTCTTAACCACTGTGCCACCAGGGAAGTCCCTATAATCATTTTACTTTTTATCTCTGCTGAGTTGCATTGGAATAGAAAATTTTACATTTGCTAAAGTAACAGTTATTTTAAATATCAAAAATGTTGAGTTCTTTATTTGGCAAAGAAATCCTTCAAAGTGTGCAGTAACTAGGACTCAGTTTAAATATATTATGTTATTTATATCTTCCATATCATTTGGCTTTGTCTCCAGAGGATCCGACATTAGGAAATTTCATGTGCCCTTAAAGTATCTCATCATAAAGAAATAACTGATAGTCAAGATGATTTCCTCCATTTTAGTTTTTATCATTAAAGTATATGTTAAAGTGCCGTATATTAATAATTACCCTTCTTACTTTCTTTATAACCTTTGATTTTGGTAATACACAGCAGAGACTAGATATCTATCTCCCTGTTAGAAGCACTGCATATGGGATCCCCTGTACTGAAAAGTAGGTTGTACTAGGTGACCTTTCCTAACATTCTGCAATAACAACGAGATTATAAGGTTTTCATATATTATTTTATCTTCCTAACATTCCTCTGAAGTAGAGGAGCAAGTACACTTTCTCTCATCTTATAGCTGAAGAAAAGAGCTATAACTTCCCCCAAATCATATTCCTTGTAGATCTGGAACCTAAGCCTTGGTCTTCTTTATCTCCTTACAGAATAACCAAAGTAGCTTATAAACAACTAGTCTTTCTATTATCTGAATCTTCTTAGATGAACTCTCACTTCCTAAACTCTTGGTTTTTTTTTTTTTTCCTACTAGCAATGCTATTTCTATAATAATGCTCATAGAGTTATGAAGTTGAGCTAATCATCTGACTATAGATGAACCATCGAAGCAAGTCAGTGGAAAAATATAAAAGATGATAGAATTTAATCTTCAACTTAAAATCTGCATGGTTAATCATGCGAGTAAATGATTTATCACATTTATTTGTGAGCACTGAATTAAATCCTCATGACAGTTAACATCATACATCCTTTTGATAGAACAGCATTACATTTTAGAGTTCTTTACCAAAAATTTGAAATTGAAACATGTAAAAAGGGATTTCTAGGATCAAATGAGCAGTGAGGGCATCAAAACGCATTGTAGGATGCTGGTTAAATGAGGTTTGGGCATAATTTTACAAATATAAACTATTTGGGAAACTGTAAGTTCTTTGTAATAAAATCCATTATCTTTCAAAACTTAAACATTATAATAATAAAACAGCAGTGCTGTTCTAAGTAGAACTTGCCTTCTTAGGAATTAGTTGTTTTACTATCCCAGAGATATATCTGGAACAGGGTCTAGTTCACAATAACTATTCAATAAATATTTTTTGAATGAATAAATAAATGAGTCTCAAGTTCTGGAGAGAAGCAGGGAATGCAGACACAGATTTGAGGATTGCAGCTAAAATGGAGGGAACTGAATTCATGCCAGATGCATGAAAGAAGAGTGTGTAGATAGAGTTCTCAAGAAGGCACATAGATAAGAAATTTGAATTTCCATAGGAAAAGATTAAATTATTCTTATGATTATACCATGTCATCTATGATTGGAGTTCAGTAAGGCAGTCAGAAGAAAATAAATATATAAAAATCAATAACTGTCAGACACAAATTATTCCAAAATAATTTAGAAAATATAAATGAAATTGTGTTATTGATAATAGCATACATATAGAAATTAGTTTCACAAAAATAGGCAGGATTTACATGAAAAAATTATAAATCTCCATTAAAAGACACAAAAGAAAATTTAAGTAATGGAGAGCTAAGCCCAAATTAAATAATAAACCTTGCAATCAACATTCTAACAGCCCACTATGCACGTATTAGAATAGCCAAAATCCAAAACACCAACACCACCAAATGCTGGCAAGGATACAGAATGCCAAGAACTCTCATTTATTGCTGGTGGAAATGCAAGATGGAATAGCCCCTTTGGAAGAGAGTTTGGCAGTTTCCTACAAAACTAAATAATTTCTTACCATATGATCCAGCAATTGAACTCCTTGGTACTTACCCAAAGGAGTTGAAAACTAATGTCCACACAAAAACCTGTACACAGATGTTTATGACAGCTTTATCCATAATTGTTAAAACTTGGAAATAACCAAGATGTCCTTCAGGAGGTGAATGGATAAATAAACTGCTGTACATCAGACAACTGAATACTATTCAGCGATAAAAGGAAATGAGCTATTAAACCATGAAAAGACTTGGAGGAAACTTAAATGTACAACACCAAGTGAAAGAAGCCAATCTGTAAGGGCTACAGACTATATTATTTCAATAGTATGATATTCTGGAAAAAGTAAAACTGCAGAGACAGTGAAAAGATCAGTGGTTGTTCAGGGGTTGTGGGGAAGGGGATGAACAGGCAGAGCACAAAAGATTTTTAGGTCAGTGAACTATTCTGTATGATACTGTAGTGGTGAATATATGTCATATATATACATATATATATGATCTCATTTGGGTCAAAAATATGTATGCACAGGTGTGACTTGAAAAGAGACAGAATTGATTCTCTCTGAGCAGTGAGATTACAGATGAGCAGGAAAGGGTACTTATACTCGCTGCTTCAAATACTTCCACACTCTACACTGCATAAACTGTATAACTTAAAAGATAACTAGGGAATTCCCTGGTGGCGCAGTGGTTAAGAATCCACCTGCCAATGCAGGGGACATGGGTTCGAGCCCTGATCCAGGAGGATCCCACATGCCACAGAGCAACTAAGCCCGTGCTCTGCAACTACTGAGGCCGTGAGCCACAACTACTGAAGCCCACGTGCCACAATTACTGAAGCCCATGCATCTAGAAGCCCGAGCTCCACAGTGAGAGGCCCCCGCTCGCCACAACTAGAGAAGGCCCGCGCGCAGCAGAGAAGACCCGACGCAGCCAAAAATCAATCAATAAATAAATTTATTTTAAAAAAATAACTAAAATGACCTTGGGAACGTTATCTACATAATCATGACAATCTGATATGAGATAGATAGGTGCTAGACGGAATAACAAAGTATAAAGTACTAAAAGGTTGATAACGCAGGCAAAGCCAGACATAAAAATTCAGATTATGAGCTCAGGTTTTGCCATTCCCCAGTTCACAATAACAAAAATGGTAAAGTCTAAGGAACACAGTCCAATGCTGATGATGACAACTATACCAGTGATCTCCACTTAGTTGTGGCCTGTGATATGCCAAGTGTTGTGCCAGATGCTTTACGTATTTTACCTAATTTAATCGTCACAATTCTTTCAGGCTTTATAAATGAGGAAACTGAAGTTAAGACAATATAAGTATTTTGCTCAAAGCCACAATGTTCGTAAGTGCCAGAGCCAGAATTAAAGTTGAAGGTAATCAGACTCTAAAGTCCATGTTCTTTTCCTTACAACAGCTGTACTGCCTCTCAGTAAAACAGAAAGAGAAGGATACATCAATTAAAAAAACACATCTTGAAAGAAAATTTGATTTCTAATAGTAAGAAATTTAGTGTATCTGAATGAGTGGTATTTAAGTTTAACTGTAACAAGCATAGCAAACTCATCTCTATCATGTAATTCAGCCATGGAATAGAATTCTCCATGTTTCTACTTGAGCTTCACAGCGACTCTTTTCAGTAATCTGGCCTCCAGCCCAATGTATCATTTTGCATCAGTAAAGAGCTCTGGACTGGAAAAAAAAAGAATTATCCTTCCCTGCATGCATGTGAGAAGATTACATATTTGCACTCCTCATTTCTCCATAAGAACTAATCCAAACTTAATTTCTGCCAAGCTTCTGAACATCTACATAAACGATAGGTTTGTTACCACTTACTACTGGATTCAGCGGATTACATGCAAAATGTGCAAAGACATGATTAAAAATCTTTGATCTTTTAATCAAAAGAGTAAGCAAAAAAAAAAAAGAGTAAGCAATATTAATTCATTTTGGCAAGTGTGATACATATACTTTATTGTAATGCTATTTTGCATTTGAGATTACCACGCTAAAATAATTATTCTTCATTAATGAAGGTTTGTTGCTATGTAATTTCATTGTGGCTCTAGGCAATAATACCCTTTCTAGAGCATTGGATAAATTTGGTGTGAACTTATTTTATAAAATAATCATATTCTTTATAAAATATAAATTTTACCATCATGATATTTGATTCTGTAAAGCTTGTAGACAGAAATATCACTGAGAACTATGTAAATGGGAAGAGTGAAAAATCTTCAAATTGAATAAGAAATAATCTTCAAATTCAAAAGACCACTGTATTTCTGTTAGTATTAACTTTGTGAAGCAAGAACAAAAAAGCCTCCCAAATCTTATTGCTGTCCCACTTTAATAATGAAGATAGATTTATATATAAATAATTATAACACAAAGAAGGATGCACATTAATGCTGCAACAAAAGAAGAAGCGGCATGCTAATTATTCCTAGAAGGATTCTGGAAGACTTCATGGAAAAGATATAATTTCAATTAATCTTTAACAAATCGGCAAGATCAGGAAGTGGAGAGGAAAGGAGAGGGCTGGAGTAGTATATAAAAGGCATAGAGTCTTGATTGCTCGTCTAAATGCTGAATCTTTATTCTGTGATAAATAAAAAGCTACCGGATTTTTGAGCTCAAAAGTAATATGATCAGAGCTATGAGGAGTACTCGGGGGAACTGTGAATGGGACATAAAATTAAAAGAAAATTATGGTGGCAAAACCAGTGGTGAAGTACTTTAGTGATTGGTCTGTCTGTCTGTCCACCCAGAGAGTTGTCATGAGCATCTCCAGGCCAGACACCATGTTTTCCACAACGCTATACTCCCCAAGCCACACATATATAACAAGTGCTGCTGAATGCATGGATGAAAGGTAATTGGTTCTTGTACTATGCAAACAGCCGTGGGAATGAAAAGAAATGCAACAGAGACAGTATAACTGAGGTGGTGACATTGTAAAGAGATGTTATCTGGCTGGATGTAGATACTGAAGGAGACAAAGAAATAAAATCGTTACTCAATTTACCCTGATAAAAATTTACTGAGCACTTACTCTGTGCCAGGGTGCTGTAGATATTAAATATATAAATATGAATTAATATCTGGTCCCTACTATCAAAAAACTAGGGGTGACATTAAGTGAACAGATAAATAATAATACAGAAAAATAAATAATACAGAATTTTGTAATAATGTGTGTACAAAGTTCACAAGTAACAAAGAAAAGTAATTTATTTTTCTCTGCAGAGAATGAGGGAAGACTCCATTGAGCAAATGGTGGTTGAGTAGGACTTTGGAGAATAAATAGGAGTTTTCAAGGTAAGGAAGCGCAGGAGCCCATCTCAAACAGAGGAATTAACATTTTTAAGTATGTGGAGGTCTCAAAAAACTTCTCTCGTGTGTGTGTATATTTGTATGTGTGCGTATGTGTATAAGTATTTTGGTATTGCAAAAGCATAAATTGCAACATGGAACTGAGAACTAACGGGAAATGAGATTGGAGAGCTGGGTAGGGGATAAAAAGTCTCTGCATTGCAAGCTAAAGAGAATGAACTTTATTCTGTGCGTAGATAATAGTCAGTGAAGGTTACTAAGCTCTGTAGCAGCTGGTAGATCTACCCATCAGTAAAGGGCAAATGGGGAGCACGTTGATGAAAGCTTGGTGAATGGATAGGGAGGGAGGAGGAGGGCAGTGTGGGTGTGAGGATAGAATGGTAATGGCAAAGATTCTATTGCAACAGGTCGATTGAAAGACCGTGAAGTCCTACTAAGACAGTGATAATAGAGAAAGGAGAGAGAGAATGAATAAAGAGATATTTAGTTGATAAAATTGGACAAATTCAGTGACACGGGATGTGAAACAACCAACTCCAAGGTTTTCTGTTTGAACTACTAGGTTGAGAGTTGTGCCACCAAATGAAGATTCGGTTTGGTATAAGCAGAGTCTGAAGCATCTGCGGCATACCCAAGGGAATGTTTCTGTAGACAGTGAAATTTATGTCTATGACTTAGGGGAAATGTTAGTGCTAGTGCTCAAGTTACACCCTTGGAAGCAAGGTGACATTATTATTTTTGTTGTTGTTGCTGTTCTTTTAACATCTTTATTGGAGTATAATTGCTTTACAATGGTGTGTTCGTTTCTGCTGTATAACAAAGTGAATCAGTTTTACATATACATATGTCCCCATATCTCTTCCCTCTTGCATCTCCCTCCCTCCCACCCTCCCAATTCCACCCCTCTAGGTGGTCACAAAGCACCGAGCTGATCTTCCTGTGCTATGTGGCTGCTTCCCACAAGCTATTTTATGTTTCATAGTGTATATATGTCCATGCCACTCTCTCACTTTGTCCCAGCTTACCCTTCCCCCCCCATATCCTCAAGTCCATTCTCTAGTAGGTCTTTGTCTTTATTCACGTCTTGCCCCTAGGTTGCTCATGACCTTTTTTTTTTTTTTAGATTCCATATATATGTGTTAGCATATGGTATTTGTTTTCCTCTTTTTGACTTACTTCACTTTGTATGACACATGCTAGGTCAATCCACCTCCTTACAAATAACTCAATTTCGTTTCTTTTTATGACTGACTAATATTCCATTGTATATATGTGCAACATCTTCTTTATTGATTCATCTGTTGATGGACACTTAGGTTGCTTCCATGTCCTGGCTATTGTAAATAGAGCTGCAATGAACATTGTGGTACATGACTCTTTTTGAATTATGGTTTTCTCAGGGTATATGCCCAGTAGTGGGACTGCTGGGTTGTACAGTAGTTCTATTATTAGTTTTTTAAGGAACCTCCATACTGTTCTCCATAGTGGCTGTATCAATTTAAAGTGCCACCAACAGTGCAAGAGGGTTCCCTTTTCTCTACACCTTTTCTAGCATTTATTGTTTGTAGATTTTTTGATGATGGTCATTCTGACTGGTGTGAGATATCTCATTGTAGTTTTGATTTGCATTTCTCTAATGATTAGTGATGTTGAGCATTCTTTCATGTGTTTGTTGGCAATCTGTATATCTTCTTCGGAGAAATGTCTATTTAGGTCTTCTGCCCATTTTTGGATTGGGTTGTTTGTTTTTTTAATATTGAGCTACATGAGCTGCTTGTAAATTTTGGAGATTAATCCTCTGTCAGCTGCTTCATTTGCAAATATTTTCTCCCATTCTGAGGGTTGTCTTTTCGTCTTGTTTATGGTTTCCTTTGTTGTGCAAAAGCTTTTAAGTTTCATTAGGTCTCATTTGTTTATTTATGTTTTTATTTCCATTTCTCTAGGAGGTGGGTCAAAAAGGATCTTGCTGTGATTTATGTCATAGAGTGTTCTATGTTTTCCTCTAAGAGTTTGATAGTATCTGGCCTTACATTTTGGACTTTCATCTATTTTGAGTTTATTTTTGTGTATGGTGTTAGGGAGTGTTCTAATTTCATTCTTTTACATGTAGCTGTCCAGTTTTCCCAGCACCACTTATTGAAGAGGTTGTCTTTTCTCCACTGTATATTCTTGCCTCCTTTATTAAAGATAAGGTGACCGTATGTGTGTGGGTTTATCTTTGGGCTTTCTATCCTGTTCCATTGATCTATATTTCTGTTTTTGTGCCAGTACCATACTGTCTTGATTACTGTAGCTTTGTAGTATAGTCTGAAGTCAGGGAGCCTGATTCCTCCAGCTCCATTTTTCTTTCTCAAGATTACTTTGGCTATTCAGGGTCTTTTGTGTTTCCATACAAATTGTGAAATTTTTTGTTCAGTTCTGTGAAAAATGCCAGTGGTAGTTTGATAGGGATTGCATTGAATGTGTAGATTGCTTTGGATAGTAGAGTCATTTTCACAATGTTGATTCTTCTAATCCAAGAACATGGTATATCTCTCTGTCTATTTATATCATTTTTAATTTCTTTCATCAGTGTCTTATAATTTTCTACATACAGGTCTTTTGTATCCTTAGGTAGGTTTTATTCCTAGATATTTTATTCATTTTATTGCAATGGTAAATGGGAGTGTTTTCTTAATTTCACTTTCAGATTTTTTTATCATTAGTGTATAGGATTGCAAGAGATTTCTGTGCATTAATTTTGTATCCTGCTGTTTTTCCAAATTCACTGATTAGCTCTAGTAGTTTTCTGGTAGCATCTTTAGGATTCTCTATGTATAGTATCATGTCATCTGCAAACAGTGACAGCTTTGCTTCTTCTTTTCCGATTTTGATTCCTTTCATTTCTTTTTCTTCTCTGATTACTGTGGCTAAAACTTCCAAAATTATGTTGAATAATACTGCTGCGAGTGGGCAACCTTGTCTTGTTCCTGATCTTAGTGGAAATGGTTTCAGTTTTTCACCATTGAGCATGACGTTAGCTGCGGGTTTGTCATATATGGCCTTTATTATGTTGAGGAAAGTTCCCTCTATGTCTACTTTCTGCAGGGTTTTTATCATAAATGGGTGTTGAATTTTGTCGAAAGCTTTCTCTGCGTCTATTGAGATGATCATATGGTTATTCTCCTTCAATTTGTTAATACGGTGTATCACATTGACTGATTTGTGTATATTAAAGAAAACTTGCATTCCTGGGATAAACCCCACTTGATCGTGGTGTATGATCCTTTTAATGTGCTGTTGGATTCTGTTTGCTAGTATTTTGTCAAGGATTTTTGCATCTATGTTCATCAGTGATATTGGCGTGTAGTTTTCTTCTTTTGTGACATCTTTGTCTGGGTTCGGTATTAGGGTGATGGTGGCCTCGTAGAATGAGTTTGGGAGTGTTCCACTCTGTTATATTTTGAAAGAGGGTGAGAAGGATAGGTGTTAGGTCTTCTCTAAATGTTTGATAGAATTCGCCTGTAAAGCCATCTGGTCCTGGGCTTTTGTTTGTTGGAAGATTTTTAATCACAGTTTCAATTTCAGTGCTTGTGATTGGTCTGTTCATATTTCCTATTTCTTCCTGGTTTAGTCTCGGAAGGTTGTGGATTTCTCAGAATTTTTCCATTTCTTCCAGGTTGTCCATTTTATTGGCATATAGTTGCTTGTAGTAATCTCTTATGATCCTTTGTATTTCTACAGTGTCAGTTGTTACTTCTTTTTCATTTCTAATTCTATTGATTTGAGTCTTCTCTCTTGTTTTCTTGATGAGTCTGGCTAATGGTTTATGAATTTTGTTTATCTTCTCAAAGAACCAGCTTTTAGTTTTATTGATCTTTGCTATTGTTTCCTTCATTTCATTTTCTTTTATTTCTGATCTGATCTTTATGATTTCTTTCCTTCTGCTGACTTTGGGTTTTTTTTTTTTTTTATTCTTTCTCTAATTGCTTTAGGTGTAAGGTTAGGTTGTTTATTTGAGATGATTCTTGTTTCGCAATGTAGGATTGTATTGCTATAAACTTCCCTCTTAGAACTGCTTTTGCTGCATCCCATAGGTTTTGGGTCGTTGTGTTTTCATTGTCATTTGTTTCTAGGTATTTTTTGATTTCCTTTTTAATTTTTTCAGTGATCTCTTGGTTATTAAGTAGTGTGTTGTTTAGCCTCCATGTCTTTGTATTTTTTACAGATTTTTTTCCTGTAATTGATATCTAGTGTCATAGTTTTGTGGTCGGAAAAGACACTTGACATGATTTCAATTTTCTTAAATTTACCAAGGCTTGATTTGTGACCCAAGATATGATCTATCCTGGAGAATGTTCCATGAGAACTTGAGAAGCATGTGTATCCTGTTGCTTTTGGATGGAATGTCCTATAAATATCAATTAAGTCCGTCTTGTTTAATGTATCATTTAAAGCTTGTGTTTCCTTATTTATTTTCATTTTGGATGATCTGTCCATTGGTGAAAGTCCCCTACTATGATTGTGCTACTGTCGATTTCCCCTTTTATGGCTGTTAGTATTTGCCTTATGTATTGAGGTGCTCCTATGTTGGGTGCATAAATATTTACAATTGTTATATCTTTTTCTTGGATTGATCCCTGGATCATTATGTAGTATCCTTCTTTGTCTCTTGTAATAGTCCCTATTTTAAAGCTATTTTGTCTGATATGAGAATTGCTACTCCAGTTTTCTTTTGATTTCCATTTGCATGAAATATCTTTTTCTATCCCCTCATTTTCAGTCTGTATGTGTCCCTAGGTTTGAACTGGGTCTCTTGTAGACAGCATATATACGGGTCTTGTTTTTGTATCCATTCAGCCAGTCTATGTCTTTTGGTTGGAGCATTTAATCCATTTACATTTAAGGTAATTATCAATATATATGTTTCTGTTACCATTTTCTTAATTGTTTTGGGTTTGTTATTTTAGGTCTTTTCCTTCTCTTGTGTTTCCTGCCTAGAGAAGTTCGTTTAGCATTTGTGGTAAAGCTGGTTTGGTGGTGCTGAATTCTCTTACCTTTTGCTTGTCTGTAAAGGTTTTAATTTCTCCGTCAAATCTGAATGAGATCCTTGCTGGGTCTTGTAATCTTGGTTGTAAGTTTTTCTCCTTCATCACTTTAAATATGTCCTGCCAATCCCTTCTGGCTTGAAGAGTTTCTGCTGAAAGTTCAGCAGTTAACCTTATGGGGATTCCCTTGTGTGTTATTTGTTGTTTTTCCCTTGCTGCTTTTAATATGTTCTCTTTATATTTAATTTTCAGTAGCTTCATTAATGTGTGTCTTGGTGTGTTTCTCATTGGATTTATCCTGTATGGGACTCTCTGGGCTTCCTGGACTTGATTAACTATTTCCTTTCCCATATTAGGGAAGTTTTCAACTATAATCTCTTCTAATATTTTCTCAGTCCCTTTCATTTTCTCTTCTTCTTCTGGGACCCCTATAATTCGAATGTTGGTGTGTTTAATGGTGTCCCAGAGGTCTCTGAGACTGTTCTCAATTCTTTTCATTCCTTTTTCTTTATTCTGCTCTGCAATAGTTATTTCCACTATTTTATCTTCCAGGTTATGTATCCATTATTCTGCCTCAGTTATTCTGTTATTGATCCCTTCTAGAGAATGTTTAATTTCATTTATTGTGTTGTTCATCACTGTTTGTTTCCTCTATAGTTCTTTTAGGTCCTTGTTAAACGTTTCTTATATTTTCTCCATTCTATTTCCAAGATTTTGGATCATCTTTACTATCATTATTCTGAATTCTTTTTCAGGTAGACTGCCTATTTCCTTTTCATTTGTTAAGTCTGGTGGGTTTTTATCTTGCTCCTTCATCTGCTGTGTGTTTTTCTGTCTTCTCATTTTGCTTATCTTACTGTGTTTGGGGTCTCCTTTTTGCAGGCTGCTGGTTCATAGTTCCCGTTGTTTTTGGTGTCTGTCTCCAATGGCTAAGGTTGTTTCAGTGGGTTGTGTAGGTTTCCTGGTGGAGGGGACTAGTGCCTGTGTTGTGGTGGATGAGGCTGGTCTTGTCTTTCTGGTGGGCAGGTCCACGTCTGGTGGTGTGTTTTGGGGTGTCTGTGGCCTTATTATGATTTTAGGCAGCCTCTCTGCTAATGGATGGGGTTGTGTTCCTGTCTTGCTGGTTGTTGGACATAGGGTGTCCAGCACTGTAGCTTGCTGGTCGTTGAGTGGAGCTGGGTCTTGGCATTGAGATGGAGATCTCTGGGAGTTTTTCGCCGTTTGATATTATGTTGAGCTGGGAGGTCTCTTGTGGACCAGTGTCCTGAACTTGGCTCTTCCACCTCAGAGGCACAGCCCTGATGCCTGGCTGGAGCAACAAGAGCCTGTCATCCACGCAGATCAGAATAAAAGGGAGAAAAAAAGAAAGAAAGAAGATAAAATAAAGTAAAATTAAAGTTATTAAAATAAAAAATAATTTAAAAAAATTTTAAGTAATAAAAAAAGAAAGAAAGAAAGAAGATAGTAACCAAACTGAAAAACAAATCCACCAATGATAACAAGTGCTTAAAACTATACTAAATATATATGTATATGTATATATATAGAGAGAGAGAGAGATAGAGAGAGAGAGAGAGAGAGAACCCGAGAACAAATGGTAAAAGCAAAGCTATACAGACAAGATCTCACACAGAAGCATACACATACACACTCACAAAAAGAGGAAAAGGGGAAGAAATCATAAATCTTGCTGTCAAAGTCCACTTCCTCAATTTGGGATGACTCGTTGTCTATTCATGTATTCCACAGATGCAGGGTACATCAAGTTGATTGTGGAGCTTTAATCTGCTGCTCCTGAGGCTGCTGGGAGAGATTTCCCTTTCTCTTCCTTGTTCTCACAGCTCCAGGGGCTCAGCTTTGGATTTGGCCCCGCCTCTGCGTGTAGGTCGCTGGAGTGCGTCTGTTCTTCACTCAGACAGAACGGGATTAAAGGAGCCGCTGCTTCGGGGGCTCTGGCTCACTCAGGCCGGGGGGAGGGAGGGGCACGGAGTGCGGGACGGGCCTGCGGCGGCAGAGGCCTCTGTGACGTTGCACCAGCCTGAGGCGCGCTGTGCGTTCTCCCGGAGAAGTTGTCCCTGGATCCTGGGACGGGCAGTGATGGGCTGCACAGGCTCCCCGGAAGGGGGGTGTGGATAGTGACCTGTGCTCACACACAGGCTTCTTGGTGGCGGCAGCAGCAGCAGCAGCCTTAGTGTCTCATGCCTGTCTGTGGGGTCCGTGCTGATAGCCGCGGCTCACGCCCATCTCTGGAGCTCCTTTAAGCAGCGTTCTTAATCCCCTCTCCTCGCGCACCAGGAAACAAAAAGGGAAGAAAAAGTCTCTTGCCTCTTCGGCAGGTGCAGACTTTTTCCCGGACTCCCTCCAGGCTAGCCGTGGTGCACTAACTCCCTGCAGGCTGTGTTCAGGCCACCAACCCCAGTCCTCTCCCTGCGCTCCGACCGAAGCCCGAGCCTCAGCTCCCAGCCCCGCCCGCCCCGACGGGTGAGCGGAAAAGCCTCTCGGGCTGGTGAGTGCCGATCGGCACCGATCCTCTGTGCGGGAATCTCTCTGCTTTGCCCTCTGCACCCCTGTTGCTGTCCTCTCCTCCGTGGCTCCGAAGCTTCCCCCCTCTGCCACCCTCAGTCTCCACCTGCGAAGGGGCTTCCTAGTGTGTGGAAGCCTTTTCTCCTTCACAGCTTCCTCCCACTGGTGCAGGTCCCATCCCTATTCTTTTGTCTCTGTTTATTCTTTTTTCTTTTGCCCTACCCAGGTACGTGGGGACTTTCTTGCCTTTGGGGAGGTCTGAGGTCTTCTGCCAGCGTTCAGTAGGTGTTTTGTAGGAGTTGTTCCACATGTAGATGTATTTCTGATGTATTTGTGGGGAGGAATGTGATCTCCACGTCTTACTCTTCCGCCATCTTGAAGCTCTTCTCAGGGTGACATTATTAACCAAGGTAGGGAATACAGTTTAGAGATACACAACAGTTAACAATGAAAATTATATATATATTTTTGCTGTTGCATTTGATTAGCTGGTGGAATAACCATGTGGATATGTCCATAAGGAGTTTAGAAGTATGATACTTCCATACTGTGAAATACTATGCAGACTTTTAAAGGATTAGATAGCTCCATATGCATCAATTAGAAAAGATATTCATGGTTTATTATAAAGAAAAAATACAAGTTGTAGAACAATGTTTAACGTGATACAACTTTCATAACAAAATATATATGTAAATGCATATATGTATGAATATATTATATACATGTGTGTAAAAGCAAATAACACATATACATACTTATAGACATATATACAGAAAAAATATATGGGGGAAGACAACTAATCTTTTACTGGATATCCACTGTTTTCTTTGTATTGTTATAATGCACATTCATTGCTTCTGTTTTAAGTTCTTTTTAGAGTAAAAAAAAAAAAAAAAGCTGTGGAAAAAAATAAGATTGTCAAGTGAGCGTATAGAGGGAGGAAAGAAAAGGACCAAAGGCAGGAACCTGAGAAATACTCTAAGCATAAATATAATTTGAGAGTCAGATAGAAAGGGGAAAAAGAGGAATGAAAGATACCTGAGGGTTAACAGTTAAGAGAAGAGTGCTTAGCTAGGAGGTGCTGAAGACTTCAAAAAAACGTGCATAGAATGATGACCTAAAAGTGGCAAATGGGGTTGGGAGATTGGCAAGTTTTGATTAAGCAGGGTTTTTTTTAATATAAATTTATTTATTTACTTACTTATTTTTGGCTGAGTTGGGTCTTCATTGCAGCGCGCGGGCTTTCTCTAGTTGTGGTGAGCGGGGGCTACTCTTCGTTGCGGTGCGTGGGCTTCTCATTGTGGTGGCTTCTCTTGTTGTGGAGCACGGGCTCTAGGCTCCTGGGCTTCAGTAGTTGTGGTGCATGGGCTCAGTAGTTGTGACTTGCGGGCTCTAGAGCTCAGGCTCAGCAGTGTGGCATACAGGCTTAGTTGCTCCGTGGCATGTGGGATCTTCCCGGGCCAGGGCTCGAACCCGTGTCCCCTGCATTGGCAGGCGGATTCTTAACCATTGCACCACCAGGGAAGCCCTAAGCAGTTTTTTGAGAGCAGAGTTGGACTGCATTTGGTGAAGCATGAGATTAAAATGAGGACATAGAGGTAGCAGTGCAGTTAGTTACCAAGGAGAGTGTCTCAGGCAAAGGGAAACTAGAACATGCTTGTCATTGAAGGCTAGAGAGTTAGTGTTCTTAGGTTGAAAACACAAAAGGGAGAGAGAGTAACTGTGCTATTTCATCAGATATAATTAAATTTCTTTTAAAAATGAAATAATACTGTGTACTTTCATATTTGATAACAAAACCAAGTATGCTTTTCTTTATATTGACTTTTGATTATAAAGAATCACATTTAAGGGCTTTTACAACTATTTTTTAAATTCCCAACATTGCCATTTTTCAGATAAAAACAGGAACCGGAAAGAAGTGGCTGGGCAAGCTGTCTGTGGTCTGACGCACACTGCTGGTCCAGACAGCTAGAGTATATGTTGTCTTGGTTCTCACGAAACGCATTCTTCTAACGTTGGATCAAACAACCTTAATCGTTCAAAGTGACAGTAAGTGTTAGAATAAACCACAACAACTGAACCGTTGGCAGTGATATAACTCCACCCAAAGGTCGGTTCTAAGACACACTTGTGAACACTGCTATTGCATGTATTGTAGACTTCTTCGGTAGGAGTTATTTTTCTGCAAGTTGTTCACATCTTGACTACATGTACCTAGACACATACACATGAAAACAATAAAACAGCCATTTATATTTATTTGGTTATTCATGTGGGGATTATGCAAGCCAAATTTTAGTCCTTAGTTTCCTTCCTCATCATCCATCAGAAACCTATCAACACTGTCATGTGTTTAGGAGATGCATGTTAATTTTAAATTTTAAATGTTGACAGCCTAAAAAAGGGAAAACCTATAGGGTATACCTCCTAGGGTAGATGGTAGAGCAGAAAAGCAAAAAACACTTTCTAAATCTAATTATACATGATTTTAAAATTACCTGTGAAACTAAATTTAGATTATTTACCATTTGGGATTATACATAGTGCTGGTAGAAGGTTGACTATATTTAACACAAAGGTATTGTATCAAATTTCCTCCCTGAAACAAATGAATCTTAACTCATAACCTTGAATTACGAGACTTTATAGAAAGTACAAGCTGCCGCCATAGCAGCATTTGGTGTGCATTTACTATAAAAAAATGCCCCCTACCCCAAATAAAAACTGTCTAAAATTCCTGATGAACATTTTCCATGGTAGGCTCACATATGGTTGGAATTTAGAGTGTAAAATTGCATAAAGAAAAAAAGTTGAAAAGATAGAGTGGGCAGGTTATAGAAAGCCTTGCATGAAATATTTAACATTTCGGGATTTAGTCAGGCACTACCTGCCAACTTTAAGACTCCAGACTCCCTCTCCTCTGCTACTATTGGACCTGTGCTTATTTCTATTGATACATTTATTTTATTATTTTCTAATTACCATTCATGGCACTATCTTTCCTTCCCAGATTATGGGCAGGAAAAATGTCTTTGTTCTCAAATCTTTTTACCCCAGAGCATAGCATAGTGATTGAGCTCAGTAGGTGCTCAAAGGAATAAATGAAAGGAAGAATGTGTGCATGTGTGGACATATGTGGTACACAAGACTATGAAAAGGCTTTAAAACGAAGACATGTTTCTAGGTAAAACTGGCAAGGTTGCACTCTGGACTCTCCCGTGACTCTGCTTTTTTTTTTTCTCTCTCTCTTGGAATTAAACTGATATTCATTTTGGCACTGCCTAAAGTGTCCTTATCTTTAGTCCTGACCCCAAAAACAATGTGGCCCATGAGAGCCAACACTGAGGCATGGTCCAGGGGTCAAAGGCTCATGCAGTAGTGTGATGAATAGCATGGAGAAGATAGAATAAACCCTGTGTAAGGAGAAACACAGAGATTCGCAACTGAATGAACCAAGACCATTGTTAAGCCTTTGAGGCAAGTCCTAGACTAGAAATGGGAGCTAAGGGCAGTTTGTATTCTAGATAAATGCAATAAGGCAACAAAAATTAGGGAGAGCAAGAGAGAAGAGGGCCCAGAACTTGAGATGTGATGAGGGCTGCTTTCCTGAAGTTCCTCCCCTTTGGGTGCAGCTACATAGCTGGAGTAACAGGCATAACAGGGTCAGGATGTATGCTCACTCTCTCAACTTCTAGAGTTTCCTAAGGTCTCATCTTCATCCAGGGATTTCATTCAGTGAAACACGCTTCATGTGTTTACCAAAGAAACATGTTTTGTTGCCTGTGGTGTACCAGGCACTAAATGAATTCAGTGAGAAAATGAAACTCTAAATGAGCCACAGTCCCTGCTCCCAATCCAAAAGGAAAAACAGGCATATGAACAAATAATGAGAGTAAGTAAACAGTGTAAGGAAGTATGTACAAGCGTTATGGGGGTTCAGGCGAAAGGCTTGAGTTTACTTGGGGATAGTGACAGCTGGGACAGGAAGGTCTTCAGAAAAAATTCAAAAAACAAAGTCTGGAAGGCTGGAGTAGAAGTTTAGCAGGCACACTAAGAGAACAAGCCTGATAGAAGCAGGTGGAAAGATTAACTAATTAAAAATCAGCACATTGGGCTTCCCTGGTGGCGCAGGGGTTGAGAGTCTGCCTGCCGATGCAGGGGACTCGGGTTCGTGCCCCAGTCCGGGAAGATCCCACATGCCGCGGGGCGGCTGGGCCTGTAAGCCATGGCCGCTGGGCCTGCGTGTCAGGAGCCTGTGCTCCGCAACAGGAGAGGCCATGACAGTGAGAGGCCCACGTACCGCAAAAAAAAAAAAAAAAAAAAAAAGAATCAGCACATTAAAATCTGAAGTACATGAAAAAACAGGATATATTCAGAATTCAGGTTGTTCAGGTAAGATGGGAAGAAGCAATGGTATATACGGATAGAATTGTAGCCAGTGGGCAAAACTTGAAAGCCTCTGGGACCTACTAAAATTAATCAAAACTGGAAGATATGTTAGGTGGTGAGAAATACAGATGTCATGAATTTGAACCAAGACACTGGCAAGGGGGAATGAAGAGAAAGGCATAGATTTGAAAACAAATTTGGAGGAAGAATGTTTGGTGATATGACTGCGTGTGTGGGGTGAAGTATGGAATAGTTATATATGAGTGCCGAGTTTCTGGATTGGGTGGCTAGATTGAATGGTGGTACACCTATCAAGATTGGGAAAAACAGGAGAAGTAGATGGTGTGAAGAGGTGAGTTTGGTTTTGGACATGTTGAGTTAGAGTTCAAATTCAGTAGGTCCAAAATTAAATTCATTGGCATGGAAAACCATGTGAAGAGGCCAATAGGTAGGTTGAAATGTGACTGGGTCATGACCTGAATGAAACAAACCCCTCTACTTCTGCCAAGATCATGGATGCATTCTGGGCTTTTGATTCTGACAAGTTCGTGTCACACGTGACTTATTCACAAACGTTCATCATATATTTCGCTATTCAGTGAGAATACGCAGGGTTTTTTTCTTGTTTAATGTTTATGTCAAAATAAGAGTGTTTGGCTAGAGGAAGAATAAAGTCCCTTCTAATATTCTGATCTCTATATTTGGGTAAAATCTATGTCTTTTTAAAAATTATTTATTTATTTTGGCTGCGCCGGGCCTTAGTTGCACCACATGGGGTCTTTGTTGCCGCGTGCGAGATCTTTAGATGCAGCATGTGGGATCTAGTTCCCTGACCAGGAATCGAACCCAGGCTCTCTGCATTGGGACCACGGAGTCTTAACCACTGGACCACCAGGGAAGTCCCTAAAATCTACGTCTTTAACAAAATTCTAAAATCCCAAAATAAGAAATGGTGAAAACATACATTTTTGGTTTTCTCTACATAAATATAAAAGACATTCTTTTTTTTGGCTTCCCAGCATTCACGTCTCCAATTTCCTTCTGGGAAATTAACTGTGTGTAGTTTCATGTCAGAATTGAGACTTGGGCAGTCTAGCACATGAGCTAGGTTAATCAGATGCTTTCTCATGGGATTTTGTATTTCACGAGCAATGCAAGGGTGGGGGACAAGGGCAGTATTGTGGTGGCACCCTGATCAGGCCAACCAGTGATGAAGCAGTAACTGTTGGGCTGTTTCTGGCTTTTGACTCGAGGGACCTTTTGGTTCCTGTCTATTTTGAAGCTTCCCATGCTCCAGTCTTCTGTTTGTTCTGTGAGCTTGATGTCCTCTCAACAAATCCCCTTTGCTTCAATTAGCTAATTAATTTCTGCCACTTTTGATAAGAAACTTAGCTGAACATCAGATTAAATTAAGTCATTCAACCAAAAAGAAAATGCTGGATGTTTATTTCCTAACTAATTGAAATAATTGTTATTACTAAAGCCATGGAATGTAGTCCAGAATCAAAAAAGATCTCAAATGAGTTCTTATGAAAAAGAGAACTTAGCCACATTCTTTCCTGTCTGGTTATCTTCACAGTAAATTGAGCACAGGCAGGATTTTTCTAGTAAAACCTAAGCTGACTGACGAGTAATTAAAGTAGTTTTGTTTCATTTAGTTTTAAATTGTAAGGGATTTATTCTTCTGCAGTTAAGTATCTGAATAGGAAAGATATATTATTCTTATGAATTTGGTAGCATTGATTGAGTAGTTATTGTGTGCAAAACAATGTGCTAGATGCTGAAAGAGTATTCTTTTTCATCACTTTGTATTTTGAAGCATTTCGCATATTGATGTTTCTATAGTAAGTTCCTGTCCTTATGGAGCTTACATTCTAGTGAGAGAGGGAGAAAAAAGATAAAAATAATAACAATAAGTCATAGTGTGTACTATGAAGCACACAGACTAACAGCTGAGATGGTGACCAACAATGAGACCTACCTTAGGTACAGTGGCCAGAGAAGTCTTCCCCAAGGATGGAATTGATATGCTGAGACCTAGAGGATGAGAAGAGGCTGCTATACAAAGAGTGTGTAGAAGCTCATCTTAGTGTCATCGAGTACAAACTGTGGGACTTTGGGAAATTTATTTAACCTCTCTGTCTTTGTTTCCTCAGCTGTAAAATGTGAAGCACAATAGTACCTACTCCATACTGCTTTTGTGAGGATTAAATGTGTGCATATACAGAGGGTACTTAGAACAGTGCCTAGCATGTAGCAAGAGCAAAATAAATACTAGTTATTCTTACTATTCCAAAAAGAATAGTGCAAAATCCTGAGGCAGGAAAGAGTTTTGGCAGATTAATTAAACTGAGATAAGACTAGTGTGGCTAGAGCAGAGTAGGCAAAGAGCTGAGTAGCACAAGATGAGATTAGAAACATAGGGTCAGATCACTCAGGGCCTTGTGGTTCATAGTAAAGAGTTTGGATTTTTTTCTTAGTGAAAAGGGAAGTCACTGAAGAATTTAAGCAGGAGATTGATGTTACTGGATTTATGTGGGGTATTTTTAAGATTTATTTTTTTTAAATTTATTTTTGGTCTGTGATGGGTTTTTGTTGCTGAGCGCAGGCTTTCTCTAGTTGCAGTGAGTGGGGGCTACTCTTCATTGGGTTCACGAGCTTCTCATTGTGGCTTCTCTTGTTGCGAAGCACGGGCTCTAGGCATGCGGGCTTCAGTAGTTGCGGCACGCGGGCTCAGTAGTTGTGGCTCGCAGGCTCTAGAGCGCAGGCTCAGTAGTTGTGGCGCATGGGCTTCGCTGTTCCGCGGCATGTGGGATTTTCCTGGACCAGGGATCGAACCAGTGTCCCCTGCATTGGCGGGCAGATTCTTATCCACTGCACCACTGGGGAAGTCCCTGGATTTGTGTTTTAAGATGATCACTTCACCTGCTGTGTGGAGAATAGATTGGAGGAGGTAAGTGTAGACACAGAGTGACCAGACAGGAGGGTGTTGTACAGTAGTCAGGGTGGGACATGATGGTGGCTAAGCTAAGGTGGAAAGAGTGGAAAAGATATACTTTGGAGACACTTGGCAGTATTTGTGAATTAATCGAATTGGGGGAAATGAGAAAAAAGTGGGAAGATCAAGGCAGGGCTGCCACATACAGTTGTATAGGATGTTCACTGACTAAGTGTCCCTAGCTGACAAGGGCACATGGAAGCTGACATCCAGCACACACTTAGTTCACAAAGTCCTGTCCCCTGGCATGGAGCTACGTGTATTTTCAAGGAGTGCCTTTTTTCTGATTTCTACAAAGGAAGTACATAGCTGGAAGCAGTCTCACCTTTAATTCTGGCTTGGGTAAGAGGTAAATGATGTTGCCGCTGACAGAAATTCATTTTCCGTAATAGTTATAAGACTATTCAGATTTTCCTATTTTTTCTCTTTCTTTACTTTTAGCGAATTATATTTTCCTAGGAATCTGTCCATTCCATCTAAATTTTTGGATTTATTGACAAAGTTGTTACTAATAATGATGATAACGATATTCTGGGTTTGTTTGTTTGTTTGTTTTTGCGATACTCGGGCCTCTCACTGCTGCGGCCTCTCCCGCCGCGGAGCACAGGCTCCGGACGCGCAGGCTCAGCGGCCATGGCTCACGGGCCCAAGCCGCTCCACGGCATGTAGGATCTTCCCGGACCGAGGCACGAACCCATGTCCCCTGCATGGGCAGGTGGACTCTCAACCACTGCGCCACCAGGGAAGCCTGATATTCTCTTATTATCCCTTTAAAATCTGCATTTGTATCTTCTCTCTTTTTCATGGTCGGCCTAGTCAGAGGCTTATCTCAAAGAACCAGCTTTCGGGCATGACTGTTATTTGTACAAGGTTTCTTTTGGGGGTGATGAGAATGTTCTGAAATTAAATATTGGTGATGGTTGTGCAACTGTGAATATACTAAAAACCACTGACTTGTTCATGTTAAAAGGATGAATTGTATGCATTTGAATTATATATAATACATTTGTTATTTTATGTATATGAATATACATTTGTCGTTTTATATATATGTATACAAACTAACACAACCAGTGTAACCTGTATAAGTATCAGTGAAATTTATAATACTTGCCTACATCAAGGCTCCAGTAGTATTGCTTGTCTTAGTTTTTGTACACTGTAATATTCTTTATTTCACATAGCTGTTGACAAATTAACCTCCTTTAGTATTGTCAGGAAGGTAAGATTCACTAATATACGATTTCTTTAAAACCTTCAAATTTTAAATAACTAATAGTTTCCAGAGGATACTGGTACATGTTCTATCCATAGAGACCAAATGAATCTAAGGAAAGTAGGTCACAGAGCACAATCTAATTCAAACTTGGCACTAATTGATGCAATGTTTTTTCTTCACATAATCATGATGTTCTAATCATTCTATGATTTTGACCTTTAAGTCAGTGGGTAGTCTATTATTACTTGGTAGCTGCTGAATCCAGAGTCAACATTTTGGAAGCTAAAGAATGCCCATCTTCTTTCAAAATCATTTGGCTTACAAAAAGCTGAGCCCAGCTAAAAACTCTTGCCAAGGTTTAGTTATTTCATGCATGTGAACTAAACAACAAACAGAATACAATTAGCAGAGGATTAAAAAAAAATAGAGAATACACTTCTTTTCTAACATATTAAAAACATTAAATACATTAAAACATTTAAAAAGAAATTACCTTCAAGCATATTATAACCTTTTTAAAATTAATTTTATTTTATTATTTATTTTTATTATTTATTTTTGGCTGTGTTGGGTCTTCGTTGCTGCACGCAGCTCCGTGTACTTCATTGCAGTGCATGGGCTTCTCATTGCTGTGGCTTGTCTTTGTGGCTGAGAACAAGCTCTAGGTGATGGGCTTCAGTAGTTGTGGCACGTGGGGTCAGTAGTCGCGGCTCGCCGGCTCTAGAGTGCAGGCTCAGTAGTTGTGGCACATAGGCTTAGTGGCTCTGCGGCATGTGGGATCTTCCCAAACCCGGGCTCGAACCCGTGTCCCCTGCATTGGCAGGTGTATTCTTAACCACTGCGCCACCAGGGAAGTCCCAAGCATATTATAATCTTAAGAAATTATAGATCAGATTTTCCTATTTCTCAAAATGTTATTCTTCCTTTTTTCTATAGATAGAGGCCAAAATAAAATTTTAGTCAAGTTAGAAATTTTAAATTTTAAAAATTATCAAATGACAGAATATCTTTCCTATCTCCAGGATACAATTAAGATAGATTCCTTGCTTCTCAAAGGTATATAATCCATAGATTTAAAAGGAAAAGATGTCATCAGAGATTGGCACAACATTGTATATCAACTATACTTCAATTAAAAAAGAAAAGAAAACATTTTTAAAAAGGAAAAGTGGAAAAATTACCTATGGTTCTAATTTAATATCTTTTGCAAAAGTGTGTGTATGTCCTTTTCTGATTTTTTGTAAGAGTAAAGTCAAGCATAGTTTCCTCTCTAACAGGAGCAAGTATTCATTTATATTAACAATAGAGTGTTCAAGTAATTTTTAAATATTGTCAGCTTTTCTAGGATATTTATCACCTTTCCATCACATCCAAAGTTGAATCTTAACAAACGATTCAAGAAACATAAAATACCAGGAGAAGGTTAGTGGTATATATAAAAACCTTTAAGAAAGGTGATTTGAAGTCTTAACTCTTAACTCTAAACTAATGTAATTTCCCCTTTACTGAGGAATATGCAGCTTCTGTATAGTGATTTACTTAGTATAGTAATAAATTGCTTCTTTGGAAAACTAGATACACAACTCTAAAATGGTATCCATGGACTATAAGGTTCTTTTTTTGAGGTATAGTTGATGTATAGTATTATATAAGTTTCACGTGTACAACACAGTGATTCACAATTTTTAAAGGTCATACTCCATTTATAGTTATTATAAAATTTGGCTATATGCCCTATGTTGTATAATATATCCTTGTAGCTTTTTAATTTTATGCATAGTAGTTCAGACTATACTGTTCTTAACAATTAACAATTTAACAGCTTCTGCCTATGAGAAATGAAAATAATTAAGTGCAAATGATTTAAAATGCAGGTGCATGTCGAGGAATGGAAACCCAAAATGATAAATACAATTTTAGATTCGACAATCCATGTTCTTGATGAAAGAGGAAGGAGATATGGGGATATATGTATATGTATAGCTGATTCACTTTGTTATAAAGCAGAAACTAACACACCATTGTAAAGCAATTATACTCCAATAAAGATGTTAAAAAAAATTCCATGTTCTTTAAATAACCTTTGCTGTGAGAAGTTAAGATACTGTGAGAAAATGGAAGTGTGAAAAAATGGTTTATTAAATATTCATTCTTGAACCTCAAGGCATCTGCTTTCATGCATTCAATGATGCATTAAAAAAACTTTAAAATTACACCCAAAAGAAAATCCTTCTGCCTCATAACTGACAGGTGATTTATATATCTGTTTTATAAAAAATTCCTACAAATTAGTAAGGAAATATATACAAATCAATAGAATAATGGGTTTGGGGTATAAAAGGCAATTCACCAACAAAGTACAAATACATAATAAACATATGAAACAATGTTGAACTTCACCAGTTAAAACATATAAATTAAAATAAATATGATTTTTTCTAATCAGATTAGAAAAATTTAAAAGATTGATATCAATAACTTTTGGATAGTATGAAGTGTGGGGAAATGAGCTTTACATTTTTGATGGAAATATAATTTGTAAAAACTTTTGGAGGATAATGGAATTTTCCTTATTAAAATCTGAAAAGTACATACCCTGTTACCTAGTGATCCCACTTCTAGGAATCCATCCTATAGATATGGTTTCATGAGAATGTAAAAATAAAATAGAACATGGTCATTACAACATTGTTAGTAATAGCAAAAATTTAGGAACAGCTTATGTATCTGTTGATAAGTGAATGGTTCAATGAATGAAGGGGTAAACATAAAAATTGCAGCCATTTCAAAGGGCACTGATAGGATTTCCAACGTCCTGGCAATGTTCTTTTTCTCAACCTGAGTAATGGATGTCTGGATGCTCACTATGCATATATTTGTTTGCATATATAATTGTACATGTTTCTACATGCTTCTGAATTTTCACCAAAAAATGAAAAGGAAAGAATGAGGATAAATCTATATGTATTAATATAGTAAGATGTATGGGATATATTAAGAAAAAACATGAGACCATAAAGACCATTAGACATGGTATAATCCTTATTTTATGAGAAAAAATGTACCATGTATGCATGCATATGGACATGTCACCATTCTTATATAGTATATAAAAAAACATGGAGAATATGTAGCAAACCTCTGGAGAATGGGATTTAAGGATGCTTTTGGGAGAAATAGAGTGACATTGGAGAGATTTCATACCTTTCCTAAAATATATTTTTGGTGGTATATACGTATATATATGTAACACATATATTTACTTTTATGTGTTTTAATTGACAAAAAAAAAAACTTGTCCAAGACAGTTTAGCAATAAAAGCAAATTAAAAGAGACCAAATTTGAATATGTTCCAATAAATATTTATCCAGCAATAGAAAGTGAATTATATAGTAAATCAAGTGTTTTATGAGCAAATAATAAAAATTGTCCCATATGCTTGATGAGAGATAGTTTATAGAAAAGTTTAAGACACTGTGATTAAACTTATGCTTCTCACATTGTAGCTAGAGAAATGAAATTATTGTATCAACTACAGCTGATCCATTTTTATATAAAACTTGTAATAAATCTAAATTCAACTAATGTTTTAGAAATAATACATTAAAATTTTCCCAAAATAGTAATAAGATACTTATTTAATTCTAATTAAGTTCTAGGCATGATTCTAAGTGTTTTATATGTATTAATTCACTTAATTATTACAACCAATTATTATAATTATGTATATTTTATAGATGAGATACAGAGAGGTTAAGTAACTTGACAGAGGTCACACAGCTTGTAAGTGGGAACAGGATTCAAACCCAAGTATTTTGATTCTAGTTTTCCACTATTCTATACTGGATCTCAAGGAATTTCAGCTAAAACCTAATATTCATTATCTTTTTTCTTTTTTTAAATTTATTTATTTTTATTTATTTATTTTTGGCTGTGTTGGGTCTTCGTTTCTGTGCGAGGGCTTTCTCTAGTTGTGGCGAGCGGGGGCCACTCTTCATCGCGGTGCGTGGCCCTCTCACTGTCGCTGCCTCACTTGTTGCGGAGCACAGGCTCCAGACGCGCAGCCTCAGTAGTTGTGGCTCATGGGCCCAGTTGCCCCGTGGCATGTGGGATCTTCACAGACCAGGTCTCGAACCCGTGTCACCTTCATTGGCAGGCAGATTCTCAACCACTGCAGCGCCAGGGAAGCCCCTAATATTCATTATTAAATGATGTATTGTAACATTAAAGTATATTTTGTGCCTACCCCCCGCAAGATACATGAAAACATTTTGAAAAATATATAACATTATAAAATTAAAAATATTATAAATGTTATTATATATATAACATTATAAAAATTAAAATATTATGATTGTAAAGCTTTAGTTATTACCTCCCTCTCCATAAGTCAAAGATTCTTATGCTTTGAACCTACAGTAGATTACATGAAATGTTACATTTGTCAAGAAGAAGTTTATTTTTGAAGGAAATAGTATATAATTTTGAGAAACTGATCAGAACTAACTTTCTTGTTTACTTCATAGACTAATATGAATTGCCCCATCAGTTGTGTTTATACATTCTAGTGCCAAGGAACTATAGAGCTATTTAAGTCAGAGTTTATCTATTAAGATTTATTCTGTGTTAATAGATAAAATTTTGAGAGTAAATGAGAGTGTACAGTCCTTTTTTTTCCCAGCAAATTAAAATTCACTTTAGAAGACGAAAGCCATTTAAAAAAAATTCTAGAGAACAATTACAACATTGTACATAAGAAGGATTAGAATGAGTGTCATAAGATACATGAGATATACAACAATTCAGAGAAGGTAGAAACTTTGGGGATATGAAATAATTGCAGGAGTTTTTATGCCTAATGAAGCTGGGTCTGCAAGGAAGGGAAAGAATCAAGGGTTCATAAAAGAGGATACTTTACTTTCTGTTTTTAATAAATTAAATATAATTATGGTTTTATTTTACCTACTTTGTTAGAACTGTTGAAAAATCACTATAATTATGGAGGTACATTTTGAAAATATATCTTATAATACTCAGTAAAATGGTTGCTAGCTTTTTAAAACTATTCATGTGATAATATTTGAAAAAACTGTTCTTCCTTTTCTTCAATCCAAGCCAATTAAATGATGAGAATCCCTTGCTTTGTAATTCTTTTAGCATTAATTACTAGTACTTAATTACTGTTTCTCTGACTTTAGACAAGCCCAAACAAGCATATAGATCATTTGATTACTAGTTATTATACATACACTTTACTAGTAAGAAATGTAGAGGTCATTGATTGGTCCAAGGTTATCTGGTAACATTCAGGACTTCTAACATATTTCAAAACTTTACTATACTCAGGTTATCATAGCATGGAAATATGAAAGTGAAAACACTAGGAATCTGGACCCTCAAATGAGCAGTGGGATGTAGAAAAAGAGTAGGGGACTACAATGAGTTACATCTCCCAGTTCCCTAAAAAGCAAATGTAATTTATACCAGGAAAAGTCATTTAAGTAAAGTACTACATATGGTAGAAGGGGAAAAGGAAGTTGTATAAGAATTGACTATTGGGACTTCCGTGGTGGCGCAGTGGTTTATGAATCTGCCTGCCAATGCAGGGGACACGGGCTCGAGCCCTGGTCCGGGAAGATCCCACATGCTGGGGAGAAACTAAGCCCGTGCTCCACAACTACTGAGCCTGCGCTCTAGAGCCCACGAGCCACAACTACTGAGCCCGAGTGCTGCAACTACTGAAGCCTATGCACCTAGGGCCTGTGTTCCGCAACAAGAGAAGCCACCGCAATGAGAAACCCGCGCATGCTGAAGAAGAGTGGTCCCCACTCACCGCAACCAAAGAAAAGCCCCCGCACAGCAACAAAGACACAATGCAGCCAAAATTTAATTAATTAATTTTTTGAAAAAAGAATTGACTACTAAGGAAAGTTTAGTTAGAGGCAACTCTAATGATGGAACTGCAAGAAAGTGGTTTAAAAATATTTCCTTAAAAAAAATAATACAGTAAGTAATTTTATTATCCTTAATAAGTTCCCTGGGCCTTATTTATGTTTACCCAGAAATATTCTAGGTATACTTAAATTTACAGAGATTCTTAAAAGAACTCCCATCCTTCCCACTACATGGTGGGAAAAGAGTGGGTGTATATCATATTATGGGTAGGAAAGGGTAGGACAGGGCAATAGGTAGGTTTTAGTGCTAACAGACTGAGAACTGTCCCAGAATAAATGCCTGGAAGGAATCCAAACTTTCAGTAATCAACATTCAGTCCCTATCCCACACAAGCAAAAAGGAGTAAACTAAACAATAAGAACAGCAGACAAATCAAAAGAGAAACTATTAGAGACCCCCCAAAATGGTTTATTTTTAAAGTACATTGGAGAAGAGGTCAAGGTCAGATTATTTTAAAATACGGATTATCCTTCAGAGGATCTAAGGCTACACCAACAACAATATGGAGCAGTTACCTAAACAATTATATAGGAAGTGGAGGAAATATTGTTCACTAAGGTTGTCCGTATATGGGTTCCTCAGGAAACTGAATAATACTGAAATTTGGGTGCACTAGGGCATGAACCCAAATGCAAATTGCACACTAAAAAAATTCAGCTTCAACTAGCTAGGATGCTCAAATCAGCAATTGGGTTTTTTATGCATGTGGATTTTTCAATTAGGATTATATTGTTTTGGTCAGTGAAAGGACTGCTTGACTTTTTTTTTTTTTTAACATCTTCGTTGGAGTATAGTTGCTTTACAATGGTGTGTTAGTTTCTGCTTTATAACAAAGTGAATCAGCTATACATATACATATGTTCCCATATCTCCTCCCTCTTGTCTCTCCCTCCCACCCTCCGTATCTCACCCCTCCAGGCAGTCACAAAGCACTGAGCTGATCTCCCTGTGCTATGCAGCTGCTTCCCACTAGTTATCTATTTTACATTTGAGACTGGAAATGATACATCATTACCCATTAGCTAGGTCAAGAGTATAGGTAGCAATTAATACTACTGTTTTCTTGAAACAAGAGAGTGTTTTAAGTCAGATATATTTTTTCTACTCTTCCTTCCAATATCTCCTCCTTCTCAGAGGGAGAGAGAAACAGTACCTTTATTTAATACACAATAAATTCTTCTCTGATGCTCATGCACTTCTCTCGGTTGTGCACATGTGGATGTGAAAAGGACGCCCTGTCGTCTACAATGAAGATGAAAAAAATTATTTCTCAAACTTGGTTAATAAAATGCAAAATAATATACTTTATGATGAGGCTTTAAAAGACTGATGAACAATATGATAAAAAGCATAAAGAACTAGAACCCAGGAAATTAGTCCACTGTCTAGTTTTGTTACCTTGTGCAGATGACACTTTCTGGGGTTCAGTTTTGTCATATATGCACCTACTTTAAGAGTGCTTTTGAGGAACTAGATGAGATTAACATCTTGAAACAAATAACAGAACTGTATACAAAAACAGGCTATTATTGACTTGTATTCTATCTTATTACTTGTCAATTAGTATGTAAATGCAGTCTTTTACGAAGCACATTGGACCTAGAATCTGAATTGAAACTTCTCTGGTCCTTATTTTTTTAATCTATAAATAGGGAGTAATGCTGCATATGGTTTCTTTGATGAAATGCTATTGGTAGGGGCTGGTTATGTGTGGCAAATAATAAGCTTATAGGGACCATCTTAGAAATTCCAGATTCAATATCTGTATTAACTAAGATTAAGTTTGGGAGAAAATGACAGAAACAATAGCTTAATAAAAATGGGAATTTATTTTTGTCTCATAGAAATGTCCAGGAAGTTGTTCGTGACTGGCACAGTGACTCATGTCGCCAGGAACCCAGGATCCATGCATCTTGATGTTCTGAACTGCAAGGCTTCAACCTCATAGTCCAAGATGATAGCATCACATTCCAGAGGAGCAAACAGGAAAAGGGTCAGAGGACAAGAATAAAGGGGCCTACACCTCACTCTCTCCTGAAGAATGTTCATGAAAACTGCCACAAGACACTTCCTTTTGCATGCTACTGACCATGCCTGGTTGCAAGCTGGAAATGGAATGCCCACTGCAGATGGTCACAAATCTGAGCTTCTAGAACCTGGGAAAAACTACACGGGGATAACTACCAGTCTCTGCCATTTATCATTTAATTTATATAATTATTTCAGTTTAGAAACTTTTTCTTCTTGAATGAGTAGAAAGAGAATGGGCTAAGAAATATGTCAGAAAATTGAAATAAAGCTGCTCTGTGAATGTTTATTATTGTCTTCTTCTTTTTTTTAATTTATTTTATTTATTTTTGGCTGCGTTTGGTCTTCGCCGCCGCGCACAGGCCCTCTCCAGTTGCATCAAGCTGGAGCTACTCTTAACCTCGGCGCGCAGGCCCCCCACTGCGGTGGCTTCACCCGCTGTGGAGCACAGGCTGTAGGGCTCAGCAGTTGTGGCCCACAGGCTCAGCAGTTGCAGCGCACAGGCTCAGGTGCTCCGCGGCATGTGGGATCCTCCTGGACCAGGGCCCGAACCCGTGTCCCCCGCCCTGACAGGCGGACTCCCAACCACTGCACCACCAGGGAAGCCCCTATTATTGTCTTTTTAATTTTGAAAAGTAGTAAGCTCCAATAACTTTACAGGTTTAAAATGCTGATTATTTTTATCATTATGTAATAATTATTCCTATACTTCTAAATATCTAAAATGCTTATTTTTCTGTTTTCACATTGACCTAAAACATACTAAACAAAACTAAAAATAATGTAAACATAAATAACAAGAATATGAAAATTCTCAAAATATATTTTAAAAAAACCACTAAGGGGAGGCAGTATGAAATGTGGTAAGAACACAAGCCTTGTAAAGAAAGTCTTGAGATAGAAGCCCATCATTCACTCATTCATTCATAGCATCTATTGCTGTTATGTGTATGTTTCAGTTAGTGTGCATTAGGCATGGAATGTACAATTTACTTAGGAAGACAGGTATATAACCTACAATTTTATAAATAATAATTCAAATTACAATTGTGACAAGTAATTCTAAGTGAGAGTATAGGGTACTGTCAACATCTAAAAGCAAGATTCAGCAATTAAGCAGACAGGAAATTTTATATTTACTAGCTGGAAAACCTTCTACACTTAAAAGTTTAGATACATTATGTGAAAAAAAAGAAATTGCAAACTAGGGTGTGCATTATGATTTCATTTAAAATGTTGCACCTCAAAGTTTTAACAATATTATTATGTGGCTATAAATCCACAGAAAAAAATTGTAGGAATATACTCTGAACTATCAACAGAAGTTATCTCTAGTATTTTTATTAAATATTTTTATAATGATTAAATTGTTTGCTATGAGCATATGTATTTCTTTTGTGCTCAGAAAAAAATAACAAATAAAAATGTATTAAAAAAATAAAATTTACTCCAATTAAAAATAATAATAATAATACTGCATTGCACATTTGAAAGTTGCTAAGAGAGTAAACTGCAAAAGTTCTCATTAAAAATAATAAATAAATAAAATTAAATTTAAGGTTGTAAAACTGACTGCAGCATGAATCTGACACCTGGACATTGACCTGCATCTAGTAAATGCTCAGTGAAAGCTTTTATTACATTGGTAGAAAAACATTAACAAACAAACAAAAGAATAAATATTCTTCTATTTAAAAAGGGGTTTTACCATAATTCAAAAAGAGTCATGTACCACAATGTTCATTGCAGCTCTATTTACAATAGCCAGGACATCAAAGCAACCTAAGTGCCCACTGACAGATGAATGGATAAAGAAGATGTGGCACATATATACAATGGAATATTACTCAGCCATAAAAAGAAATGAAATTGAGTTATTTGTAGTGAGGTGGATGGACCTAGAGTCTGTCACACAGAATGAAGTAAGTCAGAAAGAGAAAAATAAATACTGTGTGCTAACACATATATATGGAATCTAAAAAAAAAAAAAGGTTCTGAAGAACCTAGGGGCAGGACAAGAATAAAGACACAGACGTAGAGAATGGACTTGAGGACATGGGGAGGGGGAAGGGTAAGCTGGGACGAAGTGAGAGAGTGGCATGGACATATGTACACTACCAAATGTAAAATAGCTAGCTAGTGGGAAGCAGCTGCATAGCACAGGGAGATCAGCTCTGTGCTTTGTGACCACTAGAGGGGTGGGATAGGGAAGGGGGGAGGGAGATGCAAGAGGGAGGGGATATGGGGATATATGAATATGTCCAGCTGGTTCACTTTGTTATAAAGCAGAAACTAACACACCGTTGTGGGGCAATTGTACTCCAATGAAGATAAATAAATGAGAGAAACAACGCGAGCCACAACTCCTGAAGCCCACGCGCCTAGAGCCTGTGCTCTGCAGCAAGAGAAGCCACCGCAATGAGAAGGCCACGCACCGCAACAAAGAGTAGCCCCCGCTCACCACAACTAGCGAAAGCCGGCATGCAGCAACGAAGACCCAACACAGCCAAAAATAAATAAATAAATAAAATTTTATGTATATTAAAAAAAGGGGTTTTAAAATATATTAACTAGTTTATTTCTTTCATAGTACAAATTCAAGATTTGGTATCCAACATTAAAGATAATTATATTTTTCCATTTACAAAACAATGAAAATAAATTCTGGTTTTCCTTAGTTTATAGGAATACTGAAGGAGTTAAAGTAGAGATGGTTTTGGCTCTCACAAAATAAACATACACACACTGAGTATTTAACAAAACACTGCTTAATGCTTTTGGGAAAATCTCCGTAAGAAATAGTTTACTAATTCAACAAATATAAACTGGGTACCTACTCTGTACCAGATCCAAAATGAAAAGGACATAGAACCTGCCTTCAAAATACTTTTGATTTAGTGATAGAGACAGATACATACATAACTTTCTAAATATATGACTAGAAAAATCAAATAACTATAGGCAATTTTTAGACATAGACGTAACTAACATGCTAGCACATGCACATTCTTCTATAGAGTGTCACAGAGTTATACACTTTACTATGAGGGAAGCCAAGGGCAAAGAGCTTCAGTGACTTCCTCTGTTGCAAAAACAATGAAAACACAGAAAAATAAATTTGAGTTGAGACAAGAAAGAGGAGAAAGACAGATTTTGCTCAAATGGCTCTCATACTTATAAAGTTTCATGGCTTTTGTTTAAAAAGTCACTTTCCAGTCTTTATGATCCTGAATTATGAAACAGTTTAGCTCCTGACAATGTAAACCATTGCAGAAAAAGTCCTTCTCATATCTCAGAAAAGTTCTGCTTTTCTTTTTTTGTCAGTTTTTCTAGTGGTGACTGTGGTAACAAAAGAAAGCCTTAGATTCTAGTGATAAGATGGAGTGGTTATTTTTCTTTCTCAGCAGCCAGCATGGGCATTTATATTGAGAGCTCACTAATAAGCATTTGTCATTATCAGTGTAATGAAACTCCTTTGTAATGGGTTTGGAGACAGAACTAGCTCTCACTGAGACATTCACTCATTCATCCAACCAACACTTTCTATCACCTACAATATCACTGGGCTCTGAGCTTAATAAATGAGGAAGCCATAGTCCAGGCCCTTGAATTTACATAGAGACTTACCCAACAGACAACAAATTTCCTATAACCTGACATTCTATGGTTGATAGAATCAACCATACTGTTAACCACATAGTCTTCATTTCTCCATTCATTTAATAAATATGTACTGAGCTCCTTCTAAGTACCAAGAATTGTGCTACACACAAAACAGTATGAAAAAACAGCCATGCCCTCTGTTCTAAAAGAACATATAGTCTGCCTGGGGCCGACTGAGGCAGAAATTGTTAGTTTCCTAAACAATTTCCATTCTCTCTTCTTCTCTAAAAGAAACCTGATTCTTGTACGGGGAGCAATATGTCCAGCCCCACAAAATGGGTGATGATTAGTTTAAACCCATGATTCCCAAACTGTGTGCCCAGTCTCCAAGGGTGCCAGAATAAATTCACTGGGTGCAGGGGAATAGCATATTTTAATTTTCAAGGGAAACGCAGTGGGACTCAACATCTGTTGGACAGCACGTACTACTAGCTTAGGGTACAGTTTTCATATGCGATCACTACATACCTTTAGACCATGCCATATCATTGCAAAACTGGATTTTCAGTGGTTGCTGTGACTAAAAAACAAAGAAAGTATGTCACGAAAAGCATGTAGAATGAGAAATGACACTATCCAATCTGACGCCAATGTTTGAGAAGCTATGGAATACCCCACAGGTAATACCCATTAACAACACATGGTTATTTAAGAATGAAAAAGGTATTACTTTTCTTTCAATTTATGTGCATAATTTATTCAAACAGCTACTAAGTTGTAAATAGAACTTTTACGTATTTCTTTTGGCACCATGAAAATATTTACTGAGATCCCAAGGGAGCTGTGAACCATGAAATTTTGGAAACCTTTGGTGAAAGCCAATCATGTAAATCCTGTTTCCTGTTTCCTCAGCTTCCTTGCATCTAGAGGTGACCATATGAGCCAATTCCAGCCTAAGCAGAAATCTGCTGGGGGTGAGGGAGGAAGGAAGGTGCTGAGAGAGCATTTACTTTCCTGATAAAAGGGGAAAATGACTAAGACTGCTAGTTGTCCTTCAAAAGTCCAATTCCTTTAGTCATAAAATCCTACAAGTTTTAGCTACAGACTACATGCTCCAGTCTCCTTTCCAGCTACATGTGACCAACTGACTAAGCTCTGGCCAAAGGTACAGGAGCAGAAGTGATACATGCAAATTCTGGAGCATACTCTAAAAAGGAATGGGTGTACCTTCTAGTTCTTTTCCCTTTCTTGTCAAGGCCCAGAGAATTTAAATAATTAGCCTCAAATACACATAGATAATATCAGTAGAACTCAGATAAGAATGTTAGGCCTCCTTATTTCTAATCCACTGTACTTTCTATATACTACACTCATTGGGGTCTTAGAAATCTCTGCTATAACTCTGTACACTATATTTGGTATGTTAGTATAACAAAGTCTCTTTGATACGATGCCATACTATTGATTCAAAATAATAACAGGATAAATTCACATTATTATAATGCATAAACCATAGCACCTCAGTTAATAAGCAAGATTTAGTTAGTGAGTCAACTGAGTTTCTTAACCTGAACAACATAGGACTGGACTCCAGCTCATGGTAGGTTATCTCTCCAAGGTGCAGATCACATGATACTTGCACAGTTCTATGACTAGAAGTAGCAAAGAGGTGGAGATTTAGCCATTGCTCCACGAATGAGAGTTTCTCTTAATTGAGATGGGAATATGAAAAAGCGACATAACGACAAATGGACATAAAGACAAAAGGATGGGGTGCAGGGACCTGGCTGGGCTACAGCGGGACGGCAGGCAGGGAGGCCATGGGCCCCGGGGCTGCCACCAAGGTTGTGACAAAGGATGCAGATGAGTGGAAAGAATCTGAGCAAAAAGAGGTTGATTACAGCAGCCTAAGAGTTCAAACAATGCAAATAAGTGAAAAGGAAGAAGATGAAAATGAAAAAAGAGGAAGACTTCCGGGAAGATGGCGGAAGAGTAAGATGCGGAGATTACCTTCCTCCCCACAGATACACCAGAAATACATCTACACGTGGAACAACTCCTACAGAACACCTACTGAACGCTGGCAGAAGACCTCAGACCTCCCAAAAGGCAAGAAACCCCCCACGTACCTGGGTAGGGCAAAAGAAAAAAATAAACAGAGACAAAAGGATAGGGACGGGTCCTGCACCAGCGGGAGGGAGCTGTGAAGGAGGAAAAGTGTCCACACACTAGGAAGCCCCTTCGCGGGCGGAGACTGCGGGTGGTGGAGGGGGGGAGCTTCGGAGCCGCGGAAGACAGCACAGCAACAGGGGTACGGAGGGCAAAGCGGAGAGATTCCAGCACAGAGGATCAGGGCCGACCGCCACTCACCAGCCAAGAGGCTTGTCTGCTCCCCCGCCGGGGCGGGCGGGGCTGGGAGCTGAGGCTCGGGCTTCAGTCGGAGCACCGGGAGAGGACTGGGGTTGGCGGCGTGAACACAGCCTGCAGGGCGTTAGTGCACCGCGGCTAGCCGGGAGGGAGTCCGGGGAAAAGTCTGGACCTGCCGAAGAGGCAAGAGACATTTTCTTCCCTCTTTGTTTCCTGGTGCGCGAGGACAGGGGATTAGGAACGCTGCTTAAAGGAGCTCCAGAGACGGGCGCGAGCCGCGGCTGAAAGTGCAGACCCCAGAGACAGACATGAGACGCTAGGGCCGCTGCTGCCGCCACCAAGAAGGCTGTGTGCGAACACAGGTCACTGTCCACGCCCCCCTTCCAGGGAGCCTGTGCAGCCCGCCACTGCCAGGGTCCCGGGATCCAGGGACAACTTCCCCAGGAGAACGCACGGCGCGCCTCAGGCTTGGCGCAATGTCACTCCGGCCTCTGCTGCCGCAGGCTCGCCCTGCACTCTGTGACCCTCCCTGCCCCCGGCCTGAGTGAGCCAGAGCCTCCGAATCAGCGGCTCCTTTAACCCTGTCCTGTCTGAGCAAAGAACAGATGCCCTCTGGCAACCTACACACACAGGCGTGTAGCAAGACAGGAACACAACCCCACCCATTAGCAGAGAGGCTGCCCAAAATCATAATAAGTCTACAGACACCCCAAAACACACCACCAGACGTGGACCTGCCCACCAGAAAGACAAGATCCAGCCTCATCCACCACAACACAGGCACTAGTACCCTCCACCAGGAAGCCTACACAACCCACTGAACCAACCTTAGCCACTGGGGACAGACACTAAAAACAACAGGAACTACGAACCTTCAGCCTGCAAAAAGGAGACCCCAAACACAGTAAGGTAAGCAAAATGAAAAGACAAAAACACACAGCAGATGAAGGAGCAAGATAAAAACCCACCAGACCTAACAAATGAAGAGGAAATAGGCAGTCTACCTGAAAAAGAATTCAGAATAATGATAGTAAAGATGATCCAAAATCTTGGAAATAGAATAGACAAAATGCAAGAAACATTTAACAAGGACCTAGAAGAACTAAAGATGAAACAAACAATGATGAACAACACAATAAATGAAATGAAAAATACTCTAGATGGAATCAATAGCAGAATAACTGAAGCAGAAGAACGGATAAGTGACCTGGAAGACAAAATAGTGGAAATAACTACTGCAGAGCAGAATAAAGAAAAAAGAATGAAAAGAACTGAGGACAGTCTCAGAGACCTCTGGGACAACATTAAATGCACCAACATTCGAATTATAGGGGTTCCAGAAGAAGAAGAGAAAAAGAAAGGGACTGAGAAAATATTTGAAGAGATTATAGTTGAAAACTTCCCTAATATGGGAAAGGAAATAGTTAATCAAGTCCAGGAAGCACAGAGAGTCCCATACAGGATAAATGCAAGGAGAAATACGCCAAGACACATATTAATCAAACTGTCAAAAATTAAATTCAAAGAAAGCATATTAAAAGCAGCAAGGGAAAAACAACGAATAACACACAAGGGAATCCCCATAAGGTTAACAGCTGATCTTTCAGCAGAAACTCTGCAAGCCAGAAGGCAGTGGCAGGACATATTGAAAGTGATGAAGGAGAAAAACCTGCAACCAAGATTACTCTACCCAGCAAGAATCTCATTCAGATTTGACGGAGAAATTAAAACCTTTACAGACAAGCAAAAGCTGAGAGAGCTCAGCACCACCAAACCAGCTCTACAACAACTGCTAAAGGAACTTCTCTAGGCAAGAAACACAAGAGAAGGAAAAGATCTACAAAAACGAACCCAAAACAATTAAGAAAATGGGAATGGGAACATACATATCGATAATTACCTTAAATGTAAATGGACTAAATGCTCCCACCAAAAGAGACAGATTGTCTTGATACCAAAACCAGACAAGGATGTCACAAAGAAAGAAAACTACAGGCCAATATCACTGATGAACATAGATGCAAAAATCCTCAACAAAATACTAGCAAACACAATCCAACAGCACATTAAATGGATCATACACCATGATCAAGTGGGGCTTATTCAAGGAATGAAAGGATTCTTCAATATATGCAAATCAATCAACATGATACACCATATTAACAAATTGAAGGAGAAAAACCATATGATCATCTCAATAGATGCAGAGAAAGCTTTTGACAAAATTCAACACCCATTTATGATAAAAACCCTGCAGAAAGTAGGCATAGAGGGAACTTTCCTCAACATAATAAAGGCCAAATATGACAAACCCACAGCCAACATCGTCCTCAATGGTGAAAAACTGAAAGCATTTCCACTAAGATCAGGAACAAGACAAGGTTGCCCACTCTCACCACTGTTATTCAACATAGTTTTGGAAGTTTTAGCCACAGCAATCAGAGAGTAAAAGGAAATAAAAGGAATCCAAATCGGAAAAGAAGAAGTAAAGCAGCTGTCACTGTTTGCAGATGACATGATACTATACATAGAGAATCCTAAAGATGCTACCAGAAAACTACTAGATCTAATCAATGAATTTGGTAAAGTAGCAGGATACAAAATTAATGCACAGAAATCTCTGGCATTCCTATATACTAATGATGAAAAATCTGAAACTGAAATCAAGAAAACACTCCCATTTACCATTGCAACAAAAAGAATAAAAGATCTAGGAATAAACCTACCTAAGGAGACAAAAGACCTGTATGCAGAAAATTATAAGACACTGATGAAAGAAATTAAAGATGATACAAATAGATGGAGAGATATACCATGTTCTTGGATTGGAAGAATCAACATTGTGAAAATGACTATACTACCCAAAGCAATCTACAGATTCAATGCAATCCCTATCAAACTACCACTGGCATTTTTCACAGAACTAGAACAACAAATTTCACAATTTGTATGGAAACACAAAAGACACCGAATAGCCAAAGCAGTCTTGAGAACGAAAAACGGAGCTGGAGGAATCAGGCTTCCTGACTTCAGACTATACTACAAAGCTACAGTAATCAAGACAATATGTTACTGGCACAAAAACAGGAACAGGATAGAAAGCCCAGAGATAAATCCACGCACATATGGTCACCTTATCTTTGATAAAGGAGGCAGGAATGTACAGTGGAGAAAGGACAGCCTCTTCAATAAGTGGTGCTGGGAAAACTGGACAGCTACATGTAAAAGTATGAGATTAGATTACTCCCTAACACCATACACAAAAATAAGCTCCAAATAGATTAAAGACCTAAATGTAAGCCTAGAAACTATCAAACTCTTAGAGGAAAACATAGGCAGAACACTCTATGACATAAATCACAGCAAGGTCCTTTTTGACCCACCTCCTAGAGAAATGGAAATAAAAACAAGAGTAAACAAATGGGACCTAATGAAACTTAAAAGCTTTTGCGCAGCAAAGGAAACCATAAAGAAGACCAAAAGACAACCCTCAGAATGGGAGAAAATATTTGCAAATGAAGCAACTGACAAAGGAGTAATCTCCAAAATTTATAAGCAGCTCATGCAGCTTAATAACAAAAAAACAAACAACCCAATCCAAAAATGGGCAGAAGACCTAAATAGACATTTCTCCAAAGAAGATATACAGACTGCCAACAAACACATGAAAGATTGCTCATCATCACTAATCATTAGAGAAATGCAAATCAAAACTACAATGAGATATCATCTCACACCAGTCAGAATGACCATCATCAAAAAGTCTACAAACAATAAATGCTGGAAAAGGTGTAGAAAAAAAGGAACCCTCTTGCACTGTTGGTGGGAATGCAAATTGATATAGCCACTATGGAGAACAGTATGGTGGTTCCTTAAGAAACTAAAAATAGAACTACCATATGACCTAACAATCCCACTACTGGGCATATACCCTGAGGAAATCATAATTCAAAAAGAGTCATGTACCAAAATGTTCATTGCAGCTCTATTTACAATAGCCCAGAGATGGAAACAACCTAGGTGTCCATCATCGGATGAATGGATAAAGAAGATGTGGCACATATATACAATGGAATATTACTCAGCCATAAAAAGAGACGAAATTGAGCTATTTGTAATGAGGTGGATAGACCTAGAGTCTGTCATACAACATGAAGTAAGTCAGAAAGAGAGAGAGAAATACCGTATGCTAACACATATATATGGAATTTAAGAAAAAAAATGTCATGAAAAACCTAGGGGTGAAACAGGAATAAAGACACAGACTTACTAGAGAATGGACTTGAGGATATGGGGAGGGGGAAGGGTAAACTGTGACAAAGCGAGAGAAAGGCATGGACATATATACACTACCAAACGTAAGGTAGATAGCTAGTGGGAAGCAGCCGCATAGCACAGGGAGATCAGCTTGGTGCTTTGTGACCGCCTGGAGGGGTGCGATAGGGAGGGTGGGAGGGAGGGAGACGCAAGCAGGAAGAGATATGGGAACATATGTATATATATAACTGATTCATTTTGTTGTGAAGCTGAAACTAACATACCATTGTAAAGCAATTATACTCCAATAAAGATGTTAAAATGAAAAGAAAAAAAGAAAGAAAATGAAAAAAGAGAAGATCCAGATGATAATCGGGAAGAAGGTAGAGGTGGTGGTGGTGATGTAGAAACATCTTCAGGTACCTGGAATAAAACAGCTCCTGTACAAACATCTCCTGCGCCAGTAGTTGTTACAGAAACCCCAGAACTGACAATGACTAGAGGCATGTATAGGCCTCTTGGGGTCAGGTTGACCACAGCAAGGAAAGCACCACAAGGACCACTAGAAATCTACAGTGATACACAGTTCCCATCCCCGCAGTCCACTGCCAAGCATGTAGAAAGCCAGAATAGGTATTTAAAATGAATGCTACCTGGAGTTAAATGACCACGTATGGCACATCCACATCTTATTTAGGGACATGAATTTTTTACAAAGTAAATAATATGGGAAGAAATGTAAATTACATCAAATGGAAATTTTTCAGGGTGGCTTTTAAATTAAGTCCCAGACTTTTTGCCTCTTTGAGAGCACAGCTGGCTTGAACTTAAACCTCCACTTTGACCTGTTCCTCAGCTCTGTCCTACAGTGATTCACCACACTCATCTTTATCTGATCCACTCCCATAAAGTAAAAGTGTGGAGAGGTCTTTGAATAATGAGTAGAACTTTACTTGAATGAGGAAATTGTTGTCCTTACTTTATGCATAAAGAAAGAGATATGTATTGTCTATTATTTGCTAAAAGTGAGTCTTAGAAGGAATCACCATGTCATTATACAGCTTGTTAACTTTCCAGTTGCCTTGAAGTCGGTCCCAAAATAGGTTTTCAGTTAATAGTATTCAGCAGATTTGCTACCACAGAAAATAGAAAGTAGCGCTTCAGTACAGTATTCTATATTTTCTGTTCAACTGAAGCCTTAAAAAATGGTTTTGATAAGGATTTATAAACCAGTTTCCCCCTCCTGTCCCTTCCTCAAGATTTTTCTAAGGGGTGGCTTTTTTTTTTAATTCAAGGAAGGATATTTTCAAAACAACCTAGTGAAGAAGAAATATTTACTGATCACATTTCTTTTCCCTTAGGGATAAAGAAATGGAGAAGAGCTTTGAAGTAGTAAGACACAAAACTAGAGGTAGGGATGAGGTTTCAAAAAACCAGGCCCTTAAACTTCAGCTAGACAACCAGCATGCTGTGCTTGAGAATCAGAAAAGCAGCCACACAGTACAATTAAGGAATGGTGTTTGCTAACCCTTCTAAGGTAACTAGACCACAGCTAACCACCACGGACAGCCATCCATCATCTACCTGATCTCTGCTGGATCTACAACAGATGCAGACCGCTCGGTATACGGGATCAGCCCTACTGCACTATGGAAGTTTAAAGTGTCACCACTGCTCTTTATGTGTATTGGATTTAGGGGGATTTTCATTGTTATATAAATGTGTGAACTAGATTCAGCAGTGTTCTTTCATAATTACTCTACAAATACAAAAAAAACAAAAACTGCAGCCAGTGGTCATTTCAAAATCTTTTTATGTTCAGATACTGAGCCTTCGTAAGGGTTGACTACCTCAGATTTGCTGCACTCATTGTGAACTTCATGTGGATCACAATGTCTGGATAAGAAGGTTACAGCTTTTAAGTGCTGATGAGAAACTTGAAACCAGCTCTCCTGGATTCCTATCAGAAATCCTGCAGAAAGTCAGCCATCTGGGTTCTGATCTGCTGTAAAAGATGAAGATTTAAGTGACCTTAATTAACCTGTCCTGTGCCCCATCCATAAGGAATACTCTGTAGTACACCATGGCTGTATTAGACTTTCTGGAACATGCTGCTCTCAAAAGAACTGATGTGTCCAGATAATCTGTGTAGGGCTGTGATTTATAATTTAAACTTTGGGTTGTATTCTGAGGTAAACACAAATTAAATTCAACCAAACTCGGGTCACCAAGTGGGAAAGTGGGGGGGGGCATAATCTTATTTCTTTTAGTAATTTTTTATTCGGGTAGTGCTCTTTCTGTGTTCCATATTAAGGATTTTTTTGGTTTTGGGGTTTTTTTTTTGCTTTGACTTGGAATAGTTCTTTGACAGAGCATATTGCTTGGCTAAGTAACCTGAAACATGCATTAGAATTGTGAAATGTCTCATGAATATGTCAATCCCTAAAGTAGAAACAAATGGCCTTTGATGTAAAGGGCAGTAGATGCAGGGGGCTCTACTTCAGGTGATGCGGAAGCCTCCTCTAATCAGGTCTAAGTTGTATAGTAAACTGTGGTGGAAAGAGTATGGTTTCTGCTCAGGCCAAGGGAGTCACGGATGTGTCCTTATAAATTCAAGGCAGTGAGAGCAGAGCCTCAACCTAAAACCCACTGAAGTTTCATGGATCTTGCATGATCTCTGACAAGAATTCCAGATGCACTTGTGCCCAAATGTTTAAGGTGTTAGACATTCTGTAGATGCAGTGATTGTCCCAGCCTAGCTCTGTCATCAACCTTCTGGTGTGTCTTTTTACATTATTCATTTGGAGAGTCGGGGCAAAAGACAGGTGAGGTAGCCCTTCTGTTTTTAATAATTACAGCTTAAACTATACAGTAATTTTTAGTCCTGAAAAAGGACATCAGGACGCTACCCAGGATTACTGAAAAGTCTTTCCATCTAATGAGATAGTCTGGTAATTTTCTAGTTTTGTATCTTCGGTTTAATAGAAATATTTCAAAGTGGCATGTGACCACTTGATGCAGAGTCTGGGTTTCTCTATAATAAAATCCCTTTGCCAAGTGTAAGAGTTGCAGACTTGCTACTGGCAAGAGTGAAGCAAATGGGTGAGTAAAACTATCCTGATGCAGGAGCATTTTCCTCTAGGAGCTCAGAGTTGATAAAAGTGTCGATGCAGGAATCACACTCCTAGGAGGGTTACAGAGTCATCTGACAGGACCTGCGAACCATATCTGGGCAATAACGTTGGCATTATTTGAAGGCAGGCAGGATGTCTACGTTCTGATGTACTTGGGTACTTGCTGAGCCAGCCAAGGAGAGGTTGGATGATTGAGAAACAAAGGATTCTTGGTTAATCTGAAGAGTTCATTTGGGAATTAAAAATCTTTTAACAAATAATCTCTTCGACCTTGAGCCACATATTTCCCCTGAAAAGTATGCATTTTTTCCAGCAAAATTTTGTTGGGGGTTACATTATTAAGGAAAGAACTGAGATGAATATCTGGAAATGTTACTTAATGGAACAGATATCTGAAGACCTGCAGGAGATTTAAAAATTCCAACCCTTGATACAACTTTTTAAAAGATTGTGAAATTATCAAAATGCACATGAATCAAGTTTTAATATGCTGTATGATGGGTGGATGAGGCTGTCCATTGTAACATTTCTTTCTCTGAATTCTCAGGCATGGTTTGGCAGTGCAAAAACTCTGTAACATTAACAAAGTCAATAAAAAGTAAATACATGGGAAAAAAAGACAAAAGATTACTTAAGGACGGACATGAATCAAAAGATTATAAAATAGCAAAAGAATTCATAAAAAGCTGAGCAAGGGCTAAGACATCACATCTGAGACAGTTGACTTTGTAACTAAGTTACTGGGAGTTGTATAAGAAAACATCAAAAGGGATTTCAAAGCACAATAAAATTTATTTCTTTACAAACACGTAACAATATTTCTTCTGACATCTGCCATGCTCAGAGTCACACTACATCCAAAATTATTTAATCCTCCAGAAATACATAAAAGAATGGTTGAATCTCTAAGAAGATGATAATGACCAATGATGTCTACAGTGCACACCTATGTACTCCAAGCCACAGGATTTCAGACAGGACTGTACAGTGTTTTCAAAGCCATAGTTACTGAGCTAAAATTTTGTGATGATTCAGAGATCCTCACATTTCATGGCACTGTCCTGGATGGCTTCTCCCAAGAGACCTTCATACCCATGTGTTTTGGCCATACCAATATGATGAGCATCACATTCTTTCAGTGCGTATATCACAGCTTCATCGCAATAACCACCCTTAGGGTGTACCTAGGAAAACAAGAAAAGGAAGATGATGATCACTAATATTTTAGGAGGGTTACATTTTTACTATTGTTTCCCATTAACTTTGGGTCCCTAATGTCATGTGGATGACTTCTTTGTGTAATTAAAATCTTTTTAAAACATGAAGTTGAAAATGAACATATGGTAAGTTTATTTAACATGTAACTGAAAAAAAAGGGACATCTGGGGACTTCCCTGGTGGTGCAGTGGTTAAGAATCTGCCTGCCAATGCACGAGACACGAGTTCAATCCCCAATGCATGGGACACGGGTTCAATCCCTGGTCCGGGAAGATCCCACATGTCATGGAACAACTAAGCCCATGTGTCACAATTACTGAGCCTGCACTCTGGAGCCCATGAGCCAACATTACTGAGCCCATGTGCTGCAACTACAGAAGTGTGTGTGCCTAGAGCCCGTGCTGCACAACAAGAGAAGACCTGCAATGAGAAACCTGCACCCTGCAACAAAAATTAGCCCCTGCTTGCCGCTAGTAGAGAAAGCCTGCACATAGCAATGAAGATCCAATGCAGCCAAAAATAATTTTTTTAACTAAATAAATAATGGGGAACATCCTGCCTGTATCCAAGTAAGGTAAATATACAAAGAAAATAGACATCAGACTCAATGGAAATGTAGGAGAAATACAAAGATGTAATTAAAAGAGACACTTTACCATACTACCCAAGGCAATTTACAGATTCAATGCAATCCCTATCAAATTACCAATGGTATTTTTCACAGAACTGGAACAAAAAAATTTTTAATTTGTACAAAACCACAAGAGAACCCCAAATAGTCAAAACAATCTTGAGAAAGAAGAATGGAGTTGGATGAATCACACGCCCTGACTTCAAACTATACTACAAAGCTACAGTAATCAAAACAGTATGGTACTGATACAAAATCAGAAATATAGATCAGTGGAACAGGCTAGAAAGCCCAGAAATAAACTCACACACCTATGGTCAATTAATCTATAACAAAGAAGGAAAGAATATAAAATGGATAAAAAACAGTCTCTTCAATAAGCGGTGCTGGGAAAATTGGACAACTACGTGTAAAAGAATGAAATTAGAATATTTTCTAACATCATATACAAAAATAAACTCAAGATGGATTAAAGAACTAAATGTAAGACTACTATAAACCTCTTAGAGGAAAATATAGGCAGAACACTCTTTGACATAAATCGCAGCAATTTTTTTTGGATCCATCTCCTAGAGTAATGGAAATAAAAACAAACAAACTAAGTAACTAACAAAAATAAATGGGACCTAATTAAACTTGAAAGCTTTTTCTCAGCAAAGGAAACCATAAACAAAGTGAAAAGGCAACTATGGACTGGGAGAAAATATTTGCAAGCTATGCTACTGACAAGGGATTAATTTCCAAAATATACAAAGAGCTCATAAGCTTAATTTAAAAAAAAAAGATAACCTAATCAAAAAATAGGCAGAAGACCTGAATAGACATTTCTCCAAAGAAAACATACAGGTGGCCAACAGGCACATGAAAAGATGCTCAATATCATGAATTATTAGAGAAATGCAAATCAAAACTGCAATGAAGTATCAGCTCATACTAGTCAGAATGCCCAACATTAAAAAGTCTACACATAATGATGCTGGAGAGAGTATGGAGAAAAAGAAACCCTCCTACATTGTTGGTGGGACTGTAAATTGGTACAGCCACTATGGAGAACAGTATGGAAGTTACTTAAAAAACTAATAGAGGTATTATATGATCCTGCAATCCTACTCCTGATTATATATCTGGAGAAAACTCTAATTCGAAAAGATACACCTCAATGTTCATAGCAGCACTATTTACAATAGCCAAGACATGGAAGCAACCTAAGTGTCCATCAACAGATGAATGGATAAAGAGGATGTGTTATATATGCACAGTGGAATATTACTCAGCCATAAAAAAGAATGAAATAATGCCATTTGCAGCAACATGGAGGGACCTAGAGATTATCATATTAAGTAAAGTCAGACAGAGAAAGACAAATATCATATGATATCACTTATATGTGGAATCTTAAAAAAATTATATAAATGAACTTATTTATGAAATAGAAATAGACTTACCAAAATAAAACACAAATTTTGGTTACCAGAGTGGATAGTGGCAGGGGGAATAAATTAGAAGTTTGGGATTAACATATACACATTACTATGTGTAAAATAGATAAACAACAAAGACCTACTGTATAATACATGGAACTATATTCAGTGTCTTGTAATAACCTATAATTGCAAAGAATATGAAGAATATATATATACACATATATTATTATTATGTACATATATACATATACATATATGTATATATATATATAACTGAATCACTTTACTGTACACCTGAAGCTAACTTAACATTATAAATTAACTATCCTTCAATTTTTAAAAATGGTTAAAAAAAAAGACACTTTAAGTGAAAAGTACTTTATTTCACTTGTTTAGGTTATAATAGACTTAATGACTCATTTCTGAAAATGGCATAATATATACACTCATTTTCATAAACTGAAGCAATCCTACTAGAACAAAAGGAATTCTTAGTGAAGAAATGAAGAAAAGTTTGATAACTAGGCTAAACATCAAGGGTGCTAAGAAGCTGGAAATCTGATCTACTGAATCCTACCACTAATTTTCTGTCCCCTTTGAGTTCCCATTTTCTTTCCAATTCTGTGAATGGACCTAGACATACTAACACTTCCTACATTTTGAAAGATTAAGGGGACTCAAGAAAATACCTTCATTTATTCACTCAAAAATTGTTTTGTAGTAGTTTGTTTTTTGGTTTTGATGCCTTTCTTTAGGCCTGCTAAAATGTCATGCACCAAGTGGCATTCAGTATTTGCCAAATAACATAAAAGATGAGTTTGAACATAAAATGGAGGGGAAGAAACCTCTATTTAATGATCAAAGAAAGAAATGAGTACAGCAGCAAAAAATCTTTACTTGTAAATACTGATCCATATTATTAATAATTACTATTAACCTATAATAAGAACCCAGGTAATATAATTTAGTATCAAGAATAAGACAATTATATAAATAATTATAAAATATGACAGAATACAGGAAGTGAGCATGTATTACAAGGTTTAATGAGAAATGAGATATGGGACTCACTGACCAAAATGTTCCATCCTTTAACTTTTATCACTATCTTTTTTCTTCAGTCTCATCCGAGTCTCCAAGCATTGTTTCTTCCACTCCCTCCCTGTTTTTCTCTACCTTCTCTCCTTTCTTCAGTTCCAATCCATTTTAGAGCCCCTGTGTTATTAATCCCTTTTTTGCTAATATCTCAATTTCTCCTATTCAATTATTCATGTTACATCCATTTGGCTATCCATACTGGCCTTCCCTCAGTTCTTCAAAAGTGCCATGCTCATTCCCACTTCATGGCCTTTGCATATGTTGTTTGCTCTGCCTAGAACACTCTTTCATGTCCCCAAATTCCTTTAATCCCCTCCCACTTTGCCTAGCTAGTTCTTCATTCTCCAGATATCTTTCTGCACCTCATCCCAGGGAAACCATACTTGACTCTCAGTTTAAGTTACACCCTTTTAAACATGCTGTACAGACCCTTGTAAAACCCTTGACACCTGAAATTAGTTATCAAGTCTTCTTTTATGTTAGATTATAACCTCCACTAGGGTGGGTTCCAATTCTGTCCCAGTCATTGCTAAATCCCCAGCGCTGTTTTCTCATTTGATACACCTAAGACATTTGATAAATATTTGTTCCATGAATCAATAAACAAGAGGAGAAAGAAACCCTATACATTCAGTTGGAATGATCACTCAAGGATTTATGGTGGAGGAAGCCTTGTGAGATAGGCTTTGAAAATGGACACAATAGTGAGAGGCTGCGGAAATAGTTGGTGCTGAGGTTTGGAGACAAGAGAGCTGGAGGGTGCTTGGGGAAGAGTAGACAGTTCAGTTTGGCTGTAGAGTATGGACCATATAGGAGAGTAGGAAAAGATTACATTGGAAAGGAAGGTCAACATAATATGGTGGAGGAAGGCCTGTCTTGAAAATAAATACTTAATTTTGTATTTGCTGATGAGACAATGAAGGAATTGGCTACATAGGCTAAATGAAAAGGGAAAAAGAATGAATGGAGGAAACTTGTTCTGATCTAAGCGACAGTCCAGCAAAAAGTAAAAAAAAAATGGACAGCTGACTGCAGAACATAAAAGAAAAACCAGTAATCAAAAGAATTATACGGGGCTTGCCTTGTGGCACAGTGGTTAAGAATCCGCCTGCCAATGCACAGGACACGGTTTGAGCCCTGGTCTGGGAAGATCGCACGTGCTGCGGAGCAACTAAGCCCGTGCACCACAACTACTGAGCCTGCGCTCTAGAGCCCACGGGCCACAACTACTGAAGCCCATGCGCCTAGAGCCTGTGCTCTGCAACAAGAGAAGCCACCGCAATGAGAAGCCCATGCATCACAAAGAAGAATGGCCCCCGGCTCACCGCAGCTAGAGAAAGCCTGCGCGCAGCAACAAAATCCCAACGCAGCCAAAAATAAATAAATAAAATAAAAATAAAAAAAAGAATTGTATGTATAAGGTGTATTCTGTGGAGAAAGACTAAAATGTTTAACCAAAGTATTTGGGAGGAGATAAGAAAAAGAGATAAGCCAGTGTGCTTCCTGAGGTTTCTATAAGAGTAACTGGAAAAATGGTGAAGCCAGGAAAATTAGGATAATCTGGCTTTAGGGATGGTGAGGGAGGGAAATGCTGAGTTTATTTTGTAACATTATTGAGCTGGATTTTTTAAAAACTTGCCTAGAATACCGTAGTCTTAGAGTGAACACTGTAGATCAGTGGCTGAAGATTAATGCAGAACTTCTGCGCTAATGAGATTTTATAATTACATTTCTGGTAATTCCTTTAGTCTGTTTTTCACATGCTTCAAGCCATAGGATAAGCATAGTGTGTTGTTTTGGAGAAATAACTGTGCAGAAAATTTGAGGCAATAACCACCAACAAACTTAATCCCTTTCCCCAACTTAAAAATATTTTTATGTTAAAATAAACAGAAATGTGTTAGAAGAGAAAGCAAGATTCACTTGGATTTTTAAAAGACACTCTCAAATTCAAAGAAATGTCATGCTTGGCAAACTGCTTTAGGGTTTATCTTCCTTGCCCCATCTCTCCACCCCTCATTTGGAGTTTCTTTTGCTAAATAAGTTGTCTAAATAGCTTGTCCACATCCATTGTTGCTGGTAAGTGGTATAGCAAGAATTTTAAACCAGATCTCTCTAGAGCATGCACTCTTAAAACTACTTCACTATATATTATTAAATATTCAACGGTATTCGAGTTTTCATTAACATTGTATTTGGCATCACTCACCAAGTAAGTGACAACATAATGCCAAATACTGGCAGCTGGTATTTTTCAATAATGAATTAGCAGGGTCTCCAAGAATGCAATCAGAGCAAGTGATTTTTCACAGTGCTTGGGAGAAACCGAAGATGGGATCATCAAAAGGATTAGTGTGCTATTTCCTAGTTCAGTGACCATTAATTACATGGGTATGTTAAACCATCCTTCAAACTTTTAAAACATAAAGCTGACATCATTTTCCTGTTCAAAATCTTGAAAGCACAGTTTAGAAAGTCCTTCACAATCTGGTTCCAAACTATCATTCAACAATGAATCCCCACACGATCCGCCTCAAATACAGTGTACTTTCAATTAATTAGTTATTTAAGACAACTAAAAATCTTCCAGAAAAAGTAAACTAAAGTAAAGACTTCAAGAGTTAGTAAGGGTTGGTCAGATTAAAATGGGGAAACAGGGTCGGGAAGGAGAGAGCTCCAGGCAAGAACAGGCAGAAACAACGTTATGTGGAAGAAAGAGCCAAGTCCACTGAATAGAGTTCACTGAGGGAAGGATGGTAGGAGATGAGGCTGAAAAGGCAGGTAGGCAAAAGCCAGAAGCCTGAAAGAGGACTTTGTAAGTCATGTGGGATGTGGGCTTTCCCTTCAAGGGCAATGGGAAGTCCACAAATGGTACCAAGCAAGGGGTGACATGCTCAGATCAGACATGCACTTAAGAAAGTTCACTTGGAAATGGTATTAACAGGCACTGTACCACGACTGCTACTTCCAGATGTACACCCTCCACTGACTTCTACAGGTAAATGTGGAAACTGATTAGTGGATTTACTTAACAAAATTGTGGTTTGAATTCTAATCAGATTTTAAAATACAGTAATTGAAAACACAAAGTCTTTTCCCTTAAAGACTTGGGATGCATGTTAGTGTGTTTTTTATAAACTTTAGTAACTGTAATAAGCAAATTACTTTGAAGCATTCCATTTTTTAAATGTCACTCAGTGCATGAAATGTGATATTACAGCATTGCCAAACTACTTTATAATCTTTTAAAAAGGTGTTTATTTGAATACACAAATATGATCAATGAATACAGAAGTATATAATCACCAAGAGAAGTTACTAGAGTTTTCATAATGATCTTTTGGCTTTTCCTCTGCTGATATTGGTGCCAAAGAAATTAGGTTATAACTATTGTTTCTCTTTGTGCCTGAAGAAACATTTCCAAGTACAGAATGAATGGAGTTCATTCAGAAGCCTTGCAAATGGGCTGTGGCCCCTTATTATGCATAATGGGCCCCAGCAAGGATATTTAGAACAAAACCAACTTTTACTTTTTAACCCATTGACAAGGTCCTACATTTTAAAGGAGCTCTACACACTGGATTTACTTAGGTTTATCTGTTCCTTTATCACAATTTCTATAGAAGAATATTAAGGATACTAGACAGTCTTCCACTCAGAGAAGGCAGCTGAATTTTTTTTTTTTAATAACAGGGTAAATCACATGTTGTTTAAAACTTAAATTACAGAGAACATAGGATTTTCCAATAGACTAAGCCAGACACAATGACATGAAATAATATTTGAGAAAAAAATAAAGAGAAAGAGAGCTTGGTGGAGAGGGCAAGTCCCTATGAAAGAACAAAGCTGAAAAAGTAATGCATTTTCAATAAACCTAAGTTTTTGGTTGTTACTGCTGTCCCTGAATATATCAGGGCTTCGTGTACTTTAACTGATATTTTAAAAGGCAAGAGATGACACTACAACAGTTGGAAGAAGTAGCCCACTTCCTCCACACCCTCTTGATACTTACCCTCACTCCTTTGTGTGGTCTTGGCTTATGCAGTATCCTGTCTCATTATGACTGTCCTATGAAGAGTCAAATAACTGTCATCAACAGTGTAGTATCAAACTGAGGGTCCCATATTTTTGTTAAACATACCCATTTTGTCAACTTAGTCTTTTTTCTCCCCTGTTTAAACCACAGAACAACCTCCTAGAGGTGCCAAGTTCACAGCTGGCGAATTAGCAGAGAAGTAAACTGTAATCTAATGCAATGGCTTCAGAAAAAGTCAAGAGATTGGGCTTCCCTGGTGGCGCAGTGGTTGAGAGTCCGCTTGCCGCTGCAGGGGACACGGGTTCGTGCCCTGGTCCGCGAAGATCCCACATGCCGTGGAGCGGCTGGGCCCGTGAACCATGGCCGCTGAGCCTGTGCGTCCGGAGCCTGTGCTCCGCAACGGGAGAGGCCACAACAGTGAGAGGCCCGCGTACCGCAAAAAAAAAGTCAAAAGATTTTAATCTGAGAGGAAAGGAATTCCAAATTTTTGACCCACAAGTTCGATATTTAAAGTTCCCAAGTATTTTTTTTAGCAAGGGAACTAATTTATTCCTAGATTGGCCCGGTGGTGGATTTCCTTTTGCCTCAAAGTAATTTGCTGGTTGGACTACAAAGGACACACAGAAACCCAGTGAAAAGAGAGTAACGAGGTAGAAAGGAGATGGGTTCTTGGCATGTGCTTGCACATCAGCCTGCATTTCTGAGGGCACATCCAGGGGCTGGCTGAGGAATCTACCTCCCCTGTTTCACTCACCAGCAGGGAATCAGCAATGCTCCCTCACATTGTATACTTTTGAAGTACTTGACAGAAACTCTTCTTAATGGAGATATTAAAGATTAAAGAACAATTCTGAGACTGAATCATTTTGGGAAGAAAGAAAACTATCTAAGTCAAGTGAAACCACCTCTGACAGAGCTCCGCTCTTCTTTTCCCAGGAGCTCTTCAAGGGCTAAAGGCTGCAGAGAGATAATTGCTAATTAACCCCTTCATGTTTTCATGTAAATATTTATGCAACTTATCACATATCCAGAGTTGTATTTTTATTATATAAATATCGTATAATGACTGTACATATACTCTAAGCATTTTATTATATAACAATATTATATAATTACAGTAAAAATAATGGTAGTTTACCTCATTGGGTTGTGGAGAGGATAAAATGAGATAATAAGTATAAAGTGCTCATAGCCATATTCCTGGTGCACTGTAATTACTCAGTATATGGTCACTACTATAATTATTGCTTTTATGGAAGCTGTTCATGTAAACCTTTATTTCTTCATCCAGCTACAAATACCTTTTAATGGAGATACCAGAAGCTAAATAGTAACTGAGATTTAAGTGGAATCTGGAAAATAAGAAGATAAACTTTTGATCCAGAGGTATTTATACAGTTTCAAACCACCCCAGGACTTAAGATTTCTTGTAGGTGCCTTAATTCCTGAAGTTTGTGAAGAGATTTGCACTTGCAAGAATTTAGGCTTTGATAATGAATTAGGCAATTTGAATCTTGACTAATCCATGACTTAGTCTCTCTATTCCTTAGTTTTAGTCTCTCTATTCCTTAGTTTTCTTGTGTGCAAAATGGGACTAATAGCTCTACCTACACCTCAGGGTTGTTATGAAAAATTTGTAGACCCCTGCTCTTCGGCACAATTACCCATGCATTGAGAATTCCTCAATACCATGATCCATCTGTTTGAGAAATAACTCCCTCAATCTTTCCTAACTCCCCCTTTACTTGCAAAAGTCTAGGATGACTCACTCCACAGTTACAACATCCAAGATGCCCATGCACCTTACTTCAGTTCCTGGCATACTCCAGAGCCCACAATTAGCACCTATATGCACCCTGTCTTTCCCTCTAGAGTCAAAGTGAAAAAAGAGAAACCAGAAGTGGTGGTTTCTATACAGTCATTAGCAGTTAAACAACAACAACCAAAAATAACTTAGACCAAAAAAGTTAAAAAAAAAGTTACTAAAAGAAAAAGTAACTGGTTCTGGCTTCTGGAACAGAGGAAGGAAGAAAAGTTATGAGATAATAATCTGTTATATTCTACAGGGAGTAGAGATACCTAGGTCAAAAGTAAAGAAAATTGGTTGATTTACTCCCTAGAAAATGACAAGAAAACTGAGGTTCAGAAAAGTTAAATGAAGAGTAAGTATTCAAAGCAAAAAAACAAAAACAAAACACAAACAAACACACAAAAAGTTAAATGAGAGTTCCACATAGGTATGTTATGAAATTCTTGCTCACTATGCCCACCTTGAAGCAAGAGAAGGGGATTATTGTAATATCCCAAGTTGGAAATATGAATATATTTTCTGGGTAAAGTTATTAAATAGAGTGATTATTTATATATTGGGTTTAATAGAATTTTGTAAGTGGCCTTAAAATGCCTACAGTAATAATAACTGCCATTTAATTAAATGCCAATGTAGTAGATGTTTTTCTGATTTTTTTTTTTTTTTTGCGGTACGTGGTCCTCTCACTGCTGTGGCCTCTCCCGTTGCGGAGCACAGGCTCCGGACACGCAGGCTCAGCGGCCATGGCTCACAGGCCCAGCAACTCCGCGGCATGTGGGATCTTCCCGGACCGGGGCACGAACCCGTGTCGCCTGCATCGGCAGGCGGACTCTCAACCACTGCGCCACCAGGGAAGCCCTGTTTTTCTGATTTTGCCATCCAACATTCATTCTCCTTTCTTGTGATAACACTACCTACATCTCCTTTGGGGAACCATGTTCCCTGTGCCTTCTGTCCTTATGTTTTGGATGGAGATGAAATCATCCCTGATTCTGGAGTTAGGTATGTGATCTAGGTCTGGACAATCAAAACATTGAAGTTCCCTGGACCTACAATTATTTCAGGGCTGGAAACATGCAAAAGTGGATTTAATCAAAGTGAGGCCAGGAGTTTTGCAGGTATTTCTGAGGAGAGTTGACCCTTTTTTCTGTTAGATTGGAAATCGGGAAGATGTTAATATAGAGTTGCTGGGAGTCAGCATTAAGAATTTCTTTCAAAATAAAGCAAATATCAAGAAAAGCAGGCTGAAGAAGTGCATTGAGATCAAATCCTGAGAGTATTGTTTGAACCCTTAATATCTTGGTAAAGAAAGGTAATTAATTTTTTTTAATTTTAACCAATTTTTTTCCTTCCCTCCTTCCTTCCTTCTTTCCTTTTTTCCTTTTTCCTTCCTCCTTCCCTCCCTTCCTCTCTTCCTTCTTTCCTTCGTTTCTTTTATGCCTGCAACTGAGAGTGTTAATACAATCTATTTTATGTTAGCCAGTTTATATACTTTTTCTTTAACCCACAAAACAATCCTATGGCTGGGCATAATTATTCTCATTTTCGGATCACGACTGAGGAATTCCATGGTCATGCACCTAATATGCCACAATGCTATGATGTCAATGTCAGTCCAAAGCAGGTGGTCTTCACTACACTTCCTGCTCTCAGAGAACAGGGCTCCTAAGGGACCAAGCCTTGAGGTTTCAACAACTCACATATTCTAATAATTTAGGGGCCATATCTATATGAGAGACATGAAGTGACAATAACACATTTGCTTTGGCCTGTGATTGAAAATAAATGATTTACTTTTGAAAATGTAGTGATTCCTTGACCAGGCCACATTTTTTTTAAATTTATTTTATTGGAGTATAGTTGATTTACTATGTTGTGTTAGTTTCTGGTGTGCATACAGGCACTTTTTAGAATATTACTGAAATAATTGTCATAGATAAGTCATTTATAAAATGTATTTCTTTAAAGCAAATTATATTTTCCACTTTTAGCCTAATGTCAGGTATATGTCCAAGAGAAAATTTTTATACTCATTCATCCTATAACAGACATTTAGAGATGTTTAGACATTTAGAGCATATCAGGCACTAAGCAATGGAGTATCTGTACTGAGTTGCCTAGAACAAAAATTTGCCTGAAGTAGTTATATCCACTTCAGGATATATGTGTTATATCTTGTGTGGCAATGTAACACTTTCCTTTACATGTGAAACTTCATAGGGAATCACTTTTTTTCAAAGGATAAGACCCTGAGAGGCAGTACTGAATAAACCTCTCTGTGTCTCAGTTTCCTCATCAGTAAAATGAGGATGATACTAATAGTACTATTATTAGTAGTACCCCATCCTCTGCTAAGTTTCTCAGTTAAGTGAATTTCTGACTTAACTATCTAGCTGTTAAGTTTGAATATTTATAGATTTGATTTTCATAGGATTCGATTCACTTTTATCTCTCTCATGCTCTTTCACACACATATGAATATGCTACATAAATTATCTCCCAAAATGAGCAAGTTATAATACATGCCCAGCATGGAAATATAAGTTAAATTGTATTTTATCAAAGAACCAAAGATTGTTGCTATATAAAATGAATAAGGAAATATATCAACACAGTTTTCATTGTAAAAATACATTGTTTAAAATACCTCTCTTCTCAAATTTTCTGTTAAAGTTAATGTAGCCACGTGGCTTATATAAGTTTTAACAAAACCAAAGCCAAGTATCTTTAACCATTTAAAGTATGGTGACTTCAGAACAGTGACAGTATGGTTATTTAAATAATGTTATGTTGTGTGCACATATTCTGTCTTTCTATCTATTTAGACGAGAGAGGATAGGCTAAGGCAATAGGGAAATCTCTCAAATAAACTTGGAAATTAGAGAAATTTCCCTTTAGTCTTCTCACCATAATAAGCTAGAATGGATCATTGGAATCTATTTCAAACAAATCAAAAGTCTCCTAGTATATTTGTATTGCAAAGACCAAAACGTCTAAGTTGTCATCTCAGAGCAGAATATAGCTTAGAAAACAAACATATTTATTTTCCAGATTTATTGAGTTATGAGCCACAGATAAAAATTCTGTATAGGTCTTCCCTGGTGGCGCAGCGGTTGAGAGTCCACCTGCTGATGCAGGGGACACGGGTTTGTGCCCCGGTCCGGGAAGATCCCACATGCCGCGGAGTTGCTGGGCCTGTGAGCCATGGCCGCTGAGCCTGCGCGTCTGGAGCCTGTGCTCCGCAATGGGAGAGGTATATTTAAATTATACAACATGATTTTTTAAAGGTGTACAATGTGGTGATTTCAGATATTATACATTGTGGAATGATTACCACAACCAAGTTAACACATCCATCACCTTGCATAGTTACCTGTTTTGTGTGTGTGGTAAGAACACTTAAGATCTACTCTCTTAGCAAATTTCAAGTATAAATTATGGTATCATTGACTATAATCACCCTGCTGTAAAATGGATCCTCAGAACTTGTTCATCTTATACATGAAAATTTGTACCCTTTGACCAACATCTCCCTACTCTTCCCCAACCCCTGGCAACCACCAGTCTACTCTCTGATTCTATGAATTTGATTTTTTTATATTCCACATATATGTGAGATCATACACTATTTGTCTTTTTGTGTCTGTCTTATTTCACTTAGCATAATGCCTTCTAGTTTTAGCCGTGTTGTTACAAATGGCAGGATTCCTTTTTTATGGCTGAATAATATTCATATATATATTAGTAATATATATATATACTATGTAATATATAGTGTCTATATATATATATATAATTTTCTTATTCATTCATTCATACACAGAAATTGTTTCCATATCTTGGCTACTGTGAATAATGCTGCAATGAACATGAGAGTGCAGATATCTCTTCAAGAGACTGATTTCATTTCCCACCCAGAAGTAGAATTGCTGGGTCATGCAATGGTTTTATTTTTAACTTTCTCAGGAACACCCATATTGTTTTCCATAATGGCTGTATCAATCTACATTTCCAATAACAGTGCACAAGTTTTCCCCTTCTCTACATTCTTGTCAATGCTTATCTCTAGTACTTTTGATAATAGCTGTCCTAAAACCTGTGAGGTGGTATCTCATTGTGTTTATTTATTTATTTATTTATTTATTTATTTATTTTTGGCCGTGTTGGGTCTTTGTTGATGCACACGGGCTTTCTCTAGTTGTGGCGAGCAGGAGCTGCTCTTGGTTGCGGTGCGTGGGCTTCTCATTGTGGTGGCTTCTCTTGTTGTGGAGCATGGGCTCTAGGCGTGTGGGCTTCAGTAGTTGTGGCACATGAGCTCAGTAGTTGTGGCTTGCGGGCTGTAACCGCAGGCTCAGTAGTTGTGGCACACAGGCTTAGTTGCTCCGCAGCATGTGGGATCTTCCCGGACCAGGGCTCAAACCCGAGTCCCCTGCATTAGCAGGCGGATTCTTAACCACTGCGCCACGAGGGAAGTCCTCATTGTGGTTTTGATTTGCATTTCTCTGACAATTAGTGATATTGAGCACTTTTCATATACCTGTTAGCCATTTTTGTGTCTCTTTGGAAAAATGTCTCTTCAGGTCCTTTGCCTATTTTTCAACCAGGTTATTTGTTTTTTTGCTGTTGAGTTGTATGAGTTCTTTGAATATTTTGTATACTAATCCCTTATCAGATATATGGTTTGCAAATATTTTTTTCCCATTTTGTAGGTTGCCTCTTCATATTAATTGTTTCCTTTGATGTATAGATTTTTAGTTTGATATACTCTCAGTTGTTTATTTTTGCCTTTGTTGCCTGTGATTTTTGTGTCATATCCAAAAAATCATTGTGCAGACCAATGCCAAGAAGTTTTTTCCCTATGTTTTCTTCTAGGAGTTTTATGGTTTCAGGACATATATTTAAGTCTTTAATCCATATTAAGTTGATTTTTGTGTAAGGTGTAAGATAAAGGTTCAGTTTCATTCTTTTTTTTCTTTTGAATTTTATTTTATTTATTTTTTTACACAGCAGGTTCTCATTAGTTATCCATCTTATACATATTAGTGTATACATGTCAATTCCAATCTCCCAACTCATCACACCACTCCCCCCAAACCCCGCATGCCACTTTCCCCCTTGGTGTCCATACGTTTGTTCTCTACTTCCGTGTCTCAATTTCTGCCCTGCAAACTGGTTCAACTGGACCATTTTTCTAGGTTCCTCATATATGTGTTAATATACTATATTTGTTTTTCTCTTTCTGACTTACTTCACTCTGTATGACAGTCTCTAGATCAATCTACGTCTCTACAAATGACCCCGTTTCATTCCTCTTTATGTCTGAGTATTATTCATTGTATATATGTACCACATCTTCTTTATCCATTCGTCTGTCGATGGGCATTAAGGTTACTTCCATGTCCTGGCTATTGTAAATAGTGCTGCAATGAACATTGGGGTGCATGTGTCTTTCTGAATTATGGTTTTCTCTAGGTATATGCCCAGTAGTGGGATTGCTGGGTCATATGGTAATTCTATTTTTAGTTCTTTAAGGAACCTCCATACTGTTCTCCATAGTGGCTGTATCAATTTACATTCCCATCAACAGTGCAAGAGGGTTGCCTTTTCTCCACACCCTCTCCAGCATTTATTGTTTGTAGATTTTCTGATGATTCCCATTCTAACTGGTGTGAGGTGATACCTCATTGTAGTTTTGATTTGCATTTCTCTAATAATTAGTGATGTTGAGCAGATTTCCATGTGCTTCTTGACCATCTGTATGTTTTCTTTGGAGAAATGGCTATTTAGGTCTTCTGCCCAATTTTGGATAGGGTTGTTTGTTTTTTTAATATTGAGCTGCATGAGCTGTTTACATATTTTGGAGATTAATCCTTTGTCCATTGATTCGTTTGCAAATATTTTCTCCCGCTCTGAGGGTTGTCTTTCCATCTTGCTTGTAGTTTCCTTTGCTGTGCAAAAGCTTTTAAGTTTCATTAGGTCCCATTTGTTTATTTTTGTTTATATTTCCATTACTCTAGGAGGTGGATCAAAAAAGATCTTGCTGTGATTTTTGTCAAAGAGTGTTCTTCCTATGTTTTCCTCTAAAAGTTTTATAGTGTCTGGTCTTACATTTAGGTGTCTAATCCACTTTGAGTTTATTTTTGTGTATGGTGTTAGGAAGTGTTCTAATTTCATTCTTTTACATGTAGCTGTACAGTTTTTCCCAGCACCACTTATTGAAGAGACTGTCTTTTCTCCAGTGTATATCCTTGCCTCCTTTGTCATAGATTAGTTGACCATAGGTGCGTGGGTTTATCTCTAGGTTTCTTATCCTGTTCCATTGAGCTATATTTCTGTTTTTGTACCAATACCATGTTGGTTTTTCCTTTGCTGCTTTCCATAATTTTTCTTTGTCTTTAGTTTTTGCCAATTTGATTACTATGTGTCTCAGTGTGTTTCTCCTTGGGTTTATCCTGTATGGGACTCTCGGCCCTTCCTGGACTTGGGTGGTTATTTCCTTACCCATGTTAGGGAAGTTTTTGACTATAATCTCTTCAAATGTTTTCTCGGGTCCTTTCTCTCTCTCTTCTCCTTCTGGGACCCTTATAATGTGAATGTTGTTGCATTTAATGTTTTCCCAGAGGTCTCTTAAGCTGTCTTCATTTCTTTTCATTATTTTTTCTTTATTCTGTTCCACAGCAGTGAATTCCCCCATTTTGTCTTCCAGGTCACTTATCCGTTCTTCTGCCTCACTTATTCTGCTATTGATTCCTTCTAGTGTAGTTCTCATTTCAGTTATTGTATTATTTATCTCTGTTTGTTTGTTTTTTAATTCTGCTAGGTCTTTGTTAGACATTTCTTTTATCTTCTCCATCTTTGTCTCCATTCTTTTTCCGAGGTCCTGGATCATCTTCACTATCATTATTCTGAATTCTTTTTCTGGAAGGTTGCCTATCTCCACTTCATTTAGTTGTTTTTCTGGGGTTTTATCTTGTTCCTTCATCTGGTATATAGCCCTCTGCCTTTTCATCTTGTCTATCTTTCTGTGAATGTGGTTTTAGTTCCACAGGCGGCAGGATTGTAGTTCTCTTGCTTCTGCTGTCTGCCCTCTGGTGGATGAGGCTATCTAAGAGGCTTGTGCACGTTTCCTGATGGGAGGGACTGGTGGTTGGTAGAGCTGGCTGTTGCTCTGGGGGGCAGAGCTCAGTAAAACTTTAATCCGCTTGTCTGCTGATGAGTGGAGCTGGGTCCCTTCCCTGTTGGTTTTTTGGCCTGAGGCGACCCAACACTGGAGCCTACCCGTGGTCTTTGGTGGGGCTAATGGTGGACTCTGGGAGGGCTCGCCAAGGAGTACTTCCCAGAATTTCTGCTGCCAGTGTCCTTGCCCTCACAGTGAGACACAGCCACCCCCCGCCTCTTCATGAGACCCTCCAACACTAGCAGGTAGGTCTGGTTCAGTCTCCTATGGGGTCACTGCTCCTTCTCCTGGGTCCTGATGCACAAATTACTTTGTGTGTGTCCCCCAAGAGTGGAGACTCTGTTTCCCCCAGTCCTGTTGAAGTCTTGCAATCAACTCCCTCTAGCCTTCAAAGTCTGATTCTCTAGGAATTCCTCCTCCTTTTGTGGGACCACCCGGTTTGGAAGCCTGACGTGGGGCTCAGAACCTCCACTCCAGTGGGTGGACTTCTGTGGTATAAGTGTTCTCCAGGTGGTGAGTCACCAACCCGGAAGTTATGGGATTTGATTTTATCGTGAATATGCCCCTCCTACCGTCTCATTGTGTCTTCTCCTTTGTCTTTGGATGTGGGGTATCTTTTTTGGTGAGTTCCAGTGTCTTCCGGTTGTTGATTGTTCAGCAGTTAGTTGTGATTCTGGTTCTCTCACAAGAGGGAGTGAGGGCACGTCCTTCTACTCTGCCATCTTGAACCAATCTCCAGTTTCATTCTTTTGCATGAAATGTACATTTCTTTTCGTGCTCATACAATGGTGAATGGCGCCATATGGTGTAATGATTAAGAAAATGAACACTGGTGCCAGACAAGGGTGGGTTCAGATTCATGTTCTGGAACTGACTGTGTAACTCTTGCTAAGGTTCTTAGACTAAACATTTAGCATGGTTCTTGGTATTTGGTAAGCACTCAATAACAGTAGCTTATATATGTCCATATAAGTATATGTGTATAACAACACTAGATTTATAAAATAAAAATCTCCATAGTAGACTTCAGTGATAAATGAAATACTAAAAGTAAAAACAACTATTCATCATTGAAGTTTCTTTATTAGTAACACATAGAGAACCATAAAATTCAGATTCTTAATACAGCTTTATGAATTAAGAGGTGAATCCCTTAAGCATATACAAAGGGCTAGATAAATGCCAGGAAGATGCTACACTGCTAGAGAGTAGTTTTTTATATTACTGTTTAACTATTTTAACTATATTAGCCTGACATCAGTTCAAATTCAGTATTAAATATTATGTTGTATGTTGCTCTATACTTGATTTTAAATGAATCATAATGTTCAATTATAGGATTTAGCATTATTACTTTTTAAGGTTTTTATATCCTTGAAAATATGAACATTCAGTTTAGCTTCAGTTACAGTATATAAGATCTTTTTTATCACACAATTATTCTTTCAAAGTTGAATGTGCATGCACAAATGTCCAGAGTGTAGACAGCTGTCCAAACAATAAGAATTCTATGTATCAGGACAGGTGCTGTTATTATCCTGCAAACCCATAACACAAGTGTTCATTTATAAAAGATTTAGAGGAAAAAGACTTAATAAACATAAAAAATAAATAATTCAGTATCTCAGTAGTAAAACAAAGCTATGAATTTCAATTTATTCCATGCACGAGAAACAAAGAAATTTCAATGAAAATTTATAGAATATTATAGGGGGTTGTCCATGCCTATGGAAGTATTTTGATACCACATAGTAATACCTGATTTGGGATACTTATTACAGCTAGCTAATAAGTCCAAGGCACTGCTTCAAAGTGTTACTAAGAATCACTTGGTACGTTTACAAAACCTAAAGAATCAACTTAATTTACAAATTTTGAGACAAGAGCTACTACAGGGCAAGGGTAAACTTACTCATCTTGGTTTGCCAGTACCTCTCACAAATTAGGCACTGAATGTATGAAGGAGCACAGCTGACTGAAGACCCACACATACTGGAAGAAAAGCTGCATCGTGGTCAATCTGCAATTTCCCATAGGCATAAAGTCAATGGCCAGATGATCAAAAGCTGTGGTTCTCAATTAGGGATGATTTTGTCCCCCAGGGGACATTTGACATTATCTGTGGTCATTTTGGGGGGTCACAAATACCAGGGGGCTGTCACCTAGAGGGTAGAGGCTAGGGATGCTGCCAAACATCCTATAATGCACTGGTCAGCTCCACACAACAAAAATTTACCTGGCCAAAAATGTCCATAGTGCTAAGGTTGAGGAACCCCTCTAATATTCAGAAGTTAACTGAGTATTAATGACAGCATAAGACAGTCATCTAGAGCCAAACCCAACAAACCCTGCCTCGTTTAAATAAAAAAGTTTCATTATACAGTTGAGTACATATTTTCCAAAAATGAAAAGCTACCGAAATGGAAATGTGGAAGTAAAATAAAAAAGCCTTCCATTTTCTCTCAGCTAACAGACAATTTTTCATATATCTTGTTTATCACCACATGTGATATTTAGGAACTGTGGTTGAACATAAGTTACAATGGAATGCTAACACATGAGACATTTCATTTCTACTAGAAGATACACTGACTTCTGTTAGTGAGATCGAAAAAGGTCAAACATGGAAGGGTTAGATTTGTACTCAATATTGGCATGAGAATACTGAAATAGGAAAGGTAAAGACGATAATGATAATGAAGATAGTTAACATCTTTTGAGTGCTTTCAATTTGCCAGGTACTACACTAAGCACTTTCCATGTGTTTTCATGTAATTGGTAAGTTCTATCAATTTCAGAAATTAAGTGTTCCAATAAGAACATTATTTGCTCATTTATACAAAATTGTATTATAATTTCTCTTGTACATATTCCTCCCCTCCTCTAGACTGAGATCTTCTGAAGGACATGGTCTCTTGTCTTATTCATTGCTGTGTTCCCAACGGCCTAGCACCTTATCACAAAATAGTGCATTCTTTAGAGGTTTGTTACATGAAGAAGGGTATCACTGCTCAATAAAACAGCTTCTTTCTCTTCATGGACTAATATTTACGAAATACTCTCATATACATGTTTGTCTATAATATACCACTCTGAGAAAGGTAAACAAAGAAGTTTCTGCCCTCTGAGTTTCTGTATTATAGGGAATAAGGGAGAATAGAAAAGAAGGTCATATTGCCTCCCTCTAAATGTCACAATCAAAAATAATATATAAATTATTATTGTAACCAAGCAATATTGACAATAGTATAGGTCTGACCAAACTGAATGGAGATTATATGCTCTCAGAGTATGGACTGGGTGAGTAAACATAAAATATAACACCTTCCAACTTCTTTCAACACAAACAATTTCTGTGTTTGTTTTCTTTTCTTTTTTTTAAATGTATTTAATTTATTTATTTTTGGCTGCTTTGGGTCTTCGTTGCTGCGTGTGGGCTATCTCTAGTGGCCATAAGCGGGGGCTACTTTTCATTGCAGTGCGCGGGCTTCTCATTGCGGTGGCTCCTCTTGTTGCAGAGCACGGGCTCTAGGAGCACAGCTCGGTAGTTGTGGCGCCCGAGCTTATTTGCTCCATGGCATGTGGGATCTTCCCGGACCAGGGCTCGAACCTATGTCCCCTGCATTGGCAGGCAGATTCTTAACTACTGTGCTACCAGGGAAGTCCCTGTGTTTGTTTTCTTAGATGAGAAAAAAAGTCCTCTGGGATAGTCTCTGGTCACTTTGAGTTAGTCTCCAGCAGCCGATCCCTTCTCAGTCTGCTACCCAATGAGTGGAAAGACCCCAAAGTGGGCTGCCAGAGAGCTGCAACACATGCAGAGCACTTGTAGTCCTTCTTGTTTTCTTATTTTTCCTGTTTTTGTTGGCAGAATTTTTCCCCTGCCCAAAGCAGAGCTGCAAATGAAAGCAGCTGCCCAAAGTGGAAGAAATTCAAAGACCAGGGAAGAAAGAGGGAGGAGGTAGGGTCAAATGAGGAAAACAACTGAAGACAACAAGAAGACTCTTGGCAACTCTGCCTTGTACAAAAGTCTAAACAGAAAAACATACCAAGGGACAGATGGACAGTTAACAGCCATGGCAAAGTGATGCACCCATAGGCTTTCAAGTGACAATAACTGAGTTTTACATTTTTACACTGAGTCACAAACTTTTAATACCAGAAGTATTTCTAAGTATTTTCCTCCGAACTCGTGGTGGTTACTCTTTGGGTTCCTGTCGTATATTCATTCGTGTTTCTGAATCATGCCACAGATGAAAATCTATTTGAAATTATTGTATAAATTTCTTCTTTTGGGTTTATAACTTAAAGGTTATCAAGGAAATATAGGTATGTTTATTTTGGAACCTGAATTCAATAAGTACATTTAGAGAAATTAGTGTATATCCTAGCATTTATTATTTTAACTACAAGGTTTAGTGCTTTATTAGATATTAAAATTTAATCTTGAAATTATTATAAAGGGATTATTGTTAAAATATTGTAAATAATTTCTTTTGAGGAAGAACTTAAAAGAAGTAAAATACATACAACTTATGGGACATTTCAGAATGTATTTTTAAAGTAGATTTAAAGAATATATAAATATCTCACTGTATCTTAGGATTTTTGGAAGACTTTTATGTTGTAAATTAATTTTATGTACTTATAATTCAATGCCAAATGTATATGAATTCTAGCATGCTGGAATTCCAAAACAGATTGGAAAAAATGAGGGAGCACACAGATTCTGGGAAGCAACTTGTCTGAATATATTTGCAAGTTCAAGTATTTTTAGCACAAAAACTCTTCTATTTCTCCTTTAAAGAATATATTTACAAGCAAGAACAGCTGTGAAATAAGATGTACAAATATTTAATCTATGTAGAAATTTCAGGAACGTAACTGTAGAACAGTAAACACTTTTTACAGACTGACTGCCAAATCTAGAAGCCTTTTCTTTCAGTCAACACTTTCCCACCATCGTGAGAACCATTTCTCATTAACAACCAAATTGTTTTCAGATGCTGTGCTATAAGGCGTTTCCTTAGAAACCATTTGGTAAAAGACTGTGGCTTTCTTCCATAGAAATCTCAGCAGTGAAAAGGCAGATTTTCTGGCATAAATCAAACCCAATTTCTAGGGTTCACTAAACCCTTTCTCCTCAAAATAATGTTCTGTGACTTGATCTTAGCAGTTTATAGTACATGCAGGAGAGCTGGTGTGAACCAGTTTTAAATGAATTTTATTCCACTTCTTTTGTCATTCAATAGAAATCACTCCCAGGGCTTGTTATACCTTGATGAAGTTTGACTGCACAACTAATGAACAAAATGGTACATTTTACTGTATGGCAAAATCTGATATTTTTTCCCCACTAAGTTTGCCCAGGTGAATTAATCTTTGTATTGTTAGGATAATATTATCTGTTCTGATTTCAGAGTTGTTCTTACAAGTATACTTTTTAAAAAAGAAATTGGGCAACAAACAAAGATGTTTTTTATACTAAAAATGTAACTATTTCAACTGGCTAATATACATATAGACTGATAATGTTTTAGGAAGTTTCTAGATGCATACAAATTCATAAGAAATACACCATAAAGAAGCATGTGTATAAATAATTATGTCTCAAGTGTGGACTTGGCAGAGTACTTTAAATGGAAATCTAAAATTATTACTGGGATAGAATTAAGCTTTTCCACATCTCCATACCTTTTACACACATTGTTCTCTTTGCCAGCAATGCGCACCTGCCTCCCAAACAAATCTTATTCCTTCTTCAGACGCTGCTCAACCATCTCCTCATCTATTCATTCATTCATCCATTCAATAAACTTTTACTGAGCACCCATAATTTGCTCGATACTGTACTAGAGGCAGACAATGTCCTATCCTCATGAAGTTGATGGTTGACTATAAATCATTTCTCCTTCCCTGACTTCCTCAAACAGAACTAAATACTTCCTTCTTAGTGCTACCATTATTTATCAATCAGATACTTGTTAAGTATCTAACAAGCACCTACTAAATACTAGGCACTTGCCATATCATAGTACAATTATTTATTTGTGAGTCTGCTTCACCTATTTGACTGTGAGCTCTTTAAGGAAAGAGCCTTTATACATCTTTGTTCCCAACTAACACAATTCCTGGAATACAGTAGGTACAAAGTAAATGCTTGCTGAATAAATAACTGAAGTAAATGAAAATATTCTAGCTAACAGAACAGGCTTTCTGCTATTTGAAACTCTCTATAACGTACCGTGGGTTTACAAAAGTATTGGCCCTGATTTGCTAAAAACTTCAGCCAAATATTTTTAGATGTGAAAGATAAAAATCTGAGAAATGGTCAATAACAATAAGCTTACAGCATGATCCATGTAAGTTCAAAAAATAATTCAAAATGGAAATTGGTCTACTTAATTTGGTAACACAAGTCTTGTGGCAATTTGGTTTGAGGGTGCTTGAATTGAAAATGCAACCTTTGCTTCCAAAGGTATCTCACTGGTAACAAATGTCCCAAAACCTACTTTAACCTGTTAAATGCTGTAAGATCTGCCACCCTGCCCCCAGCTCTCTGACCTCATCTCCTGCCTCTCTCCCCTTTCTCCCCCTGCTTCTACCAGACTAACCTCCTTGCTATTCCTTGAATATCCAAGCAATTCTGCCTTGGACCTTGGTACCCATCCACTCTGCCTGGACAGTTCTTCCTCAGATACCTTCAAGGCAGACTCTCTCCTTCCTTCAGGTGCCTGCTCAAATGTCACCTTTTCAGTGAGCCTTTGCTTGACGCCTTATCTCAAACAGCAGGCCCACACCCTTTACTTCCAATCACTCCCTAACTTCCTTACCCTGTTTTAAATTATTCAGAGTACTTATCACAATCTGACGGATTGTGCATTTACTTGTTTCTCTTTTTCTTTTGGTCTGGCACCCTACTAGAATCTAAACTCAATAGCCTAGGTATTTTTACTATATCCTTAGTAATGAGAAATATGCCTCACATATAAAAGACACCCTATAAATATTTGTTGAATGAGTGGATTTGATCCACCTATCAATAACTGTGTGTTCAGCATTCACTCTATATACTATACTTGCTGATGACTGTGGACTACAAATATGGTAATAGAAACCCCCTAAATTTGTGGATTCAAAATTTACTATTCTGATTATCTGATATGCACCCTGAGACTGATTCAGAAGCCCAAATCCACGTAGTATAACTACTGCTGCATTTTTTGTCCCCTCAGATCTTCTTGCTTCCCAATCACTACAATAGAAAAGGCAGTTTTGTGAACATCAACAGAATTCTAAGCATTTCATAAGTGTCTGCATGAAAATGGGGATGGAAGCAGAGACATGATCCCTTCCCTAAGGTAGTTTTAATCTAGTTGGGGACCTCAAAGTGAGAGTACCATTTCCTCTATAGAGAAATTCTTGTGAGAAAGTCTCAAGCATAGATAATTATTTCTAAGTGGAAAAAAAAAAGCTTTAAATTAGGAAACTCATTTCATTGACTATTGAGGGATATTTTCATTTTATAAAATCATTTATGGAAAGGAATCAGTGGTTGTAGTGTGTTTAGTCTGTCATCAAATGCAAGAAAAGACCAATTATTATAAGGTTGTCAAGAAAAACAATATAAAAATTTTGAAGATATTTAAGAATCATTTAAAAAAATCAGTTGCCCACATGCTCTAAATAAAAGCATCTAGTCATCTTTCTTTCCCTACTTCTGACAACTACAAAATGCATCTCAAAATTCCCTGTGCAATATTGATGTATTAAGTTAGGAATAACCAGTTATCTGATTTGAGTTTGTATCAGATATTATCTTATACTGTAATCTCATAGATATGTAATAAAAACATCTAACGGCTTGCTTAAGTTTATGATAAAAATAAAATTAAGCATATTCTATTAATTAATTCTTCCAGTTATTAAGCTACTCCTTACCTGTTATATCCAGTTATTGCCTTAATTCTACTGATTTTTCCAACATTTTTTCATAGCATTTAACCCCCCAAACATACACATACAGGCATGCATATATATCCATGTGCATGCATGCATGTGCACAAACATGAACATATACACGTACAAGAAAAAACAATTCTTGGTCAAAACCTACTTTTCAGCTTTATCTATGACATAATATAAACCTGTCACTTAAACCATTTCACTTCCTTTCCTGGTCCCTGAATTTTTTTTGAGTGGCAGGGTGTTCTAATTTGTAAACCTAGTATTGCTTTTAATTTGAAACTGACTTGGCATTCTCACTCAGTACCCACCAGTATACTTTGAGAACTCAGTTCTTATATATATATATATATATATATAAATATCTTTTAATCCTCAAAGTTTTAAGATTATTAAAGAAGACTATTAAACTTGGATTAAGTTGAAGATATGTTGAGACTTCAGCAACAAGGGTTAGAGGAATAGGAGAGAGGTCCGGACCACACTGGTGGTAGGATGACCAATTTACTCTGCTTCAGTTGGGATGTTCCCAGTTTAGCACTGAAATTCCCATGTCCCAGTAATCCCCTCAATCCTAGGAAAACCAAGACAGGTAAACTTCATGGGTGACAGGCTAAAGGAAACTCAACTAACAAGACCCTGATCTCTTAGGGCAGTCTAGTGAGCTACTTACTTCCAAAGGAATGGTAAATAAGGTGTGGCTCTGAGAATAGTCAGGGCCAATGAAATCTAATTTAGTTGGTGATAGAGAATGGGCAATGCCTGTAGACAGTAGTAAGAACTGGAGTCCAATAATCTGGACTTGGGTAAATGTGGCCTTACGGAGTATTTATAGAGCACAGGATACAAAACCTGTGGTAGGAAAGCTGCTTAGGCTCTATACTGATGGTAGTGCAGTGCTTTCTGACCTCCTGGGAATGAGTTTGCTGGTAAAGCATTTTCAGTTATATCTGTGAATTGCAGTGGAAGACAGACATGGATGAAATTAAGACTCAAATGAGCCCAGGCTTATACAGCTAGGAAGAGACACAGCTAAATTTTAAACCTAGATCTTTCTGACTCCAGGTCTGTTGCTCAAGCATTTAAGTAAAGGTTATGATAAAATTTTATTCATAGAAATCCATTCTCTTGTAGTAGTTGTGCCCATGTCATTTTCCACTTCCCAGACTGATAAATTCTATGAGGTTGTAAAGGCCATTCTTTATTTATCTTTGTATCTCTTAATTAGCAAAATACTCATAAGAGAATAAACTTTTGATAAATGTTGCTGAATTAAATAAAATTAAAGGAGACTTTAATTTTATTTAATTCAGCAGGAGACTGCATATTCCTACTTTGTTCTCTTTACACTTATCGGGTGTTTTTGCTTGCCCAATGGAATGCCCTTCTTCAAATTCTATTCAACCTTCAAAGCCCAGCTTAAGTTTTAGAATTTACCTGAGGTCATAAGGATCTCTCCCTTCTCTGAACTCCACCTCAGCATTTTATCTTTTCATGCATTTAAATCTTATTATTCTCAAAGGTATCAGTAGCTCTTTTGAATCCTTCACTATTATGCTTACAACAGACAGTCAATTTCAGTTACTTGAAATCCAGAAGCAAAAGACTGCCAATGAGTCTGTATTCTTAGTCAACAATTCAAAACAGGAATGAACATTCAAAACAGGAAAAGAATTCTAAACTTCCTAACAGCAGCCAGACATTACTATACTCTGGGTGTTGCTACTTAGTGCACAAAAAAAAAAGCCTTTTGTCCTTTATGAGGAACTTGGCTCAACCATACCTAAAACATGGAGACTTGGACTTCCCTGGTGGCGCACTGGTTAAGAAGCTGCCTGCCAACGCAGGGGACACGGATTCAAGCCCTGGTCCGGGAAGATCTCATATGCTGCGGAGTAACAAAGCCTGTGTGCCACAACTACTGAGCCTGCGCTCTAGAGCCCATGAGCACCAACTGCCAGAGCCCATGTGCCCATGAGCCTAGAACCCGTTCTCCACAAGAAGAGAAGCCACCACAGTGAGAAGCCCGTGCACTGCAATGAAGAGTAACCCCTGCTCACTGCAACTAGAGAAAGCCCACGCGCAGCAGCAAAGACCCAACGCAGCCAAAAATAAATAAATTAAATAAATTAATTAAAATAAATAAATAAATAAAACACAGAGACTGTTAGCATATGGATAAAGTTTTTTTTTTAAAAAAAGAAAGCATTTCTTTACAAAAAGAAATTCTCAGCATTTTCTAAAAGAGAAAAATATTAATAAACAGTTCATATAAATACAGTTAAAAATAGAATACTTACAATAAAAACTAATAAAAGCCCAATTACTTTTGGGGAGCTACAGTGCAGCAAACCTTGCTATGAAAATCAAGTTTATAACCTCATTATTTCTAAGTGATGTATTGGAGCAAACAGATGAGACAACAAACATATATGAACTACACCACTTACTGTGTATAAAAGTAAAAACAAATGACTACTTTCTACTTTTGCATCAAGGTATTTGCTTATTTGTTTTTGTTTTGCAATCGTGAAGATTATGTATTGCAAAAAAAGGCTGGATTTTTTTTCTCAATTCAAATCTTTAGTAAATCCATTTTTTTTCTACAGAAGTGGGGAAACTTAGTACGTAACTGATTTTTGTCAGCATCAGACAGCTGTGAAAAAGAATCACACCAAAAACATGTTCCCGATTCCCATTTTTAGTGCCAAAAGAAGAATTTTTTTCCAGTTCAAGATTATAGTCCTGAATGCTAATTCCAAAACCTTACAGTCTGTATATAATATAGAATGATCATGCATTTAAAAAACTGATGGTATGGGTGGAGTCAAGATGGTGTACTAGGATGACGCAGAATTCACATCTCCTCACAACTAGAGCACCTACCAGACACCAGTGGGGGGACCACGGACACCTAAGGGGACAAGAGAAGCCCCCAGCAACCAGGTAGGACGTGGGGTGTAGGGGGAAGTGAGGGGGAGGAGAAGTGGAGGCGGGACCGGACTGGTGCCCAGAGGGGTGGCTGGGGGAGGGGAAGATTTCCCACACCTGAAGGGGGAAATTGGGGAACCATTGGGAGAGCAGAGGATCAAAAGGGAGCGTGGCCTGGTTTCCCCTCCCCACTTGGACCCCCAGGAACCTGTTGAGATTCCCGGGCCTGATCCTCTGCCCATCTAGGCCCCCTCCAGCCATGGGGGTCCTGAGGGAGTGGGAGGGAGGGAAAGGGAAGCAAAAGTAAAGGCCGGACCTCTGGGATCAGCACCCCTGAGGGGTGGCTGGGGGAGGGGAGGAGTTCCTACACCCAGCAGGACTCACCCACGGTTAGGGGTCCACTGGGGACGGGGGAGACCCTGGGGGAGACGGTGGGGGAGGGGCACGAAGGAATGGAAGGGAGCGGGGCCAGTGCTTTCCCTGTCCACTTAGGCACCAGGGAGCCTCTTGGGCTCCCAGGTTAATCCTCTGCGTTCAGAGCCTCCCTCCTGTGGTGCAGAGCCCAAGCCACACCCCTACACCCCCACCCAGGGCCCTACCTCTACACTCGGAGACCTCGTCGGAGACCCCCTCCAACACGCTGGGCCTAAACCCTACCCACACACCCTCACTCAGGACCCTACCTCTAAACTCTGGAACTCCCCACTCCAGAGGCCCTCCTTTCCACGTGCTGCCAATTCCCTTCTGCACAGATCCTAAGCAGAGGTCCTGCCCCATGCTCAAACGTCACCCCCCACCCACCTAGGTCCTGTCCCACCCTAAACCCCACCCCTGCCTAACTTCCACCCCTGCCTACACTCCTCCCCCATAGCCAAGGCTTTTTATTTTTTTATTTTTTTCCTTTTCTTTTTTCCTCTTTTAGACTGGGATTCTGTTTAACCTTATTGATTCATTGTTGCTGATTCTTTCATATTTTTATTTTTCATAATAAATCTTTTATTATTCTAATTTTATTTTATTCTTTATATTTTGTTAGTGATCTCTCCTTATGGTTTGTCCCTGCCCCCCCCCTTTTTTTTCTTTTTTCTGTTGTGGTTTTATTTTACCTTGTTGCAGTTGTTTCAATTATAGTATCATTTTTCCTAATATATTTTTTATCTTTCTAGTATTATTTTGTTTTTTATTCTTTCATATTGTACTGCTCCTTTTTTTCTTTCTTTATTCCTTTTTTTTTTAACCACACAATGAAATTAGTGGGACCTTGGTTCCCAGGCCAGAGGTTGGGCCCAAGCTCCTGTGGTGGGAGCTCCGAGGCCAAACTGCTGGACTGACAGAGAACCACAGACCCCAGGAAATATCAGTCGGAGTGAGGCCTCCTGGAGGTCCTCATCTCATCACCAAGACCCATCTCTATCCAACTGCTAGCAAACTCCAGTGCTGAATGTCTCAGGACAAACAACCAGTAAGACAGGAATACAGCACCACCATCAAAAATAAAAAAAAAAAGAAATGACAAAAAAATTTGTTAGAGACGAAGGAGCAAGGTAAAAAACCTGCAAGAATAAATAAATGAAGATGAAATAGGCAAGCTACCTGAAAAAGAATTCAGAGTAATGATAATAAAGATGATCCAAAATCTCAGAAACAGAATGTAGAAAATATAAGAAACGTTTAACAAGGATCTAGAAGAACAAACGAGCAAACAAACAGTGATGAACACCACAATTACTGAAATTAAAAATACTCTAGAAGGAATCAATAACAGAATAACTGAGGCAGAAGGATGGATAAGTGAGCTGGTAGATAAAATGGGGGAAAAAACTGCCAGGGAGCAGAATAAATAAAAACAAATGAAAAGAATTGAGGACAGTCTCAGAGACCTCTGGGACACATTAAACACACCAATATTCGAGTTATAAGGGTCCCAGAAGAAGAAGAGAAAAATAAAGGGTCTGAGAAATATTTGAAGAGATTATAGTTGAAAACTTCCATAACATGGGAAAGGAAATAGTCAATCAAGTCCAGGAAACACAGAGTCCCATACAGGATAAACACAAGGAGAAACACGCCGAGACACATAGTAAGCAAATTGGCAAAAATTAAAGACAAAGAAAAATTATTGAAAACAGCAAGGGAAAAATGACAACATGAAAGGGAACTCCCATAAGGTTAACAGCTGATTTCTCAGCAGAAACTCTACAAGTCAGAAGGGAGTGGCATGATATACTTAAAGTGATGAAAGGGAAGAACCTACAACCAAGATTACTCTACCCAGCAAGGATCTCATTCAGATTCGATGGAGAAATTAAAACCTGTACAGAGAAGCAAAAGTTAAGAGAATTCAGCACCACCAAACCATCTTTACAACAAATGCTAAAGTAACTTATCTAGGCAGGAAACACAAGAGAATGAAAAGACCTACAATAACAAACCCAAAACAATTAAGAAAATGGTCATAGGAACATACATATCAATAATTACCTTAAATGTAAATGGATTAAATGCTCCAACCAAAAGACACAGACTGGCTGAATGGATGCAAAAACAAGACCCATACATATGCTGTCTACAAGAGACCACTTCAGACCTAGGGACACATACAGATTAAACGTGAGGGGATGGAAAAAGATATTCCATGCAAATGGAAGGCAAAAGAAAGCTGGAGTAGCAATTCTCATATCAGACAAAATAGACTATAAAATAAAGACTATTAAAGAGAAAAAGACACTACATAATTATCTAGGGATCAATCCAAGAAGAAGATATAACAATTGTGAATACTTATGCATAGGAGCATAAGTATGCTTATGCTCATAGGAGCAACATAGGAGCATCTCAATACATAAGGCAAATGCTAGCAGCCATAATAGGTGAAATTGACAGTATCACAATAATAGTAGGGACTTTAACACCCATTTTCACCAATAGACAGATCATCCAAAATGAAAATACAAAGGAAACACAAGCTTTAAATGACACATTAAACAAGATGGACTTAGTCGATATTTATAGGACATTCCGTCAAAAACCACAGAATACACTTTCTTCTCAAGTGCTCATGGAACATTCTCCAGGATAGACCATATCTTGGATCACAAATCAAGCCTTGGTAAATTTAAGAAAATTGAAATCATATCAGTATCTTTTCCGACGACAACACTATGAGACTAGATAACAATTACAGGGAAAAACCTGTAAAAAATACAAACACATGGAGGCTAAACAACATGCTACTAAATAACCAAGAGATCACTGGAGCAATCAAAGAAGAAATCAAAAAATACCTAGAAACAAATGACAATGAAAACACGATTACCCAAAACCTGTGGGATGCAGCAAAAGCAGTTCTAAGAGGGAAGTTTATAGCAATACAATCCTACCTCAAGAAACAAGAAACATCTCAAATAAACAACCTAACCTTACACCTAAAGCAATTAGAGAAAGAAGAACAAAAAAACCCCAAAGATAACAGAAGAAAGAAATCATAAAGATCAGATCAGAAATAAATGAAAATGAAATGAAGGAAACGATAGCAAAGATCAATAAAATTAAAAACTGGTTCTTTGAGAAGATAAACAAAATTGATAAACCATTAGCCACTCTCATCAAGAAAAAAAGGGAGAAGACTCAAATCAATAGAATTAGAAATGAAAAAGGAGAAGTAATAACTGACACTGCAGAAATACAAAGGATCATGAGAGATTACTACAAGCAAATATATGACAATAAAATGGACAACCTGGAAGAAATGGACAAATTCTTAGAAAAGCACAACCTTCCATGACTAAACCAGGAATAAATAGAAAATATAAACAGACCAATCACAAGCACTGATATTGAAACTGTGATATAAAATCTTCCAACAAAGAAAAGCCCAGGACCAGATGGCTTCACAGGCGAATTCTATCAAACATTTAGAGAAGAGCTAACACCTATCCTTCTCAAACTCTTCCAAAATATAGCAGAAGGAGGAACACTCCCAAACCCATTCTACAAGGACACCATCACCCTGATACCAAAACCAGACAAAGATGTCACAAAAAAAGAAAACTACAGGCCAATATCTCTAATGAACATAGATGCAAAAATCCTCAACAAATACTAGCAAACAGAATCCAACAGCACATTAAAAGGATCATACACCATGATCAAGTGGGGTTTATCCCAGGAATGCAAGGATTCTTCAATATTCACAAATCAATCAATGTGATACACCATATTAACAAATTGAAGGATAAAAACCATATGATAATCTCAGATACAGAAAAAGCTTTTGACAAAATTTAACACCTGTTTATGATAAAAACTCTCCAGAAAGTAAGGCATAGAGGAAATCTACCTCAACATAATAAAGGCCATATATGACAAACCCACAGCCAACATCGTTCTCAATGGTGAAAAACTGAAACCATTTTCACTAAGATCATGAACTAGACAAGGTGCCCACTCTTACCGCTATTATTGAACATAGTTTTGGAAGTTTTAGCCACAGCAATCAGAGAAGAAAAAGAAATAAAAGGAATCCAAATTGGAAAAGAAGAAGTAAAACTGTCACTGTTTGCAGATGATATGATATTATACATAGAGAATCCTAAAGATGCTACCAGAAAACTACTAGAGCTAATCAATGGATTTGGTAAAGTAGCAGGATACAAAATTAACGCACAGAAATCTCTTGCATTCCTATACACTAACAACGAAAAATCTGAAAGAGAAATTAAGGAACCACTCCCAATTACCATTGCAATAAAAAAGTAAAATACCTATGAATAAACCTACCTAAGGAGACAAAAGGCCTGTATGCAGAAAACTATAAGACACTGATGAAAGAAATTAAAGATGATACTAACAGATGGAGAGATATACTATGATCTTGGATTGGAATAATCAACATTGTGAAAATGACTATATTACCCAAAACAATCTACAGATTCAGTACAATCCCTATCAAACTACCACTGGCATTTTTCACAGAACTAGAACAAAAAATTTCACAATTTGTATGGAAACACAAAAGACCCCAAATAACAAAAACAATCTTGAGAAAGAAAAACGGAGCTGGAGGAATCAGGCTCCCAGACTTCAGACTATACTACAAAGCTATAGTAATCAAGACAGTATAGTACTGGCACAAAAACAGACATATAGATCAATGGAACAGGATAGAAAGCCCAGAGATAAACCCACACACATATGGTCGCCTTATCTTTGACAAAAGAGGCAAGAGTATACAATGGAGAAAAGACAGCCTCTTTAATAACTGGTGCTGGGAAAACTGGACAGCTACATGTTAAAGAATGAAATTAGAACACTTGCTAACACCACACACACAAATAAACTCAAAATGGATTAAAGACCTAAATGTAAGGCCAGACACTATAAAACTCATAGAGGAAAACATAGGGAGAACCCCCTATGACATAAATACAGCAAGGTCCTTTTTGACCCACCTCCTAGAGAAATGGAAATAAAAACAAAAGTAAACAAATGGGACCTAATGAAACTTAAAAGCTTTTGCGCAGCAAAGGAAACCATAAAGAAGACCAAAAGACAACCCTCAGAATGGGAGAAAATATTTGCAAATGAAGCAACTGACAAAGGATTAATCTCCAAAATTTATAAGCAGCTCATGCAGCTTAATAACAAAAAAACAAACAACCCAATCCAAAAATGGGCAGAAGACCTAAATAGACATTTCTCCAAAGAAGATATACAGATTGCTAACAAACACAAGAAAAGCTGCTCAACATCACTAATTATTAGAGAAATGCAAATCAAAACTACAATGAGGTATTACCTCACACCAGTCAGAATGGCTATCATCAAGAAATCTACAAATAATAAATGCTGGAGAGGGTGTGGAGAAAAGGGAACCCTCTTGCACTGTTGGCAGGAATGTAAATTGGTACAGCCACTATGGAGAACAGTATGGAGGTTCCTTAAAAAACTAAAAACAGAACTACCATATTACCCAGCAATTCCACTGCTGGGCATATACCCTGAACAAACCATAATTCAAAAAGTGTCATGTACCACAGTGTTCATGGCAGAACTATTTGCAATAACCACGACATGGAAGCTACCTAGGTGTCAATTGACAGATGAATGGATAAAGAGTATGTGGCACATATATACAATGGAATATTATTCAGCCATAAAAAGAAGTGAAATTGAGTTATTTGTAGTGAGGTAGATGGACCTAGAGTGTGTCATACAAAGTGAAGTAAGTCAGAAAGAGAAAAACGGATACTGTATGCTAACACATATATATAGAATCTAAAAAAAAGGAAAAGGTTCTGATGAACCTAGGGGCAGGACAGAAATAAGGACACAGATGTAAGGAATGGACTTGAGGACTCAGAGAGGGGAAAGGGTGAGCTGGGACGAAGTGAGAGAGTAGCATTGACATATATGCAATACCAAATGTAAAATAGATAGCTAGAGGGAAGCAGCTGCATGGCACAGGGAGATCAGCTCGGTGCTTGGTGAGCATCCAGAGTGGTGGGATACGGAGGTGGGAGAGAGATGCAAGAGGGATGGAATAAGGGGATATACGTATGCATGTAGCTGATTCAGTTTGTTATACAGCAGAAACTAACACAACACTGTAAAGCAATTATACTCCAATAAAGATGTTAAAAAAAAAACTGATAGTAAAATCAGAGACAAAATTCCTGTGAAGATAAGGGAACACAAGTTCCTTACCTACATGCATATTAGAATCCAGCTAAGAGGAGGTTGCATTAGGGATATATTAACTTGAATTTGGTAGGATAGGATTACATGGTCTGCAGCGTTTTATGTATAAGTAATTATAACTAGTCAAGGAAGTTCAAGACTAGCTTCCAGCAATACTCTTATCACCCTGTGTATAAGGTCATCCATAATCATGACACAAAAATGGAGGTCCAAAGGTCATATTATGATATGAATGTCTTATATTGACTGTATTGGAAGTATTTAGCTAAGTCAAGAGGAAATTTGACAGAGGTTTTCTCAAATTTGATAACAATCTCAAAAATTTAGAAGACATTATTAACAAGTTTAATAATGAGTTAACTTGAAAAAAAAAGGCTTTCCTTCTATCAATATTAAAAAAATACGACTTCTAATCCCACTTATGAAAGATTACCTTCAAAGGGTGTTGTCCTCCCACTGTAAACAACTAGAAAACCAGAAAAATATATGAAACATAATTTTCAGATATTGCACAAAAGACGGTGAAGAATTGTGATCTCTGAAAAAAAGGGTCATGAATTAGTAGTGAAGCTAAATTAGTTCCAAAATAAAGCCGCACAATAACAAAACTTAAAGGCAAACCATGAAAGGATAAAATGGATGTAATTAACTGCACACCAGAACAAACTCAACACTCTTTAAAGAATGCAACAAAATCCAGCAACCAACAATAAAATCCAGTGCCCAACAGTAAAATTCACAAGGTCTAGCATCCAGTCAAAATTGATCAGGTGCAAAGGCATGAGAAATCATAACCCATAACCAGTAAAAAATTAATCAATTAGAAGCATACCTAGAAACATAGAATGGACCTACACCAAGGAATTGGATTACTGGAAATGGTAAATATGTGAACAAATACAAAAGATACATTTTTCTCATTTTTAATCTCTTTAAAAGATAATTATTTGTCTGTTTATATTACTTATAATATAAAACCTAATAAAATATATAGAATTGGGGCTTCCCTGGTGGTGCAGTTGTTAAGAATCTGCCTGCCAATGCAGGGGACAGGGGTTCGAGCCCTGATCCGGGAAGATCCCACATGCCACGGAGCAACTAAGCCTGTGCACCACAACTACTCAGCCTGTGCTCTAGAGCCTGCGAGCCACAACAACTGAAGCCCACGAGCCTAGAGCCTGTGCTCTGCAAAAAGAGAAGCCACCGCAATGAGAAGCCCGTGCATGGCTATGAAGAATAGCCCCCACTCGCCACAACTAGAGAAAGCCCACGCACAGCAACAAAGACCTAATGCAGCCAAAAGTAAAAAAAAAAATTTAAATAAATTTATAAAAAATACATATATAGAGAGAATTAAAAGGTATGACAATAAGTACAAAGGATAGGGAGGAATATTATTGTTATTTGAATGTAGATTGTGATGTAAAGATATATACTGAAAAACCTAGCGCAGCTACTAAAAAAATAAAACCAGCCAATTGGTAGAGATAAAATCCCCAGTTAATAATTATTTTAAGGCAGGAAAAGAGAGAAAAAGGGGGAAAAATAAAAAGAGGTAAATATAAAAAAAGTAGTAAGATGGTAGACATATACCAAATAATATCAGTACTAATATTGATTGTAATGGTCTAAACACTATAATTTAAAACAGAGATGTCAGATTAGATTTAAAAGGCAAGATTCAACTGTATACTGTCTATAAGAAATCCACCTTAAATACACAGAGAGGTAGGTTAAACGTAAAAGGATGGAAAAATATATACCCTGTAAGCCCTACTCAAAAGAAAGGTGAATGAATCTTCCAACAAAGAAAAGCCCAGGACCAGATGGCTTCACAGGCGAATTCTATCAAACATTTAGAGAAGAGCTAACACCTATCCTTCTCAAACTCTTCCAAAATATAGCAGAGGGAGGAACACTCCCAAACTCCTTCTACGAGGCCACCATCACCTTGATACCAAAACCAGACAAGGATGTCACAAAGAAAGAAAACTACAGGCCAATATCACTGATGAACATAGATGCAAAAATCCTCAACAAAATACTAGCAAACAGAATCCAACAGCACATTAAAAGGATCATACACCATGATCAAGTGGGGTTTATTCCAGGAATGCAAGGATTCTTCAATATACGCAAATCTATCAATGTGATAAACCATATTAACAAACTGAAGGAGAAAAACCATATGATCATCTCAATAGATGCAGAGAAAGCTTTTGACAAAATTCAACACCCATTTATGATAAAAACCCTGCAGAAAGTAGGCATAGAGGGAACTTTCCTCAACATAATAAAGGCCATATATGACAAGCCCACAGCCAACATCATCCTCAATGGTGAAAAACTGAAAGCATTTCCACTAAGATCAGGAACAAGACAAGGTTGCCCACTCTCACCACTCTTATTCAACATAGTTTTGGAAGTTTTAGCCACAGCAATCAGAGAAGAAAAGGAAATAAAAGGAATCCAAATCGGAAAAGAAGAAGTAAAGCTGTCACTGTTTGCAGATGACATGATCCTATACATAGAGAACCCTAAAGATGCTACCAGAAAACTACTAGAGCTAATCAATGAATTTGGTAAAGTGGCAGGATACAAAATTAATGCACAGAAATCTCTGGCATTCCTATATACTAATGATGAAAAATCTGAAAGTGAAATCAAGAAAACACTCCCATTTACCATTGCAACAAAAAGAATAAAATATCTAGGAATAAACCTACCTAAGGAGACAAAAGATCTGTATGCAGAAAATTATAAGACACTGATGAAAGAAATTAAAGACGATACAAATAGATGGAGAGATATACCATGTTCTTGGATTGGAAGAATCAACATTGTGAAAATGACTCTACTACCGAAAGCAATCTATAGATTCAATGCAATCCCTATCAAACTACCACTGGCATTTTTCACAGAACTAGAACAAAAAATTTTGCAATTTGTATGGAAACACAAAAGACCCCGAATAGCCAAAGCAATTTTGAGAATGAAAGAAGGAACTGGAGGAATCAGGCTCCCAGACTTCAGACTATACTACAAAGCTACAGTTATCAAGACGGTATGGTACTGGCACAAAAACAGAAAGATAGATCAATGGAACAGGATAGAAAGCCCAGAGATAAACCCACGCACATATGGTCACCTTATCTTTGACAAAGGAGGCAGAAATGTACAGTGGAGAAGGGACAGCCTATTCAATAAGTGGTGCTGGGAAAACTGGACAGCTACATGTAAAGGTATGAAATTAGATCACTCCCTAACACCATACACAAAAATAAGCTCAAAATGGATTAAAGACCTAAATGTAAGGCCAGAAACTATCAAACTCTTAGAGGAAAACATAGGCAGAACACTCTATGACATAAATCACAGCAAGGTCCTTTTTGACCCACCTCCTAGAGAAATGGAAATAAAAACAAGAGTAAACAAATGGGACCTAATGAAACTTAAAAGCTTTTGCGCAGCAAAGGAAACCATAAAGAAGACCAAAAGACAACCCTCAGAATGGGAGAAAATATTTGCAGATGAAGCAACTGACAAAGGATTAATCTCCAAAATTTATAAGCAGCTCATGCAGCTTCATAACAAAAAAACAAACAACCCAATCCAAAAATGGGCAGAAGACCTAAATAGACATTTCTCCAAAGAAGATATACAGAGTGCCAACAAACACATGAAAGAATGCTCAACATCACTAATCATGAGAGAAATGCAAATCAAAACTACAATGAGATATCATCTCACACCAGTCAGAATGGCCATCATCAAAAAATCTAGAAACAATAGATGCTGGAGAGGGTGTGGAGAAAAGGGAACCCTCTTACACTGTTGGTGGGAATGTAAATTGATACAGCCACTGTGGAGAACAATATGGAGATTCCTTAAAAAGCTACAAATAGAACTACCATATGACCCAGCAATCCCACTACTGGGCATATACCCTGAGAAAACCATAATTCAAAAAGAGTCATGTACCAAAATGTTCATTGCAGCTCTATTTACAATAGCCCGGAGATGGAAACAACCTAAGTGTCCATCATCGGATGAATGGATAAAGAAGATGTGGCACATATATACAATGGAATATTACTCAGCCATAAAAAGAGACGAAATTGAGCTTTTGTAATGAGGTGGATAGACCTAGAGTCTGTCATACAGAGTGAAGTAAGTCAGAAAGAGAGAGACAAATACCGTATGCTAACACATATATATGGAATTTAAAAAAAAAATGTCATGAAAAACCTAGGGGTGAAACAGGAATAAAGACACAGACTTACTAGAGAATGGACTTGAGGTTATGGGGAGGGGGAAGGGTAAACGGTGACAAAGCAATAAAGAGGCATGGACATATATACACTACCAAACGTAAGGTAAATAGCTAGTGGGAAGCAGCCGCATAGCACAGGGAGATCAGCTCTGTGCTTTGTGACCGCCTGGAGGGGTGGGATAGGGAGGGTGGGAGGGAGGGAGACGCAAGCGGGAAGAGATATGGGAATATATGTATGTATATAACTGATTCATTTTGTTGTGAAGCTGAAGCTAACATACCATTGTAAAGCAATTATACTCCAATAAAGATGTTAAAAAAAAAAAAAGAAAGGTGAATGCTTATTGGTGGACAGGCTTGTGAGACCTTCTGCTGTAAGTTGTGGCCTGCCACTTACTTTATTTGATGACATAGTAATCTAGTATAAAGCACTAGTGAAACCATAGGCTATAGGAGCCCCTTCTCCCGCTCTCACCTCCATCTCCCTGGGTCTGAAGGTACTTCAGAGAAAACTTGTAGCCTTGAGTTGAATAGATTTTGTCTTTCAAATAAGCTGGAAATATGGTGATATCCCTTTGCTTGCATTTATTTGCTGTTTGGTGTTTCTAGCAGTTATTCCTGGTTACTCCCTTGATTTTCTCCTTTACACGGCATGGCCACTGAAAAGAATTAGACAAATCTTTCCCAAGGAGAGAGGAGGAGAGGGGCCTGAGGCCTTACATCTTGAACTATTCTAGAGGGTTAGGGGAAAATTTTGTCAACCTGAACCAAAATGACTTTGTTGAACTTGAAGAATAGAAGATAACATTAAAAGACAATTAAATGTGGCACTAGTTGCTCTTCAAAAAAGAAAGGTGGAATAACTATATTAATATCAGTTAAAGTAAGAACAAGTAAGATTTAGGAACAAGGAAAACACCAGAGATAAAGAGATATATTTCACAATAACAAAGAGTCAATTGTTCAGGAAGATATAACAATCTTAATGTGTAGGTATCTAAGAGCTTCAAAATACATCAAGCTAAAATTAATAGAAATGGGGGGAAAATATACAAATTTCAGTTATAGTTAGATATTCTAACAAATCTTCCTAGCAAATGAAACAAACAAAACAAACCTTCAGTGTGCAGAAAGACCTAAACAACATTATCAACCAACTTGACCTAATTGACAAATATAGAACACTCTACCTAACAACAGAGGATTATCCATTCTTTTCAAGAGCCAATGGAACTTCATCAAGAAAGAACATATTCTGGGCCAGAAAACAAGTCTCAATGAATTTTAAAAGAATGAAATGAAATAGAGTATTTTCTCTAACTGCAATTCAATCTATTGATTAAACTAGAAATTAATAACAGAAGATATCTTTGGAAAAAGATCCCTAAGTATTTGGAAGTTAAACAAAACACTTCTAAATAATTATGGGTCATAGAATAAATCATGAAAAAAAAACAGTGTATTTTGCACTGAATAAAATGGAAACATCAAAACCTTGTTGGACATTGCTAAAGCAGTACTTAGAGGGAAATTTATAGCATTAAATGTTATATTAAGAAAGAAGAAAACTCTAAAATTAATGACCTATGCATACAACTGAAGAAACCAAGAAAAGAACAAATGAAAACTAAAGAAAGCAGAAGAAAGGAAATAAAATGATGGCTTAAATAAGTAAAAGAGAAAATGAACAAACAAAACAAGATAAAATCAATAAAAGTAAATGCTTTGAAAAGATAAATCAAATTAATAAACTTAAAATTGGAACAAACTAGAAAAAAAAAGACACACATGACCAATATCAGAAAGAAAAAAAGAGGTGCAATTACAGACCTTACACACATTTCTAGATTTCTCTATTTCATTATTCTGGTCACTGTAGTTCAAGGTCATAGTATTGTTGTGCTTTCTCTCATGCTCACAGCAATCAGTCAATCACCAAGTCCAATCTGCAATGTTTTCCTCATCTGTTCAGTTTTTCCCCCTATCAAAATCACTTGAGTTTTAGATTTTATTACCCCCCAAAGAGAAAGCACTCTACTTTAACTTGTCTCCATGCTTCTAGACTATTATCCTAAAATCCCTCCATGCATTAATTCATTTATTTACCCAAAAATGTATTATGCAGCACTCTCCATGTATCAAATAATGAACTCTTCATTGAGGATACATGGTTCCTGTTATCAAAGATGTCAGTCTAGTGAAGGAGATTGACATTTACATAAATGAGTACAATGCATATAATAAGTAAATTGCAGATATGTATAAAGTTTAATAAGATAAACACAGAAGATGTAATGAACCCTATCTAGGAGAGGAGGACATGCAAGGCTTCAGAGAGGTCATGATGTTTAAACTGTATCTTAAGGAACAAGTAATTCTCAGGCAAAGGGAATAACATAGATAAAATACAAACCACATACAAAGCTTGGTATGATGTTCAAAGAATGGTGAATAGTGGGCATGGTGTGGCTGGAGTGTAGGATTTGTAGGGCACTGTGGCAGAAGGTAAGGGTAGATAGGTGGAAAGAACCAAAGTATAAGAATTTGTATGTAATGATTAAAAGTTCAAACTTGGTTCTATAAGTACCAGGAAACCATTAAAAAAAAAATTACAGTGACATGATCAAATGTGTATTTTAAAAAAGAAAAGCTGATGAATATGGAAAGAAACTAGAGATGGAAAAAGACTAAAGCATGTGAGTCAAGTTGGGCACTTTCTACAATGGTCTAAGCAAGGAGATGATACAGGCAGCAAGAATGAAGAAGAGTCAGATTTAAAAGATATTTTTGAAATAGCAGCACTTGGTAACAGAGTGCTGTCAATGCCAGGGGTAAAAGAAGTCAAAGATGACACCTAGGGGCTTCCCTGGTGGCGCAGTGGTTGAGAATCTGCCTGCCAGTGCAGGGGACATGGGTTCAAGCCCTGGTCTTGGAAGGTCCCACATGCCACGGAGCAACTAAGCCCGTGCGCCACAGCTACTGAGCCTGTGCTCTGGAGCCCATGAGCCACAACTACTGAGCCCACACGCCACAACTACTGATGCCTGTGCACCTAGAGCCCATGCTCCACAACAAGAGAAGCCACCACAATGAGAAGCCCACACACCGCAATGAAGAGTAGCCCCTGCTCACCACAACTAGAGAAAACCTGCACACAGCAACAAAGACCCAATGCAGCCAAAAATAAATAAATTAAATAAATGAATTAAAAAAGATAATTTTATATATATATATATATATATATATATATATATATATATATAAAAGATGACACCTAGGTTTCTGGTTTGGCCAAATGGAAATATACTGGAGCCATTAACATAGAAATAAGCATAAAAGGAGACAAAAATTATGGGAAAAGAGCCTAGTTTTGAACATGTTGAGACAGGTACCTTTGTACATCCATATGGAGTTATCTAATAGCAGTCAAATATAGATCTTTAAGTACTATCATCCTTCCTAAAACATGCTTTAATTGTCACTCCCTGTCTTAGAACTTTCCTATGGCTTCCCACTACGTGCAGGACTAAGTCCAAATGTTTATCTTGATACTGAAACTTCTCCACAATCTGGATCTAACACATCCTGTAAGTCTTTACTTCCACTACTCTTGTATTGCCTGTTATAGTCATTCTCAAAATATGATACTTGCACCAGCAGCAGCAACGGCCCCTATGAACTTGTTAGAAATGAAATTTCACAGGTACCACCTGGAGACCTATAAAAACAGGAATCAGAAACTTTGGAGGTGGGATCCAGTGGGATTCTGTGTTTTAATAAGCCCTCCAGGTAATTCCAATGCATGATCAAGTTTAAGAACTACTGACATATATAAACTTTAAAATCCAACAAAAATGGACTACTTGCCATTCACTCAAGATGCTCCGCTCTTGTCTCTGACTTAGCCATAATCATTAAAAGACTTGCATCAGGAGAGCAAGTGTCCAAAGACAATAGCTTATTATAACTGATGACCCACATCACTAACTTTGCTAAAAGGTACTGATTTTCACATTTATATAATCATTTAGTATTCCTAAGAGGATTACATTTGTTGAGTATTACTTAGAACAGTTTTCTGAAAAACTATGTTAGTGAAATCTACATAATACCACATATAAACAAGTCATAGGCATAAAACATATCTTCGTAAAGATGCATATGTACCTAATCAAAGAAATGACAGTACAAAGGATTCTTATGGTCCCTATGAAAGCAGCTGGCAGCATAAGCAGCTCATTTTGGTTAGAAAATATAAGAGTGACTTCCTTCTAGCTCATACTTAGAGCAAATGCCTGAAATGGTTCCAGCCTAAGCATAGATCAAAGAGCTTCTTTTCTTTCCTCTCTTCTTAGTTTCACTGGAATTTGAAAATGACAACTTTTCTTCTCACGGGGTTGTTTTAAAAAGAATAAGATGGTTTATGAGTCTCAAACTGCCCTTTCCAGAAACTGGGAGCAGAGCAAATGCACTGACTCACAGGCAGACCATCTGGGTTCAAAGCCCAGTGGCATCACTTACTAAGTGGGTATTCTTAGGTGACTTAACGTCTGAGTGTCTATTTCCTCATCTTTAAAATGGTGATTTTAAGAATTCAATAAGTGTAGTTTCAGTCCAACATGGTGACATAGGAAACCCCTGAACTCACCTCCTCCCACAGATACACCAAATCTACAGCCACACATGGAGCAATTCTCACTTAGAGAAATCCAGATATCTGCTGAGTGACTCCTACATACTGAGTGAATGAGAAAATACCCACATAAAAAGGGGTAGGAAAGACTGAGAAACACTCTTGCCATAAAATACACCCCTGGAACAATGCCATAGAGTAGGAGGGATCTCACAACTCCCAGCTTGTCCCTGAGAAGTGAAAGGTTTAGACTCATCATCTAGTGCCCCAACTTCTAAGATTTCCACTTGAGGAAAGGGTCCCCCCAAAAAATCTAGCTCTGAAAGCCAATTAGACTTATGTGCATGAGACCCACATGGCTATAGCAAAGAAAGAAACAGTTCTTTTTATCATATTTTACCTTATTTTAATCAAGATCTAATTGACATAAGACATTGTACAACCTAATGGTTTGATATATGTATATATCATGAAATGATTACCACAATAATTTTAGTGAACATCTATCATCACACAGTTATATAATTTTTTTCTTGTGATAACTTTAAATATTTACTCTCTTAACAACTTTCAAATATATAATATTGTTAAATATAGTCATCATGCTATACATACCATCCCCAGGGCTTATCTGTTTGTACCTTTTGACCACCTTTAAATATTGCACCCACTCCCCACTCCCCACCTCTGGCAACCACCAATCTGTTCTCCTTAAAATTAGTTCTTTTTTTTTTTCAAAAATGGATTCCACATATAAGTGAGATCATACAGTATTTGTCTTTCTCTGCTTTATTTCGCTTAGCACAGTGCCCTCAAGGCCCATTCATGTTGTTACAAATGGCAGGATTTCTTTTCTTTCTTTTTTTTTAAATAAATTTATTTACTTATTTATTTTTGGCTGCATTGGGTCTTCTTTGCTGCGCGCGGGCTTTCTCTCTAGTTGCGGTGAGCGGGGACTACTCTTTGTTGTGGTGCGCGGGCTTCTCATTGCAGTGGCTTTTCTTGTTGAGGAGCATGGGCTCTAGGCACACGGACTCAGTAGTTGTGGATCACAGGCTCTAGAACACAGGCTCAGTAGTTGTGGTGCACGGGCTTAGTTGCTCCTCAGCATGTGGAATCTTCCCAGACCAGGGCTCAAACCCGTGTCCCCTGCATTGGCAGGCAGATTCTTAACCACTGCGCTACCAGGGAAGTCCAAGTTCTATTTTTAAAAACATTTTTTGAGGAACCTCCATACTGTTTTCCATAGTGGCTGAACCAATTTACATTCCCACCAATCATACAAAAGTGTTCGCATTCCTCCATGTCCTAACACCACTTCTTATTTCTTGTCTTTTTGATTATAGCTGTTCTAACAGGAGTGAGGTGATCTCTCACTGTGATTTTAACTTGCATTTCCCTGATGATTAGTGATGTTGAGCACCTTTTCATGGGTCTGTTAGTCATCTGTATGTCTGCTTTGCAAAAATATCTATGCAGGTCTTCTGGCCATTTTTTAATCAGGTTTTTTGCTGTTTTGTTGTTGAGTTGCATAAGTTCTTTGTATATTTTGGATATTAATCCCTTATGGGTATATCATTTGCAAATATCTTCTCCTGTTCAATAGGCTGCCTTTTCATTTTGTTTATAGTTTCCTTCACTGTGCAAATCTTTTTAGTTTGATGTAGCTCCATTTGTTTAGTTTTGACTATGTTTCTCTTGCCTGAGGAGACATACCTAAAAAAAATATTTCTGAGACCAATGCTAAAGAGTGCACTGCCAATGTTTTCTTCTAGAAACGTATGGTTTCAGGTCTTATATTTAAATATTTAACTCATTTTGAGTTTATTTTTCTATATAGTGTGAGAAGGTAGTCCAGTTTGATTCTTCTGCATGTAGCTGTCCATTTTTCCCAGCACCATTTATTGAAGAGGCTGTCTATTCCTCATTGCCTATTCTCTCCTCCTTTGTTGCAAATTAATTGACCATATAAGTTTGGGTTTATTTCTGGGCTCTCTATTCTGTTCCATTGATCTATGTGTCTGTTTTTGTGCCATTATTATACTGTCTTGATTACCATAGCTTTTATTATAGTTTGAAATCAAGGAGCATGATACCTCCAGCTTTGTTCTTCTTTCTCAAGATTGCTTTGGCTATTTGGGGTCTTTTGTGTTTCCATACAAATTTTAGAATTATTTGTTCCAGTGTGAAAAATGCCATTGGTATTTTTATAGGGATTGCATTGAACCTGTAGAGTGCCTTGGGTAGTACAGAACTACCCAATCCATTAGCACAGTATATCTTTCCATTTGTTTCTCTTGCCTTCAATTTCTTTCATCAGTATCTTAAAGATTGCTGAGTACAAGTCTTCTACTTCCTTGTTTAGGTTTATTTTTAGGCATTTTATTCTTTCTGATGAAATTATATATGGGATTGTTTTCTTAATTTCTCTTTCTGATCTGCAACAGATTTCTGTATATTACTTTTGTATCCTGAAACTTTGCTGAGTTCATTTATTAGTTCTAATAGTTTTTTGTTGGTGTCCTAAGGATTTTCTATGTGTAGTATTTTGTCATCTGCAAGCAGTGACAGTTTTACTTCTCCCTTTCCAATTTGGATTCCTTTTATTTTATTTTATTTTTCTTGCATGATTGCTGTGGCTAGGACTTCCAATACTATGTTGAATAAAAGTGGTGAGAATGGGCATCCTTGTCTTGTACCTGATCTTAGAGGAAATGCTTTCAGCTTTTTCCCATTAAGTATGATGTTGGCTGTAGATTTGTTACATATAGCCTTTCTTTTTTTTTTTTTTTAATTAATTTTTTTGGCTGCACTGTGCAGGTTTCAGGATCTTAGTTCCCCCACCAGGGATCAAACCCAGGTCTCTAGCAGTGGAGGCATGGAGTCCTAACCACTGGACTGCCAGGGAATTCCCTATATGGCCTTTCTTATGCAGAGGTATGTTTCCTCTAATGCACTTCGTTGACAAATTTTATCATAAATTGTTGTTGAATTTTGTCAAAGGCCTTTCTGCATTTATTGAGATGATCATATAATTTTTACTCTTCAATTTGTTAATGTGGTATATTACATTGACTGATTTGCAGGTATTGAAACCATCCTTTCATCCCTTGGATATATCCCACTCGATCATGGTGTATGAGTCTTTTAACATATTATTGAATTCAGTTTCTAATATTTTGTTGAGGATCTTTGCATCATGTTCATCAGTGATACTGGTCTGTAATTTTCTTTTCTGTGTAGTGCCTGTCTGGTTTTGGTATCAGGGTGATACTGGCCTTGTAGAATGAGTTTGGAAGCATTCCTTCCTCTTCAATTTCTTGGAATAGTTTGAGAAGGATAGTTGTTAACTCTTCTTTAAGTGTTTGGTAGAATTCACCTGTGAAGCCTTGTGGTTCTGGACTTTTGCTCACTGGGAGGTTTTTTATTATTATTATTTTTAGTGATTCAATTTCATTACTGGTAACCACTCTGTTTATATTTTCTACTCCCTCCTTATTCAGTCTTGGGAGAGTGTATGTTTATAGAAATTTATCAATTTCTTTTAGGTTGTTCATTTTATTGGCATATAATTGTTCACAGTAATCTCTTATAATCCTTTGTATTTCTGTACTGTCCATGGTAACTTCTCTTTCATTTCTGATTTTATGGATTTGGGCCATCTCTCTTTTCTTCTTGATGAGTCTGGCTAAAGCCCTATTGATTTTGCTCATCTTTTCAAAGAAATAACTCCTAGTTTCATTGATATTTTCTATTTTTTTGTCTCTATTTTATTTATTTATGCTCTGATCTTTATTATTTCTTTCCTTCCACTAACTTTGGGTTTTGTTTGTTTTTCTTTTTCTAGTTCCTTTAGTTGTAAGGTTAGATTGTTATCTGAGCGGTTTCCTGAGGTAGGCTTGTATTGCTATAAACTTCTCTCTTAGAACTGTCTTTGCTGTAAGCCATAGATTTTGGATCACTGTGCTTTTAATTTTCATTTGTCTCCAGGTATTTTTTATATCTTCACTCACTGATCCATTCATTGTTTACTAACATATTATTTAGACTCCACGTGTTGTTTTTGTTGTTTTTTTTTCCTTGTATTTGATTTCTAGCCTCATACGTTTGTGGTTGGGAAAGATGCTTGATATGATTTCAATCTTCTTAAACTTATTAAGACTCATTTTGTGGCCTAGCCTGTGATCTATCCTGGAGAATGTTTCACGTACACTTGAAAAGAATTCTGCTGCTTTGGGATGGAATATTCTCTATATATCTATTAAGTGCATTGGGTCTAATGTGACATTTAAGGCCACAATTCTTACTAATTTTCTGTCTGGATGATCTGTCCAATGATGTAAGTGTGATGTTAAAGTCCCCTAATATTGTGTTACTGTTAATTTCTCCCTTTATATTTGTTAATATTTGCTTTATGTATTTAGGTGATCCCATGTTGGGTACATACACAGTTACAGTTGTTAACTATTGGATCAATGATCTGTTTGGGCCGATGATCCCTTTATCATTATGTAATGTTCTTCTTCATCTCATTACAGTCTTCATTTTAAAGTCTATTTTGTCTGATATAAGTATTGCTACCCCAGTTTTCTTTTCATTTCCATTTACATAGAATACCTTTTTCCATCCCCTTACTTCCAGTCACAGATGCTGTCTCAGAGGTCTCTTAAACTATCCTCATTTTTTAAAATTCTTTTTTCTCTTTTTGTTCAGCTTGGGTGATCTCCACTACTCTTTCAGTTTGCTGACCTGTTCCTCTGTATCATCTAATCTACTTTTGATTCCATCTAGTGTATTTTTTATTTCAGTTATTGCATTCTTAAGCTCTGTTTTGTTCTATTTTATATTTTCTAACTCTTTGTTAAACTTCTCACAGTGTTCATCCATTCTTCTACCATGTGTTGAGCATCTTTATTATCATTACCTTTAACTCTTTACCAGGTAGATTTTTTATCTCCACTTCACTTAGTTCTTCTTCTGTGGTTTTGTCTTGTTCCTTCATTTGCAATATATTCCTCTGTCTCCTCAATTTGCCTAATTCTCTATGTTTATTTCTATGTATTAGACAGGTCAGTTACATTTCCCAATCTTGAATAAGTGGCCTTATGTAGGATATGTTCTATGGGGACAGCAGCACACTTCCCTCTGGTCACCAGAGCTCTACACTCTAGGGATGATACCTGTGTGGACTGCATGAGTTGTAGCAGGGTTGACTGCCATGTGTTGCTGGTATGCAGAGCTGGCCCCTGCCCTGATTTGTTACCAGGCCCTGCCTTGTGTGGTGGCAGCAAGTCCACTGGTGAGCAGGGCAGGGTCCTGGCATACCTGGCTGTGGGGTCAGCAGGGGTGGATCCTGGTGTGACTGGCAGCATGGCCTGAGGGGTTCTAGGACTGGTGCAGGCCTGCTAATAGGCTAGAGGGAGCACTCCAAAATACTGCTAGCCAGTACGATAGTAGAACAAGCTCCCTAAAATGTCTGCTGCCACTGTCTATGTCTCCAGGGGGAGTGCCAGTTGCCTCCTGCCCCTCCAGGAGTTTCTCCAAGATCAGCAAGTAGGTCTGACACAAGCTTCTTTTAAGTTATTGCCCCTGTACTGAAACAGAGCATGTGAGATTTTGCATGCACCCTTCAAGAGTGGAGTCTCTGTTTCCTATAGCCCTCCTATAGTTCTTCCATATGTAAGTCCCACTAACCTTCAAAGTCAGACATTCTGGGGGTTTGTCTTCCAAGTGGAGGACCACCAGTTTGGTCAGCTCAATGTGGGGTTATGATCCTTTTCTCCTATGGGAGAACCTCTTTAATTGTGATTATTTTCCCATTTGAGAGTTGCCTACCTAGGGATGTGGGTCTTGACTATATGTGTGTCTCCACCCCTCCTACTCATCTCATTGTGGTTCCTTCTTTATATTTTTAGTTGTGGAAATTTTTTTCTGCTAGTCCTCAGGTCATTCTCATAGATATTTAGTCTGTAAATAGTTGTAATTTTGATGTGCCTATGGAAGGAGGTAAGCTCAGGGTCTTCCTACTCTGCCATCTTGGCTACCATCTGCTCATTTTTAAATCAGATTTTTTTCAGCTATTGAGTTGTATGTGTTCTATATATTTTGGATATTAACCCCTTGTCAGATATATGATTAGAAAATATTTTCTCTCATTCAGTAGGTTGCTTTTTTCATTTTGTTGATAGATTCTTAGATTCCTTTGCTGTGAATAAGCTTTTTAGTGATGTAGTGCCATTTGTTTATTTTTGCTTTTGTTGCCCTTGCTTTCAGTGTCAAATCCAAAAAAATAATTGCCAAGACCGCTATCATGGAGCTGGGCTCTCTATTCTTTTCCATTAATGTATGTGTCCACGTTTGTGTCAATACTATACTGTTCTGATTACTATAGTTTTGTAATATAGTATGAAATCAGGAAGCATGATACCTCCAGCTTTGTTCTTTTCTATCAAGATTGCTTTGGCTGTTCAGTGTCTTTTGCAGTTCCGTACACATTTTTGGATTGTTTTTTCTATTTCTGTGAAAAATGCCTCTTCCAAAAAATAAAAATAGGAGAAGAGGGAACACTTCCACATTTATTTTAAAGGGCCAGGATTACCCTGACACAAAAACCAGACAAGCACATAAAAAGAAAATATTTACAGGCCAATATCCCTGATGAATATGATGCAAAAATCCTCAATAAAACATTAACAAACTGAATTCAACACTACATTAAAAGGATCATACACCATGATCAAATGGGATTTATTCCAGGGACGCAAACCTGGTTCACATCCTCAAATCAATCAATATGATACACCACGTTAACAAAATGAAGGATAAATATTGTATAATCATCTCAATAGATGCAGAAAAAGCATTGGACAAATTCAACATCCATTTGTAATAAAAACTCTCACAAAGTTTGTATAGAGGGAATGTACCTCAACATAACAGCCATGTATGACAAGCTCACAGCTAGCATCATATTCAATGGTGAAAAACTAAAAGCTTTCATCTAAGATCAGGAACAAGACATGGATGCCCAATCTTGCCACTTTTATTAAACATAGTACTGGAAGTCCTAGCCAGAGCAACTAGGCAAGAAAAAGAAATAAAAGCCATCCAAATCAAAAAGAAGTAAACCTATCACATTTGCAGATGACATGCTGTTATATTAGAAAACCCTAAGGACTCTAACAAAAAACTGTTAGAACTAATAAACAAATTGAGTAAAGTTTCAGGATACAAAATCAAATACAAAAATCAGTTGAATTTCTATATACTAAGAATGAACTACCAGAAAGAGAAATTAAGAAAACAATCTCATTTACAATTGTATCAAAAACAATGAAATACATAGGAATAAATTTAAGCAAGGATGCAAAAGATCTATACACTGAAAACTATAAGACATTGATGAAAGAAATTGAAGAAGACACAAATAAACAAAAAGATAGTCTGTGCTCATGGATGAGAAGAATGTTGTTAGAATATCCATACTAACCAAAGCAATCTGCAGACACAGTGCAATCCCTACTAAATTTTCAATAACATTTTCATAGAAATAGAACTAACAATCTTAAAATTTATATGGAATCACAAAAGCCCCCCAATCACCAAAGCAATGTGAGAAAAAAGAACAAAGCTGGAGACAGCATACCTCTGGATTTCAAACTCTATTACAGAGCTGTAGTAATCAATACAGGGTGATACTGGCATAAAAATAGACACATAGATCAATGGAACAGAACAGGGTCCAAATATAAACCCGTGCATATATGGTTAATTAATTCACTACTATGGAGTAAATATACAGTGGGGAATGGATATTCTCTTCAATAAATAGTGTTTGCAAAACTGGGCAGACACATGAAAAAGAATGAAATGGGTCACTATTTTGTACTATAAGCAAAAATCAACTCAAAATGGATTAAAAACTTGAACATAAAACCTGAAACCATAAAACTCCAAGAAGAAAATATAGGGGGTAGTAAGCTCCTTAACATCAGTCTTGGTGATGATTTTTGGATTTGACACCAAAAACAAATGCAACAAAAGCAAACATAAATAAGTGAGAGCACATCAAGCTAAAAAGCTTATGCACAGCAAAGGAAACGATAAACAAAATGAAAAGACAACCTTCTGAATGGAAGAAAATATTTTCAAATCATATATCTGATAAGTGGTTAATATCCAAAATATATAAAGAACTCATATAACTCAATAGCAAAAAAAAAAGCTGAACAATCTGATTTAAAAATTGGCAGAGGATTTGAATGGACATTTTTCCAAAGAAAACATACAAATGGCCAACAGGTACATGAAAAAATGCTCAAACTCACTAATCATCAGGGAGATGCAAATCAAAACCACAATGAGATCGTATCTCACACCTGTTAGAATGGCTGTCATCAAAAAGATAATAAACAATGAGTGTTGAGGATGCGGAGAAAGGAGAATACTTGTGGACTATTGGTGAGAATGTACATTGGTTCAGCCAATGTACTATGGAAAACAATATGGGGGTTCCTCAAAAAATATTAAAAATAGAACTACCATATGATCCAGCAATCCCACTTCTTAGTGTGTACCCAAAGGAAATGGAAACAGGACCTCAAAGAGATATCAGCCTTCCCATGTTCATTGCAACATTATTCATAACAGTCAAGTTATGGAAACAACCTAAGTGTCTATCAATGGATGAAGAAGATATGAGATACACATACACACATATATACAAAAATGATATATATGACATATATATGATATACCATATGTATGGTATATGATTGTCACAAAATATTACTCAGCCATAAGAAAATAGGAAATCATGCCATCTGCAACAATATGGATGGAACTTGGGGGCATTATGCTAAGTGAAATAAGCCAGACAGAGATAGATAAATCTTGCATGGTGTTAATTATATGTGGAATTTAAAGAAAAAAAAAGTCAAACTGATAGAAACAGAGAGTAGAAAAGTAGTTGAAAGGGTCTGGGGGTGGTGAGGGAAATAGGGAGAGGTTGGTTAAAAGGTATGAACTTTCAGCTATAAGATGAATGAGGTTTGAGGATCTAATGTAAAACACATGACTATAATTGATAACACTGTATTGTATAACTGAAATTTGCTAAAAGAACAGAACTTAAATTTTCTCATCAAAAAAAAAATATGTTAGGTAATGTATGTTCTAATTAACCAGATGTGGGGAATTCTTTCACAGTGAGAAGCAGCTGCATAGCACAGGGAGATCAGCTTGGTGCTTTGTGACAACCTGGAGAGGTGAGATAGGGAAGGTGGGAGGGAGGCATAAGAGGGAGGGAATATATGTATACATATAGCTGATTCACTTTGTTATACAGCAGAACCTAACACAACATTGTAAAGCAATTATACTCCAATAAAGATGTAAAAACAAAACAAAACAAAAAGCTAAAAAGGAAGTTTTTATAAATAAATGTATGATCTTAATACTTTTAGTCTCCACATATGTTTATTTATTAGTCAATTTGCATAAAAGAATAAAACTAAATCAGGATCCACAGAAACAAAGCTATTTCACTATAAGGAAACTTCACTTATTTAAGCTCTCCTCTGTCTTAGGAAGATTCCCACAAAAGTGACATTGCATTGAATCTAACCAGGAAAAGGAAGAACCTGAAATGGCACTTTAACACTGTCAAAGCTTTGAACAACACATGTCATCTTAGACATACACATCTTGTTATTGGCTAGGATCCAACCACATAAGTACTTTTATTAAAAGGATCATTTTGAAATATGCTTACTCTTATTTTATTTTTTATTTTATTTTTATTTTTATTTTTTTTGCAGTACGCGGGCCTCTCACTGTTGTGGCCTCTCCCACTGCAGAGCACAGGCTCCAGATGCACAGGCTCCGTGGCCATGGCTCACGGGCCTAGCCGCTCCGTGGCATGTGGGATCTTCCCGGACCGGGGCACAAACCCATGTCCCCTGCATCGGCAGGCGGACTCTCAACCACTGCGACACCAGGGAAGCCCATACTCTTTATTTATTATTTATTTATTTATTTATTTATTTATTTTTGGCTGCATTGGGTCTTCGTTGCTGCGCGAGGGCTTTCTCTGGTTGCGCGAGTGGGGGCTACTCTTCGATGCGGTGCACGGGCTTCTCACTGCAGTGGCTTCTCTTGTTGCAGAGCACAGGCTCTAGGCTCGTGGGCTTCAGTAGCTGCAGCACGCAGGCTCAGTAGTTGTAGCTTGTGGGTTCTAGAGCGCAGACTCAGTAGTTGTGGCGCACGGGCTTAGTTGCTCCGCAGGATGTGGGATCTTCCTGGACCAGGACTCGAACCCATGTCCCCTGCATTGGCAGGCAGATTCTTAACCACTGCACCACCAGGGAAGTCCCTGCTTACTCTTAATATAGTAGGAAACTATAGGTTCCAACCCTGATATGCCTAAAAAGATATCTCTGTTAAGAAAACTATAAAACAATTTGGATTCAAACATGTTTATGTTGGTTACATTCAATTTTAATTACAGGCAATTCTTTTAGGATTTGCTTTGAAAAAAAGAAAGGATCTTGTTGAGAAATATATAACTGACATCTACAAGGTGAAAATAGACAAAACAATGTAAAAACAGTGCATACTATTTTAAAGACTGTATTAATAACAGTTATTTGTTTCTCAAGCTGTTACTGGAACTGCAAAATAGAGTCTGTCGTCTTATCTCAGAAACAGTTGTCCTGTCTCCTTTCCAGCTAACCTATCACCACTATACTTGATAACCTTCCCTTCTGTCACCCCCACTTATGCCTAAAAACTATTCTTACATTTTATAGCTATATCTGTTTCTGTGTCTATATCTCTATTTCTGACTTTATCTTGATATAATTTATCACCATGTCTCTCTTCCTCAATGTAGTTCTTGCCTCAAACTACAATCCTATTTTTCTTTTAGTAAGAAATCTCCAGGGGAAAAAAGTCATTTCCACGTTAATCACTCACTAATTTATTTCTGAGTGCTTGCAGTATAGCCTCCTACTTTACCACTTCTCTGAAGTAACTAGAGTTCTTTGTACTGGGATGAATGGTATTCCCCCAGATTTCATGCTCACCCAGAACCTGTGAATGTGACCTTACTTGGAAATAGGGTCTTTGCAGATGTAATCAAGTTAAGATTAGAACATACTAGATTAGAGTAGGTCTTAAATCCAGTGACTAATGTTCTAATAAAAAGAGGAGAATTTCAACATAGACACACAGATGCTTAGAGTGAAAATGGCCATGTGAAAAAGGAGCTCATTCATTCAACACAAATGTTCTCCCTTCTGATTGCAGTATATTAGTAGAAACAATAATTGAAATGTTCCAAAAAACGTTTTCCCCTTCCTTTCAGTAGGGGCCTCCCCACTACCAAATTATTTGGGTCTTCCCCAAGGCTAAACCCACTCCCTGAGGGGCCACCTGACAACAGGTGCAGTCACAGCTGTTTAGATGCCAGGTGTTATGGAAATTAACTTCATGTCACAGATGACAAATTAGACATTACACTGGAAATTCTGGTAATACTCCTAGGAGATATACGGGATCAAATCCCTAGAAAAATTTTAATTTTTTTTTTTTTTTGGTAGAAAGAAATGTGAATGAATTCATTATTAAGTATTACTTAAAAAATAATTGGTGGGCTTCCCTGGTGGCGCAGTGGTTGGGAGTCCATATTTATGCCTGCTGATGCAGGGGACGCGGGTTCGTGCCCCGGTCTGGGAAGATCCCACATGCCATGCAGCGGCTGGGCCCGTGAGCCATGGTCGCTGAGCCTGTGCGTCCAGAGCCTGTGCTCCGCAACGGGAGAGGCCACAGCAGTGAGAGGCCCGCGTACTGCAAAAAAAAAAATTGGTAATCTATGAACTTTTCTGGTACCAGAAAAGATTCAATCTGTTACATGTTCAGTTTTGTTCAATGGTCATATTTAAAGTTTGACTGAATAAGATAAGCACACTTAATAAAGAGAGCATTTATAAGAAATGGGCACATAGAATTATTTCATTATGATAGTTAAATAGAATTTAAGTGGGTTTGTATCAAGGTAACTCTTAGTTTGTCTCTGTGAAGTCCAGGAGAAGTATCACTTGGAATGAAAATACCATCTAAAATATTGGAATTTCGCTTTTGTTAGAAATTTGTTTAGCATATAATCTTCATATTTATTTGAGAAAATAATAATCTTAATTGTGTTTCTTAACTAATAATATAGATACAAATTATTTGGGCCTCTCCGAGACTAAAACTACTCTCAGAAGGGCTTCTGTTGGCATTTAGGAGAAAGGCCATTGGACCTATAAGTTAAAGCCAAAATTTTACAAAATATTTATTTTTTAACACTGGTATTGCAATAGAGGACCTACACTTAATTTATAAGCTAATTATGATATATATATATATATATGGTTTTATTGCTGATGAAGATTTTATTTAATTCAATAAATATTTCTGCAGGCCCAATATATGCAAATACTTTCATAAATGAGCTGCCCCTAATTTCTATTTCCCATTTAAAAGTAAAAGATACAAGATTACATGAAATAAAATTACTTTAAAAAAGGAAGAGAAATACTTTTTAAAGGTAACAGTAAGAACAAACACTATCCAGGAGCACAACCCAGGGCAGGGCAAGTGCCCCTGTGATAAAGAGCACAGGTGACCTTATCAAGTGGAAAGGTGGAGGGATAATGCAGGAAGAGCTTCTCAATCATAGCCAAAGGTTCTGATGTTTTCACCATCAGAGAAACTAAGACTTGGTCTTTGAAAGAGGTGTTTTTCCTGCAGGCCGGCGCACTGGTAGGCAGCATCAACTGTTCTTCTTCCAACCATTGTTGTCATGGGCGGCAGCAGCAGACTCCGGGGCTCTGAAAGGTCACTTTTTTTTTTTTTGACTGCACCTCGTAGCTTGTGGGATCTTAGTTCCCCAACCAGGGGTCAAACCCGGGTCCATGGCTGTGAAAGCCCCGAGGTCTAACCACTGGACCACCAGGGAATTCCCTGAAAAGTCACTTTTTTGAATTTTATTTTATTTATTTTTTATACAGTATGTTCTTATTAGTTACCCATTTTATACATACTAGTGTATATATGTCAATTCCAATCCCCCAAAACATCCCACCACCACCACTTTCCCCCCTTGGTGTCCATACATTTGTTCTCTACATCTGTGTCTCTATTTCTGCCCTGCAAACCGGTTCATCTGTACCATTTTTCTAGGTTCCACATATATGGTTAATATATGACATTTATTTTTCTCTGAAAGGTCACTCTTAACCTCAGACTCTTGGTTTATTATCAGTTCCTCTATGTTAAACAGATGGGTTTAGATGAAAGCTTTGAGTATAACTTTTTTTTCTTTACCAAGCAGAATTGATCACTGTTGAACCTTTTCCACCCGTAGTGAGTCAAAAATTACTGCATGTGTATGATGTGCAAAATACCATGCTAAATACAGTGGAAAGAGGGAAGAGTGGTCAGCAGAGTGAAAAAGTAGAATATAATCCCTCTCCTTAAGAAGATTATTAATTTGTTTTGCTCTTTTTGCTTGAATTCAGCCAGGCCTAAAATGTGCTTGGCATTGGAGATAAAGAGAAAAGTAAGGTATTAAATCAAGTTCTCTGGCTTTCAAGGATTCACACCTAACTCAACATCTGTTTATTGATCTGATTGGAATAGAATCTAAGCATATTAACATTGAAGGACCCATAGATAGGCAGGATAACATAGTGGTTAAAATCTTTGGACCAAATGGAGTCAGGGTTCAATCCCAGACCTAAACACTCTTTACTCTAGTTTGCTCATTTATAAGATAGGCAATACCACATATATCACAAAAGGCTGTTGTGCCAATTAAATGAGAAAACCTATTTCAAAACATTTCAAAGTATGGTTCCTATCATATGACAGAAGATTTTTAAAAGTTAGTGATTATTATTCCTAAATAATAATAATAATAAAGCATCTAGTCTAAATCTCTCACTTATTAGATGAAAATGCTGAAACTCCAAAAGAATGTCTAAGGCAAGTGAGCAGACAAGTTATGTCTAAAGGTAAAGCTAGTGATCAGACAAGTTAGGACTAAAATCTGGAATGATTTAACAGAGGGGACCAACCAGTCTTCATTCTGAAAGCTAAGCATTTCCAGAAAGCCTGCTAAGGCTTATTTTATAATGGCCTAAGCATTCAAAAATTTTAATCAGACAATACTACTTCTACTAAAATAACAATATGCCACAATTTTCTTTACTGCCTTTTCAAGACATGTACAAATATCAATTGCTTGCTTCAGTGCCAACAACTAACATAATCCTTTCCTATATTTTCACTAGAATATAGTTTTTTTTAAAGCTAAACTTAAAGGGAAATACAACTTTTTCAGTATACTTACAGTTGCCTTTGAGTTTACTTTCTCTTTTGCTCTTTTTTTCTCCTCTGCTATTCTTCACTACAATACAGGGACACAGTCTTTTGCCCTGCTTTTGAAGAATGTACTGCACTAACTTATGTTCACTCTTCTCCTTGGCTCTTCTCTATTTTTGGTATTGGTAGAACTGTAACTGAACTACTGATCAATGGGCCGGTCCGTGACTTTCATAGTACCCAAAGGACACAGATGAGCTAGAGAGATTACTTGGGGGCCTGGGTCAAGCAGTGGAAGAGACATCTGAAGGGGCAGCCAAGAAGTCAAGATGCTTAGGCCTCACTGGAGTGATCAGTCTACTGGACTCTATTGTATTACAGCCTGTAAATCTTAACTATGCTGCTTTTCCATCCCTTCTTTGCTGAAATCTGAAACAGTGGGTACTGTGGAAAGAGCTTAAGTTTTGGAGTCAGTTGAACTAAGTTCAAATCTGGGTTCTACCATTTAGTAGCTTTGTGTCTTTGATTAAGCTACTTAGCCTTCCTAAACCTTAATATACTTGTCTATAAAATGGACGTTATACTTCTTTACCAGGATCATGGTAAAGGAAACTGAACTAATGAACGTAAAACACCTAACTTGTAGCAAGCTCTTAGCAAGGCTCCTCCTGTGATCCTGATTTTGACTTGACAGTCTGATGCTGATCTCCTGTATTCTTTGTTTTTTGTAACTCATTTAAAGATAGGCTTTTAATTTACGATGAAGATATAGACAAGTGGCTTTCTATTTAGAAAAGAAATGATTTTAGATCCTATCACACAATATAAAATAAAATGTCATTTTGAAAAATACTGTAGTATGTACAGTGGTTTACAGAGGTACTAGTAACTAGTGTTAAGCAAGCACTTTGCTTTGGGTTAGCTTCAGGAATGTTTTCACTGCAAGTTATGTGTGTGCTGATTTTTTTTGTTTCTAGTAAAGTTACTTACAGTGAAATAAGTGTAAAATTAGACAGGTTGTGACAAATGTATAAATTCATGTAACCAAAAACCAGTTAAGATATCACCCCAGAAAGTTCTATAGAGCAACTTTCCAGGCAAGTGCCACTCCCCATAGACACCATAGATTAGTTTTGCTCAGTTTTTAGTTTCACATAAATGAGAGCAAGCAATATGTATCCATTTGTGTCTGGCTTCTTTTGATCAATATGTTTCTGATATTCACTCATCTTGCTATGTGAATCAGTAGTTCATTTTTTTTTGAATTTTTGAATTATATTTTTTAAATTTTGTATACAGCAGGTTCTTATTAGTCGTCCATTTTATACACATCAGTGTATACATGTCAATCTCAATCTCCCAATTCATCACACCACCACCACCACCCACCGCTGCTTTCCCCACCTTGGTGTCCATATGTTTGTTCTCTGCATCTGTGTCTCAATTTCTGCCTGCAAACCGGTTCATCTGTACCATTTTTCTAGGTTTCATATATATGCGTTAATATGCGATATTTGTTTTTCTCTTTCTGACTTACTTCACTCTGTATGACAGTCTCTAGATTCATCCACGTCTCTACAAATGACCCACTTTCGTTCCTTTTCATGGCTGAGTAATATTCCATTATATACATGTACTACATCTTCTTTATCCATTTCTCTGTCGACGGGCATTTAAGTTGCTTCCGTGGCCTGGCTATTGTAAATAGTGCTGCAATGAACATTGGGGTGCATGTTTCTTTTTGAATTATGGTTTTCTCTGGGTATATGCCCAGTAGTGGGATTGCTGGGTCACATGGTAATTCTAACTTTAGTTTTTTAAGGAACTTACATGCAGTTCTCCATAGTGGCTGTATCAATTTACATTCCCAACAACAGTGCAAGAGGGTTCCCTTTTTTCCACACCCTCTCCAGCATTTATTGTTTGTAGATTTTGTGATGATGACTATTCTGACCGTTGTGAGGTGATACCTCATTGTAGTTTTGACTTCCATTTCTCTAATAATTAGTGATGTTGAGCAGTTTTTCATGTGCTTCTTGGCCATCTGTATGTCTTCTTTGGAAAATGTCTATTTAGGTCTTCTGCCCATTTTTTGATTGGGCTGTTTGCTTTTTTAATATTGAGCTGCATGAGCTGTTTATATAATTGGAGATTAATCCTTTGTCTGTTGATACGTTTGCAAATATTTTTTCCCATTCTGAGGGTTGTCTTTTCTTGTTGTTTCTAGTTTCCTTTGCTTTGCAGAAGCTTTTAAGTTTCATTAGGTCCCATTTGTTTATTTTTGTTTTTATTTCTATTACTCTAGGATGTGGATCAAAAAAGATCTTTCTGTGACTTATGTCATAGAGTGTTCTTCCAATGTTTTTCTCTAAGAGTTTTATAGTGTCCGGTCTTACATTTAGGTCTCTAATCCACTTTGAGTTTATTTTTGTGTATGGTGTTAGGGAGTGTTCTAATTTCATTCTTTTACATGTAGATGTCCAGTTTTCCCACACCACTTATTGAAGAGATTGTCTTTTCTCTGTTGTATATCCTTGCCTCCTGTGTCATAGATTAGTTGACCATACGTGTGTGTGTTTATCTCTGGGCTTTCTATCCTGTTCCATTGATCTATATTTCTGTTTTTGTGCCAGTACCATATTGTCTTGATTACTGTAGCTTTGTAGTATAGTCTGAAGTCAGGGAGTCTGCTTCCTCCAGCTCTGTTTTCTTCCCTCAAGACTACTTTGGCTATTCGGGGTCTTTTGTATCTCCATTCAAATTTTAAGATTTTTTGTTCTAGTTCTGTAAAAAATGCCATTGGTAATTTGATAGGGATCGCATTGACTCTGTATATTGCTTTGGGTAGTTTAGTCATTTTCACAGTATTGATTCTTCCAATCCAAGAACATGGTATATCTCTCCATCTGTTGGTATCATCTTTAATTTCTTTCAACAGTGTATTATACTTTTCTGCATACAGGTCTTTTGTCTCCCTAGGTAGGTTTATTCCTAGGTATTTTATTCTTTTTCTTGCAGTGGTAAATGGGAGTGTTTCCTTAATTTCTCTTTCAGATTTTTCATCATTAGTGTATAAGAATGCAAGAGATTTCTGTGCATTAATTTTGTATCCTGCAACTTTAGCAAATTCATTGATTAGCTCTAGTAGTTTTCTGGTGGCATCTTTAGGATTGTCTATGTATAGTATCATGTCATCTGCAAACAGTGACAGTTTTACCTCTTCTTTTCCAATCTGTATTCCTTTTATTTCTTTTTTCTTCCCTGATTGCCGTGGCTAGGACTTCCAAAACTATGTTGAATAATAGTGGCTTGAGTGGATATCCTTGTCTTGTTTCTGATCGTAGAGAAAATGCTTTCAGTTCTTCACCATTGAGAATGATGTTTGCTGTGGGTTTGTCATATATGGCCTTTATTATGTTGAGGTAGGTTCCCTTTATGCCCAGTTTCTGGAGAGTTTTTATCATAAGTGGTGTTTAATTTTGTCAAAAGCTTTTTCTGTGTCTATTGAGATGATCATATGTTTTTTATTCTTCAGTTTGTTAATATGGTGTATCACAATGATTGAGTTGCATATATTGAAGAATCCTTGAATCCCTGGGATAAATCCTACTTGATCATGGTGTATGATCCTTTTAATGTGTTGTTGGATTCTGTTTGCTAGTATTTTGTTGAGGATTTTTGCATCTATATTCATCAGTGATATTGGTCTGTAATTTTCTTTTTTTGTAGTATCTTTGTCTGGTTTTGGTATCAAGGTGATGGTGGCCTCATAGAATGGGTTTGGGAGTTTTGCTTCCTCCACAGGTTTTTGGAAGAGTTTGAGAAGGATGGGTGTTACCTCTTCTCTAAATGTTTGATAGAATTCACGTGTGAAGCCATCTGGTCCTGGACTTTTGTTTGTTGGGAGATTTTTAATCACAGTTTCCATTTCATTACTTGTGATTGGTCTGTTCATATTTTCTATTTCTTCCTGGTTCAGTCTTGGAAGGTTATACCTTTCTAAGAATTTGTCCATTCTTCCAGATTGTCCATTTTATTGGCATAGAGTTGCTTGTAGTAGTCTGTTAAGGTGCTTTGTGTTTCTGTGGTATCTGTTGTAACTTCTCCTTTTTCATTCCTCATTTTATTGATTTGAGTCCTCCCCCTCTTTTTCTTGATGAGTCTGGCTAATGGTTTATCAATTTTGTTTATCTTCTTAAAGAACCAGCTTTTAGCTTTATTGATCTTTGCTATTGTTTTCTTTGTTTCTATTTCATTTATTTCTGCTCTGATCTTTATGATGTCTTTCCTTCTACTAACTTTGGGTTTTGTTTCTTCTTCTTTCTCTAGTTCCTTTAGGTGTAAGGTTAGAGTGTTTATTTGAGATTTTTCTTGTTTCTTGAGGTGGGCTTGTATAGCTATAAACTTCCCTCTTAGAACTGCTTTTGCTGCATCCCATAGGTTTTGGATCATTGTGTTTTCATTTTCATTTGTCTCTAGGTATTTTTTGATTTCCTCTTTGATTTCTTCAGTGATTTCTTGGTTATTTAGTAATGTATTGTTTAGCCTCCATGTGTTTGTGTTTTTTATGTTGTTTTCCCTGTAATTCATTTCTATTCTCATAGTGTTGTGGTCAGAAAAGATGCTTGATATGATTTCAATTTTCTTAAATTTACTGAGGCTTGATTTGTAACCCGAGGTGTGATCTATCCTGGAAAATGTTCTGCGAGCACTTGAGAAGGAAGTGTAATCTGCTGTTTTTGGATGGAATGTCCTATATATATCAATTAAATCTATCTGGTCTATTGTGTCAATTAAAGCTTCTATTTCCTTATTAATTTTATGTTTGGATGATCTGTCCATTGGTGTAAGTGAGGTTTTAATGTCCCCCACTATTATTGTGTTATTGTTGATTTCCTCTTTTATAGATGTTAGCAGTTCCCTTATGTATTGAGATGCTCCTATATTGGGTGCATATATATTTATAATTGTTATATCTTCTTCTTGGATTGATCCCTTGATCATTATGTAGTGTCCTTCATTGTGTCTTGTAACATTCTTTATTTTAAAGTCTATTTTATCTGATATGAGTATTGCTACTCCAACTTTCTTTCGATTTCCATTCGCATGCAGTATCTTTTTTCATCCCCGCACTTTCAGACTGAATGTTTCCCTAGGTCTGAAGTGGGTCTCTTGCAGACAGCATATATATGGGTCTTGTTTCTGTATCCATTCAGCAAGCCTGTGTCTTTTGGTTGGAGCATTTAATCCATTCACGTTTAAGGTAATTATAGATATGTATGTTCCTATTACCGTTTTCTTAATTGTTTTGGGTTTGTTTTTGTAGGTGCTTGTCTTCTCTTGTTTTTCCCACTTAGAGGGGTTCCTTTAGCATTTGTTGTAGAGCTAGTTTGGTCGTGCTGAATTCTCTTAGCTTTTGCTTGTCTGTAAAGGTTTTAATTTCTCCATCGAATCTGCATGAGATCCTTGCTGGGTAGAGTAATCTTGATTGTAGGTTCTTCCCTTTCATCACTTTAAGTCTATCATGCCACTCCCTTCTGGCTTGTAGAGTTTCTGCTGAGAAATCAGCTGTTAACCTTATGGGAGTTCCCTTGTATGTTATTTGTCATTTTTACCTTGCTGCTTTCAATAATTTTTCTTTTTGTTTAATTTTTGCCAATTTGATTACTATGTGTCTCAGCGTGTTTCTCCTTGGGTTTATCCTGTATGGGACTCTCGGCCCTTCCTGGACTCGGGTGGCTATTTCCTTTCCCATGTTAGGGAAGTTTTCGACTATCATCTCTTCAAATATTTTCTCGGGTCCTTTCTCTCTGTCTTCTCCTTCTGGGACCCCTATTATGCAAATGTTGTTGCATTTAATGTTGTCCCAGAGGTCTCTTAGGCTGTTTTCATTTCTTTTCATTCTTCTTTCTTTATTCTGTTCTGCAGCAGTGAATTCCACCATTCTGTCTTCCAGGTCACTTATCCGTTCTTCTGCCTCACTTATTCTGCTATTGATTCTTTCTAGTGTAGTTTTCATTTCAGTTATTGTGTTGTTCATCTCTGTTTGTTCTTTAATTCTTCTAGATCTTTGTTAAACATTTCTTGCATCTTCTCGATCTTTGCCTCCATTCTTTTTCCAAGGTGCTGGATCACCTTCACTATCATTATTCTGAATTCTTTTTCTGGAAGGTTGCCTATCTCCACTTCATTTAGTTGTTATTCTGGGATTTTATCTTGTTCCTTCATCTGGCACATAGTCCTCTGCCTTTTCATCTTATCTATCTTTCTGTGAATGTGTTTTTTTCCCCACAGGCTGCAGGACTGTAGTTCTTCTTGCTTCTGCTCAGTAGTTCATTTTTAATTGCTTATGGTATTGTATTCCAGTGTATGACTACCTCGATTTTTAAAAATCCACTTGCCTTTTTATGGACATTTGGGTTGTTTCCAATTTGTAGCTATTATGAATAAAATTGCTACAAAAACTCTTGTACAAGTCTTTTTGTGGGCATATGTAACCATTTCTCTTGGATAAATATTGGAAGTCAAGTGGGTTATGTTGTAGAGTAGGTGCTTGTTTAACTGCCAAACAGGTGTCCAAAGTCCTTTTACCATTTTACATGCTACTAGCAATGTATGAGAATTCAGGTGCTCCACATCCTTGCCAACATTTGGTAGTGTTAGTTTTTAATGTTTTAGCCATTCTAATGGGTGTAAAGTTATATCTCATTGTTAATATTAATTTGCATTTCTCTAATAACTAATTATTCTGAGTACTTTTTCCTGTGCTTACTAGCCATCAATAAATCTTCTCTGGTGAAGTATTATTCAAGTCATTTTTAAAAATTGGATTGTCTTGTTTTTGAATGGTAGCATGAAATAATAAAATACATGTTATATACATATAATGTATATTTTGATCTCTGCCCCTAGTTCCTGACACAGAGCTCTTAAAACCCTTGTAAATAGGGGTACTAGAAGAATCTTTTTTTCTAATATTTAGTCTCTGACCAGAGTTCCTGACAAAGACATACTACGAAGTTGGTAATTTCCTGAGTGATAGGAGTATCTTGTTCTAATAAGGACCCTTGGTGGGCTTCTGGATGGGGACTGGTCACCAAAGATCAAGTCATAATCTTGGAACCATCAGCCCCACCCCACTCCCTTCTCTTGAATGTAATCATCAACCATGCCTATGTAATAGAGCCTCCATAAAGATCCAAAGGGAGGAGATTTGGAGAGGGTCTGGAAATGGAGTTAACAATCAGTCATGCCTATGTGTTGAGGCTCCAAAGAAACCCCAGTGGTATGAGCTTCTGAGAGTTTCTGAGTAGGTGAACACAGCTATGTGCCAGGAGGGTGGTACACACCAATTCCACAGGGATAGAAGCTCCTGTGCTTAGGACACTTCTAGACCATGCCCTATGTATCTCTTCATATGGCTGTTCATATTTATCCTTTAACATATCTCTTATTATACAATAAGCTGGTAAACATAAGTGTTTCCCTGAGTCCTGTGAGTTGTTCTAGCAAATGATCAAATCCAAGAAGGGGGTCATGTGAACATTTGATTTGCAGCTAAGCCAGACAGACTTTGTGGATAATGCTGTGATACTGTGCTTTACAATAAGAAATACATAATTGATCTTTGTCCATTGTTCCTGGCACATTGCTTGTAAAACCTTGCAATTCCCTGTATAAGATCTGTAGGGGCATCTTTTGCTATAATATTTGGACTTTTGTCATCGGTTCCTGAAATAGCTCCAGAGCCATAAAGGTGAAAGGAGTGTCTTGTTATTCACAAGTCCCTTTCAACTTCATCTGAATTTGTGTTAATTAGGTGACTTTTGGAAATCCCCTAAGGATGGGGACTAGTTGTGAGGGGAACTAACCATGATTAGGCAGTTGGAAGTTTCAATCCTACCGGCTGAGCTCTGGAGAGGGCAGAGGGGCTGGAGTTTGGATCAATCACCAATGGCCAATGATATAATCAATTGTGCCTGTTTAATGGAGCCTCTCAGAAACTCCGCAAGCCAAGAGCATGGAAGCTCAGTACCCTTCCCGCATACCTTGCCCTATGCCTCTCTTCTTTCTGGCTGTTCCTGGGTTATATCCTTTTGTAATAAACCAGTAATCTAGTAAGTTCTATGAGCTAGTCTAGCAAATTAATCAAGCCCAAAGACAAGGTGGTGATACTCTCCAACCTACAGCCACTTGGCCAGCAGCACAGGTAACAACCTGGACTTATGATTGGCATCTGAAGTGGGGGCAGTCTTGTGGGACTGAGCCCTTAACCTGTGGGTTCTGACACTATCTCCAGGTAGATAATATCAGAACTGAGTTAAATTTGTGGGACACCTGGTAAGTATCTGCTGAGAAAGGGAGAATTGTTGGGTGTTGGAAAAAACACACCAAACAGTAACCTGGAGACCTACTACTTGTGATTGGCATCTGAAGTTGGGGGCAGTCTCATGAGACTGAGCCCTTAACCTGTGGAGTCTGTGCTAACTCTGGTTAGTTTCAGAATTGAATTGAATTGTACAACACTGAGCTGGTGTTGGAGAATTTGTTGCTGTGGGAAAACTCCACACGTCTAGTGACAGAAGTAGTGTGGTCGTATTGTAAAAGCAAAGTAGAAACAGGGAGTTTCACCTCTTTGCAGGATTTAATTTATTTATCCAGATGTATGTATTTTGAATGTCTTCTCTCAATCTGTGACTTCACTTTTCATTTTCTTAATGATGTCTTTGGATGAGCAGAAGATTTTAATTTTGAAGTTTACATTTATTAATTGCCTTTAGGTTAGGGTTAGTGCTTTTGGGGACTTTTATAAGAAATTATTTTCCTGATTTGTTCTTTAGTTTAAAAAATTAACAGTTAATAAATGAGAATATATTTCAATTTTAAAGATATTAAAATTCAGTAAGATATTATTTCTCATAGTTTGCACAGTTTCATTAAGTTTCAAATATAAACCAAAGTGGTCACAGAAAATGGCAGAGCTGAAGTAATTTAAGTTCTATTTCTTTGACTTCAAATCACTATTTCTTTTAATTCTGTTATTTAAAGGACTATGTAGTATCACATGGGTTATGAGTTGCACCTGAAGAAAGCTCGAATGATTTCTAATCATAAATCCTAAACCAAGGGTTGACAAGCTTTTTCTGTAAAACTCCAGATAGTAAATACTTTAGGCTTTGCAGGCCATGCATAGTCTCTACTGCAATTGCTTAACTCAGCTGTCCCAGTGCGAAAGCAGCCACAGACAATATGTACATGAATGAGCATGGCTGTGTTCCAATAAAACTTTATAGACACTGAAATTTGAATTTCATGTATAATTTTCACATCATGAAATATGGTTCTCCTTTTGATTTTTTTCAACCATTTAAAAATGTAAAAATCATTCTTTGCTCACAGGCTATACAAAAACAGGCAGCAGGCAGATTTGTCTTGAGATATACAGTTTGCTGATCCCTAACCAAGGGAATTAATATTCCTTGCTGTTCCCTTTTGTGGGACAGGTTTACATCTAGGCTCACCCTTACACTGAAGGTATAGCCCTTTGAGGACAGCTCTGTTTACAGCAGAGGTTTCTTATTGCTTTACTTTGGTAGGCTGCAGAGTTTGTCTCCTGCCCTCAATAGTCCGAGTTGTGCAGATGAAGCTCAGGGTCAAAATGCTTTTGCATAAATCCCTGGGACAAAAGGTAGCTTGAGCACTACTTTAGCTCTCTGGGCTTCTGTATTCATTTTGCTTTTGTCCTGTGAATTTTTAAAATTTGTCAACTCAGTTATACATTTACCAATCATTTATTGCTGTTATCAGTAGGAGGGCTAGTCAGAATATTTTGCCATTCTGCAGAAACAGAGATCCTCTTCCTAGGGATTATACTTCACTCCAGGCTAACAGCTCTTAAGAAAGAGTGTCAATACTGGTAAAATAGATTGAATGTTGTTTGGTTACTTAAGGTACCTCTAATGTAGGCAGAAACCTTAATCAAGATTTAATTCCTGTTTATAAACAAAATTTTGATGTCTTATATACGGTAAAAATATTAAATTCAATCCGTAAGAAATACCAAATGGAGGAAATAAATCTTTTTCAGGGAAGATTTCTTTGTCTATTCTATCTAGTTTGTTTGATGCAGAATCTAACAAGATTTCACAGACCATCAGCTTCATAAGAAGGATCATTCAAGTTTTATTCTCTTTATACGCTCTTAACGTACACATTAGCACAATTTCTGAAACATATTCTCTAAACAAGGTGTAATCTAATTACATCTTGTGTAATCTAATTCAGAAGTAGCTCCTAATTCTGATAAATTTTTCTTGTATGGACAGCTTCTAACAGACTTTGCCAAATAGAAATTTATGCTATCACTTCAGTTTTTAAGTGACATTAAGACTTTTAACCTGTACATGAACGCCAAATTCCTTGCCCCACCACCTTTTAAAGAACATTTAAGTTTACTCTCTTAGCAAATTTTAATTATACAATACAGTGTTATCAACTATAGTCACCATGTTATATATTAGATCCTCAGATGTTATTATCTTATAGCTGAAAGTTTGTAACCTTTTACAACCTCTCCCTATTTCCTGCCATCCCCAGACCCTGGAAACCACTTTTCTACTCTGTTTCTATGAGTATAACTTTTTAAAAGATTATACATAAATGATACCATGTAGTATCTGTCTGTCTCCATCTGACTTATTTCATGTAGCCTAATGCCCTCAAGGTCCATCAATGTTGTCACAAATGGCAGGATTTCCTTCTTTCTCATGCCTCAATAATATTCCATTGTGTGGAATATATTCATATACACGCACACACATACACTGCATCTTCTGTTGATGGACACTTAGGTTGTTTCCATAACTTGGCTATTATGAATAATGTTACAATAAACACAGGAGTGCAAATATCTGTTCAATATTCTGTTTTTATTTCCTTCAGACCATGGTCCTTTCCTGGTATGATTAAAAGGACATATGAATACAAATTCTAGATTATCAATATAATTTAGGTTTTGCACAAGCTTCATTTCTGGTGGCCAGACTTGTTTTAATTTTAGATGGTCTAAGACTATTGGCTAGAGAATGTGGCTGGCCTTTGTCCCCAGTTTCTGTGAGGTAGCCTCTAAATCCTTGGAATTTGCCAGTGATTGGAGTGGCTTTGTTATTCATGGTGGCTTCTAGAGTTTATACTAATGAGATGACTCAGGATGGGAGACAGACATGCTAGAAAGAGCAATCATGTGATTAGAAAACTGGGACCTTGAGCCATATAATATCAGCACAACCTGTGGGAAGGGGTGGGGGGGATGGAGACTGAGTTCAACCTTATAGCCAACGATTTAGTCAATCATGCTCACGTAATGAAACCCCAGTAAAAACTCTGGACACTGAAGCTCAGATGCACTTCCCTGGTTAGTGATACACTAAGCATTGTCACACATCAGTGTAAGGTGGGTAGCTAACTCCATGGGGAAAGGACACGGAAACTTCACACTTTGGGCCCTCCCAGACATCACCTTATGAGTCTCTTCTTTTGGCTGGTTCTGGTTTGAATCTTCTTTGCTATAATAAAACTATAATTTACATTTAGTGCCTTCCTGAATTCTGTGAATTGTTCTAGTGAATAATCAAACCTGAGCGGGTCATGTGAACCTCCCAAATTTGTAATCAGCTGGTCAGAAGTGAGGGTAGCTGTGGGAGTTCACAAGCTTGCAGCTGGTGAATGAAATGAGGGCAGTCTTGTGGAAGATTGTGCCCTTAACCTATGAAATTTGGCCTAACTATGGGTAGAGTCAGAATTGCATTGCAAAGGCTCTACCATATTTATTGCCACTTGTATTCCTGAGCTACTTTCCCTTATCTCTAAGTTCTTTGGTTCAGAGAGGAACTGTGACCATTTTTAAAGAGGTAAACTTGTTATGCATTACATAATTTTTAAAAAAAGAACTGTAATTGTAGATAGCAGTGATTATTTCTGAAGTAAATCAGACATCAGACATTTTTATCCAACAAGCTTTTATTAAGTATATTCCATAGGTACATTCTAGTTAGCAGGATACAAAGATAATATATAATTCCTGCTGCTAGGGAGTGTAGGTCTAGGAAAGACTCAGACAAACCATTACAGTAGAATTAATCAGTGTGATAAAAGAAACATGAATAGGAAACATGGCAATGCCAAATGAGCAGGTGAGAAAGAAAAGCAGAGGCCTGGAAGAAGTGCTGTCAGGATTGAAGTTTGAGAGCTGGGCAGGGAATGGCCAGAAGGAAGGGTAAAAAGGGGAAAGAGGATGGCGTGGAAGGTGGAGAGTGGAGTGACCTCTGGTACCGGACACAAAGTTGAACTGCACATAGCAGAGGTAAGAGTTGCAGCTAGAGAGAAACACTGGGCCCAGAACATAAAATGCCTTATATGTACTACGCTAAGAAGTTTGGAGTTTATCTTAAATGTAATGGGGAAGCACTGAAGGATTTCAAGAAGGGGAATAAAATAATAAAAGATGTGCAGAAAAAAAAATTGAAGCAGTGTTATAAATAGAATAAATATCAGATGAGATTGGAATCAGTCTTAAGAAGTGATGAGGTAATTCTGGCCAAAAACAGTAGGCTTTGGAATTAGGATAGAAAGATGGAATTAGAATCAAGAGACAATAAGCAGGTAAACTTGGCTTAGCCTCATTTGATTTTGAGGGGGGAAGCACTTAGGGAGGCATCAGGGTTTGGTCTGGATGGTGTTTCTCTTCAATAAAGGGAATCCAGGAAGAAAAGCATCCATGGTGGGAAGAGTAGGGTTCATTTCTGTACATACTGAGATACTGTGAAACAAGTAAGTATAGCAGATATATGGCTGAATATATGAGATGGCAGCTCAGGAAGGTTACTGCAAGTGAAAATACAACCACTGTTAAAGGTTATAACTTTAACAATGATTTTGGAACTACAGGAATGAATAAGATCATCAAATTGGAGTCTGTAGAGCAAGGAAAGAATAAGATCAAAATAAGAATCCCAAGAACACCAACATTTGAGGAGTAGATGGAATCAGAACATAGAAATTGAAGAGAAATGGTGTCACAAACCAAGGAAGGATCAACCGAGCTACAGAGATCCAGCAGCAGAAGGTAACGCAGGTCATTAAAGACCATGGTTTCATTGTAGAAGGGATGAAAAATCAGATAAAATGGATTAAGAAAATAGCAGGAATGAGGAATTTGAGATGACCTCTGGCTATTTTTTCAAAACATGGTGTGTGAAGGGAAGAAGTATTGGATAATAGCTAGATGGGGCAACAATTAGAGGAAGGTTGTTCTGATTATTTTTAAGATGGGTACACTCTAATATGCTGAAGGGAAAAAGCAAGCAGTGAAATTAGGAAAGAGCATAATGGATGAAGCAAGGGCTCTGTGAATGTGGGAGAAGAGATTAAGAGAAGGGGTAGAGGGATGCATGTTCAACAAACAATATGAGGAATACTGTATTGAGTAGGAAAAAAAAAAACAATGGTAGGGATGGCACTACAAAGAGAAAACTTAAGTTACAACTCAAACTACTTACAAGGACAGGAAATTCACTAACAATGGCTCCTATTGAGCCTGCTAATCTTTCAAAATGATACAAAATAGGCAACAATTTATATACATTCTCTACAGAGGAATGCTATGCATAATATCAGGCTCAAAGAATAAGAAGTATGTTGTGCCATGTTTCATTTTCTTGAGGAAGCCAGGAATTAACTATTTTTTAATTAATTAATTAATTAATTAATTTTTGGCTGTGTTGGGTCTTTGTTGCTGCGCACAGGCTTTCTCTAGCTGCAGTGAGCTGGGGCTACTCTTCGTTGCGGTGCGTGGGCTTCTCATTGTGGCGGCTTCTCTTGCTGCAGAGCACGGGCTCTAGGCACACGGGCTTCAGTAGTTGTGGCTCACAGTCTCTAGAGCACAGGCTCAGTAGTTGTGGTGCATGGTCTTAGTTGCTCCGCAGCATGTGGGATCTTCCCGGACCAGGGCTCGAACCCGTGTCCCCTGTATTGGCAGGTGGATTTTTAACCACTGTGCCACCAGGGAAGCCCAGGAATTAACTATTGAAATAGATACATAAGTGGATATTCTGTTTCTGCTGAGTATGCAGAATGCATGGCCATATTGTTGAGGTGTATTTACAACACTTTAAACTAGTAATCACTAGTACTCATTTTTCTATGAAAAGATTCATAAAAATAGCCCACAAAAACTGACTGAACTCATCCTATAACTGAAATTTTTCAATAGGACTTTGGCAGTTTTCATGCAAACAACAACAACAAAACACTCTGAAGTGATGGTGGTACTTAGCTGTTTGGAATCCTCACAAGGTGAGTCACTCATTTCTGCATACCAACCCCTCAGGGCAACTGATTCAAATTTATGTCCTGGAAACAGGCTTCAGACTGGGAACTTATAAAAATGGGACTCACAAGAATCCCATTATGCCTGTATACTGTGTGGAAGATTGATATTTCCTTACGTCTTCCCGGAATCTAGGTAATAATACTCACTTTCCTGTATGGATTGTATGGTCATCAAGTAACCTTCAAGATGGTATCCAAAAGAAGGAATGTCCAAATTAGGAATATACATCCCCTACCTCTCCCCAAACACTAACAAAGTTGACAAAATGACACCCATATTTTTGTATGTCCGAAACAGATAAATGTAGTTAGTTTTAGCCCACTGCTAAGAAACTGGTATTCTGGGTAACCTGGAAAATCCAGTTAATATGTTTGCAAGGCTGAAGTTCATCTGCAACTAGCTGGGCTCCCTGGACAACACCCACCAATACAGTCTCCCCGAAACTGTGACATAAATAAACTCTGCTTACCTGGAGACCAGTCAAGCATCCAGAAAGAGCTTCCTTGTGTTACCTAGATATTATAAAAAGAACAGAATTAGACCAAGCTATTAGAGCAGTATCCAGTTTAATTAATCCCTTCTTCCCTCTGTTCTCCCACTGTACACTGCCTGTGCCTTTATTATAGCATGTTATCATGTATGTATTATAGCATGTATTATAGCATGTATCATGCCTATTATCATGTTATCACTATGGAACATAGCTATTTATGCTGTTTTTCCCACCTGAATATAATTTCTAGAGAGCATAGATAGTAACTTATGCTTTTCTTTTTCCCTAAGAATACAGGACACATAGCCTTACACACAACAGACACTCAATAAATATTTGCTATATTGAACCAGGCACAATTAAGGTCAATTAGGTATTATAGGGCTTCAAATTAGTTGTGAAAGGAATTAAGCTAAATCTCTGCATGTGATGGACACTCATGAATGTGCAAGAATCTGTCAAAAATGTGATCCTCCAGATATGAGTAAGTCTAGCTCTTGGGGGCTTTTGGGGAGAAAGGCATAAAAGTATTCCAAATAATTTGCCAAAATGAGTAATAATCTCAACTCTCACTATGCCTATTTATTCCTGTGTCCAGCTGGTTACAAGTGGGAAAAAAAATCCCACAGCACATTCTGGTTTTGTTGAATTTCACAAAAAACTGGATTTCATATTTAAAATAATCAAATGTTAAGACAGCCTTAGAAAGATTAAACAAAAGTTTTTTAAGGATACATTTCTCGGTGGTTTTAACCATTACTAAAGTGAATGCAGAGTACTGTTAACTTAGATCTGAATTTATTTTTATTCTCCTGACATCTGACATAAACTTCTAAACATAAGAAACAGGTTCCAATTTGCATCAACAACAGATTTTAATCAATCCCTGTCCTCCCCTCCCCCATTTAATTATGTTCATGGTCATCCACATTGATTTATATAATCAGTGCATCTCAACTTATTTTGCCATTGAGTAGACTCAAGATTGATTATCACCTCACATACAAATCACTACAAGAGTTTACCAAATCACTTCCCTGCTTCTAGCCTCTCCCCTCTCAGTTCCATTAAGCATATCTACTTGATGGCTCTTGTTAAGTGGCAGTCTCACCAAGACACTCTACAAATATTCATTGAGCACCTGTTATGAGCAAAGCACTGATATAGGTGTTATAGAGCAGATAAAGACCAGTAAAACACTGTGCTTGCCCTTCAAATCTACAGTCTAACTAGAGAAGTAACATGCAATCGTAATAAAACATTAAAGGAAATCAGAAGAGGAAGAAACGAAAAATTGCAGCTCAGGTAAGATACTATAGATGAGCAGCTTCTAAACTACAATTTAAAGGATGAGATTCCTATGGGTAAAGTAGAGGAGTGTTCCAGGTGGATGCAACAGCACTGAGCAATGAGTGGCTGTGAAAGTTGAGGCAAGTTAACCAGAAGCAATATACAAAGCAGATGAGATCAAATAATTAAAGACTACAAACACTGGGCAGGAAAATCAGCACATGCTATCTAATGAAGACCACTCTTTAAAAGTGCTATTCTATCTAGTACATAATGATATGGCATATAATATTACTTTAAAACAAAAACAAAGAAATCACATAATGCAAGATTCAGGGTACCTACCCAGGCAGGGGCATAGCAGGTGAACAATAGTTTAAGAAATAGAAAACTGGTCACTGGGCCACCATGTGCAGTTGTACAGTTGTATGTAGTCTATGTGAATGGCACTTTCTAAAGTTGTTCAGTGCACGACCTGTTCAAAAGTACTCAGTAACCCTGATGGTTTCAGACAGGTGAGTAATTAACTTTGCCGGAGTCTAGCTTTGCAAAAGGGAACTCATTAATGTAGAGATGGGTCAGAGGGCAAGAAATCAAGTCTCTCAGAAGACTGAAATCAGTTGTACGGTTCAAAGTCTTGAAACAACAAGATAGAGATGCAGGTCCTTATACCTTAGGAACAAGATATAAGCAATGTATCAAGACAGTATGACTCTGAGTGTAATTTCTATGTAAGAATTCTTATAGCTTCTTTAAGAAAAGGATTGGCTCCAGAGTCTCGCACCACAATACCCCCAAACACCCCCAACTTACTGATGGAGTTTAATTGGCCATAGAACAAAGTTATTAGGAAGGAAAATATGTCATCACATCATTATTTAAGAAAAAAATGTTTAAGCCTTTATTTATTTTTATGGTTATTAATACCATGTTTGCTTCCTTTCATTACAAATCATATTTCAGCTATGTTATAATTTTTAAAAACTTTGAGCTTTAGCCTAGAAATCTGTATGTTTTCAGAGTACAAATATATTAATGGCACATTCACTTTTTGGGTGAGGGGAGGGGAGAGAACGGTCCTAAAGTGCAGTTTTACTTGGACACATAGAAACTGTGTAAAATCGGGCTTCCCTGGTGGCACAGTGGTTAAGAATCTGCCCGCCAGTGCAGAGGACACGGGTTCGAGCCCTGGTCCACGAAGATCCCACATGCCACGGAGCAACTAAACCCGTGCACCACAACTACTGAGCCTACACTCTAGGGTTTGCGAGCCACAATACTGGGCCTGCGTGCCACAACTACTGAAGCCCACGTGCCTAGAGCCTGTGCTCCCCAACAAGAGAAGCCACCACAATGAGAAGCCCGTGCACCGCAACGAAGAGTAGCCCCCACTCTAGTAGTCTAGTAGTCTAGTAGTCTCACTTCAAAGCCCAAGCTCTTTCTTACTCACAGCTTTCTACTGCTTCTACAACTGGTATTCAAGGAGTAAATAATATCTTTGATACTACTGTTAGAATTTCATCAAGTGCATATTATTTAATGAATGTCCAAAGAGGAGCAACAACCAGAAGCAAAGATAAGATTAAAATAGATCTTACTTGAGTCTGGATCCCAATAAGCAAATTATTTTCAGAAAATTTAATGGGCTTTGATAGTGAGGTGATGAAATTGCTGAAAAGAAACAATGATACTCAGCTACAGCAGAAAACTACTGTAAAACAAGCAAAAAAACAAATAAAATAAAGTAAAATGCAAGGAAATAAGGTTACGGTGAATCATGTCCTATGCCTGCCTAGGATTTAGAAAATGCAAACCAAATCTATTCCAAGAAAATTAATTTTGTGGAAATTCTGCAACTTGATATAGACAGGGGTTTAATTTTGGTTTTTTTTCTTTTTGTTTATTTTGCGGTACGCGGGCCTCTCACTGCCGTGGCCTCTCCCGTTGCGGAGCACAGGGTCAGGACGCACAGGCTCAGCGGCCATGGCTCACGGGCCCAGCCGCTCTGTGGCATGTGGGATCTTCCCAGACCGGTGCATGAACCCGTGTCCCCTGCATCGGCAGGCAGACTCCCAACCACTGCGCCACCAGGGAAGCCCCAGGGGTTTAATTTTGGTTCAAAAAGTTTCTAGATTTATCATAGGAAATAAAAACACTCTAAGTATCATAAGTGACCGTATTACTAAATCTGAATAACTCAATGTCTACATAGTTTATTAGTGTACACATTTAATAACAACTTATATGGTTTTTAAAAAATTTATATTCTGGTTATGCTAATTTCCAGGCTTAAGGAATTACTGCATTGCTCACTGTTTTATATCAGAATCTGTTAAAGGAGGGAAGGTAGGAAAAGAGTACGATGACAAAGAAACTTACTGGGGTTTAGAACCATGAAATGAAGCAAAGGCCCACAGGTGCAGAGCCCAGGTTGATTCCTGGTCTAGTATTCTTTCCATTCTAACCTGCTTATTCTACAGAAGGAAGTTTCTGAATCCTGGAGTGTGTCTTAGAAATCATCTAGCTAAAAACATCAATTTCACTGAGAGCAAAACCAGTCCAGGGCTTCCCTGGTGGCGCAGTGGTTGAGAGTCCACCTGCCGATGCAGGGGACACGGGTTCGTGCCCCGGTCCGGGAGGATCCCACATGCCGCGGAGTGGCTGGGCCTGTGGGCCATGGCCGCTGAGTCTGTGCGTCCGGAGCCTGTGCTCCACAGCGGGAGAGGCCACAACAGTGAGAGGCCCACGTACCGCAAAAAAAAAAAAAAAAACAGTCCAAACTCACATAGTGACTGGCAACAGAGCCAGAGTGAATGGGCATCCTGACCACAGGTATTCTCTCTGGGAATAATTATATTTAGGCACGCACAGTCATTGGTGCACACATATTCCCACTGAAAAAAAGTATCTTAGTTTATAATTGGTTTACTTACTTACAAGTACAGATTCACCACTTAAATAACATTGTGATGTGGGAAATAAATACTTATGCTTTAAAACAACAAGTAAATTTATTGTACACAAATTTACACAATGTTATATCTCAACTATACCTCAATGAGCTAGAAAAAATATTGCTTGTTTAAGTATAGCAAGGAGATTAAAAAAATGACAGTGATTATCTTTAAAAATAAATAAACTTGCTTAGAAATGTTTTCAATTAATACTGTCTTTAAAAATACTTTCATCCAAGGTGAATTCCACACTGAGTCTTCAAGGGTAGGTAGGAGTTAGCCAGGTGAGGGAGAGAGGAAGTGGGAGTCTCAGGGGAGGACAAGAGAGGAAGCTGTTCCAGGCAAGTGTTCAGTATAAGCCAATGACAGCAAAGAAAGAAACAATATAGTGTGCATGGAGGACTTCTTACCAAGTTTGGTATCACTAGAGACTAATGTTCAGCACAAGAGATGAGGCTGGAAAATTGACTATTTAAAAGCTGAAGATGAAATATATAAACTATAAAGGGGATTTATTTTGATTTGTAATACAATGTTCCTCCTTTCTCTTTCAAGATCACATTTTCTATTTTTTCATGAGCAAACTATATTTACCTACTTCAGTTTTTAAATCAGCTTTTTACTGAAGTATAATTTACATACAATAAAACTGATCAATTTTCAGTATACAATTCAATGAGTTTTGACAAATATACAACCACCACCACAATCAAGATATAGAGTATTTTCATCACTTCAAAAAGTTCCCTCATGCCTCTTGCAGTCAATCCTTTCTCCCATCTTTGGCCCACTGATCTTTCTGCCACTAACCTTTTACCTCTTATAGAATTTTATATAAATGGAATCATATAGTAAACAAACAAAAAACCACTTTCATCCAATACAAAAATTGATATTGTTTTAATATTAAAGAATAAACAGGGAAACAGGGACTTGCCTGGTGGTACACCTGCCAATGCAGGGGACACAGGTTTGATCCCTGGTCTGGGAAGATCCCACATGCCATGGAGCAACTAAGCCCGTGTGCCACAACTACTGAGCCTGCACTCTAGAGCCCACAAGCCACAACTACTGAGCCCATGTGCCACATCTACTGAAGCCTGCACACCTAGAGTCCATGCTCCACAACAAGAGAAGCCACTGCAATGAGAAGTCCGCGCACCACAACGAAGAGTAGCCCCTGCTCACTGCAACTAGAGAAAGCCTGTGCTCAGCAACGAAGACCCAATGCAGCCAAAAATAAATAAATAAATACATTTATTTAAAACTATTAAAGAATAAAGAAATTAAAGAATGACTCAAGAAAAAAATTACATATGAGGTGATAAACATCTTAATTATCAAGGAACTGCATACTAAAACCACAATGAGATAACAATACACACTCACCAAAATTCGAAGGACTCACCATACCAAGTATTGGCAAGGAAATGGGGGAACAGGAACTCTCATCTCTTGCTGGTGAGAATGTAAATTGTACAAACACTTTGGAAAACTGTTTGGCACCATCTACTGAAGTAAAAACACATGCATCCTATAACCTAGCAATTCCAATTCCTGGGTATATACCAAGAGAAATGAGTGCTTATGTCCAACAAAAGTCAGATACAATGATCAGAGCAGACTTATCAAACTGTACACTTAAGATTTTGTGGACTTTGCTGTATGTAAGCTATATCCCATTTCCAAGGTACTCTTTTACTTATCCATGTTGAGATCCTGAGATTCATCCATGTTGTTTTATGTAACAGTAGTTCATTTTTTTCATTGCTGTATAGTATTGTATTGTATGAATGTACCACAATTACTTTTTTAATTGTTGTTGAGTATCTAAAATTTTTAAAAATTGTTTCAAACCCAAGTGAACATCTTCTCTGCTCACCAGTAGATTTTGTTTACTATAATACTAAGAAACAAAGTCCATCTGCATGCTAGCCATCTTCTATTTTAAGTATTAACATATTGCCAAGCAACATTTATTTGGTGCCAATCAAGTTTACAGTGCTAAACTCAATTAAATGATAGAAACAAAGTTTTTCTCAGAAAGCACCTCAGAGTATAATAATAATGTTTGCTTAAGATGACCCTTTGTGAATCAATAAAATAGTCCATCTAGAGGACTGGTCTATAATGAACTATGTAATGATTTCAGAGAACTATTGTGAATGAGGAAAAGAATGAGAACCAATCTAGGTGGGAGATAAGGGCTGATTCTCATAATCTGATGGACACTGTAGATTACTATAAAATTAATTTCAAACTCCATATCTGCCAGTGTTGATTGAATCTTTACTAATTGCCTGACACTATGCTAAGTCCTTAATATGTATTCTTTCATTTATCTTCACAATAATCCTATGAGGGATGGTATTATTATCACTATTTCCACAGATGAGAAAACTGAGGTTTAGAAAGGGAATGAACTACTGAAACCACATACAAGCCCCTGTGTCCCTGTCCTTTGAAGTAAAAGGCTTTTGCTTTAGTTTCCCAGGCCTCCCTTGAGTCTCAAAAGGCTGACTCAAGAGTTAATGATTAGGAAATGTGAAGATGTGGAGACAAATAGCCATTGGGCTGGGAAACTGGTAACAGTTTAGACTATAAATCTGCCACATGGCAGAATCACCGAACTCCAAGTTCCCTAAAATATATAAAGGCCTGACACACATTCCTAAGTTGTTTTTAGAGGAAGCAGACCCCCATCAGATGTAAAAACACTGACCACACGCACATAGACCCTAGACCCATTGAAACCCAAAGGTTGATGATGCTTGAAACTTTACCTTGATGCCAACAAATCTGAGAACTATGCATGAGCTGATCATGTACCCTGCAGTCCCCTCCCTCACAGTGCCTTTAAACCCCTTCCTTGAAAGCCATTGGGGAGTTTGGGTCTTTTGAGCATGAGCTGCCTGTTCTCCTTGCTTGGCACCCTGCAATAAATGCTGTACTTCCCATCACCACAATTCATTGTCAGTAGATTGTCTTTATTGTGCGCAGGTAAGGAGACCCAAGTTTGGTTCAGTAACACTACTGAACAGAAAACACCTAAACTTAAACCAAGGTCTGAGTGACACGAAAACCTGAGTTCTTAATAATTATGCAAACTTCTCTCTGCACAGTTCTTCCCTTATGAATAAAAAATGTATTTATAATATATTACCATATGTAGATATGCACTCATTCATTCTACATACATCTATTGAGCATATGTGCCAAACACTGTTCTAGGTATTTCCTTCACATTAGTAAATCAAATGGAACAACAAATCCCTGCCCTTGTGGTGCTTATATTCTAGGACAACATGGACAATAAACGTAATAAGTAAGTAAATTATACAGTTATGTTAGAAGATGAACATGTGCTCTGGGGGAAAAGAGCAGATGAAGTGATTGGAAGTATCAGTTTTATACAGATTAGGCCTCACTGAGGAGGTAAATTTGGGGCAAAGACTTCAAGGAAGTGGAGCCAGAGCCACACAGATATCTGTGGAGGGGATGGTGGTGGTGGTAGGGAGAATAGCAGGAAGTGAGGTCAGAGAAATACAAGAGTAGTAGAGTGAGGGTGTGTGGGGGGGTTGATAGACTACTTTTAAGAACTTTGGCTCCTTCTCCCACCAAATCTTGGCTAATTGAGATATGTTTCCCTAAATAAATCTTAAAAGGGCAGGATGTAGTTTTTTAAGGGTAGAAAGAGTGAAACTATGTATCCCTGATTCTACCTTTTTAGCAATATTCTTTGGAGGAAGGAATTGCCAAGTATAAAAATGGGTTAGAAACGAAGAAAAAAAGTTTACACACACAAGGAAACATCTTGGGGAGTTACTTTACACAAAAATATAGGGTTGTAAGTGATTTTCTTACAATCAGTCCACATGGTTACTCTTTCAATCTATTAAGTTAGGGTTAAAAATAACAGTAAAAATTCCATATTTTTCACAGAAAATCACTATGGATATGGAGGTTTTTTTAAAAAAATATTATTGTGCATTTTACATGATCACATCATGTAAAATGTGTAGATGAGCAAGATCACTGAATAAACAATTACTTTTTTCCCCCTGAGTAAGCAAATGCACAATAATGTAACTTCAGAACTTTTCTTGATCTTAGTAAATATAATTCTGTCTTCTGAAGCAATGCTATCTTTAATTATAACTTATTTGTGAATTGTTAGAAAATAATGACAATCAATTCAGGGTTTCTAAGCTCTACGGATATTAATCAAAATTTCCTCTAACAAAGAGGCAATCTCTGGGAACAGCTTCAGAGTAAAATAATACTCTCTATTCACAATAAGGTCAGATGGAGTTTACTCAGTAGCCCTGATATCTTCTTTTCAAAAGACACACAATGAACTCAAATAGGAAAATTGATGGATGAGTCCTTTCAGATGTAAGGTAATTACAATTTGTTCATAATGTAATGCAGTGTCTCAACTATGTGTTATCACTTTAATATAAAACTACTATATGATGTGTTTATGACAATGGAATGGAAAACCCATCAGTATTAACTTCTTATGACTATCTGCATCTCTTTTTCACATTTTATGACTACTGCTTGAAGGTCTTAGATTAGCTATAAGAAGAATTTCTGACAGTGAAGGTACTAAAAATGAGTTACTAACAAAGGTTACGAAAGCATCTTAAAGACCTTTCAGGAAAGACCTGAATGTTTACCCTCAGGGATGATTTGCTATTGTCCTACATGAAAGCAGAAATAGAAAGCAGAAAACTCTTCAGGCCCCCCATGATCCTTGTTATTCTTTACACTAAAAAGGCTTTTATCCCCCCCTTTTTTCCCCTAGAATAATGGTTCTCTATAACCATGCCCCTGTCTTCTGCTACGTATGAAATTTCATATTTGCTATGACGTTAGAAATAAATATTCTATTTGCTTTCATTATCATCAAAATAATGTTACAGTGTTGATTAAAAACTAAACTGTTTTAAAGCAAAATTCTCAAGGCCCTGCTGAAATTAGATGAAGAAATGGTATCATTTAATCAGCTATATGCTTAGATATGTATGTTTTGTTAATCTGTTACCTAGATGAGGGGTTTATCTTTCACGCAAAATGCAATCATATGCGTGCTTATGTCTGTAACTCCCTTGGAAATGCAACAAAATAATAACATGGGCTGATGGCTGAGTGGGTGGATAAATGTATGATTGAAAAAATACAGCAAAATGTTAAAACTGTAGAACCTAGGAGGTCACTGTATGGACACTTACTGTAAAATTGTGTTAACTTTTCTATATATTTGAAATTTTTAACGATAAATTGTTGGGGAAAATGCAATCATACTTGAAACCTGTTTTACGAGGCAAGGGAGAAACCAAATCACACAGAATAATTCTGCAAAAAAAGATGAGACCAGTTTTTGCTGCTTATATTGAGTTGAGGAGGAAAATGACTGCCATAACACCTTCATCAATCTACCTCCAGAAAAGTCATCCAAATTCACACTGCTATTGAGAAATGAAGGCAGGCAGAAAGCCTGGTTTGTTCAAGAATTCTATAGTGAAAGTAAGTTCCTTTAACTGAATTTTGAAAAGTAAGACTTGAAATTATTTGTGTATCTAAAAATACAATATTTCTTTACCTACTCAGAATAACTTCATTTTCAATATAGATTTCCTGAAAGGAGATAAAGTATACCTTCCTTTGGATTACTAATTATTCTTTTTGTCAATGCCCTTTCCCTATGAAGCTGTTTGAAATCACTCAAAGAAAATAAAAACAAAAACATGTTAAAAAATGACCAGTACATTGGAAAATTTACATACTAAATATGATATCATTTAATCAGCTATATGCTTAGGTATGTATGTTTTGTACATATAAAGTATATATGATATGTGTCATAAGCCTTTCAACATAAATGACTTTCTAAAGTGTCATAAGCAAGGCATCTTTATGTTTGATAATTCTATCAATGATTTTTTGGTAGTCATCAAAAGCATATCACTCCCTGCATTTCGTAAAGACAGAAAAAGACATCATCTCAAAGAAATTGCTCAGCTAGTAGTGGATAATGACCTATTTAATAAAGATTTATTGAATACCTACCATGTGCCAGACACTGGGCTAAGGCTTAGGGATGAGAATATAAATAAAATACAGTCCCTGACTTCATGAAATTTACGGTTTGGTAAAGAAGATACACAATTACGAAACACTTAAATTGACCAATAAGTATATGTGTGGAGTGTTACTGTAAGAAAAAGGAGATACCTAACCTAGCTGGGGGATCTCTGGGACTGCTTGCTGAGTTTAGTCTTAAAGAATGGGTAGCAGTGATTTAGGCAGGAGAAAATGGGAGAGGGTATTCTATGCTGAGGTGGCCGCCTGACTAAAGGCACAGAGCAGCATGTTGTGGGCACAGAACTGTACTGCTAGAGAAAAAGCTCATGGTATGTAATGGAGACAGATGAAGCTATGGAGGTAGGCAGTTGTCATATCATGGATGATCTTGTGGGATATATAAAGGAGCCTGGACTTTCTCTTGGCCTGATAAGGATTTAGAAGTGGAGTGACATTTTCAGATTGTATCTTAGCTAGATCTCCCTGGCTCCTGAGAGAAGGATGAATGTGAGGGAGACATGGTGACCAGCTGCAGGAGTGACATAATGAGGACCTGAATCAAGATTGTGATGGTAGGTATGGTTTCTACTAAGAAAGACCAGCAGATTGTTGGATTAAAATGTGAGGTGATTTCCAGGTGTCTGTATTGGAATAAGAGTCAATAGATAACAAAGTCTTCCCATCAAAGTAGATAACACAGAAGGAAAAGCCAAGTTGAAAGCTGATGGATTCAGCTTTGGATGTGTTGGATTTGACATGCCTCTGGGTTATCTAGGTGATTTCCAGAAGGAAGTTAAATACAGGATGCTGAGGAGGAGATCTGAATGGGAGGTTGAAATTTGAGTCAGCAAAACATAGAGATATTTGAAATCGTGAGACTGAATATTCAGGATTTTGTTTTTGTTTTTGATTTTAGCCATTCTAATAGGTGTGTAGTAGTAGCTCATGGTGGTTTTATTTGTTATTTCCCTAATGATGTTTTGCATCTTTTCAAATGTTTATTTGCTATTCATATAACTTCTCTGGGGATGTGTCTGCTCATAATATTTCCCCATTTAAAAAATTAATTTGTTTTCTTATTATTGTGTTTTGAGAGTTCTTTGTATGTTCTCAATATAAGTCTTCTACCAGATATATGCTTTGCAAATATTTTCTCCCTGTGTGTGGTTTCAGTGTTTTCTGAAGACCATAGTTTTTATTTTGTTTAAGTATAATTTTTTCATTTTATCTTCTCTGCATCATGCTTTTGGTGTTGCACCTAAGAAATCTTTGCCTAAGTAAGGTCACAAATATTTTCTCCTGTTTTCCTTTGGAAGTTTCAAGTTTTTCACTTACATCTATGAGACATTTTGAGTTTATTTTTGTTTATTGAGGAATGGATTGATATAATGTGAGTGGATAGAACCAACCACTAAAGAGTGTACACAATAAGAAGGCCAAAAGGTGGATGAAATTCGGGGAGAAAAGATAAGCCTAGGCTAAAGGAAGTAGAGTTGAGCAAAAAAGACACAAGGCATTGTCAGAGAAGCACAAGGAAAACTCTGAATAATCAACACTGTCTACTAAGATAAGCCATGGAACTTGTCTTCTGAACTTGGATGAGGTCATTAGTGACCTTAGGAAGAGCATATTCAGTCAAAACAAATCATTTCGACATTGGAACTTCATTTAACCAACCACTTTAAGAATTCCCCCTGTGGAAGCATTGGGACGAGGTCTGAAATGCCTGAGCATTCTTAAAGGTCACTTCTCGGGGCACAGGAGGGTTCTGGCCTTCCCGACACTGACGATGACTGAGACAGATTCCCGTCATGCCCCTTGGGGCACTCCAGAATGAGGTCTTGGGGACAAGCCCAAGGAATCACCGCCCCGCTGGGAAATCTGAACTAACACTCACCAACGGGTTCGCCAAGCTGGCAGCTCACGAGGAAGGCAGCTGGTGAAACTACGGCCGAATGAAAAGGCGAGGATGGGAACGTGCGCACTTGGGCAATCCCAGGGCAGACTAGGGAAACCCCTTCCACCCGCCACCCCCTAGTGCGTCTGGAGGAGGAGAGGGGGAGGGCGTGGGGCTCCTCGGGCCAACTTCGCCGCCGGCTCTCCTCGCGGGCGAAGAGCTCCGGCACTTAGCCGGTCCCAGGCTGGGGGCTTAAACATAGGGAGTCGCGGGCAGGCCTCGTCCGTTCCCAAAGATCATGCTGTGGGCACTGGTCAGACTCCCTCCGACTTGCTGACCTTTCGCCTCTCCGCCCCAGCAGCCTGGGTATCATTCTTAGTCGCGGTGGGACAAGGGCGCCCAGCCAGCTGCCAGAACGACCCATCACTTCCAGCTAGTCGTAAAGTGCCGCAAAGCGCAGCGCCGGCGCTTTGCGGCACCGTAGGTGAGGTGGCAGCGTGGATCCTAGCTCCGCGCAATTCCTCCGGGTGGGCAGCTTCTTCTGGGAAACCGCGGCAGATAGGAGTTTGGGGAGGACGGTGACCCAGCTACGATTCTCTCAAAGGGTAATTGATCCTAGGTTTGTGTAACAAGAGAGAAAGTGGGTAGGGTTGTTTATAAACAGTACAGTCCTTATTTAAAAGCCTTGAAGTAAGGTTCTTAAACCTCCCTCCTTGTGACATGCCGTCCCTCCTCGTGCTATTTTGGTTTTCGTCTAAGTGTTCATCACTAGATTTTAGGCATCCTCCATGTAGCTGACACTTGATTTTCTTATTCATTTCGTCCTGCAGTCGCCCTCCCCCTGGACTTTGAAATGCTTTACATGATCGGTTTGGGCCTGGGAGATGCCAAGGACATCACAGTCAAGGGGCTGGAAGTTCTAAGACGCTGCAGTCGAGTGTATCTGGAAGCCTATACCTCAGTCCTGACTGTAGGGAAGGAAGTTCTGGTAGGTGCTTAAGGCTTTCCAGCCTCCTGGGAAGAACGATATTTAACAGCTGATTTTTATTACACCAAGCTGAGCCGAATTTTTCAGGTCTGTTGGTTCAAATCCTTTAAAACACATGCCCTGCTTATTATTAAGAATCTGAGGAGTACAAGAATGGAAATAACACACTAACCAAGTGACTTGTAAAATGAAAGCGTGCTTTTTCTTACTTTACAAGTCTAATTGTGTAGCTTTCTCCATTAAATAGGAAAGTTATTTTACACTCCTGGGGATAATTATCAGAATCCCGTATTTCATGAGATAGACAAGAAATCCTTTCTGACACAGCCTTAATGAGTTGGTAATGTATTCAGGAACCAAGCTGAAAACCTCCCCCCTTGAAGTATTTCCATAGGGAATGGTAATCGCCGTTCTGTCTGTATCATATCCAGAGAGATCTAACCTTTGAATAATCTCCCAGTAAGGCTTATACCTATACACTTGGATGTGTTGAGTGAGCCTGGAACTTAGTAACTGTAGAATTTGCTAGTATATCATACATTTACCTGGCTTTGGTTAAGGGCTCAGTAAATTTTGGAGGAGGGGTCAAATTCAGGTTCATTGTCAAATTTCAAATACAATGTAAATTAAGATGATAAGATTGATGGACATGTTATAGGAGGAGGGACAACATTTTAGGATTGTCTGGTCTATCAAGTCTTCCAGAGAAAAAGGTGACCTAGAGAATTTCAGGTCTTCTGGCCTCTCAGATTCACAGCCCAGAGAATTCTGAAGGTCTCAGAGTTTCTTTAAAATCTTAACGAAGGACTGCTACTTGATTGGCCATGCGTTGAAATAAAAGTTGTGTCTAATGAACAGCTTTGATTTGTTGGCTCCAGTTTATTAATATCCAAGCTCAAGATGATAGAAATGTTCCTCTCTAATTAGTGATAAAGGGCAATTAGAATGAACTTAAAATCTTTTTAGAGAATATAGACAAATCAGTAGTTTTATAGAATTGGACGTGGTTTTATGTCTTTGCTCTGTCACATGTTAACATGTGACCTTGGACAAGCCCTTTAACTAGTTTCTTACTTTGTAAAAAGAGGACAGAAATGCCTACCTTATAGGATTTTAGCATAGCGTCTGGCACAAAAGCATTCAGAAAACATGAGTTGTTAACAGATACATTTCCAAACGTCTCTAAACCTCAGTTTCTTCATTTGTCAAATGGAGATAATAATCAGTTGGAAGGCTATTAAGAGTGTATCATTTATTAAGATGATGTATTTGAAAGTGCTTTGCAAATTTAAGTGCTAGCTAAATGTTAATTTTGACTGCTATGTTTTTTTTAGGTATTATTTTTTTTTTCCAAAAACATATTTGTAGAGTTACTACATACAGGGTCAAGATCTGGGGCTGAGCTCAACCTCACAGGTAAATTATATGTACTTTGTTAAGGTACTAGAATTCTATTCCTCAACAATAAAAAGTGCTAATATTTTTAGAACACTTATTATGCACTGTTTTAAACACTTTACATGTAGAACAGGATTATTACTCTTTAATTACTGTTCGCAGTTTTAGAGGCACAGAGAAACTTGTCCAGGGTCATACAGATAGTGAATGATAGAGCCAGAATATGGGCCAAAGCAGTCCTCAGTTGAGATCCACCACTTTTGACCATACTGTGTCTCTGTACTCTTAGGGATAGATAATAGCTTCACAAAATATAACGTCACAGAACACCTACAGAGAAGTTAGAATTCAAGTAAAGTGGTCAATCCTGGATCCCCCGGGTCACAAAATTCTACTGATCTGCTCTCCGTGAGCCCCTCTGGGTCCTCAATTCATGTTCTTCCCTGAACAACTTTCCATACATCAGCCACCTTAAATGAATCCTTTCTGGAATAAAGTAAGGTATGAATAAATACAATCATGCCTTATATTGCCCAGTAAAATTTTAGAACCACTTTATCTTCAGCCACTTTCTTCCTTTAATTTCTACCTTTTCTTTCTTTTTTAAACAAATTACTTAAAAAGTTGTTAAGATGTGATCGTACAATCTGGTCTCAATAACTCTAGATAGTTATTATACAGTGAAAAAAAGATGGGAAAATTCTGTTTTCTGCAATGAATATATGCTTCCTTTTATCACTAATTACACAAAATAATTGTTTTTTAAAAAGGGCCACATGGATGTTGCTAAAGAAATCTAGAATTTATCTGTTCTTACATTGAAAGCTATTATTTTCAAATTGCCAGATGGGTAGTATCGTTTATATATTCCCTATTATTCAGAAGTTAATTAAACTAGAGACAGTGAATCCAGGAAAGACTTTTAGTTTTGGTATATACAGTTTGGATTTCTTTAGGCACTTTCTGTGGCTAAATTATTATCTTATGTGCTGATTTGATATAACGCACCTATATACGTTATACAACGAGATATAAGCTATGATCTTTGTTCTTAAGTGGGTCATGATTCATCTGTGTTTACCCAGGAAAACTTAAACAATACTGGAAGATGTAAATAACAATTCATGACAGTAGTGGAAGAGAGAAACTATAAAATTATATTGCTGACAAGAACTTGATTATTTTATTTAAGCCAACACTTTTTCACCAATTAAGTAGTAGAAGCTATCTCAAATAGCTACTAGGTATTAATTACAATTGAGGTACATGTAAGAGAGAAGGTCACTTCAGGCTGTGCTGGTCAGGGAATACTATGGAACAGATGGAATTTGAGCTATGTTTTCAAACGACACATCTCAATTGTTTTATTTTTGTTTTGTTTCTTTTGTTTAAATCATGGTCCAAATACAAAATGGTAATATTTGTATAGTTCTTCAGGATAAATGGAGGAAGCTGCTCATGGCCTGCGAGGACTAACTTTGGGGCCCTAGCTACCCTGCATAAAGCAGAGATCATTCATCTCTGCTTGTCTATGCCCCATTTGCAGTTCTGTGAAGTCCTGCAGTCAACTATTGTTCTGTGTCCTTGGACAGTCATTTAAATTTTCTTTGCTCTTTTTCTTATCTGTAAAACAGGAATAAAAATAGTGCCTATGTCATAAATTGTGGTAAAGATTAAACGAATTCATATGCACAAGTTCTTAGAAGAGTGCCTGACCACAGAGTAAGCCCATTGTAAATGTATTATTACAGATATTGTTATTATAGATGATATTTGATAAGGGGAAGAGCAAGAGACAGTTATTACTATAGATAAGATTTGGTAAGGGGAAGAGAAAGAACATTCCTTGCTGAAGAAAAAATAATAGTGAGCAAAAGCAGGGAGGAGAAAAACAAATATTTGCTATAACTTGTCCTTGGGCAACACCAAAATAACTTTCATTTTCCTCTGGTGTATCTTTTCCCTCTTTTTTTCCTTCCAGTTTTATTGAGATATAATTGATATACAGCACTGTAAAAGTTTAAAGTGTATAAGTGACATAATGATTTGACTTTCTCACATCATGAAATGATTACAATAACTTTAGTGAACATTCATCATGTCATATAGATACAAAGTAAAAGAAAAAGAATTGTTTTCCTTGTGATGAGAACTCTTCGGATTTACTCTCTTAACAACTTTCATACGTAGAGTACGGCAGTGTTAATTATATTTATCATTGTTCCTTCTCCTTTCTTCCTAACATACTTCACCTCGGTATACCAGCCAACTCTGTTTCCTTGTCCTCCTATCTAACTGCTGTGGATTGAGATTGGAGGGATAGGAGAGAACAGTAAAGAACTTTGCATTGAGAAAAATGAGGCCATCATCTATGACCTTTATTAGCTTCCTATTTATCCGTACCCTAAATCTGAATCTGTCCTCCCTCCAGTCTTAGAAAATGACTTGTAAGATGACGTTCTCTTCCTGTTCAAGTCTAATGCCATCTAGATGGGTTTTCTTTCAAACTTCTTCTCTCCATTCCTTTGGAACCTTTCTCCTGTCAATTATTCTTTCTTCTTTATGTTCGATCTATATTAATATCCTTTTGTCCTCTCAAGGGTCAAATACAGTTGACCCTTGAACAACTTGAGTTTGAACTGCACAGATCCACTTATATTTGGGTTTTTTTTTCCATAGTAAATACTACTGTACTACTTGATTCGAGGTTGGTTGAATCCACGGTTATGGAGGAATCACGGATATGGAGGGCTGACTATAGGTTATACTCAGATTTTTGACTTTGTGAAGGGTCGGCACCCCTAACCCCTGCATTCTTCAAGGATCAAGTGTATTGTCCATTCCGAAAACTCTCCTTTTTTAAACCTCTTTTCCCCATAGTTATTATTCTGTTTCTCTCTCCTTTTTCCAAAGCTTTTTGAAAAAGCAGTATACTTCTCTTGTCCCCCCACGTCCCCTTATGTCTCAAGACTCCTACAAGCTGAATTCCATTTCTCTGAAATACTTCTCTGTTTATTGAACAATTATTTAGTACCTGAGAACTCCAGAGGATAGTTTTGAATTTTTGTCTGTTTTACTTCTTTTGACATAGTTGACTATTCCTTGAAACCGACTTTCAAGACATGGCTCTCTATTGGTTTTATTTCTGCTTTTTCATTTTTCTCGGTCCCCTTTGTAAGCTCCTTATTTTTCCATTCCTACTTTAAATGTTAGTGTTTTTGTTTTCTTTTTAAGATTTTGTTCTTGCATTTGTTTCCATATGCTACTTTGAGCCTTTACTCTTCTACTTTTTGACTAAGTAATATGTTAAATAGTTTGAAACTCAAAGATACTAAAAGGTATATATACATCAAAAGATTTCTATCCCAGTTCTTCCTTCTGGAGGCAATCATTACTAATTTCTTGTGTATCCTTCCAGAAATACCCAAAAGTAATTTTAGCTGTTAGTTTTTACTTTCTTCCCTATATACAAAACCCACCAATGGAAAACTAAGAACTAATTTTGAGTTTTACCTTCATTTTCACGAGTGGAGAAGATTAGGGCTGAGATACGAAAACTGTAATCAATCATTGGATAATATATAGTATAAATTTAAAATCATTTGTTAAATGGTGCTGCTTGTTTTTTAAATTTTCCTTTCCTGACCCTGACTAGCTTTGATGTTCCTATAGCACATATAATGTGGTAGTTAATTCCCCGCTAGACATTATGCTCCATAGGGCAGAGGTCATGTGTGTCTCATTCACACTGTTTCCCAACATCATGCATAGAGCTCGGCATGGAGGTCGTACACAGAAATATTTTTCAAATGAGTGGTTGAACGAATACATAAATAAGTGGTTAAGATAAAAATAATGTAGTACCAGTCTATTTCTGCTTTAGCAAGCTCTTCCTTTTTTTAAACATTCTTTTTAAAGAGGATCAACCTTTGATTATATTGAGGTGTTAATGTGTGTTTCTCTTTAAGGAGGATGTTTTAAAAAAATAAATAATCTGTTGTTTGAATTAGATAATGAAATATTTCTTGGTTTAGGGTAAGTGATAAATATGAAGTGATCATGATAAAAGTCTTGAGGAGAGAGTGGGTTTTCTGTTGTTAAGTCATTTATAAAATATTGGATAGGATTACTGCCAGCATTAACTTAGTAACCTGTGACTCCTTGATTTTTAAGAAATGTTAGAAGTTCAGAAAAGAACATTGTTTCCTTCAGTTTTCAATAATCATATGTGTGTTCTCTTACATATGTGAATATAAATGTTCCACAGCTGTTTTTTGTTTGTTTTGTTTTGTTTTTTGGCTGCATTGGGTCTTTGTTGCTGCACACGGGCTTTCTCTACTTGCGGCGAGCAGGGGCTACTCTTGGTTGCAGTGTGCGGGCTTCTTATTGCGGTGGCTTCTCGTTGCAGAGCACAGTCTCTAGGCGCGCAGGCTTCAGTAGTTATGGCACGTGGACTCAGTAGTTGTGGCTTGCAGGCTCTAGAGCACAGGCTCAGTAGTTGTGGCGCATGGGCTTAGTTGCTCCACAGCATGTGGGATCTTCCCTGACCAGGGATCAAACCCGTGTCCCCTGCATTGGCAGGTGGATTCTTAACCACCACCAGGGAAGTCCCCTCTACAACTGTTAAGTTTATTGGGCTTACAAAATAAAAGTAAGTTGTATAAAAATGAAGGATTAAGAAAAAATATGTGGTACAAGTGAAAATAAAACATTTTCATCTCTGAAAACATCATTGTCATTGGGAACTTCTGGAACGTTATCTCTAAGAAGATATTCAGAGAAAAGGAAATAATCTTTTTTCACATTTGAGGAACAGATTCTAGTTAAGTATTAGGAAGTAATTATCACAGTTGAAACTGTAGCCTTTATCTTCAAATGCTTAATCATTTGTTCATTTACTCATTTGCTTGACAAATATTACTGAGTAGCAGATACTCTTCCATTACAGCAATCCTTATAACTTTTGACATATGATATAATCCTTATGACAAAAATAAACTTCTCAGCATGTAAGAAATAGTATTATTTATCTGTGCATCCACTTTTACTATATTTGAGTTATATTCAATATATTACGCCACAGGAAATCTGTTATAAGATTCATGATCTTGCATAATAGGTTGTAACCACTACCCCATGACAACTAGCACACTCTTACTTCCATGCTGCCATTCCAGTTAAGGTCACCCTCCTGGGTTTGTGCTTTAGAGTTGAACTTCTGCGGATTCGTTCACAAAGCAGTTTGTATGGAGAATTCTTATATATTTAGAATTCTTTTCTTGCTCCTGCAGCTCTGCCTTTTTTAGCAGGAACTAGGAAATACAGTTTTAAATTAGTCTTTCCTGCAATTATGCAGGAATGTTTGCTGGTTCTGTAAACAACTAAATCTTAATTTTCTACTGTTTCTCATTGAAATTATCTTCTTTTTTAGTCAAGGTCTCATAGATTTCCCAAGGAAAATTTAATCAAACCCAGCTACCATGTATGTGTATAATTATTGTTTAATATATTTATTCTGCAGTACTGTGTTTCTGAAGTCAGGCTCATGCCTACATGTTCGCTATTCATCCTACAATGTTTGGCCTGGTCTATTAGACCCAAATTTAGAGGTTAATTTGAAATGCAAAGAGCCTGAGGTGTTAGGAGGTCTACCTCCTCTTGGGATATTAAGATAGCCCCAAAGACAGAGTTTAATTGCAACATGATACAGAGGCCTAGCTCATTGAAGAGTTGTAGTCAATGATCTGTTTGGATGGTTGCCAAGATTTGCACAGGCCCCAGACAAAGACTGTTTTGTGTGTGTGAGAGAGGGGTGTGTGTGTGTGTGTGTGTGTGTGTGTGTGTGTGTTGAAATGGTCACCTGTGTCTCATTTTTATATTGGACTTAAATCTATAGGAAGAGTTTTATGGAAGAAAATTGATTCTCGCTGATAGAGAAGAAGTGGAACAGGAAGCAAATAATATTTTAAAGGATGCTGATATCAGTGATGTCGCATTCCTTGTAGTTGGTGATCCATTTGGGTAAGTCAAAGGAGATATTTTGAGTTTTAATTTATTTACTTTTTTAATCATTAAGAATTCTTTTATTACATTTAAAACTTTATCTTCCAGGTCCTGATAGGGGACTGTTTACCTAGGCTCTGTCTAAAATTTTGTAGTTTAAACTTTCATTGTCTTTGAGATTAATGAAGAAAATTTATTGGGGAAGGATGTCATCATGTATCGCTTACATTGGTTATCAAGTGTCAACTCTAAAGTTTATATCGTTGCTTCAGCTATTTTTTTAGAAAGTCACTTAGGGCCTTCAAATAACCTAAACTAGTATATCATTATTAAATAAGTATATTACATTATCAAGAGTTGTACCTGCCATTTATTTTGCAGGTAAGTGCAAGTATCTTCTGCTTGCTTTGTCCTCGGCTTTTTTTTTCTTTTTTAATCATCTACTATTTAGCAATACTGTTGTCACTTTACTTGCCTTGAATTTATCGTTTATCAAGCCTCAGATTTCAATTTCTTATATCCACTGGGAGCTCTGTTCTTCCCCATTACTAAAAAGATGGGCTTATACTTGTCTAGTCAAGCATCATCAATCTCTAATGTCAAGCCACACAGAACAGTTCTTTTTCTCCAGCTGGTGACCCAGGATTTATGTCACAGGTTTAAGGAACATAAGGACAATTAAATCACTGTGAACCCACCACCAAGGATATTTTTCAAAACAATTACATGTGCATGTAATTGTTTTGTGCTTGTTAGTTACATGTGCATGTGTCTGTCAAAAAGAAAGTAATTTATATCAATATGAGGTGCCAGAGATTATGTATCATTATGATACTTAGTTGCAAATGGTATCCGGTCACTGATGAAGTCCAGTAAACCCATGCTACTTGAAGTGAGATTTGCAGGCTATTGCCAGCCCACAAACTTACCAGTCCATGATGAGATAACTACAGAAATTGAAAGTAGGCATTTAGAAACTTTTATAGCAATTTTACAAAATAATTTTATCTCTGCTGAAGCTAATAATAAAAATTTGGAGCTTGTATTTTGTATTATTTTATTTTTCTAATAGTTATTTTTTTTTGCATTTTACAAAACTAATGTTCCATGACAATTTAGAACTTAAAAAATATTGGCCTTTCACACAGTTTGAGAAGCACTGCTGTTGACTTTTGTTTTACCATGTTTTTCATATCCTTTCATTCCTTTCCTCTGTGGCAGCCACTATTCTACCTAATCCAAGCTCTCATTATACTAATTTAATATAGTAACCATTTACCTGGTCCAGGTATAGATTCTTAACTCATTACCTATGCTGTGATCAAATTCATGTTTGTAGATCCACAATTTTAAAATCTCACCTGGGCTCAAAATTAGACTATTATTAGCTCCATCATTGGCCAGACATGAAAAATACTGTCTAGCCTGCTCTTCTACTGGTGTCCTGCTAGTCTTGTACTGAAACCCACACTCACGCCAACCAGTTTGCCCTTCCCTGATCGTCATGCTTTCTCACCATCATGCATTTGTTCAAACTGTTTTCCTCATCTGTAACGCCCTTTGCCCTGTTTCTGACTGTCAGAAACCTACTCATTTTTCAAAGCCCAACTCAAACATCACATTCTCTGTGATATAGTTCCTAATTAACCCAACCAGAAGTTATATCTCTTCCTAACTGCTGATGTTAGTTTTCATATATTACCTCACAAAGTATTTTTTTATTTGTATATTTACTCTTTAGATTTGTAGGCTGCCCTTCACATTTTTATCTCCCTAGCTTCCTTCACAATACTGGGCTTATAGTAGACATCAATTAAATATTAATTGAAAGAATTGTTAATATTTTGCCTGAGGTCATGACAAAGGAGGACCAGGTGTATTTGGACTGACATCCATTCAGCAAATATCTTTTGAGCACCTATCTCATGACAGGCATTCCTATGTGCTGGATATATATTAGATGATAACTCATGGGGTTTACAGTTTAGTAAAGGAGACTGACATTAGTTGAAGAAAAAAATAATAAATTAAAAAAATCAATAAATCTGTAAAGGAAAAAAAATAGAGACTAACAGGAACAGACTTATTTATGCAAGGTCATATGGAAAATCCTTCATGTGGAGGTGATATTCAAGCAGGTGTCTAAAAAGTAAAAGGAAAAGCAGAAGGGAAGAACATTCTAAGCAGAGGGAACAGCAAGAATGTATTCAAGTAACTGAAAGGCCAGAGTGGTTGGAGCTCAGTGAGTGAAGGAAAAAGGGACCTGAGAAGGAGTTAAATAGATAGGTGGGATCCAGACATGTAAGGCTTTGGAGGGAGTAGGGATTTTGTTTGAAGTACAGTGGTAAACTTTTAGAGGATTATAAGCAGCAAATAATCACAATCTCATTGACATTCTTAAAAGATCACTCTAAATGCTTGGGTGAATGGATTTTAGGGAGGCAAGGGTGGCTCTGGTAGAAGAGAGAAAAAGACAAACTGGGAAAAAATTAGAAGGAAAAATGCTCGGATGTATATAATAGATGAGGAAAAGGAAAGAAGTAAGTCTTCAAGGATTCTGGCTTTAGTAACTGAGTAGTTGATGATGCCATTTTTTGAAATGATGAAAAACAGCAGGAAAAAGGGCTGGGAGAAACAAGAATTGGTTCTGGAAATGTTTTAAATTTTGGATGTCATATAGACAGTTTGATATCTGCTACTGGAGCTCAAGGGAGGATTTATCCTAGTTATATGACTTTTGAAGTCATCAGTATCTAGATGGTATTTAAAACCTGAGTAGTGGATGGAATCACATTAAGAAGGAACAAGAGCAAGAACAGAAGACCTAGGATGATCAATCCCTAGGAAACTGGCATTTCATGGTCTCTCAAGAGCAGAGGAGGAGGAAAACCGATAGAGTGTGCTGTCACAGAAGCCAAGAAAAGAGAATGTTTTAGAAAAGAAAGAGTGGTCAGCTTTGATGTACTGCTGAAAGGTTAAGTAGAAGATGAGGATAGAAAAGTGTGTGTAAACTTAAAGGCTTTATTTTATGGAGGAGTTGGTGCTTGAGCAAGGTCTGGCTTAATAGTTGAAGATTGTGGGGTAGGATGGGGGGGGCGTTGGGGTGGAAGGAGGGATGGAAGGGAAACTTCAATGTAAATGAAAAAACCGAGGCCCAGAGAAAGTGCTGTGACGCTACTCAGAATCCTTCGTGGCCTTAAATCTTTTAACAGTTTATCTACTTCTTCCTTTGGCTCCTCTTCTTTTTGACTATGGTAGAGCCAAATTGTATAACTTTGCCATTTTGTAAATGTTTTACAGTATTCGCTCTCCATGTCTTTGCTCGTGCTTTTTCCTTAAACAGACTGTTCTTCCTAGTTTTTATTTAGTGAAATAGATTCTTTAAGACCCAGCTTAGATGCCACCTCTTCCATGAATCCTCCCTTATTTTATTCAGGAGTAAGTGCTTTTTTTTTTTTTTTAAACTTCTAGCCAGTTAATTTTCCCTATGTCAGTGACTAATCATATATAACCTTGTATTTGGATTTGTATAATATTTACTGTAACTGTAATTATTTTTCATTTATCCACTGGATTACTGTTGGGATATAGTAGCTGGAGACAGGGTGGTAAGGAAGGTGTAAATTTTAATTGGGCCTTGAAGAATTAGAATTTGAATTAATTAAATGGATAAACCAGGAAGGGAATACAGAATGCAACAAGGCACTGAAATTCTTCCATGTATATATATGACCAAAAAATTGTACTTTGTTTAATTTTAGGCCCCTTTCTACTTATTTGAATAAAAATTTCAAAAAGAAGGGAAAACTGTTTACTCAATCTTAAATTCTTTTTTCTAATTTTTAAAAATTTTCTAATATTTTTAAAATATTTAAAAAATTATTATTTTAACCATTTTTTAGTGTACAGTTCAGTGGCATTAAGAACATTCACATTATTGTGCATCCATCAGCACTGTTTATCTCCAGCAATCTTAAATTCATGGAGAAGGTAATTGAAAGTAAGTTAAGTCAGTTGGTGTAGTTCTCATCTTTGCCCTTTTAATCTAGGTTATTAAAAGGAATGTGGAAGTTAATCACATAAATAATGTAAATGACTCTAAAAATGTTCTGCATCAGTAGATCTGACTCAGTCATGTGAGAGATGACAGTCTTAAGCTTTCTGTCCCCATAAAGAGCAGTTGAACAGGGTCATCATTAAACAGATTCCTTCTGGACTTCACTGGTGGCACAGTGGTTAAGAATCTGCCTGCCAATGCAGGGATCACAGGTTCGATCCCTGGTCCAGGAAGATCCGACATGCTGCGGAGCAACTAAGCCCATGCACCACAACTGTTGAGCCTGCATGCTGCAACTACTGAAACCCATGTGCCTAGAGCCCGTGCTCCGCAACAAGAGAAGCCACCGCAATGAGAGCCCATGCACTGCAGCAAAGAGTAGCCCTGACTCACTGCAACTAGAGAAAGCCCATGCAACAACGAAGACCTAACACAGCCAAAAATAAATAAATTAAAAAACAAAAAACAAATTCTTTCTAAAGATGGTTCTGTTTTTATCCATTCGCTATTTTAATATGCTCTGTAATATGTTCATGGTACATGCACACACATACACACACACAAATATACCTTTATTCACCTGTCTCCTATGTGCCTTAACGTGGATCATTTAATTGCTTCCATTCTGCAAATTAATGTTATTATAAAATAAAATTTAAAACAGACATACTAAGCCTTATACATTCAAATTGTCACCTTTATGAATTTCATTTTATTGATTCCATTGATCACAACATTCTTTTTTTTTTTAAATAATATTCTATTTTCTTTAAACCCCACATTTGTTTATTTATTTATTTTTGGCTGTGTTGGGTCTTCGCCTCTGTGTGAGGGCTTTCCCCAGCTGTGGCAAGCTGGGGCCACTATTCATCGCGGTGCGTGGGCCTCTCACTATCGCGGCCTCTCTTGTTGCGGAGCACAGGCTTCAGATGTGCGGGCTCAGCAGTTGTGGCTCATGGGCCCAGTTGCTCCACGGCATGTGGGATCCTCCCAGACCAGGGCTTGAACCCGTGTCCCCTGCATTAGCAGGCAGACTCTCAACCACTGCGTCACCAAGGAAGCCCAATCACAACATTCTTGAATCTCCTTTTTTGAAATTGCCTTCAGAGCAATTCCAAGTATATTATTAAGAAACATTTACTATTTCTGGGCATGTGGCTCTATCTAGAACTATATGTGTGTGTATATAAGTATATATGATTTTAGATAGAGCCACATGCCCAGAAATAGTAATAAATTTGTCTTTACACACAGCAGTGCACATGCGTGCACACGCATGCACACACTTTCCCAGTCACTACAGTGAAACATTTTCATGAGCCACGGACCTGGAGGAATGCCCAGTATAAGGGTGTTAAGCCCATGGTTCGTACAGTTCTTTTTTTTTAATGAAGCAATATAATCTAGGTAATTGTGATGATAAAATACCAATTTTATCACAGTTTTTCATAGCAGAAATCTGAAAGGCTAATTTAATCACATTTATATCAGTTTCACAAAATCAAATCACTTTGCCAGGTCATTAAATCTTCATAGTACACCAACCACATCCGGTCGTTTTAAATGAACTTGTGATAAAAAGAGAATAATTTTAAACAGTTTTTTCTTTCTGCTCATCTATTTAAATAACTCACCAAGTAACTGATTCAGTTTTCCCTTAGCTTAGTGTTAAATAGTGAAATTCTGTTGAAAGTGATATTAAAAACTTATAACTGGCATTTATATTATTTTTTAAAAGCTTTAAATCAAATTAAGGATTATTTTTATAGTAGTTTGTATTTTATGTGTGTGATTTAAAACAGACTTCCCTGGTGGCATTCTTTAATCTGTTTCTGACTGCCTCGTGGGGTGAAAGCCCTTGATCTTCCTACTTGGTATGCATTGACCAGTTGACAGGTTCTGCTTGTTTGTATGTAGTTTCTCAAACATGCTAATGTTGCTTTCCCCAGTAGGGCCTGGAGTTTTCATCAAGGGGGAAAAATGCCTTTAATAATGCAGTTCTAAATTGATATGGGGTTAAGTTTCACAGTATCCATATTTATATTTATATGTATTCTCTCTTACCCCAATCTATCTAATTATAATCGTTAAATCTATCTCAAAAAAGGGAAGGCAGCAGGCAGAATAGGCACACCCTTACACATACTAATTATGCACAGTAACAACCAGGCTGAAAACAGTTATAAATAAAATGACTGCTAGACAGATAAAATCCAACTAGGAATATATCAGTCAGAACTCTGATCTACAGGCTGTGAAAATGTTCTGTAAATTGTGCCTTATACAGAAACAAAGCCTTCAAAATAGAGCAGAAATCAAGGAGGAAGTCTAGTGCCATAAGTTGGAACTCTGTAGCAGAAATTTTAAGAGTTTAAAGGGACCCTAAGACCAAAACATTTGAGAATTGCTACTCAGGAGTTCAGTTGCTGAGTAATATTCCACAGATGTCTTTTGCAGGTGTTAACAGGAGGAAAAGAGCAAGTTAAAAGTTCCCTTTTTTCTGTAGCTGCCAAGGCTGCTTTAAGAGTGTTAAAGGTGCAGTTCAACATTGTACAGGGCCTGTGTAAACTTACACTTTTCTTGCCCAGAAACCCAGATGAAAGTGTTATGCAGGTGCCTCGAAATATTTGAGGGAAAGCAGTGTCCTTGACCCTTTGATTGACTTGAGCTCATGAAATGCTGTGGCTTTACTGTCTTAAAAAGTCAGCCGTGGTTAGTTTAATCCAACCTGATCTTTTCTCGCTACAGAGCTACAACACATAGTGATCTTATTCTGAGAGCAACAAAACTGGGAATCCCTTACCGAGTTATTCACAATGCTTCCATAATGAATGCTGTAGGCTGCTGCGGTTTACAGGTAATACTACAAAAGAACGGGTTTTTTTTTTTATGGTATTTAGCAAAAATGTTTTAGTTTTCTACAAATTTCCATAGATTTTATTGTATTTCATGAATTAAAAGACATTATTATTTTATATAAGACTGTGTATTAAGTTTTTTAATACTAGATTTTTTTATAATAATTTTCCCATAGCTTAGACTTCTTTTCCCCTCACTGGAATAGATCATTGAAATTTAGCAAGAGAAAGATTTTAATTTTATATCCAAATTGTAATATACAAAAAAGGGAACATAACCAAATTAAATTGGTTAAGTATTCCTAAAACCTTTTAAAATTATTCCAAATGACTTACTCTGCATTGCTGAGACCCATGTTTTTCCACCCAGTATTGTTTTCTGTGCTATTAAGAGCACGGTGATGCAGCATTTCTTAAAATAATCCATGAAAGAGCTAAAAGCCAGTGATATTAGGCTTTTAAGCCAGCTTTGCAATTATTGATATGTAAAGTTAGTTGTTTTTAACCCAGAAATCTTGGTTCTGAGGAGTTAAAGGAGCACTCCATAACTGTGTTTAATATTTTCTTCCAGGCTGCTGACATTCATTTTACAAGTTTGATATCTGTGTTCTGATGTTCACACATATATAATCCATGACAATTGTGACTGCTTGTGGCCAACAGTAGTTTTAAGACTTTATTGATTGTTAAGACACATTCCTATTTCAGATGTATTATAACAGGAAAAAATTTGCATCTTAGAATCTATGAAATAGGTATTTCCCAGTATATCTTCCTGGAATGCATAATTTAAAATAGCTGTTTCCAAAGTAAGGGACAGCATGAACTGAGAACTATCGGCCTGTATTGGTTGGTTTCTTCTCTGGGAATATGAAACAGGCATTTTATTTTAATGAAATCTTAAATATTTTGATCATATATATGGAGAGTCCATTAGAAAAGTAGTCAAGAGTCTCTCAAATATTCTCAAAATCAAATAAAAGAAAAAATAGTAAAGATTTTTTGGGAATCATTTATGTATTTCTAATCTCTTGGGAAATATAAAGATAGCTTGATCCTTTCTACACAGGTATTTTAAAGGAAATATAATCCCATAAAATTTAATTAATACTTCTATGCTTTAGTGAAGCCCATGGATAAAAGCTACTATCAGTTATGAAGTACTGGCATGATTATTCTGATAAATGCAGTTTTTAATTTTCTACACACTAATTAGATGTCCCAAATTAAAGGTGTGATACCACACAGAATAAGAGCTGCTGATTATTAGGCACAAAGAGACAACTCACAGCCAATGGATCACCTAGACTCTGAATTCAATTGCTAGTTGTATATATAGGAAATCTCAAAAAACACTTTTTCCTTTCTTTTGTTCTGAGGGTCAATAAAATGCTATTTAATTCATCCATTAAAAAAAAAAGTAGGGCTTCCCTGGTGGCGTAGTGGTTGAGAGTCCGCCTGCCGTTGCAGGGGACACGGGTTCGTGCCCCGGTCCGGGAGGATCCCACATGCCGCGGAGTGGCTGGGCCTGTGAGCCATGGCCGCTGAGCCTGCGCGTCTGGAGCCTGTGCTCCGCTGCGGGAGAGGCCACAATAGTGAGAGGCCTGCGTACCGCAAAAAAAAAAAAAAAAAAAAAGTAGCTGTTTACAGCAAGAAGCTACATTAGCCTTGGTACCCAATGCTGTGTCTGTGGCTTTAGAGGGACCTGTATTTTCTGTATTACCTATGAAGAGTAGCTCACTTTAATTGACTAAGCCTGGCCAGGCATCCCAGAAATACTGCCTTTGGTTCTGAAGAACCAGAGAAAAAGTATAAATGATTCACCTTTCAGTATTCATTACTTCGTCTTAGTTATGACTACGTCTAAATTGGCAAAGAACTTTGCTGTCTGTTTTGTCTTCTAATAAAATGCATACTTTAAAAAAACCTTGCCAATTCAAGTCTTTTTTACACTTAAAATTTTTTCCCAACATTTCTGTGTTGGAATAAATTGAATTCTTGACTCTCAGATTCATGAGTGATTCTCAGTCCAATATTCTTTCCTCTAGACATGCTGTCTTTTAATCATTTAAGAATGATTGCCATGAGAAAGGAAGAAAAGAGAGGAATAAATTATGTGATAGACAAAAATGTGTAAATCTTAAGCTAATGGACTATATATAAGGGACTATATATATTTTTTCATATTGGTTTTAATTTTATTTCTGGTGAAGAAGGTTAGTTAGCCCCTTTCCATCATATTTTGCTCTAAATTATCTTCTAATAATCTATTATTTAGAGTTTTTTGCTTTTTAAGTGTACTTTTTTTTAACATCTTTATTGGAGTATAATTGCTTTACAGTGTTGTGTTAGTTTCTACTGTATAACAAAGTGAATCAGCTATATGCATATGTATATCCCCATATCCCCTCCCTCTTGCGTCTCCCTCCCACCCCTCTAGGTGGTCACAGAGCACCGAGCTGATCTCTCTGTACTATGCAGCTGCTTCCCACTAGCTTTCTAGTTTACATTTGGCAGTGTATATATGTCAATGCTACTTTCACTCCGTCCCAGCTTACCCTTCCCCCTCCCCATGTCCTCAAGTCCATTCTCTGTGTCTGTGTCTTTGTCTTTATTCCTGTCCTGCCCCTAGGTTCATCAGAACCATTTTTTTTTTTTAGATTCCATATATATGTGTTAGCATACGGTATTTATTTTTCTCTTTCTGACTTTCTTCACTCTGTATGACAGACTCTAGGTCCATCCACCTCACTACAAATAACTCCATTTCATTTTCTTTATGGCTAAGTAATATTCCATTTTATAAATGTGCCACATCTGCTTTATCCATTTGTCTGTCGATGGACACTTAGGTTGCTTCCATGTCCTGGCTCTTGTAAGTAGTGCTGCAATGAACATTGTGGCACATGACTCTTTTTGAATTATGGTTTTCTCAGGGTATAAGGCATAAATATTTTAAAAGATCTTTGTCTTTATTATGTAAATCTGTTATCCAGACTGGGTAAAGGTAGACTAGGGTGACCCTTTCCCTCTGATCCCCACACTGATAAAGAAGTACAGTATTATTGTTCTCATATTTAAAATGGGTGAAGGTATTTGAGAGGGAATTTACTATGAGAATTGACAGTCTCCATACATATAAGCCCCCAAGATCATATCCACATTTACATATATTATTATTATTTTAAATTTAGCTTTCTCTCAGTTTTATATGGGATTTCTCTAAGCAGCCACAAAGTACTGTTTCCCCATCTTGGTTCTGTTCCCTAATCTGGATATGAAATGACTTACTACTAGTGTGAAAAACAGGAAGTACCTTTCTATTTTCTGTCTTTTGTATTTATGAAATCTCTATGGAAGTATAATTCTTGTACCACCCAAGGTATTCATATCCCAGGAGAAGGAGGTAATTATTGATTCCTTTGTATAGTTTTCTAAGATAAAAGACATAAAAAAAATAATCATATGCATAGCACACTTAATTTTAAAATAAATGTATATGGATATCCTGCATAATGCAAAAATTTTGGCAAAGTCCCCTTATAATAGCTCGTCTTTTTCTCTTTACTCTTTGGACTAGCATTTATGGAAAAACAATAACCCATACCAGTGGTTCTCAGACTTTAGTATTCATCAGAATCACCTAAAGGGATTATTAAAGTTTCCTGGGCCTTCCCTTCAGATTTTCTGATACAGTGTATATCTGGAGTAGGGGTCTGAGAGTTTGCACTTCTAACAAGTTCTCAGGTGATGCTGAAGCTGCTGGTGGTACAGGCACCACACTTTGAGATTCATCAACCTAGACAGGTAAAAAATTTCTTAGAAAGTTAAAAACTGCACTGTCATTCTTTTAGTATGGCAGAATTTGAAAAGTAGATTTTAGTTCCCAGAAATACGCTTGCTAAATGTAGCGTGTTAACAGGTTACCTTGCCATGCTCTCTTGCTCAATTTTCTAAAAGGGAAGTGGGCACCCTTTTCGAAAGGCATTCTGTCATCTATGTGAAAGAGCTTTCCTATGAATTGAAAAACAGCCATCGAGTTGTTAAACAGAAGTTCTACTTGGGTAAGGTTACAGACCTGAATGGTATATACTTTTCCAACATCTTTACCTTAGGTTAAAGAGGAGTAGTATGAAATTCCTAACCTGAGAATGGGTACAATTTTTTTAGCAATCATTTATCAGCTCCTTTTGAACTATCTTTTTTGTTTTTTTTGTTTTCTAAAGCAGCATAGTTCAGAATTGACCACTGAGTATTTTTTATTAACTTCGTAGTTTATTAACCAACAGAAGATTCTTGATTATCAGTATCTATGAAGGTAAGTAGTTGCATAGACTAACACTTCTACACACACACACACATACACACAAACACACACACACACAAACACATACATAGCCAGTTGATATGCATTCTATTCTAGGCATGCCGTAAATACACTTCTTTACCACAAACCCCATATACCTAATGAAATTGTTGTTTTTGTTATATGGAAAGTATATTAGAGGTTGCCAAGTTAGACATCATTAAGAGGAATAGTGATCTCTTTATTCAACAAATACTGTTTTTCTTTTATTGTTTGCCTACTGAGTTTCTTTGAATATGGTGGTAAACCTGACCAAGAAGGTCTCTGCTCTCAAAGAGTGTACATTCTAGTAGGAAAAAGAGGCAATAACAAATTTAAAAAATAAAGTCAGGTAGTGGCAAGTATAAGAAATTCAAGTAGACTGCTAGTTTAGAGAGTGACTAGGTCACTACTGTAGTTGGGTAGTCAGGGGAGGTCTCTCAGGGTGGTAACGTTTAAGATTAGATATGAATCAAGAAGGAACAACCATATCCCAGTCAGAAGGAACAACCATATCCCAGTCAGAAGGAACAGTTTGGACAAAGACCCTAAAGCGGAGATGAGCTTGGCTTGTTAAAGGAACCAAAGGAAGGCTTGCTGGAGAGTAGTAGGCAAGGAGAGGAGTGATCTGAGGCTGGATAGGTGGGTAGGGTTGGATCACTAGGCTAATACACTGTCAGGAATTTGGATTTTATTCTAAGTGATATAGACTAACTGCCTTTAGAGGGATTTAAACAGAGCAAATACTTTATCTGGTAAGTGTTTTAAGAAGATATCTCTGGCTGGTATGTGGAGATTGAATTTCTGCCAGGGAAGACTAGAAGTGAGGAAATCAATTAGTAGGTTTATTGCAGTCTTTTAGAGAAGAGGTGATGGGGGCTTGGACTTCATGGAGAGGGTAGGGTGCAATAGACGATTAAAAGAAGTAGATACATAGGAGCAGTGTCTATTAAGAGAACTGAGATATAGGGAGATGTAGAGAGCCATTTGTGCCTTACTGATAATCCTAGGAAAGGAAACGGACTCTGTATGCTAATGGATCCTACCATCTCACTACCATAGTTATCATGGTCCTTACCCCCATAGACTAGTCTGTGGGGCTGGACCCTTCTAACACCATTGCCCAGGTGTTTTCTCATTTTGGTTGGTTGTATTAACTTGTCATTTCTAGAGAAGTTGCCTCCTGTCCTAAGAACCCTGTGCCAGTCTTCGTATGCTTTCAGGACCATTATCAATCTTAGAACTGATTATGTAGAAGAATAGGATTGGGTTTGTCTTACTCCCAGACTCTCGAAGGCATGATGTTTCCCTGAAGTATCTCCTTTTTTCTTATGAACAATTGGTAGTCCCAGCATAGATAATAAGTGTATGTATGTTAAGTGAAAGAAGTGAGACATAGAAGACCACATAATTTATGATTCCATTTACATAAAGTGTCCAGAAAAAGCAAATCTATAGAGACGGAAAGCAATTAGTGGTTGGCTGAGGCTGGGGATGAGAACAGGATTAAGTATAAATGGACATAAGGGATCTGGAGTGATAAAAATTCTCTAAAACTGCATATAGTGATGGTTGCACAACTTAGATTTACTAAAAATCATTTCATGTACACTTGGAATGGGTGAATGTTATGGTATGATAATTATACCTCAATAAAGTGGTTTAGAAAAGGAATTATAAGGGGTTTTCTAGATGGACAAGAAGTTAAAAGACATTCCCAAAAGAGAGAAAGGTAGAGTTAGAGAGTCATGGAGGCACTTTGGGGCATCTGCAGGGTATTACAGAAACACAAATGAATCCATACATACATACCACAGAAACCTTGGCTATCTAGAGATTAGTTAACACAAGACTTACAATACGTATGTTGGGTAAAAACTGACTACATATTGGGAAGAATTAGTAAAGGAAAGGTATAATGGATATAATGGAAAAGGTTTAGAGTTTAACTGTAAATTAAAAGGTTTTGGTTTTCTTTTTGCTCAGGTGGTAACTAAGGAGTCATCTAACTGCTCCGGATCTTAAGTTTCTTAACTACAAGGGAATGAGGTGGGAACAGGGAGGAATGTTGAACAAAACTAGTGGTTTTCAGAGTGCACCATGATTTATGAAGATGCTTTAGGGTTCTGCACATAATGAAGTAATTGACACCAAAACACAAAGAATAAATCCCTGAAGAGCCAGGTCATTATCTTTAACTCAATTTTTAGCATCAGTGATGTTCTATATAAGAATTCATTTGGAAAAAAGATTTGTCACTAAAAAGTATGAAGAATACTAAACTAGCGAAGTTCTAATATCCTGTAGTTTTGGAAGCCAAAAAGCTGGACTGTTGGGACCTCCCTGGTGGCGCAGTAGTTAAGAATCCACCTGCCAATGCAGGGGACACAGGTTTGAGCCCTGGTCTGGGAGCAACTAAGCCCGTGCACCACACGGGCTTGTGCGCCACAACTACTGAGCCTGTGCTCTAGAGCCCGCGAGCCACAACTACTGACCCCACGTGCCACAACTACTGAGCCTGCACGTCTAAAGCCTGTGCTCTGCAACAAGAGAAGCCACCACAATGAGAAGCCCGTGCACTCCAACGAAGAGCAGCCCCTGCTCTCAGCAACTGGAGAGAAAGCCCGCGTGCAACAACAAAGACCCAATGCAGCCAAAAATAAATAAATAATTTTTTTAAAAAAAGATTTATTAAAAAAAACAGCGGGCCTGTTTTCCAGTTTTAGGCAAAGGATACATAGACCAAGATATGTTAGATACTCAAATTTTCATTGAGTTAATTTTAAGATATTTTTGCAATTAAAATATTAGTTATAAACATGTATACTTTAAAATCATGTTACTTGAAATTCCTAAGTAACAGATATTTCTAACACTTATTTGTATTTTGAGGATTTTTCTAGTCAAAGAAAAATCCATTTATTTGTCAAGAGCCAGGCAAGGTGGTTGTATTTAGACATTCCTGATAATGAAAAATCAGGGATTTTTCTCAGTACACAAAAGACAAGAGGAACAAGTCCTTCTTCTCTTGAAATCTTCAAGTTAGGCATTTAGCAGCTTAATCATGCAGAATCAGAATTGCTTTTATTATTGTTGCTGCTTTTGAAGAGCCACTTACAAAATAACGTTTTTTCTTGATAACAAATGACATATATACGCATAGAAAATCAGGAAAATACAGTAAGTATAAAGAAGAAAATAAAAGCATCCGTAGTCTCACCACCTGAAGGTAACCATAGTTACCATTCTGGTATGTTTTCTTTCAGTCTTTTTACTTAGCACTTACTGTGTGTACATTCTCCTGAATCTGACAGGCTAAAAAAGAATTACAGATCCTAAAATAATTTTTTTGCATGGTACTTCATTTATGTTAGCCATTTGGGTGATAGAATATGTTAATTATTTTGTAAAAGTTTGGTGACTGAAATGATCTTGAGACATTTTTAAAGGAAAGATAAGTAAGACAGTTTGAAACCAGGTAGCAATGATTTCTGCACTAAAAACTGCATTATCAGTTGTGGCTGACTTCAGGGAAAAAGGTTGTATAATTTTCTCATCATTATGAAGTGCTTCCACTTTCGCTGACTGTTGCATGAGTGACCTTGACTATTGCCATATGTTCCTCTGTTTATATAATACATATCTACTTTGGGGAAAAATGTATATTACTTTCAAAAAATAAGAACTCATTTCCTTCCTTTTTTTTAAATAACACAACACTCATTGTGATAGTCAGCATTTTTGACCTTGTAGTAGTTTTTACTGTTAGTTTTCAGAAGCGTTAAATTGCTTTCATTGTTGTCCAGGCACTATTGTAGAAATGATAAAACCTAATGAGTACAAAGAACACTTAACTAGGTAATAAAGGTATTAGAGCTCTACATTACTATGTAACCTTAGAAGAATTCATCTAATAAGTTCTCTGTTCTTTTAGTCACTTTGGAATTCTTTTTGACCACCTGTTAAATCATGAACATGTTAAAATTTTTTTCCTTCCTTTCCATTTCCTTTTTTTAGTCACTATTTTAATAGCCACCTTCCCATCATTCTCTTCCACTTTATAGTTTTCTGCTTAAATCATAGATCTGATTGTGCCGTTCTTCTACTCAAACAATCCTACTAAATCTCTATGCTATAAGAGTACTCAGTTGCTTGCATATGTTTATGTGCTTACCATATTATAAACTCCTTAATTTACTTATCTTCACATCTTCCATGGTACTTTATTGCAGTGCCATGCACATATAATCAATGTGTAACAAATAATGTGTAACAAATATTTGCTGAGTTGAATTGCTTATTTATTTCCCCCTCCCCACCCCCTACCCCAAGTTGAATCTTGTCTTTGGAATTGTATGCTTTAAGTTGTAATTCTTTCACTTAATTTGTATGTGGTTCTCTCATTTATATGTGAAAATATAAATCTAGCTGCTCTTCTGTCTACATAGTCATTCAGCTTTATCTGTGTACCTAGTGTATAGCCATGTGTATAATCTTTCTTACTGTTAGCAAAAGTCAGTGTTTTATCAATGTTAAACAAAATGCGTGTGAAGATTAAAAACAACAAGTATTCTATATAAAAAACTAGTAACTCTTGATTATATGGTTTTGTAGTACATTTTTTGACAACTGCTGGCTCAGCTTTCTTTTACCTCACAGATTTAAGTGATCTGCTTAGGATATACATATATAAAAGATACATGTGGGACTTGATAGAGTTCTTAGCAAGTTAAATTTTCTAATTTTTCCATATCCAGAAAAGATACTTTTTAATCTAAAAATCACAAAATATTTTCATTTCAATATAAAATGCCAAAGCATTAAAATCTAATTATAAAATGGAGTTTTCATAGCACTTGTGCTTCTGAAAGAAAGGAAATACTGGCAGCGAGATGAATTAAGACTATTAAGGTCATTCAGGCAGATGGTACTGAGAACTCAAACTAAGGTAGAGGAAAAAGAAATTAATAGTTTCTAGATAAACTGTAGAGCTAGAATTGACAGGAATTGGTACCTGGTAAGGTGTCAGGAATTAGAGATACTTGTTAGAGGCAAAGTCAGGCAATACTTATTTCTAGATACTTGGTTAATGCCACTGTAAATACTGCCCAGGATTTCCCACCTCTGTTACTTTGTTCACATCATCTCATTCTTCTGCATGTTCAACTTCCCCAGGCTAAATCTTATCCATCCTTTAAGGTCCAGCTTATATCCTGTCTATTCAGAAGTTACCTTCAGGTGTGCTCTCGGTGGGGGAAATGCTGAACTCTTATACAATTTATATCTAATTTTTTATTAGTATTTATTACCTCATATTTGTCTTTCTTGTGCATCTTTTCACTCTTAACTAGTGCCTTATATATAATTAAGTAAATCATTTTGAATTGAGTTTTTGTCTTCAATTGATAAAAAACATGATCCAGTATCAAGTTAGATAAACTGCTTTCCTTATAACTTACTCTAGGTTAAAACACACACAAAAAGCCTGTATTTACCTACTGGTTTTGAAAACAGTACTTTTTGTAATCTTTCAATGTAGATCTGCATCAATAATGGTTTGGGGGAAAATGATCACAAGCACAAAGGCTTACATTTTTAGGATGGTAGGTGCTTAGGCATCTGTAACCTCAGTTCTTGTCACTGTATGATTTTGTTCCAGTTTCGTTTTGTAATTTACTGGTAAGTCCTTGAATTGCGAAACACAAAGGAGTTGGCCCTTCTGTTCTTTGAGGTACTGACATCTAAATGGCGAAACTGTTTGCATAATGTTCCAGAATTCATTGAAGAAGTTTGTACCACAGCCATGGAAATGGTTACAGTCTATAAATCAGGGTCCTAGGAAGCAGTGCTTATGTGAGGTTTTCTTTAATCCCCCAAATTAGACAATTGAAAGACGCTTTTACATAAAGTGTTTCAACTAATGTTTATATGTGACTAGCATCTCAATTCTCTTTTAAATCATCTATCCCCTTCTATCTGAATGAAGAATTTACCTCCATAACTATATTTTCATGACTCTTAGAATATTGAAAAGCTATTTAAAGTATTTATATATGGTTGCATATGAAATTTTCTTTAATGGTTTTCCTTTAAAGTTTTTTTTAATAGAGTAATGTTAATATTTTAAAATCTGATCAGAGATGCCAAAAATCCTTTTAAGAATGTAAACGATTGAACTTGTCAGAATTAAATCATAAACATAGTTTCAAATGTTTGTTAATGTTTTTGAGCTCACTCCAGTAAGGAGAGCAGTTGGATTATAGCACAACACAGCATTTTAGAACATCTTCATATCATCATTATAAACATTATCGTTGTTATATTATCAAATTCCTAACATTTATTGAGTCTTTACTATGGCACTAGGCACTACATACAGTATGTCATTTAATCCTTAACAAAACACATTATTAGGTTTATAATTATTATATCCATTTTGCAAGGGAGTTCCTCCTGAAAGTCACCGAACTAGTCACCATGATCATCCAACTAGTAGGAACCAGAGCCATGACTCCAGAGCTTTTGCCTACTATGTAAGGTATAAGTGAGACTGCATACTTCATGAGGACCGGAGCTCTGCTTTGCTTCTCACTTTATGCCTGTGCATAGCATAATGCCTGGCACATAGTGGATGATTTATAATAAATTTATTATAAAATATTTGTTGGACAGATTTGCCTCTTATAGAACAACAACAATAACAGAAGCCCTCAACAGAGAGGCTTAGTCCTTGTAGCTTGGGTGAATGTATTCCAGGGATCTTACATTGGCACTCTAAATACATTTATTACAGAGAAACCATGTTAGGTGTGGCTGGAAGGTTTATGACTGAATTCTGAGAGTTACATGGGTCTTTGTACACTATGAATTCGACTGCCACTGGATAGCATGGCTTCTATGGGGAAATACCTTTTCAGACAATTTTCAAATGGACTTTGGGAATAAAGCCTATTGGTAGGTAGGTTGGAGGTTGTGGCCATATGAGGAATACGATGAACCTTCCCTTGGGATCTCAAAGTCACCATTATGAATATTGGTGATAGTTTTTAAGACCTCAACATATAAAAATTGAGAAAAGTTGAGGTTCTTCAGTGATGGGGGGATGAAGGACTTTGAATGTCCTAGCTTCTCTCTTTCCTCCCTATATGCATCTTGCAGCAGCTTCTGAAAACTGAGAAGCCTGGGGACAATAATCCCTTCTCCAGACCAGTTTCTTCATTTTTCAAATGAAGAACTTTAGACTTAAAAAAGTTAGGTGATTTCCTGAAGTCACAGAGCTGTTTCAATCACACAGCTAATTTACAGTAGAGGACTAGATGTAATTTCCAGCATTTAGTGCTTTCCAGCTCTACTAAAAATTCTTTCAGGCACTCTTTAAATTGAATAATTAAACCTTTACATAACAACTTCAGTGTTATGTTTTACCATATATTAAGTCTTTGAAAATAAAATCCTTTGTGCAGTACCTAGATAAGAACTAATATAAGCATATTATTCACAGTTTGAATAACTTTTTACATGTTATTTGATTCATACAGCCGTGTGGGTTGGAAGGGCATATGTTATCACTGTTCCTATTTTAAGGATTAAGACTTAGAAAGAATAATGTCACACAGCTAACAAGTTGAGGAACCAAAATTCAAAACTAGATTTTCTCAGCATAAGATTTGGAGTTGGACTCACTTAAGTGAGATGTGCAGTCAGCCTGGAAGCAAGTTGGAATAAAGCAAGCTTCTTGGTTGTGTGGTGGTCAGGTGGAGTGGGTGGGCCTCTTGGGGGGAAAGGAGGAGGTTTGGGAAAAGGCCTATCACTGAACTCTATAGTGAGGGAATAAACAGTGGGTAAAGTAAGGGAGTAGATTTTGGGATATGGCTGCAGTGAGTATACAGTGCATGAATTTTACTGAGACGTCATGGTAGAAAGGAGCTTTTCCTCAGACCTAGGTTTGAGTTTCTTTTTCACTACTAACTAGCTGTGTGACCTTAGGCAAGTCAGTTGATCTTGACAGTGGACTCATCTGTAAAGTGAGGATAATATTAACTTTGTGAACTGTGCTCTGACTGCTCAAAAGTCTTTTTTTTTTTTTTTTGGCTTCCTTCTGGTTTCTTTGCATTTCAGTATTTTTAGCAGCTACCTAGCTAAATCATGAAGTAGTTACATATGTTCCCATACTGAATGCAGAAATACTAGAAATATCCAACTGAAAGGGCATCAGAATGACACCAGCTGCTGTGGATCAAAGAGAATTTTTATTACCTTTTTTTGTGTGTGTGTGACAGTCTTGATACCCAGTCCATCTCAAGTTTGGTTCTCGCTTTTTATTTTTATTGTTGTCTATGAAATAGTAGTTAGTGAATTGTTCCATCATTAATTAATTTTAGTTTTTATTTTTTCTAGTTGTATAGGTTTGGAGAGACAGTGTCTGTTGTTTTTTGGACAGACACTTGGAGACCAGAAAGCTTTTTTGACAAAGTGAAGAAGAACAGACAAAACGGCATGCACACATTATGCTTACTAGGTAAGGGCTGTGGAGTTTCTTTAGGGTGACAATGTGGAGTTGTCATATTGTTCTCATTTTGATTTTGTGTGAAGGTGAAACTGTTCTGTGGGATACAGGCTAGCTACTCTGCATGGCATGCTCTCCCCCGTACTCTGTGGAGAAATGAATTTTCTGTTCCAAATACGACATGGCTACTCCTACATACGTGCCATAGCTCGTGCTGCTGCCTACTTACGCCCTAATAGATCCTCGCCAGCATTCCATCTTTTACCCATTGGTCCAGTAAGACCCTGTTCTGGTCAATTTACAGCAATTCAGTAGACGTATTGAGCATTTATTCTTACCACGTTCCATCCTGTCTTCCTTATGGTGTCCTTTGAATACTGTAGTATTAATGCTATCAGAATCACAGAATTATAGATCTGAAAGAGACTCTTGACATCATCTTACTGAAGCCCTATTTTACAGATGAAGTTGAGGCCCAGAGATATTGAATCATTTTCCCACTGTCACCCAGATTATTAGTTGCAGAATTCGTAGAATCCAAATAGCCTGTTATTCACAGCTCTTTTCACTGTATTATGCTGCCAAATTCTGTTTCCTACCTAGTGTGGAAATGGCTGGGATCACTGTCTTTGTACACTAAGCTGGTGGTACTGATAGAGCTTCAGAAGGGATGGGCTGCGTTTGTCAGCAGAGGTACTGGAATTGTACTGATTCACATTTGCTATCAGTTCCTATTCTACAGTGTGTATTGTAAAAATGCTATAACCAAAGCTTTAATCTGTGGCTAGTCAACAGAAAAGAAATAACTGGCATCTTTGATAACTTTGAAATGACACTTATACTTGGGATCAGAAGACAAAATCTGAGTGCTACTATATACTAGCTAGAGAATATTGTCAACAGTCCTTACCTTTGCCTTCATTTTTATCAAATAGGAATAATCTTTTCTTGCCTCATGGAAGTGTTTAGAGCAGTACTTCTCAATTTGTGGTGAAGGACCAAGTTTTTGTTCTTTTATTTATATGCGTGTGTGTGTGTAGATATGTGTGTATATACACACATACATAAAATAAATATATGTAAAAATACATATATTTATTTACTTTTAAGTTTCTAATCTTTTGTGTCAAAGTCAAATTACTGTAGGTGTTTGTAAACACTTATTCTTACTCCTGTAGTTTTTTTTTTTATCATTTATTGGGAACAGAATTCTCACATAGTGGCATCAGTCCTCGGATCATACATTGAATTGCACTGTTTTAGTGATACTGTGTGTGAAGTCACAGCAGAAGAATGTCTGCCACATAGCACAGAATCAGGGCAAAGAATGAACCCATGGTTTTGGCCTCTGTAGTAAGTACAGATATTCAGAACATTAGAAAAGACTCCTATTTGCCAAAGGCATTTAGCTTATTTGTATAATATAGACAGTTCTCTATTATTCAATGATATATAATTTGTACATTATCAGAACCTCAATCAATATGTCTCTTTTAAAAGAGAAGACTGTAGGAAAGTTTTACTAATGGTTAGCATTTCTTATAGGGTAGAAATCAGAAATTATCCAGCAGGGGTTAGCAAACTAGCACCCGTGGGTCACATCTAGCCTACTGCCTGTTTTATAAATAAAGTTTAATTAGAACACAGCCATGCTACTTTATTTCTGTATTATCTGTGGCTGCTTTCATGCTCCACTGGCAGTGATAAGTAATTTTGACAGAGACCTTGTGGCCCTCAGAACCTAAAATATTTACTACCTACTTCTTTACAGAACAAGTTTACTGACTCCTGATCTAAAGTGAAATTCTGCCTAATCGGATGTGGTACACCCTGTATCCCCCAGTGATTCTCTTTCCCATTACCTTATTTTATTTCTTTTAAGTCTTACCATCCATCTGAATTATTTTATTAACTTGTTGGTTTTCTTCCCTACTTCATAAGAGCAGGGACTTAAGTCTTGCTAGCTCATTCAGTTCCAGCTAGAATACATTCCTTTTACTCCATTAACATTGACATCTAATTAATTCTAGATCTAGATCAGGCCATGCATGCTTCTCTAACATTTTTTTGGCTTATGCCTATATCCCACAATTAACTGGTATAATAATGTTTTCTTATTTTAGTTTATTATCAGGGCAGTTTAGTAATTCATTATTAATTAGCTTTATAGTTTTGTGTTTAGATTTTCCATGTGGAAAGATACTAGTTTTCCTTTTTTTGTAGTTCCTACTGGCAGGCCGACTGTAACACACTTGTTAATTCATGTGGAATATGCCATTAGATATATCCATCATGTTATCTTAAACTTAGATCCAATTAAGGCCAGCAGTATGGTAGAAAGTCAAACTAGAAGGATGTGAGAAGGACAGCTGTTAAATGGACTTTTATTAAAGGTAGATGTAGAAGTATATGCAACTGAGGGATAAAAAATAAGGATTCATTGGAACTCAGGTACTAAAAAGCATGTGTGTGTGTGTGTTTTACAACAGAACTGAGGTTTTAAAACAGAACGGGGAGAAAAGTAGTCTTAAGAGGCAAGCTACCTGATAACATCTTCATGTATCATAAAAAATGGGGGAAAGGAGGAAAAATAGGATTTATCTTTTGGAAGGACAGAAAATCAGTTTACAGTATTTATTGAGTATTTACTCTATGCCCAATGTGGAGTTAGGTTCTTCTGGAATACTAAAGAAGTATTAGACATGGGTCCTGCCCTCAGGGTTTTGCAATCTAGTTGGAACTAATGTGCTGTGTACATGAAAGTTTATAGAACAGTTAAGTTCTATTGTATGGAGAGGCAGGAAGGACAGACCAGAACTTTGGCTCTTGAACTCTCTCTAAGAGCTGCCTCTTTTCTTGGCTTTCCTGGGAAAAGACAAACAAGGTTAAACAATATATCTTCCTTGCTCCATTAACAAAAACAGGAACAAGGTGTGAAGTATAAGATATCATGATTCCAAATTCTCAAACCATAGATCTCATCATTTAATCACCTGGAATTCTCATTATTCAAATTAGTACCTATTTATTGAATGCCTGCTATGGGCCATGCCCTGTAGGGATTATGTCATGGTATGAAACCATAGAGAATTTAAAATTTACTTGGAAGGATAAGACTGCTATATATAATGTAATTAGAGATTAATAAAATACAGCATTAATTGTATGGCTATTTCAGAGGACAAAGAGCATTTAAGAGGAAGTCAGTAAAGGCTTTCTGAAGGAGCTGGGACTTTTACTCTACTTAAAGGGTAGATAGTTTAAGATGGGCTGGTGGTAGTAGAGCCATGTGAACAAATTTATTCAGTAGAATTTATGGAGTATCTACTAGGTACTTTGCATTATGCTAGGTGCTGGTACTAAGATGAATAGGAGAAGCTTACATTCCAGCAAGTAGAAGTAGAAAGGAATAATTATGGCCTGTGTGAAGACAAGGGAAAAGTATCAAGATAGGTCTGGCTTGAGATTAGTTCACTAATGCAGTCTTATGTTCAATTAAAAAGCATTTGCCTGTAAAAATTCTCCCCAGCCCTCTTAATTTTTAAAATCAAATTCTGTAGAGCATATCAGTAAAAAAGTAAAACTATTGAAGATATTAAATTAAAAACTTAAGTATGACAACATTTCAGAAGCTCAAGGTGAATACATTAATAAATGTGTTTAATTTTTTAAAAATATTACAACTACTGTGTAAAGGAGCTCAAAGTCGACTTATATATCATTAATTGTATTGCAGGCCATATTTCAATAATAGATATACATTTTTTTCCTATATGTGCCAGACAACTGGAAATATTAAATAATTAATGATATTTCGAACCTGAAAAATATATTCACTGCTGGTTCCAAGAACATTTAGAAATACATGTAGGGATTATCTCTGGAGTATTTTCCAAGCAAATACTTAGTATCCTTTATGAGAAAAACTTTTATAATCACTTGGGAAAGCTGTAGAAGTCTATCAGAAAGACCCCTCAGTTGCACTATATTTATTTTTGCAAAAACAAACTTTGACTGAACCATTTGTTTTCAGCATGTAGAACAGGAAGCAGCTGTCGCTCTTGCTGTTGTGTGCTGAGTTCCTGTGAGGATGTAGAGTGATTCTGCTTTTTTACCTTCTACCGAATTGTTTAGCTGAGCATCAGTGATTAAAAAGCGTAAAGGATCAAATCTTTGTGATGCTTGCATTGTCAAGCTTTATTAGAGCAAAGACTACGTGGGTTTTGGCCGCTGTGGTAGCCCTGTACCTGGCTACCAGTCAGTGCTCAGGAAATCCCAATTAAAGTATGAATACTTGGTATTAAAGTATTCATAAGTTATTAGGCATGTCTTACCATTCACAAGAAAGCAAAAGTCTCTTTTCAAAATGTGGTAAGAATTTTCTTTTATTTATGTTACATGCATTGAAGCTTATATTCTAGTGCCTGAAAAATAGGTAAGAAGAGGAACATAACAAGACTTTTCAGTTGGTTCTATGCAGTTACCACCTAATAGAAATGAACACAAAAATTTTGATTAGCTGTTTGGTAGTGTATATGCCAATATTTATCTAACTCTTTCCTGTGTCTTCTTTTCCAAGAGGAAATTCGATCCTTTCAGGATGGTCTCAGGGCCAACTTCATGTTTGTTTTCTAACTAATGACGTTTACACAACCACAAGCTTCCCTTCTTCCTCATATTTCCTTTAAAAAGTGGCCAGATACAAGTGTGAGGACCGATTGTCATAGACTCAATCAAATTAGCATTTTGGAGACTTGAGAATAATGTCTACCACAAACTTAGGTGACTCAGTTGAAGTTTACACGTAGGATTTTGGATAAAGTAGTTAATTAAAAGAGAACTATTTTTTACTTCCTACAGACATCAAAGTAAAGGAGCAGTCTTTGGAAAATCTAATCAAGTAAGTTCTTATTCTGAGAATGCTTACATCTACTTTAATTCCGTGAACAATAAGTTCTACTTAAATAACATGAGTTCTAAAGATTGTTGAAAATCAGTTTTCAGTAATAGTGCAAAATTAAATATTTTCAATCTTATGAAATGATAAGCAGTGTGATAGATAGAGTGGAAAAAGCAATAGATTTCTTGGGTCAGTACTGAGAACAGTGGTTGGCACCCGATAGGCACTCAGTAAATATTTGTGGAATGAGTTAATTGGGAGTCAGAAGACACAGGTTTGAGTCTTGAGTTGGCCTCTGGTTATGTGCTCTTGGGCAAGTTACTTCCATTTCTGAGCTGTATTTTCTTCATTTGTATAATGCGAGTACTAACCCCTTTTGCCTATAGATGCAGTGTCCCATACAGTAGCTGCTAACCCACGTGTAACTAATGGGCACTTTAAATATGTATGGCTAATGTAACTGAGGAACTGAATTTATAATTTAATTTTAATTAAATTAAAACATACTCCACTTAGTTAATAGAAAACATTTAAGTATATTTAGAACAATTCAGTATGTAAATCTACTTTTACAACCATGAATTTTATGAAATCTAAATACAGACCAAGTATTTCCAATGAAAATTTAACATTTGAATTAAGATGTGCTAATATATAAAATACATTCCAGATTTCAAAGACTTAGTACAAAAACAATCTTTAATAATTTTTATAGGAATAAATGTTGAAATATAACATTCTGGATCTATTGGGTTAAATAAACATACTAAAGTTAATTTTTTCTTTTTTTTTACTTTTATTAATGTAGAGATTATAGAAAATTTAAAATTCTGTTTACTGCTTGCTTTATATTCCTCTTGGAGAGTGCTGACTTATAGAATTGTTCTGAGAGTCAGTAAAATAATCTATATGAACTGTTTTGTAAACTGCAAAAGCAGTGTTTTTATTTTGATCATTGGGCAAATGTGGTAGGCTTTTGAGGCATATGGAAGTAAACATCTTATCCTCCAAGATTTTGAGATATTTATCTCTTTAGTTTACTTTTTTTAGAGGAAGATGTGAAAAGAGGGATATGTGGTTTAAACATGGTAATAAAAATGAACACTATAGAACCTGATTAAACTAAGGTATAGAACAAATTGCCACTTATTTTGAATTATTTTTGCCTGAAGTATCACTTTGAATAAAAGTAACTTTGATTTAAACATTATCTTTTAAGTTGTTGGACTTTTATTTCTGCCAGCATTTCAGTGAGACGAGAGGGCATTTGAAGTAGAACAATGAAAAAAGCATAAGAAACTTAAGATAAATGATCACTGTATCCGTGCTTTAATGTATACTTAAAGTGGGTAACAAGTGACCGCTTCAAACATAACGTAGACTATGGTAATTGAGTATATTGATATGGTATTTGAGTAACTGTGTTAAAGTTACTGTGTTACAGTTACTCAATTACTATGGTAATTGAGTAACTGTGTTAAAAATGTATTGTATCATTTCATGGCTAAGAACAGTGGCATCTAGTTTTACACTTACAGGGGAAGAAAGATCTATGAACCTCCTCATTATATGAGTGTAAACCAAGCAGCCCAGCAACTTCTGGAGATTGTTCAGAATCAGCGAATACGAGGAGAAGAACCAGGTACTGAAGAACCTTAAAAGGGCTCTCGTATTCCCCTACTGTTACACCGAGATGTGTATGTAACGTCTGACATACACACACATATATATACCAACACCACTGAAGTGAGAGTCAGTGTGTTTGCATTGCATTTTTCCATGTCACTTTTTTTCAACATTACCTTAAATCTCATAAGCTGAATGTTCTACTGAAAGAAAAATAATGGAGTTCCTTCTAGTAAAATTAATATCATTCTAGAAAGTAAGGATTTTTTACAAATTAACTATAAATCAGCTTTTATGTAAATATGTTAACATATAAATATTTTGGTAAAATACAGAACTTCCATTTTAGCCCAAGTCTATGGTAAACTCTGTCCTGTAAAAGTATACTTATTCTACTTTTTCTCATTTTCAACAATGAGACGAGGTATAATTTTCTTCAGGATAAAGACAAGAGAATTTATCCTTATATTCCTAATATCTAGACATAGTATTAATAGATGTGGTATATCATAAAATGTTCACTGTCAGTAGGTTTTTATTGAGACGTTCTTAAATGAATCTGTCATTATATTCTGTTGTAAGGTGCTGACTGGCTTTGAGCACCTATTTCTTGATAGAAAAGACACATTAAGAGATGCTTGAATAACATTGGCCTCAGTAGGCCTTGTTAAAGTCATGAAACAAATAATCTGCAAGGGTGCTCTATATCCATACCTATGCACAGAGTTCCTTACATGCCTGCTTGTCCTTGTAGAAATCATTTGCCCCATTTTGACCATTTTTCAATCAGGACAGCTTTCCCAACTAAACAAAACCACAAGAGCGTCAGCCCTTCAGCTGTCAGGCCAGAGTGAATAATACTAAAGTTCACTAATGTTGGTTATTTTGAACTTAAAAGCATAAGGGGGCTTCCCTGGTAGCACAGTTGTTGAGAGTCTGCCTGCCGATGCAGGGGACACGGGTTCGTGCCCCGGTCCGGGAAGGTCCCACATGCCGGGGAGCGGCTGGGCCCGTGAGCCATGGCCGCTGAGCCTGTGCGTCCGTCCGGAGCCTGTGCTCCACAACGGGAGAGGCCACAACAGTGAGAGGCCCGCGTACCGCAAAAAAAAAAAAAGCATAAGGAATGTCATAATGCCTATTATTTGTTAAGGGCTATGTAGTTTACTAAGTACTTTCATATCTATTATCTTAGTCCTTAAACCACCATTTATGACAGATAGTATTCCACTAAAAAAAAAAAAAGAAAAAAACTGAAGTTTGTCATATAGTTAGGTGGCCAAGCACAGACTCAAATCTGTGTATTTAGCTTATAATCCCCTGGTTTTTCCAGTATATCTTGGTCAATGTGAATATATCTCAAACGTTTTATTTAAAATATAAGCATGTAATAAACATTGTTCACTCGGAACTTAAAGACAAACACTATGCAATAGAGTATGGATACAGGAATTATTCAAGTCATAAAAATTTAAACTAAGGTAGGTCTTAGGAATTCTGAAAGGGTAAAGTTAGGCAGTACTACTTTACTTTATATGTCAGGTAGTGCAAATAATTTAGAAAAGCCTTAGATAAATCAGTAGATAATCAGTGCTACTGATCTATCTACTGATTATCAGTAGATAATCAGTCCATAATGAGTGACTAAGGAGATGTAATGTATTTGGGTCTTCTTTAAATGTACTTTGGTACTAGTGTTAGTTTGAATGGATTCAAGATAATGCATTTGCTGAATTGAATGGTGGTATCTTTTTTTTTTTTTAATAGCAGTCACCGAGGAGACACTCTGTGTTGGCTTAGCCAGGGTTGGAGCTGAAGACCAGAAAATTGCAGCAGGCACTTTGCAGCAAATGTGTACTGTGGACTTGGGAGGACCATTACATTCCTTGATTATCACAGGAGGCAGCTTGCATCCACTGGAGATGGAGATGCTAAGTCTGTTTTCCATCCCAGAAAAGAGCTCAGAATCCCAAAGCATTGATGGACTCTGAACATAGGCATTTTATTGTTAGATGTTAATTTCAGTTATATATGCACATACACAAATCAAACAGGTCTTTTGGTTTACCTAGTATGTATAAAACGAGTGACCAAGAAGAAAGATGCTGACTCAACAGTGCTTGGTTTCCTTTGGCAATGAGTTTTTTCCCTATAATGTCATCAGTTTTTGCTGCTATTTTGGCAGTTTTTCAGGATATACATACATGGAGCAGACCATGCTGGAAAACTTAGAGATAGACATCCATCGACAGAACCATTTAAAAGCAATTTTTGTTTATGAAATCAGTTGATACAAGGTGGAACTTTCTTCTTTCTTAAAATGTCAGATGTCCTGACTGCAAGATAAGTTGTCCTGACAGCATTTGGTATTAATGCATATAAACAGAGGTGGGAAGAATAAGTCCCCACCCAACAGTCCTACTTACTTAAAGCTCAGCTGAGCACATGCCACAACATGACATCCTTTTGAATTGCCTTGTCTTGTTTAGCTGACGTCCTAATTATGTGCCTCATATTCTGCTGTATTTTGGAGGTTATATAATTGTTGAATTACAAATGTTCAGCCAGCCATGTACAGTTGCTGTTTGGTTTTAAGTAGCATCTTTCACATCCAAGCTGACAAATGGAAAACTTGCTGACTACAAAATAAAATCTTTAAAAATTTACGTTTGAAAACAACAGTGGATTGGTCAAGATTTATCATATCTCTTAACAGTTAATATGCCTCTGTATGTATGCAAGTAGCCACATTCTCCTTCCTAGCTGTAAATCACACTCCATTTATTATGTTTCATGACTATGAAGTCTCATACTTTTGTCAGTTTATAACAGAAATAGCTTTGCTACATGTTAGTTTAGTTGGTCTAACTCTGAGTACCGCTGACCCTTGAACAACACAGGTTTGAACTGTGTAGGTCTGCATATACGCAGATTTTTTTTTTCACTAAATACATACTGCAGTACTACGCAATCCATGGTTGGTTGAATCCTCAGATGGTTGAATCCATGGATGTGGAACCAGGGATGTTTTCAACTGCATGGAGGGTCAGTATCCCTAACCCCAACATTGTTCAAGGTCAGTCAATTGTGTTTTCATGGCCTAATCAACTTATCTGAACTCTTTGTTCAGTAGATTCATAGGAAGTTGAGCAACTACTTCCCTACTTTCTGAAAGCGTCAATTAAGAAGAGATTATTTTGAGTTGTTTCATTTCATTTGAGATAAAAGATATTTTAATATATGTGAAACATTCTGTTTTCACTATGTTGGATGAAAAAGAGGAGAGAAACAAGGGCATTTAAGTACCAGTTCTGTATTGTTTTTTTCTAAGGTGTTAAATTAAACAATGAAGAATTATAAAGTGAAGGCCTTCTGGTTTTGGTAGTGGTGGAATAGCTTGTAGTGTACAAACCCTCCCAATTATAAACTCTGGAAAAATATAATAAATAACTGTCTAAAGGCACTGGGGAGTGACCAGAAGCAGCCTGAGAACTATGCTTATATGACTTTTCCCTCAGGGCATTCACCAGTCTGTCTGGTGAGGGGGTGGCTAGAACGGAAGAGAAAGTTGCAGTCTTAATGACTTGAGGTATTGGAGGAATTGGGGGCTGCTTGAGGAGCTGTAAATTGAAGGAGGAAATTCTAGAAATGAAGGTGGCACTGATGGAGGAGACTTCCAATCTGCATATGATTTCCTCTTAAGTCTTTTGACTAACTCCTGCATTCTGCATGTGCAGGGAAGATTCTAGTGAACCAGGTGGAAAGCCATAGCTGGAAGGCTGAAAAAGCTGAGCAGAGATTGTTGCTCTCAGTTGCAAGAGAAAACAGAGTTTGAATCCCAACATGCTAGAAGGCTTGGTAAGTACCTTAGGCTTTCCCTCAAATCCCTAGAATGGTTGTGTATTATCAGAAAAGGCTGTACCCAGCACTAAGGATTTGTGCTAAAACTAAAGACAAAATCTTTAACATAATGTAAAATCAAGCTTCCATAAAATCAAGGTGATTAGCCAATAATTTAACTGCCTGCTAGAACAAAGCTTATTACTTCCGGAGCATAACAAAATGAATCAATCTATCAGTAATGCCTAGAATACTATAAAATATTATGAGGCATGCAATGAAACAGGAAAATATGACTTATGGTCAAAAAGAGAAAAGCACACAGTAAAACGAGATCCCAACATAATCCAGATACTGGAATTCGCAGACAAGGGTTTCAAAGCAGCTATTAGAACTATGTTTGAGGATGAAAAGGAAAAGTGGTTGTAATGAATTAATATAAATGGTACGCTCAGCAGAGAATTGGAAACAAACAAAAATCCCCGAACGGTTGGACTTAACAACAGAGTGCAGATGATAGATGAATAGAAATTATTGATATCTATCTGAGGAATAAAGAAAAAAGGTTAGAGGGAAGAAAAAAAAAGCACAGAATCTCAGTGCCATGTGGGGCAATATCAAGCAGTCCAAGAAAGATGTAACTGGATCCCCAGAAGAAGAACAGAAAGGAAATAGGGTAGAAAAAGTACGAGTAGGTAAAGGCCAAAATTTACCCAAGTTTGGTGAAACTATGAATATACAGATCCAATAAATTTAGTGAACTCCAAGCAGAATAAATGTAGAGAAAACCACACCTAACACATCATAGTTAAAACTGATGAAAACCAAAGATAAGAGAGAATCTTAAAAGCCACCAAAAGTGGTATTGGGGAACCCACCAGGGAATAACAAAAACTGACTACTTCTCATCAGAAATAGTGGAGGTCATAAGACAATGGAAAGACAAAATCTTTACACAAATTCAAAAGCAAAACAAAACTCTTTATCAATCCAGTGTTCTATATCCAGTAAAAATTTCCTTCGAAAATAAAGGCAAAATAAAGCAATCTTCATGAAAACAGAATTTGTCACTAGCAGACCTGCACTACGAGGAAAGCTGAGGGAGAATTTTTGGGCTGAAGGTAAATGACATCAGCTAGAAGGAAGGAAATAATAAGTATGTAAGTATAAATGACTATCAGGTTTTCTTTGCTTCATGTTTTCAAAAGACAGCTGACAACATAGCATTGTGACATATATGTAGCTGTAAAATATATGCAAACAATAACACAAGTTGCAGGGGGTAAAGGGAATTATACAGTTGCATAATTATAATTATGCAGGTTGTTACATTTTATTTGAAGTAGTAGAATACTAACTGTAAGTAGACTGATAAGGTAAGGGTATGTATTATAATCCCTTGTCAACTACTATCAAAAAAACACACATGGCAGAAGTAAAAAAAAAATTAAGGAATTAAAATTGAATACTGAAAGATACATCATTAACCAAAAGAGGGCAGGAAAGGAGGAAATAAAGGTCAAAAAACATAGGACAAAGAGAAAACAAATAGTAGAATGGTAGAGTTAAATTCAAACAAACCAATAATTGCTTAAATGTAAATTAGGTAGTCTGATGAAAAGGACTAGATTTTTTTTTTAAAGGCTCAACTAAATGTCTCTAAGCATTAAACTTGAAATATAAAGACAGGATAAAGTAGAAGAATGGGGAAAAAATAGACCATACAAACAGTAAGCATAAGAAAACAAGGGGCTCTATTAACATAAAACAAAACGGACTTCAAAAGAAGGAGTATACTGGAGATGAAAGACTTTTCATAAAGAGGAAAGGGGCAGTTCATGAAGAAGACATATCCTAAATGTGTATGCATTGAATACCAGCTTGAAAATACATGAGGCAAAAATTGACAAAACTGAGGGACGATATAGACAAATCTACAAAGTTGGGGATTCTAACAATCTTCTCTCAGCAACTGATAGAAGTAGACAAAACCAGTAAAAATATTGATTGGACAGCACCAACAATTTGGGTCAAACTGATCACTACAGCTAACAGTGGTAGACTAGACATTATTTTCAAGCACATATGAAACATTCACCAAAGTAGACCATATGCTTGGCCATTGACCACAATGGAATTAAATTTTAAATTGCTGACAAAAAGATGTCTATAAAAGTCCCAAATATTTGGAGATAAAACAGTATTTACTTTGAATAAAAACAGAAACATAAAATGTGAAAATTTGTGGGATGCAGACCTTCGAAATTTATGCAGGTGCAGTGCTTAGAAATTTATTGCTTTAGAATAGAAAAGAAAGTTTTAAAATCAATAATGTTTTCATTTTAGAAAGCTAGAAAAAGAAAAGCGTATTAAGCACTAACTAGAAGGAAGCAAATACTGAACATAAGAGCAGAAATTGGTGAAATAGGAAACGGACAAACAGTAAAGAAAATTAAAGCCAATAGAATGTCAGAATTTTTAAAGGCTAACAGTAGTGAAAGCTACCAGGATATGGAGTAATTGAAAATCTCAGTATTGGTAGGAATATAAATCGGCACAACTACTTTGGAAAATAACTGGCAGTTTCTTATAAATTAAACATACACTTGCCCCCTGAACTAGCAAAACCAGTCCTACGTATTGACTCAAAAGAAATGAAGGGCTTCCCTGGTGGCACAGTGGTTGTGAGTCTGCCTGCCGATGCAGGGGATGCGGGTTCGTGCCCCGGTCCGGGAGGATCCCGCATGCCGCGGAGCGGCTGGGCCCATGGGCCACGGCCGCTGGGCCTGCGCGTCCTGAGCCTGTGCTCCGCAACGGGAGAGGACAAAACAGTGAGAGGCCCACGTACCGCAAAAAAAAAAAAAAAAAGGAAAACATACTGACAAAAAATAGTCTGTGAATGTTTATAACTTTGTATATTTATTCATTTATAGCCCCAAACTGGAACCAAGCCATGTGTCCATTACAAGAGAATGCATTTAAAAATTGTGTGTTTTACGATGGAATATTACTTGGCCATAAAACAGAATGAGCTATTGACTCACACACAGACATGAGTGAATTTCAAAAACATGTTAGGTGAAAGAAACCAGACACAAAATTGTACTGTACACTTCCATCTATATGAAGTACAGCAACAGGCGAAACTAATTAAAAGAAAACAGTGGTTACTTATGGAGAGAGTGAAGAGTGACTGAAAGGGGACAGAAACGAACCAGGGTCATGAAAAGTTTCTGTATCTTGATGGGGTTTTGGTTGTATGGGTATAAACATTTACCAAAATTCACTCAGTTATATAGATTCAGGATCTGTGCATTTTTCTGTGTTAGGATTACCAGATAACACAGGGTATGCATTTAAATTGAATTTCAGATAAACAATGAATAATTTTTTTAAATACAAATATGTCCCATTCAATATTTGGGACACATTTATACTAAAAAAAAAAAAAAAAGATTATTTGTTTGAAATTGAAATTGAATTGAGTGCCTGTGTTTTTATTTGCTAAATCTGGTAACTCTAATCTGTATGTAATTTAACCTCAATTTTAATGAAATTGTAAAATGAAAAATGTACACTATTCATCAGCAGAAAAAGGATGAATGTTATTGGTTTTGGTCTACTATTGTGGAATCCCAGTGTTTTGGTCATTTCAGTTGAAACACCTAAACACTACAATCATTTGTTTAATAGTTGTTAGCCCTTTAATACTATTAATACTATTATTTTTAATGCTATTTTAAACAATCATACAGTGAAATCACTCTCATAATCCAGATACAGAATAGTTCTATCACCCAGAAAAACTCCCTCACCCTATCCCTTCATATTCACCCCTCTACCCACCTATAATCCCTTGTAACCATTGAGCTGATCTTTCTCTATATTTTTGTCTTTTTGAGCATGTCATATAAATGAAACCGGCTTCTTTCAAAACAAAATGCTTTTAAAATTCATCCAAGTTATTGCATGTATAAAAAGTTCATTCTTTTTTATTTTTTATTGCTAAGTAGTAGTCTCATGTATAGATACACTGTAGTTTATCCATTCACTATTTGAACGAGATTTGGGTTTTTCCAATTTTTAGCAATTACATATAGAGTTGTTAAAATATTCACATACAGGCTTTTGTGTGTACGTTAAGTTTTTATTTCTCTAGAGAAGATAGGCAGGTGTGCAATTGCTGGGTCATATGGTAAATGTACATTTAAGTTTATAAGAAACTGCCAAAATGATTTCCAGAGTGGCTGTGTCATTTTGCATTGCTGCAAGCAGTGTAAGAGTGCCCATTGCTCTGTATTTTTGTCAGCACTTCATATTGGCAATATTTTTATTTTAGCTATTCTGTTAGGTGTGTTGTGGTATGTCATCTTAGTTTTAATTTGCATTTTCCTAATGGCTAATGATGTTGAACATCTTTTCATGTGCTTATTTACCATTTTATATCCTATTTAATGAAGCATCTGTTCATGCCTTCTGCCCACTTTTAATTTGAATTGTTTTCTTATGGTTAAGGTTTGAGTGTTCTTTCTTGCTTTAGGCTGCGTTGTGTCTTCGTTGCAGCACATGGGCTCTTCGTTGCACATGGGCCCTTCGTTGTGGCACGTGGGCTCTCAAGTTGCAGCGTGCGGGCTTTCTCTAGTTGCAGCATGGGCTCTAGGGCACGTGGACTCAGTAGTTGCGGTGTGCCGGCTTAGTTGCAGTATGTGGGATCCTAGTTCCCCGACTGGGGATAGAACCCAGGCCCCCTCCATTGGGAGTGTGGAGTCTTAGCCACTGGGCAACCAGAGAAGTCCCAAGTTTTCAGTACTTCATAAATTCTGGATACAAGTTCTTTGTCAGATTGTGATTTGCAAATATTTCCTCCCAGTCTCTGGCTTGTCCTTTCATTCCCTTAACCATGTCTTTGGCAAAGCAAAAGTTTTTCATTTTGATGAAATCCGGTTTATTACTTTTTTTGTATAGATCATGTTGCTGTTACCATGTATAAGAACCTATCATCAAATTCTAGGACATGTAGATTTTATCCTATGTTTTCTTCTAAAATTTTTACAGTTTTGTAGCTTACATTTAGATCTGTAATACATTTTGTTAATTTTTTTATGAAGTGTGAGTTTTAGATGAAGGTTCATCTTTTGTTTCTTTTTATTTTAGTTTTGCATATAGATATTCAATTGCTCCAACACCATTTGTTTAAAAAGCCCATCTCTATTGAATTGTTTCTGCCCTGTTGTCAAAAATCAGTTAGCCATATTTGTTTTGACCATATTTGTGTGAATCTATTTCTGAATTCTTTGCTATTCTGTCAGTCTATGTCTCTTTCCCTTCTATAATACTACACTGTCTTGATTTCTTAGTTTTATGGTAAACCTTAAAAAACAGCTAGTGTAATTCCTCTAGTTTCTTTCTTTTTTCAAAATTGCATCTGTTTCAGTTCTTTTGCCTTTCTATATAAATGTTAGAATTAGCTTCTTGACATCTATATAAAGCTTGCGAATTTTGATTGTAATTATTTGATTATGTTGCGTTTCATGTGGATATTTTAGGTTTATCCTTTGAGGGTTTGCTCAGCTTCTTGAATCTGTAGGTTTATGTCACCAAATTCAGGAACTTACCAGCCATTATTTCTTCAAATATTTTTTCAGCAGTGTATGTATGCTTCATCACTGTATGCAGAGTCGTTTCTTTCTGGGCCTCTGAGAACAAAATGTTAAGACATTACTTATTGTCCCACAGGTCTCTGAGCTCTGATCTTTTTTTTTTTTTTTCAAGCTATTTTCTCTGTTATTTAGTGTGGATAATTTTTATTGATGTATTTTCTTTATTTATTTATTTTCATTTTTTTAAACATCTTTGTTGGTGTTTAATTGCTTTACATTTTGTGTTAGTTTCTGCTGTATAATAAAGTGAATCAACTATACATATACATATATCCCCATATCCCCTCCCTCTTGCGTCTCCTTCCCACCCTCCCTATCCCACCCCTTTAGGTGGTCACAAAGGTCCGAGCTGATCTCCTTGTGCAATGCAGCTGCTTCCTGCTAGCTATCTGTTTTACATTTGGTAGTGTATATATATCCATGCCACTCTCTCACTTCGTCCCAGCTTACCCTTCCCCCTCCCCTTGTCCTCAAGTCCATTCTCTATGTCTGCATCTTTATTCCTGTCCTGCCCCTACGTTCTTCAGAAACTTTTTTTTTTTTTAAATTCCATATATATGTGTTAGCATATGGTATTTGTTTTTCTCTTTCTGACTTACTTCATTCTGTATGACAGAATCTAGGTCCATGCACCTCACTACAAATAACTCAATTTCATTTTTTTATGGCTAATATTCCATTGTATATATGTGCCACATCTTCTTTATCCATTCATCTGTCAATGGACACTTAGGTTGCTTCCATGTCCTGGCTATTGTAAATAGAGCTGCAATGAACATTGTGGTACATGACACTTTTTAAATTATGGTTTTCTCAGGGTATTTGCCCAGTAGTGGGATTGCTGGGTCATATGGTAGTTCTATTTTTAGTTTTTTAAGGAACGTCCATACTGTTCTCCATAGTGGCTGTATCAATTTACATTCCCACCAACAGTGCAAGAGGGTTCCCTTTTCTCCACACCCTCTCCAGCATGTGTTGTTTGTAGATTTTTTGATGATGGCCATGCTGACTGGTGTGAGATGATATCTCATGGTAGTTTTGATTTGCATTTCTCTAATGATTAGTGATGTGGAGCATCCTTTCATGTGTTTGTTGTCAATCTGTATGTCTTCTTTGGAGAAAGGTCTATTTAGGTCTTCTGCCCATTTTTGGATTGGGTTGTTTGTTTTTTTGATATTGAGCTGCATGAGCTGCTTGTATATTTTGGAGATTAATCCTTTGTCAGTTGCTTCTTTTGCAAATATTTTCTCCCATTCTGAGGGTTGTCTTTTCGTCCTTTTTATGATTTCCTTTGCTGTACAGAAGCTTTTAAGTTTCATTAGTTCCCATATGTTTTTGTTTTTATTTCCCTTCCTCTAGGAGATGGGTCAAAAAGGAACTTGCTGTGATTTATGTCATAGAATATTCTGCCTATGTTTTCCTCTAAGAGTTTTATAGCGTCTGGTCTTACATTTAGGTCTCTAATCCATTTTGAGTTTATTTTTGTGTATGGTGTTAGGGAGTGTTCTAATTTCATTCTTTTACATGTACCTGTCCAGTTTTCCCAGCACCACCTTTGAAGAGGCTGTCTTTTCTCCATTGTATATTCTTGCCTCCTTTGTCAAAGATAAGTGACCATATGTGTGGGTGTATCTCTGGGCTTTCTATCCTGTTCCATTGATCTATATTTCTGGTCTTGTGCCAGTACCATTCACTCACTCTTGCCTCTGTCTTCTCCATTCTGCTGTTGAGTTCATTTTGTACGTTTTTATTTTGGTTACTGTTCTAAAATTTCCATTTGGTTCTTTTTTATACCTTCAATTTTCTATTTTAACATTTGTTGCAAGGTAAGTGACTGTTCAAGCATTTTTGTAATAGCTGTTTAACGTCTTTGTTGTATAATTCCAACATTGATGTCGTTTCAGCCTTGGTATCTGTTGATTGTTTTTCATCTGGAAGTTGAAATTTTTGTGGCACTTTACCAAGTAATTTGGATTGTAGCTTGGACATTTTGAATATTATATCATGAGATTCTGGGTCTTGTTTAGATTCTATGGTGAATGGCATTCTTTTTGTTTTAGCAGGCAATGAACCTGATTAGATGCAGAATGCAGTCACCAGTCCACCTTCTATGGACTGTGGTTCCAGTGTCAGTTCAGTTTTCAAGAACTGCAGTTCTTGTGATCTAAGATTTATGTGACCTGGTCTGGAACCTATGCAATCTGGGACCTAGTCAATTGGATAGTTTAGTTCTAAAGTTCTTTTTGTATGCTAAATAGGATCAGATCCAAGCATTAGTGACTTGAGAGTGAACTTTGGGGTTCATAATCAACTTTACAACGTTGCTTTCCTCCCTCTCTATGATCTCCTCACTACTTCCTGGTTCCCTAGGCTCCCTTTCTTTAGTCCTCTGGCCAGAAACTTGGAGTTCTGTTTACTCTGTTGCTCTGTGTCTCATACCTTCATGATTGGGCCTACATCCTGACCTATATGGAGTGGGGATAGAGGAAAAAAGCAAGAGAGGTTTTCGCTACCCTCTTGAAATCATAACTCTGTCAAACAGAAAAATTCTCATCTCTCAGTTGTAGTTCTTGTGGGTTTCCATAGTTGCTGGCCACTACTACAGGATTGTCTAGGGGAAGTCTTTGGAAGCCAATGGGAAGCCTTTGCTCCAAATGATATAACTACAAATGTAGTAACTTTGTCTTGATTTGAAGTTCTGAGGAAATCAATATGACCTGTGTACAAATTATTGCTCAAGGGGAAGTAGTATGATGCACATACAGGACAGATAACCCCTGTAAAGTTGAACAACAATCTGATCTATCTTAATGCCTAGGGTGGAAAACAGTGATGGCTAATCAGACAGACCTTATTTATAATTTTAGAAGCAGTTACAATGTTTTCAAAAGTCCAGGCCAAATGGCAGGGTTCTAATTGCTGTGAAACTATACCTATGCTTAGATGTGAATCTTAACTTCTTGTTTACTTGTACAGTGAGTGTCACCCTTTTAAAATATTATATGTACCTAAAGTCAGGAAATACTTTGGGGAATGCTTTTGTTTTCATATTATTTTGTTTTCAATCCTTTGACTTTAGCAGGGACTGTCTTTCAAAGAGTACAATTCACTTTAACAATCCATACAGAACCATTTTTCAAAGAGGTGCTAACCTTTATATTGTAAGCATAATTCATCCATTGTTTTCAATAAATATTGTTTAAACGGTGCCAGACTTGATGCCTTTTAGTATTGTCACACTGTTACCATTATTACTGCTATTGGTTATAGGAATTTATTAGATAAAGTAGAATTATTCATTTACATGTTGGTAGCTTGTGCTAAGCCTGAACTTCATGGCAGATTTTTTTTTAAGTCTGGAAGTAGAGCTGGATGAGCTGACAGATTGTTTGAATGAGATTGAATCCTATTAAAATGATGTTTTCTTTTCTGCATACAGAATGAAAAATACTAAATTGCTGTCATTTTATCTACATCTGTTAGACCTGCTTGCTTCTCTCTGCCTTTGCTGTTTCTCTGGTCTAGAGTAATGAAAAGTCTGCTTATTGCCATATCATGGGAAATGAGATTGAATAAGGAGGGAAGGCAAAGCATTATGAGTTGCTAAAGTTGTTCAGAGGAATTTGTATTTGATGAGCATTTAGGCAGCCACTCGATTCCTGAGCTGAAGGAATCACAATGGAAACTGGGAAGCTTACTTTGTTAGTATAACACAGGGTGGCTTCTGGGGGGAGGGAAGCCAAAAACTCTAGATAAAGAAAGATTGGGTAGTGAACTATTTTAGTAAATAACTTGCCTAAACCTGTATGTAAACAGAAGAGGCTGCTCTAAAGGGGCGTTGATAGGCCACTGTGGACTTCCACTAGGCCAGAGGCTAATTCCAGAGAACACAGGAAAGGCAGGGCAGGGAGTCCCTGGCAGGTGCTGTAGTTCTAGCAGGTCAAAGTCCACTATGCAGAAGGGCAGGCAGAAGGTAATCAGGAAACCAGGTTAGGGGAAATGTTTATAAAGGGCCTGCACAGGAGTCTGATTCAGCAGAAATTCCTTGTCTTCTTGCCTAAGGCCAGAATTGTTTTTGTGGTGTGTTGTGTGTGCGTGTGTGCTGAAATGGAGGTGGCTAGAGCTGGGTATGGAATAGATGGGAAGTCAGACAGTTCCTCAGAGTGACTCTGCGTACAGTTATCAATGAAGTACTAGAGTAGGGCAGTGGGAATGGAAAGGTGAATTTAAAAGATTTGCAAAGAATTGTTGCAGGGAGGGGGACCCCTTCCAGGGCCCGAGAGTGGGCTGTCGTCTAATACTCGGAAATGAATTGTCCAAGGAGACACGTGTGCTGACAAAGCAAGAGACTATTGGGAAGCGGCGCCTGGTGGAGAGCAGCAGGGTAAGGGAACCCAGGAGAACTGCTCTGCCACGTGGCTTGCCGTCTCGGGTTTTACGGTAATTGGTTTAGTTTCCGGGTTGTCTCTGGCCAGTCACTCTGCCTCAGGGTCTTTCCTGGTGGCGCGTGCATCGCTCAGCCAAGATGGATTCCAGCGAGGAGGATTCTGGGAGGGTGGTAGGACATAAACGGACTGGCATCTCCTCTCTCCTTTTGACCCTTCCCGAATTCTTCCGGTTGGTGGTAGCTTGTTAGTTCCGCGTTCCTTACCAGGACCTCCCGTTGTAGGAAAACTCATGCAAGTGGTTGCTGTGATACCTGGCCAGGGTGGGCGGTTTCAGTCAGTGGTTCCCCTAACAGAATGAGGAGGACTTTGTGATAGGGATTCAGGAAACGGGGGTGTGGCAAAGGCGACGTTTAGATTTCTAAGAATTCTGTAAGGAATTCTGACAGAAATGGTAGTTGAAAAGAGATCTGAGTGGGAAAGGTAAATGTATTCTTTTCTTTTTGTTGAATTTGAGATGCTGGTAGTTATGCCACAGTTGTGATAAGAATCAAGCCACCGATGGCCTTTGATTAACTCCACAAACTAGGGAGGAGTGAAGCAATATTACTAGGAGCTACAGAAATGGTTAGAAAGGAAGTGGAAGAAGCACATGTAGACCACATGTAAGATGCTTGACAACAGACACCCTGAGGATGAAGCCCTCATTGTGTGGCAAAGACTGATAGTAGGAAGAGGCTGCATTGTAAGAGTATGTTTCAGAAAGTGGGATGAGTGGGATCTGGGGTTTTGTGGAGAAGTTACTGAAATAAAAGAATTTCTTCTGATGAGAGGGAAAAAATTTGGAAGGATAATGGAGGCTCATGTCAGATGGTTTTGGTCTTCATTTCCTATAAGCTGAGATCATAGGGAATGAGGTGAGAGAACAATTTGGGGTTAATGGTAATGTCTGGAAATACTTTAAGACTTGTTTATGAGGTAAAATAATGAGTATGATGATCCACAACGAGGATCTTCACAATGTCAAGACATTTCCAAGTCTCCTGCCATCTCCTGTTTCCTGATCAACTTTGCTGTTTCTGGGCCCTGAGAATCATTCTTTCCCCTCCATTCCTTAAGTCCTCCAGAATCTGTTCCAATAACTGTTAAATTCACAGTGTTCTTTTCAGTTCATCAAACTAATAAGACACAATTCAGGTAAAGATTTTTAAACAGAAATTTTATTGGAAGAATTTTGATACAATAGTTTATCATTCTTTTTAAATACATCTGAGGTTAAACAAAATATATACATGAATGTCTTCAAGTAGAAAAAAGTAAAATATACATTATGAATTTGTTGTGTTGTTCTTAGGCAAATCATAATTGCTCACTTTAGCATATTCAAACCAAATTACAACATAGTCTTTGACATTCCAACCTAGCCTTGTACTCGAACGTTTATTTAGAAATGTTTTGATGCCATACTCTTCACCATAGGAATCAAACCCAAATTCAAACTTGGCCATATGTTTAGAAACCATTAAAGACAGGGAGGTAAAGAGTTGTAGGGGTGTTTAGAATAGGATTTGGCAATTTTTCATTCACAGTATTTCTGATATAAAAGACCCATTCTGTGTATTGATCAAAGTCACAAATGTTGGGGCAAAATATCACTTGGGCAGAAATATCACTGAATTTGCTATTAGAGGAAGCAATGAGATGATTACTTGGCAAGCTCTTGACAGGATATGTCTAGTTCAGAACAGAATCTTCATTGAGCCTAATCGATGCATGATATATGATACATAAAACTCAAATACTAAAATTCAAAATAAAGCTTTTTTTTTCCCACTAGTGAAAAAGGGAAGTTTTACATTGGCAGAAGCAATGAAAAGAGATGGAAAATAAGTAAAGAGAAGCTCTACTGAAATTTAGTATTTAGAGGGGAAAAGACAGAGAAGATAAAAACTATCTTAGGAATGTTTAAATCACTTAATGAATACATGTAGTGTTGTTTTTATAGAAGTACCTTCAAGATATACCTTTGAAAGAGTTTTAGATGAAAATACATCTGGGATAAATGAAATAGAATGTTATACACAGGTCCTTAAAGTAATAGGAATATGGCAACTTTCTATAAAAACAAAGAAGAGTGTGGTTTCTCATTTGGCTATACAAAATATAAAAATTCAAGTGACCCAGGTTCCACAGTCCCAGTTCTACGAAATTCCTGTCCAACAGCATGCAAAATGGAAAACATCTCGATATTTCCACTGTTCCTGTATTAAAATGAAGGAGCAGCTAGCTTAGAGGGCTACTTGGAAAAAAAAATGGCCAAAGTGAATATAAACTCACTTATTTGTGCAAAAATGCCAAAGAAAAGCTGAGATGTCTTCTGTAATAAACAGTAAATTACTGGTTTACCTGTCCCCAGTCCTTACTTGTGTATCCACTGCTGTCTACAATATTTACTCACTGGTTATCCAAACATTTACTAAGTGCGTTAAGTGTAAATTCATGCTAAGTGTGGTGACAATAGGATGTATGAGACAAAGACATTCTTTTTTACAGGCTTTCCATCAGGATCAAAATTACAAATATTAAATTTTCAAAGCCATGGAAAGAGTTCAAAGTTAAATATTATTAAGTTTAAGCATAGATTACTACTAATTGTGAAATATATTTCTTCCTTTTGAAAAGGTGTCTATAAAATGTAATGTTGTAAATCGAATCCTATGTATCCCTCTCATGCAGTGCAAAATTATTTGTACTTCTTGGAAGACAACTTCCTACTAACTAGGTTAATGTGTCTTGGCCAGGAGTTCAGTTTCTCGTCACACACTGGTGCTGACACTATTGAATCAGTCCCTTTTAAGCAGCTTACTCTGTGTCAAAAAAACTTTACTTTCTTTTTTTAAAAAAAGTTCTTAAAAGTGCTTAAAAGAGCTCTGATTGCTCTTTTTAGCCTGCACAGTTTAAGTTAAATGGCAAAGGTAATAAGCATAAGAGAGCATCCAAAGAAGGAATGAGTCTAACCAATGTATATATAACAACTATTCCCCATATCAATTTTTTCATGGTGATGGTTCATGATTTTATAGGAGAGTGTGTTTAGATCTGCTACAACTTCTTGGACCTTTAAATCATTGTAGAATGACATACAAAAAAGAGTAGTTGTCACCAAGAAGTACTGGATCTAGAGTCAGTGCTCTACCACTGGCTATCCCCCAGTTAGGTCATTTACAATCTCTCGAAACAGCTTCGTCATCTGTAAAATGGAGTTATGAATTAATTCCTTCCTCACAAGAATGTTAGGAGAATCAGAAGATAAAATATATCTGAAAAAGATCTATGGATCAAAATCATGGAAAAATCTTTCTTTATAAAAATATGAGGATTTTAAATGTGATAACATGAAAAAGGCCATACAAAGAGCCTAATATATAAACACTTAATAAAAGTAACCCCACCCTTCCTGTATAATTTGTAGTTAGGAAATGGTTAAACATAAACCAAAGACACACTCATCAAAGACATCGATTTGACCTTTAAATAGAACTATACTCTGCAAATACTTTTTTTGATACATAATTTTTCATTGTCCTGATTCTATGATAGAGGTCTGGATCACTAAGGCTTTTGGGGATTGTGTCTTGAAAGAATCCTCTATGAGTAAAACTTTTATTGAATGTTCTTTAAAGAATAAGGTAATTTCCTTTTTTGTCAAAGTTCTGGTGAAGTGGAAAATAATTTGTTTCGAAGATAGTGACAGAAAGAAAAAAAGTTTAACTTTTTTTTTTTTTAACTTTCTCAAGGTAATGCTTTTAATGAAGAGTTGAAAGTAGCAGTTTAACATCTGGGATTCTGATAAGACTTCAAAATTTTACCCTATTAAAAATTTTGTTTTGTTCTATACAACATTTAATGCCCAATTTTGTGTGGCTCTGAGAATAACGTTAAGAATTCAAGAGCTCTCTGGTGACTGAAAACTTAACAAGGATGAAATGATATGACCTATGAATTAGCCTGGTTTCTAAAAAGCACCAATTCACAGAATTTAAACAAAATAAAGAAACTAAACAATCCTTAAATTGGATTTAGTCTTGGGCAATTAACAGAAAAATTTACTCACAAGTTAAAAGTATCCAATGCACACCTGTCACTATTTTTTTTTTAAAAAATCAGAAACTGGTTCCAGAAGAGTAAAAAAGAGTTAAAAAAATTAATCATATCTTTCATAAAGAATACTATGGAAATAATATTCTAAATCTCATAATTAGCTAAGAAAAATAAGACAATAAAAAAACTCCATTTATCACGTGCCTTAATGTACCAAAAATGGAGGTCAGACGTCCTTTATTTAAAAATGCTTCTTCAGAAGCATTCAGAACATTTACAGAATTACACTGGAGACAAAGCACAGTAAGTCAGAAAACCTGGATTCTGGTCTTGGCTTTGCCACTAATTATCTCTGTGACCTTGAATAAATGACAGCATTTCTGGGCTTCAATTTTCTCATCTGTAAAGTGAGAGGTAGAATGAGAGACTGCTTCTAAGGACAGTCTCCTTGGATGTAAAATTCTATGCTAAGCAATGAATTATTTTTGTTCTTAAATCCCAGCATAAGAGGATGCTACCATATTAATAATTCTGTAAAACTGATTACACCATGGTAGGTAAAAACATTACAGAACTCTGATCATCTGCATCTGGAGTCAACGATTTGGCTGCTTTACAAAGGTGCACAAAACTCACAGTATTTTGGTTATTGGTGTTTACCAGTAGGCTTTGAAGAACGCTGGAGCATTCCAGGTACATGGGAAATGCCAGTAACATCTGTTACCACTTCCTTATGCCTCTGCAGAAGATGCTGTGGGGATGTGTGAGGTACACTGAGCTACAGATAAACTAGATACTGTCCTTCACAAAGTGCACAAGGAGTAAGCAAAATAAGGGAGCCATACATAGGTTAAGCCCTTCATCTCGATCAATATAATCTAGATTTAAAAACACAAAACTAGTATAGGTATATTTCTCTTTGGGGAAGTTTACTTGGCAAGGTAAACATTCCCTGAGCAATACAAATTTTTTCTCCAGAGAATATTTGGTTTTTAAAATATCAGCAAAGTTATACTCAGATTTTTTTCCCCAAGAATTAGGCCAACAATAGGGACATTCTAAATTTATAATAATAATCAAGGAGTATTTCTCAGTGAAATTATCTACTTTAGCAATACATCTGTGCCAAGAACATTGAGAAGACAAAGTATTTCCTAAAAGGGAGAAAAAAATTCCTTTTTGTCCTGCTGCACACACAGGTTTAAGAACATTTCATTAAAGTATAAATGTTAAGGCCAACCTGCTAAATGATATGAACTGGAGATCTCTTGTAACAGGTGCAAAACTAAGAGTTTCATCTCAGTCAAATGTCCTATATATATACTCTATTCCTTATCAAAGGAAAAAACCATACTCATGCACTTGTGTATTGAGAGCGTAAAGTGATGCATATTTTGACAAGAAACTTCACTTGGAATGGAGGCCTCAGTGAAAGGCAGAATTGGATCTTCAATGTGCACTGTAAATTTTACAGGCCAGTGCAAAAATTATCTCTGTATGTGAAATATCAGTACAATTTCACATAATTAGTTTTTAAAGGCACACATCTAAAATCCCCGCCTTCCTCTAGATCTGTCATTTTACACAATATGGCAAAACCTATAGAATATCGCAGGCTTCTATCAGGCTTGGTAGTGGATGCAAACTTCCAAGTGACTACTTATAATGAAAAAGCAGTACCATTATCAGGACATTTCCTTTTATATTTCCGTCCTGAAACATCTTAACAATTGTTTCAGTTAAATACATTCTATTGCAGGAATTCTTAGCTTTAAACTGCCTGGCAGTAAGTAAAAATGTTTTGAAAATACTACTTAATCTGCAAAAAGGGGACTATCAACAGTTCATGGCAATCTGCAGCGGTTTAGAAAAGCATGAAGAAAGCAGTCTATAGTTTTCCTAACACAGTATATTTCATAAATTGTAGGTCAGAAATAGGGAAACAGATACCTTGAAACTTAGACAAAATCAACAGTGATTTCTGCCACATCAGTGAAAAAGTGCTTATTACTGATCTACATTCTAAACATTCATTTCCATCCTGCAGGGTTTTCCCCCCAGCAATTTAAATTTTTCCCTTTCAGTTAAAAGGGAATATACATTGTGATAAAATGAAGTACAATGGGAAAATGTCTATTCAGAACAATTTCTTCATAAAACACAGAGAATATTTAAGTAGAACATTCAAGCACTTATCTCAAATTGCAATTTTATTTTTCAAATACACAAGAGCCTAGAAATCAACTTATTTATTAACTTCCAAGATACCTGTGTTAGGAAGAGTTCTATGTTACCACATTTACTCAGTACCTTCAATACTTCAAAGTCAATAAAATGCTGCTTTAGGATTCCTGAAAGCAACTGTATTTGTGTAACACTTGCACAGGAAAACGTATGACTTGGCATTTGAAGAATGAAAAAGCAAAATAACATTGTCACAACCATTTCTGCCTTCACACTACATGCCTTTTCCTTTCATTAATAGAATCTATAAAAACAGTAAGGAAAGATATACGAAAGTTTATCACAGACACAGTAGCTTTTATAGAAATTTGGAATTTAGCAGATGTTTTAAGTAAGTTAAAACACCCGTCTGTATAACAGAAGCATTTGCAAAGTTTTGAAAACACAGTACACAAAATAATTTAATGTAATAACTGAATTTGATTTAAAAAGCAAAATAACACCTTTTATTTTTTGATGGGATAAAGCAATAAAAGGCAGATTTTTATATATCTAAACCTATGCTGCAAGTACACAAAAAGACATCTGTATACATTACTAACAAGCGTCTTATTTTGTACAGAATACAGAATACCCATTAAAAAAAAAACATATACATGACCTTTGATGGTACATTTCTATGCTGGCAAATACATTTTCTGATACAAAGGCACTTTGAAAACCCAATATGGTTTGGTTCATAAGTTTGCAAGGTACAAACAATTTTACAAACATGGTTATATTGAAGAACGTCAACAATTGTGACATTACATATAAAGCAGATTTCCATTTTTCTTTTTCTTTTTTTTTTAAATAACACTGGTTTTCTGGGAATGAAAGCAGTGGTTTCCAGCAGCTTCAGTGAAGACATTCCAGATGATTAGAGGCCCACTGCCTGAATTTCTTACTGGCTAGGATGAGGGGTGGGAGTGAGGGCATTTGAAATGAAAAAAAAAAAGGAAACAAACAGAAAACAATACCCTGGAACAAAACTAGAAACCTCAGAAATCAAAATGGTTTGGAGGGAAGAAGCACAGAAGACCAAAAGTCCAGGAGAGATCCTCTTAATTCTGATCCCTTAGTTGTAAACTCCTGGCAGAGCACAATTGGCTGACTCTGCCTGGTCTACTTGGTGCTGGGAAGTTGTAGTGATGATTTCTCTTTTTAAAAAGCTAGGTACCATGATTAGGATTTTACAGTACCAGAAAAAATTAGGTCCCCCAAAAAGCATAATTTCTTTTCATTCATTTACATGGCCGCAAAGTCAATCTGTACATAAAGCTGTCTCACTCCGGCCTGAAAAGTTAAAAAAAAAAAAAAAAATTAGAAAATCAAACAAACCAATAATAGACTATACATTTCAGAAAAGTAGTAGGAAAAAAAATTTTTCTTTTCTTTTTTTTTTTTTTGAAAAAGGGAAGAATTATTTTTCTTTTCTGTCTTTGGGAAAGAATTCTCCATTTTTCATCATAAAGTGCCAATAATTTTATTTTAGAAACAAGTATGTTAATAAGTTGCAAAAAAGATTCTCCATTTAGCCCTACAAAAGAAAGCTATGCTACTAATTACATGCCCTGCCCAAGTGAATTTTGGAAAAATGAGGTTACCCAGCTACCATTATTCTGCTAGAAAACACCACAGTGCTTGACTAGTTGGCTACTAAAATCATAAATCTATCCAGTCTAAATCTTCCTATGATAAATGATTTTAAACACTGAAATAAGCATAACCATCTACTGGTTACTGAATTACTTTACACTCCAACTCCTCTTTTCAATTTTGGATATAAACTTGCTATTCAAGGACACTGATCTCAAAATTGCCCCCATCTCTCCAGTTTTATCAATTTTTCTATATTTGCTATCTATAATTCCTTTACTCTCTTCTCTCTTGAACTCGTTTCAACCAAACTTTTGCTGCCAACCACTTCCCAAAACTGTCAAGGTCACCTCTAAATTGCTTAGCCCAGTGCTCAATTCTCAGTCCTCATCTTAGTAATTAATCTAGCAGCAAAAAGGACACAGACGATCACTTCCTCCTACTGAAACACTTTTCCTGCTCTTGGCTTCCAGAGAATACTCGCTGGTTGCCCTTTTACCTCACTTATCAATCTTTCTCAGTCTCCTTTGTGGGTTTTTCCTCCTGTCTTTGAATACTAAACACTCAAATACCCAAAGGCTTAGTCCTCAGATCCCTTCTTTTTTGACACTTGTCCCCTAGATGGTCTCACCCAGTATCCAGACTTTCAGTACCGTCTACATGCTCACACCTTTTGTAGACTGGAACCTACCTACCATCTACCTGACAGTTCTACTTGGATGTCTGACAAGCATCGAAACACAGCCAAATTGATCCCTATTTCCTCCCCTCTAAACTGTTGATCCTATATCTTCTTAGGCTCAATTCCTTCCTCAATGCTGCAACTTAAAAACCTTTCTTTCTCTCATACCCAACCCATTAGCGAAACCTGTTTGCCTTACCTTCAAAATAATGCAAATACAGAATCTGATCAATTTACATCACCTCCATTGCTATCCCCTGGCCCAAGTCACTATCATCTCTTGCCTACATTTTGTAACGGCCTCTGATCTCGTTTTCACTCTTTTACCTTTGCCCTCCTTTGGTCTGTTTCCAGCAGAGCAACTATAGTGATGTCACTCCATCACTCAAACCCTACAACAGCTTACCTTCCTCAGTCCTTAGCCCAGAGTCCTACAATGGCCTTCAAAGCTTTCCCATGATCTGGCCCCTATTACCTCTCTGATCTCATCTCTTACTTCTCTCCCTTTGTTGACTCTGTTCCAGCCACACTGGGCCCTCTGCCTGGTACAATGTTCCTCGAGATTGCCACATGACATACTCCCTTTCCTGTCATATCTCTACTCAGATGTCAGTGAGGCTTATCCTGACCACCCTATTAAAAAATGCATTCAATTCATTCATCCAACAAATACATTTTGTGCATCTATTGGAATCCAGGCCCTCTTCTGTCCCCCGGGAATACAACAGCCAACAAAACAGGTAAAAAATACCCTTGCCCTCATGGAATTTATAAGCTGTTGGGAACTAGGAAGGAGGGGAGATGATAAACAAGCAAGTAAATAAATATGAGATGATGAGATAGATATTATCTATCTACCTCTATCTATCTATCAAAAGAACAAAAAACAAAAACAAAGCTTGGTGCAAGTAATGGTAAATGCCTCAGCACCCCCCCCCCCCGTCTCCCTACCCTGCTCTCCCTATCTATAACACTTACCACTTTCTAATATATCATAAAACTTATTTGCTGTGATGCTGTTGATTGTTACTCTCCAATGATAATGTCCAAGATAAAAGGACTTTGTCCTGTCTTTTGCTGCTGACTCCCAGAACCTCAAGTAGTGCCCAGCACACAGTAAATGATCAATAAATACATGTTGGATGAACTGAAATTCTATTAATTTCCTTCTTTCAAATAAAAAACAATTTTTAAAGATTAAAGCATACAATCGGTTACAATTAAGCACTTTCTTGTCAGCAACATAGAATGAAGAGTAAAGTGGAACATCTAAGAGAAAGAAAAGCCGGAGTGGGGGATAAAATAATAACGCTACCTTCTCCCAGGAATTTCTGGGCTCCTGAAAACATTACTTTCTACCATGGCTTTTCTTCTAGCATTCCAGTTGGAGGGCTCTGCCCAGCACTAATGAATGTCTAAGGAGTCAGGAGCTGCTCTAGTGGAGTAAAAAGCTGGAAAAGACCCCAGTAGCTTTCCAGCACAGAAAACATGCTAGCGTTTTTGCCTCATTAAAAAAAAAGAAAAAGAAAGAAAGAAAAGAAAAATCCTTGCTGTGGTAAAGTTAAAGTTCTCTGAAAATACATTGAATTGCACGCACTCAAAGAGTTTTGTGGCAGAAAAAAGATAGAACTTAACATCTGTATGATTTTAAGCTAAAAACTGAAACAGAATCTCAGTTTTCCTAATTTTAAAAGTGTTGATAAATACCAATCCTACTTATCTCACAAAAATGTTATATATTCATCCAGTATTTGACAAACATTTAATAAATCCTTGCTACATATCAGGCACTATTGTAAGGATCATATGTGAATATACAAGAAAGGATTCTTACATGCTATAAAAAACAAATTATTATGGTTGATTATATTTGATTTACTCAACCCAGATGGGCCCCGTGATAACTGTACTTAAGAGCCCTTCTGCAAAATTCTTGTGTATCTAACCTTAGGAGAAAACAACTATTGCCCAAATAAACTGGCTTAATTTCTTTTCTCTTTAACAAAATTGTTAATGAAAGAAAAATGGACAAGGTAAGTTGGGCTCCCATTATTATCTCTGCCACTTTCCTAACCGCCCCCCCCATATACAGTGAAGATAGTAATAAGAAATGAGGTAGCCCAAGGCAATAAAAAAGAAAGAGGAAAAACAAAGAGGCTAAGTAAATTGATCTTTGCATAATCACAAGTTAATTACTCAAGCTGATATCTTTCCCCAGAGGGCCTACTGCTTTACACAAAAGCCCAGTCTAACAGAAAAAGTCATTTTGTTTCATCCATCTGGCTGGATGGGAACACCTTTAAGTCTTCCAGCTTCCCATTTTCCTTTCTCAATTTCCTTCAATGTAGAGAAAAAAAGTGGAATTTCCAAAGACTCCTTTAGGAAGTCACCTACTTCCTGAATGCAAACTAGGTTTTCTTTACAGTTTATCCACACGACAAAGACATGACAAATACTCCAGCAGATCAAAACAGTGCCCAGTGCCACTAAATATTCTACCTACCGCTGGGATGACACTAAAGCCGGCTGAGGGTTGTCCTCAAAAAAAGTGAAAACCCTAGAATACTTGTGTCTTATATCCTGAGAATCATGTATAAACCGTAATTCAGTTAACACTTTTTTAAGTTGGAAAGACAGCTAGTTATTTTTAACATCCATGCTTCTAAGAAAATAAGTGTTAACCTGAAATCATAGACTTAGAATACTCTCCATAAACACTCGTTGTGGAAAGGAAGACAAATCAGCAGTAAAAATTTAGAAAAATAAACAAGAATACGGCTAAAGAAAATTACTGGGTTGTTTGTATTTCTCTACCAATTCTCAAAAACTGCAGAAACTTTCTACTTTTTTTTTTTTTTTTTTTGCTGTACGCGGGCCTCTCACTGCTGTGGCCTCTCCCATTGCGGAGCACAGGCTCCAGATGCGCAGGCCCAGCAGCCATGGCTCACGGGCCCAGCCGCGCCGCGGCATGTGGGATCTTCCCGGACCGGGGCACGAACCTGCGTCCCCTGCATCGGCAGGCGGACCCTCAACCACTGCGCCACCAGGGAAGCCCTCTACTTTAATTTTTGACTCAATGTAGAATATTAGTCTTTATCCCTTAAAAATGAATTCTTGAAAAACTGCCTTACTCTTCCATGTGAAAACTGAATCATCTCAGAATTCGTGAAATAGTGACTTAATATGATGAAATTACAAGTCATGAACAATAACTTGGGTCTGGGTTCCTTTTTCTGTAAACTGGGGAGAATACCCCACCTGTGCTGCAGGTAGATTAATATGTTAGGTGTCTATCGCAGTGCCTGGCATGTGGTGGGCTCTCAGTAAGGCTAGCTGCTGCTGCTGTTACTATTTCCACCACCATCAACCAATGGACACTTAACCCCTGTGGATTAATTAAAACTAATCAATCATTATAAAAGATTAAAATTCCCTACAAACAGGAAGGGTGGAAAACTAGCTAGCCACCCGGAAAGGCACAGAGAGCTTCTCCTATTCCCTACTGTCAGAGACAGGAAGGGATGGCGCAGGCAGGACAGCGGTGCAGGTGGGAGGTCCTGAATCTGGGGGAACTCTCATCTGGGTTAGTGAGGAGGCTTTTTGGTTCCTTCCTGGCGATCAGTGTTAACTTCTATTTTGAGGCAAGAAAATAGAGCACAGAAAGCTGAAGCAGGAAGCCAGGGGTTCAGGACTTAATAGGTATAACAGAAACAGGCAGAAGAGAAGATGGAAGATATCAAGGTACAATTTCTATCAAGGAGCAAATAATATGCATTAGCCTTGATTGTCTTTTCTGCTGTGTGGAACTGAGGAGGGTAATGAACCCAAGCATATTCTAGATTTTTCTTCAAACTTTATTTCTAACCAAAGTGTATTAAAAAAATTAACAGATGATATCAGCCAGTTTAAAACAAGAAACATAAATGATAAATTGCCTTCCTCATCCAGTATCCCACATCCACTTCCTGTTCATATACTAAACATAAATAATAAATTTTCTATTTCATCTGTTCCCAAATGATAAATCATTTTTAAAAAGTTAGTGCACGCTGTGGAAAGGAGAGGGACTTTTTCTATGTCAATAAAAAACCCTGTAGTTTAAAAACTGGATTATCACTTAACTAATAGTCCCAAAGGAATCAAAGTACTGAAGAGACTTCTACCAATTCACTAGTATTGCTCTATATTCGTGATAGCAAGCCAACTGCCTTAGCCATTCATGATTAAGTGATAACTATGGAACATGAGAATAAAAAGACATGCTTAATGTACAGTTCCAAAACAGTTGCAAAGCTTATAGTTTTAAAAACAAAACAAAATGTTATAATTCTCAAACTTATGTTAACCTTTTCAAAGCTAACCCCATATAAATTTTAACAAGAACAACTTTTTAACCAAAAAAAAAAATTTTAATTCCAATTTAAGATCAGCTATAAGAAAAATACATTAAAATGTCATAGAACCACAAAGTATTGAGAAAATCCTTCTTTTGGTCTTTTGGAACTAAGGCCACCAGTATTTCAAGTCTTTCTACAAGAAATGTACTTAAAGGATTAGTGTAATTTTTTTCTTAAAAATGGAGCAATTTGATCTTTACTACTTTTGATAAGTAAAATCTAAGATTAAGATATAATTTAAAATTTTTAAAAAACGTAAAAAAATTTAAATTTCATTTCATGAATTGCAAATGTTACTGCAAGGTATTGGATATACTCATAGCATAATGAATATGCATGACTAGGGCATAAGCAGTAAAGGAAAATAAATTAATAAAAAACTTCAGTTTTGCATACGTCAGAACCAAAACAACTATCACAAAACAACTTTACAATCATTAAATGTATGGAATGAAAATCATGAGAAGGACGACTTCTCTCTGCCTGCTGGGAAAAATGTGTTGAACCATTTTCACTGCAAGCCTAAGAGAGTCCCTAGTCTCTGCAAGGAATGAAATCAAGTGTGCTTGACCTTAGCTGATAAAAAGGCTTAAAATATGTTTTAGAGCTTAAAATTTTCAAAACCCAAATACAGTTTCCAAAACCAAAGAGGCAGCTGAGTAAACTTTCAACTTCAGCCATTTTAAAAGCCAAGATTTCTAAGGTTACCAGAAGAACCTCCCTCCACCTACTTCAATTACAACTTCAGCAGTTCTAAGCACAGACACAGCTGCTCACACATTTCTAAACCTATAAATTGCATTCCTTCTCAGAGGGAAAATTAAGTGACTTAAGTGCCAAAGTCTTCGGACAGTATGAGGTATCCTAGAGGTGGACAGAAGCTCAGACTGTGAGGGTGGAAGGACATGGTATAACTAGGAGAAAATCGAGACTGAAGGAGAGAATAATGACCTAGAAATGGCAGTGAAAAGCAAGGTTGTTGCTAGTCATGTTCTCCTTTTTGCCTCTGAAAAAGGGAGGAGGTGTGAGAAGGATTCAGACATGTTGTGAAGGTTTTGCATGCTGCATTATGAAACTCATGGTGGTACAGACTTCTTATAATGTCTGTTAAGAAAAGACAGTTCTTAAATGTCTAGAGTAAATAAGTGGTACCAGCATATTGTTTTGTAGTAGAGGATGTCTGGCTGTTGCCTACATTATAAGATTATTTCATTAATTATTCCAAAGGAACATAACCATACACCTCTATTAGAGAAGAGATCGTTTAATTTATGCTAAGGTCCTGAATTTAAACTGTCAGTCTGTCCTTCTCTCTTTCTCTATCTATATGATGCTTAGAAGGGTCTTTAAGGCTTCAGAGAGAAAGTAACAATTGAATTGGACCTTTACATTAGAGTAGGATTTTTGTCTCACACAGGTAAGTAAATAGTCTGGTGGGGCTGGCGTATGAAGTACATGGCAATGAATAATAGTAGGAGAGAGGCTTGAAAAGTTAATTGTATCATGCTAGAAAGTTTGGGCTTTATCCTGGTGGCAATGAGGAGCCACCAAACTTTTATTTTTTAACTTTTTATTTTGAAAAGGCTTAAAGTCAAAAGAATAGCACCATAAATGCATATCTACCCATCACCTGTATAAACCAATCGCAAACATTTTGCCACATTTGCCTTATTTCTCTATATATGTATTTATTTATAATCCTTTTTACTTTTGCTGAAACATTTGAAAATTAGACATCCTGATACTTTGCCACTAAAGCCTTCAGCATGTATCTCCTAAGAATACAAGCATTCTTCTATAACCACAATACCATTATCGTACCCAAGAAGTTTAACACCTACACAATTATATGAGCTATTGTGTGGTCCATATTCTAATTACCCAATAGTTTCCTCTGTGGCTGTTTCTCCCCAGTCCAAGATCCAATCAAGGGCCACACACGGCATTTAATTGTGAAGTCTCCTCTAATCTAGAAGAATCCTCCATTGTTCCTTTTTTTCCTTTCATGACACTGACACTTCTTAAGAATCCAGGGTAACAGTCCACAAGGTGACGGGATTCACATTAACTATTTCTGGCAAGAGTGCCACACAGGTCATGCTGTGTACTTCCCACTGCATCACATCAGGAGGGCTGGGTCAGTTTTTAAGCACAGATTTTTTTTTTTTTAACATCTTTATTGGAGTATAATTGCTTTACAATGTTGTGTTAGTTTCTGCTGTATAACAAAGTGAATCAGCTATACGTATACATATATCCCCAAATCCCCTCCCTCTTGCGTCTCCCTCCCACCCTCCCTATCCAACCCCTCTAGGTGGTTACAAAGCACCGAGCTGATCTCCCTGTGCAATGCGGCTGCTTCCCACTAGCTATCTGTTTTACATTTGGTAGTGTATATATGTCAATGCTACTCTCTCACTTCGTCCCAGCTTACCCTTCCCCCTCCCCTTGTCCTCAAGTCCATTCTCTATGTCTGTGTCTTTATTCCTGTCCTGCCCCTAGGTTCTTCAGAACCATTTTTTTTTTTAGATTCCATAAATATGTGTTAGCATACAGTATTTGTTTTTCTCTTTCTGACTTGCTTCACTCTGTATGACAGATTCTAGGTCCACCCACCTCACTACAAATAACTCAATTTCGTTTCTTTTTATGGCTGAGGAATATTCCATTGTATATATGTGCCACATCTTCTTTACCCATTCATCTGTCGATGGGCACTTAGGTTGCTTGCATGTCCTGGCTATTGGAAATAGTGCTTCAATGAACACTGAAGCACAGATTTTTAAGGCATGGAATCAGTTTCCTCATTAGATTTATGTGTTAGATAATTTTGGAAGCAGTGTCAACATCTAGATTTTTTGCCAAATATTTCCAGCAAGCTAGACCAAAAAAAAAAAAAATCTGTGGTCTCTCTCTTCAGATATTCTTGACATGATGTTCTTATTCTCCCAGTATATACAGAATAACCTAGTAATCACTTTTACTTTATCAGTCACTGACTATGTCAACTCATGATGGCATAAACATTACCTGATATAATTTGGTTGCAGTCATGCACTGACTAATTCGTGATTCCATATACAGAATTAAGAAAACCTCAAAAGCATATTAAGCCATTAAATGACACAGAAGTAGAGATGGCTTTGCTATCAACAAAAATGTTAACATAGTTTGCTTTTAGCCAACGCCACTGACCAGACATTATTCTTATTCCAAATGCTACCTTAGAATTCCTAGCTTCAAATATCATATAACATGTCTTATAAGGAGTGTACAGTAAGGGAGAATCTACTTTTTCTTAAAGGAGCTCAAATCAGTACAACAACGAGTAAACAGGACTATCTTCATTAACAGTATTCACTAAAGTAAGGATCTCCCAAATTTGACTCTGTGGTTGAAAAAAAACTTTCACACTTACCTCACAGTGTAGTATATATATATTCAATATGTTAAATAGTAAATCTTTTTAAGACTAGTAGATACAATAAATTCCTAGACCCTTAAAAGAAGTTAGTAAAAAAATCATACCTGAGTAAAAATATTATGTGTTTGGCTTAAAATCCACCTGGCATCAGCATCAGGTGCTACTACTAATTTCAAGGTCCCAACATAAACATCAGAACATAAGGTCCAGAAATGCTGTTCTTGTAAACTGTAAACTCCTTGCAACTGCTGCACCTAAAATATAAAGAGCACATATTAACATGAACTCAAGTATAAGTACACCCAACTTAAATCATGCAACACATCAGTAAACATGGATTCTACTCTCTAATGAAAAAAGTGGCCTGGTGTGGCGGGGGGGTGGCTTGCATTGATTAACAAATACCTACTGGGTACTTACTATGTGCTGGTACCATGACAGGTGTTTGGGAAATATAAATGAGCACATATCAAAATTTGTGGGGCACAGCTGAGAGAGCACCTAAGTGAAATTTACATTTTCAAATACAGTTGACCCGAGAACAGCACAGGGGTTAGGGATGCCAGCCCTCTTCTCAGTCAAAAATCTGAGGATGCAACCAACCATGGATCATGTAGTACTGTGGCTATTTACTGTTGAAAAATATCCATGTATAAGTAGAACGTGCAGTTCAAACCTGTGTCGTTCAAGGGTCAACTGTACATCGATCAGAAGACAAATATAAATACAAATGAGCTAAGAAATTAGGAAAAAAACAAAAAAGTCAACTTAAGAAATAAAAAGGAAGGAAATAAAGGATGGAAATCAATGATCCACAAATTTAGAAATGACAGAGTTCACAATATCAAAAAACTAGTTCTCTGAAAAGATTAACAAGCTAGAGTCAGTGTTTCGTACGTAATGGGGGCATGTTTTAGACAGGATGATTCTTCATCGTGTACAAGTGTCAGAAACTACAGGATCTTTGCATCCCCAGGACCCAGGGAACTACATGCCAGCATATACTCTTCCCCAACTCATGTGACAACCAGAAAAGGGAGGGATGTCTCAACGTTTTTCCAGTGGCTCCTTAAGTGTTCCACACCCTTAGGTTGACAACCACTGGCAAGACAAACTCTGATGGTGGTAAAAAAATAAAATAAATGAACATGCAATTAAACAAAGTACAAAATGAAAAAGGAAAAGAACTACAAACAACAGATTTTAAAAACCATAAAACGGAATACTATATGAATGTATCAATATGTGAGTGTACAAAATACTACAGCTGAGTAGAATCCAAACACTTCTCACCACCTCTACTGCTGTCAGGCTAGTTGAAGCCACTTTAGTTTGGATTATTATAATACCTTATTAACTGGTCTCTCTATTTCTAGCCTTGCACCTCTTCATCTATTCTCAAAACAGTAGCCCAAGTAAGAACCTGTTACTTTAGATCAGATGCTTTCACTCTGTTCAGAATCCTCCAGTAGATTCCCATCTTACTCTGAACAAAAACCAGTGCTTTCACAATGACTTACATGGACCCACGTCACGTGGCCCCTTGTTATTTACCTTATTTACCTCATCTCCTACTACTCCTCCCCTTGCTCCCTCTTCCTCAGCTACAGAAGCCTCCTCACCACTCTGAAAAGTCAGGCACACTCCTGTCCCAGGGCATTTGCTATTCCCTCTGCCTGGAGTGTCTTTCCTTCCAGATTTCTGCCTGGCCTACTTTGTTTGGGTCTTGACTCAAATGCCATCTTCTCAGGAGGCCCTTCTACTGTTATTCTATGTAAAACTACAATGCTTTTATTTTTACATTTCTCTGGTTTGTCTTACTTTTCGGCATATAATGTCGCACACTACATTACTATGTTATTTATATTGTTTCTTGCCTATCTCCTCTGGCAGAACTCAAGCTCAATAAAGGCAGGGATTTATTTTCGATTTTTATGTTTTGTATCCTCAGCACCTAAAACTGTAAGGACCTAAGCCTGGCCCAAGTAATTGCTCAGTAAATAGTACATGTATGTATATAAAATGAATATAAATTCAATTTTGGTGTTTGCTTTGGTAACACATATACTAAAATGAGAACGATCAGAGAAGATTAACATGGCCCTTGTGCAAGAATGACATGCAAATTCATGAAGTGTTCCATGGTCATTTCACAATGTACATGTATATCAAAACAACATATTGTACACTTTAAATATACATAATTTTCATTTATCAATTTTACCTCACTAAAGCTGGAAAAAATAAAATCAGAAAAGCAACAACAAAAAACACAATTTCAAAAATCTAGACAAAAATGAATAAATTTCTGGAAATACAGAAAATGCTGTAATATAAGAAAAAAACAGAAGATATAAAAGGGCCATTAAAAACTGAAAAGGTAATAAAAGTTCTCTTTCATAAAGCCCCCCCAACCCCCAGTCCCAGACTTTCAAGAAACTTAACATAACCTCTTAGTTTTGCCAGAAAATAAAAAAGAGGTGCTATCTCATATAAGAAATAATCTTGATCCCCAACCAGATAAAGACAATAAATCATAAGCTAATTTCTCTTATGAATTAAATAAGCTAACTCCAACAGTATATTAAAAAATAACATATCATGACTACGTTAGGTTTATCCCAAGAGGGAAAGATTAAACATCAGAAACTCTATTACTCTTATTCTTCAATTAGTGAAGCAAAGGAGAAAAATCACATAGTCATTTCAATAAAAGCATTACAATTATTTAATAAAATTCAACCCCCTATTTATGATTGGAAGGACACTTCCTTAACTTAATAAAAGCTATCTACCCAAAACGTACAGAAAACGCTTAAGGAAAAAACGTTAGATGTATTCCCTTGAAGATCAGGAAAATCTTTACAAAGATGTCCAAATCACCGCAATTGTTCAATATCTCTGTATAGATCTAGAGGAGATGAACTAAGATCAGAAACCAGAAGTTAAAAAGATCTTTATAACAATTACAGCAATTTAAAAGAGAAAGAGGTTACTCAGTGAAGGGGCTAACTACCGATTCCTGGAAATAGTCAAGAAGCCGAATGACCAACTGAATGTCGCAAAGGAGATTCTTCCAACAGATAGAAGTCTGGGCCAAATGAATAATAAGATCTTTTTGAATTCTGAGATTCCCTGATTCTTAAGTAATCTATTTGGGCTGTCAATTAAGAAAAAGTTGAACTTATATTTATCAAAAATATTTATTTTTATCAGAATTTGTTGTAGGATCACTTTCTATAAGCTCCAAGACACTTGGTGGGAAATGTGAGACAATAACCATTGTGCCCTTTAAAAAAACTGCTTTTACTAGGGAAAGAGGTCAAGGTGCACTTCCTCTTCCTCTTTCAGGACTCTGATGACACAGTGGTTTGAACCTGATATCCCTCCACACTTTTCTAAATGGAAATGGTATACTGCTAGGGAAACAACACCCTGATTGAACAGATTTCTTCTACCTCCATAGATATAGCAGTACAAGCACATTCCTGCAGTTATCCTAAAGCATAAGTTAAGGAATGAGTCTTATAGAAACTGGCATTAACTTTACTCGAATTAAAAAAAGTGGGGAAAGTGTAGCTACAGATGAAAATCTGTGTCGCTCTTCCTGCTCGGACCGTGTGGTTTAACAAAAAGAGCATGAGCTTTTAAAGCCAGAATGATATGGATTCGAATCCAGATTCAGCCACTACCATCTGTGACTTTAGATGAGTTACTTAAATCCTCAAACATCAATTTTACTCAATTTTCCTAGGGAAAGGAAGATGAAACTTACCCTGTATGGTTAATGTGAAGAAAAGAAACAATATATGTAAATCACTTAATATAGGGACCAGCTTAGAGTAGGCGTTCAATAAATTGCCCCTTTCTCTTCCACAACTATGCTGACTGGTCCTACCTTAAAATCATAAAACCACAAATGTCAAATGGGCAGCACTTCACTTTCCCTACCTCAAAAAGGACTATTCTATACCTTCTCTTTTCTCCTCTGGTCTTCTAATTTCTCTGCATGATTACTCTGCCCTGTAAATCAAAGAGAAAATAGAAGCACACAGAAAATCCCTTATCCTGCACCACCGAATCCACCAGTCGGCCCTCACCTCTTTCAGCACTTTCTGTCTTCCCTTGGGGGATACAGTACCCCTGGCTCCTATCTACAATTAATTCCTCCATAGTGCTTTGGGTTCTCTCCTTTTTCACCTTCTCAAGACCTTCATTCCTTCAGCAGGTAGTGAAGTAACCTGCTTCACTTCCATACCATCAATTTCTTCCTGTAACACACAGGCTCCAGAACTGCACTGTGCAATACAGAAGTCACTAAACACATGTGACTAAATATATGAAAATGAAATGAAGTTTAAAAATTAGTTGCGCTATAGCTCAAATTATTAAGCTTCAAGTGCTCAATAGCCACATGTTCCTTGTGACTTCCATACTGGGAAATGTAGATTATTGAACATCTCCATTATTGGGGAAAGTTCTATGGGATGCTGTTTTAAAACATCTTATTTTAAAAACAAATTCCCTCACCACTGTTACTATATCTACAGCCAAGCTATCAGCTCATTTCTTTGTTCCCTTTAACAACACTTCTTTAAAAAAGTTGGCTGTAACCACTCTCTCTACCTCCCCAATTCATTTTCTCCTTAATCTACTATTATCATGCTTTCTCCAAACTCTACTGAAAATGCTTTTATCAAGGCCATTAATGCTGTTCATGATCCCAATCCATGGTCACTTCTCTGTTCCTACTGTAATTGCCTCACAGAAATATTTGGCACCGTTGATTACTTCCTCCTTCAACTTCTTCTGGGTTTTCCAGCTCCCATTCCTGGCTTTCCTGCCTGTGCTCTAAATCTGGAGTGGAAGCTTGACCTAAAGATTAGAGCTTAATCCTCCCAAGGTAACCTCACATAATCCTAATGTTTTAAATGCTAGTCATATACTGATGACTCAAACTCCCCCTAGTTCTCATCAGTCCCTAAAACTCCAGATTTGCATATCCAACCACTTGAGTGACATTTCCCCTAGATGTACAGTAGGCATTTCATTTTTAACATATCCAGAATAGAACTCTTGATTTGGGAGGATTTTCCACCCTCACACCTGCATCAACCTCAACAAATGGTATTAGCATCTACCTAGTTGCGATTCAACACTTTTTCTCCCCTCTGCTAATATAATCCATCTCCAAAAACTTATCCAAAATATCTACTTAGCTCCATTTTCACTTCTACCACTGTAGTCCAGGCCATGATTTTTCAGATTAGAACAGCCTCTTAACTGGTTTTCTTTGCTTTCATTCTCCCTAGAGTTTATTCTCTAATAGCAAGCAGAATAAGCTTTTAAAAACTTACATTTTGTGACACTCTATCTGCCTAAAAGCTTACTAATGCTTCCCAGTGAACAGAATTAAATCTAAACCTCTTAGTAAGACCAAAACCTCCATTTGATCTGTCTCTGCCATTCTCCCCAGCCTTTCCAGCCACTCTTCCCTTTATTATGCTTCAGCCACAATGGCTTTTTTTTTTCCTGTTTTTCAAACACACTAAATTAGTTCCAGTCATAGAACTTTTCGCATTAGCATTTTCCTTTGCTTGGAACACTCTTCTCCAAGATGTTCATGTCTGGCTCCTTCTTGTCAACAAGATTTCAATTTCCTTGAATATGACTTCCTGGATAAATCTGACGTAGCCATCCATGTCTCACATGACTTTGTTTTATTTCTATTATAGTAATCATCACTGATATTTTCTTATTTATTTATTGTTTAGTGCCTGTGTTTTCCCACCAGACCATAAATTCTTTGATAGACCCTGACTACCTTATTTACCATTACACCCCTAATACCTTAGAAGAATATATGGCATAAAAGGGGAGCTCACAAAATCTATGCTGAAGAAATGCTTATATCATCTGCTATTTATATTTATATTTTAAAAGAGCTGCTTGATTTCTAGATGAGGACAACTTCTACCACATTTTCTTTAGTGAAGCTCAATATTTTCCAATGATTTTATTCTGGTTCATATAAATGGCATTCATGGTCAGCATTCAGTCTTGGCAGAAATACTAAATTATACACACATGCTACCCATATTTATAAAAGTTATAACCCCTAACAGCTTGGAAACAACCAAAACCCAATGGTTTGGAAGCTTTGAAACTTACCCTCTGATAGCACTGAGGGAGAGTATTTTCCAAAAGAGGAGGAGTTCGCTGCATTAATATTCCAACAGACTCTCTTAAAAGAGGAATAACACTATAGAAAAGGAAGACATCAAACTTATTAAAGCCACATTCTGACAATCCCATCCTGCAAGAAAGTAATAATATACCTCCCAATAGAATATAACAAAGATTTGTCAGAATAATATGAGGAAAAAGAATCCAGCCATTGCTCCAAATTTTTCATGGGACAAATAAGTTATTCTTTAAAGTAAAAGTAAAAGAGCTAAATGAAATGTATCAATGTATGAAACAATAAACACGCCACTGAATAGTACTGGAGCATCTAAAATTTAAACACAGCAGTCGTTCAACTGTCATTTATAATATGACTTCAAATGGCTAGAATCTTCAAGGATAATCTATAAAGCATATCATGGCCAACTGGCCCTTAACGTTTATCAAATATTTACATTCATTTATCTGAAGAGTACTGTTAAGGAAAATACAAAAAAAATTAATACAGCATATTAAGTTCATTTGTCCAGTGTTTTTCCAACCCGATTATATATCAGTCTTCATTGATTATTAAAAAAAATAGAAGCCTGGATATAACCACAGATCTAGTGAATCAGCACCTCTTGTGATAGGGCCCCAAAGTCTGTATGAACTGATGTAATTAGTCCTCAACCAGTATTTGGAAATTATGGCTTTAGGCTACTTGGATGGTTAAATGCACACAAAGCAATTAATAGTGTAATGGTGAGGCTGACTCTAATGCAGTAGTTTTCTAAACCAGCTACATATCAAATTCACCTTAGAGTCTTGTTTGCTGTCATTTCTAACATATTGAATGAGAACCTCTGAGGGAGAGTTGAGGCATCTATGTTTTTAAAAAGCTCTCCAGGGGGAGTCCAATGAGTCAGGGGGTGAGGCACTGCTCTATTGCTTGAAGCAGACTGAGAGGGAAGGTCAAGAATAGCTTCATTACACTTAATAGCTTAAGCCAGTTCTTTCTTTTAAACTTGTAGTATCGCAATATTTCTAGAGTAAAACCCCTCCTGATTATAGCTATAGGAGATAGAGATAAAAACAAAACAAAACAAAACATATACCTTTTAAGGAAGGTAGAAGGTGAAGTGTACCTTAAAAAATTAGTAGTACTTCTGACAGACAGAAAAGAAAGAGAAGATTAATGAAGACACAAAGGAACAGGGACAATGCTTGTTTTGTTCACTGTTATATTCCCAAGGAGGCCTAGTAAAGTGCTGGTCACAAAGTGGGCCCACAATAAATACTTGTTGGTTAAATGAATGATAAATGCATAGATATTAGATGTTTTAGAATCTAGATTAAAGAAAGGAAAGGCCCCAGGGAAGAAATTAGGAGACTGTTCCATACTTTGTGTACAGTGATAAGTATTTGGATAGGGAGGGTAAAAACAGGAAGAGAAACAAATAGGAAAATTAAACATATACTGAGAGATATTGAGAAACTGGTGTCCAGGGAAGCAACACCAAGGGCAAGCTTAGAAAACTAAAAGTGTGGAGAGAATAGCAGTAATGAATATAAAAGCTCAATGTAGACAGGAGTTTAAGTCACATTCAAATGAAATTATTCTTCAGTCAGATAGTGATTTACGAGCCAAGAATAATTGGATGCCACCTTTAATTGCTTCTTCTCCCTTAAAACTCTCATGCTCTAAATCGCCAAGTTCTCATGACTTAACATTCTAAACACTTCTAAACTCCATCCCCTCCCTGTCATTCTATTACATATGTCTACAATAATCTCCATATCACTTCACTTGGATTATTACAACAGCCTCCTAAATGGTCCCTTTACCTCTAGTCTTATTTCCTTAAGTCTGCTGTGATAGGCAGCTTTAAAGATGGATGCCAATGACCCCTGCCTCCCTAGCGTTCATGCTCTCATGTAATCCCTTCCCCTCGAGTGTGGGCTGGATCTAGTGACTTGCTCCTAATGAGTAAAGTATGGCAAAAGTGACAAGATGTCAATTCTAAATTAAAGTACTCTGGCTTCCATCTTGTTCACCCTCCTCTCTTGCTCTCTCACTTGCTTGCTCAAAGCTGCCACGCTATGAGCTGTCCTATGGAGAGGCCCAGGGCAAGGAACTGAGAGATGCCTCTGGAGAGGAACTGAGACCCTCAGTCCAACAGCCCAAAAGAAACTCAATACTGTCAACAACCACTTCAGTGAGCTTGGAAGTGGATTCTCCTCCAGATGAGCACTGGAATGACTGTAGCTGGTTGACACCTTGACTGTTAACTTGTTAGAGACCCTGAGCCAGAGCCCAGTTAGCCATGCTCAGGTTCCGGAACCAAGGCAAAGATAATGTGTGTTATTTCAGCTACGAGGTTTTTGTGTTAAGTTCTTATGCATTCATAGATAACTAATATAACCATTCTTTACAAAGCCATTAGACTAATCTACCTAAAATCAGTATCTGATTCTATTCCTTTCCCATTTAAAAAAAATCCATTAAGAGCTCCCTACTGCCTAGCGGATTAAGTGTAAGCTCTTTCACATGGTATATTTTTTGATCTGCCCTCCTCTAGCTTCACCTCCTATCATTTTTGCTTCACATTTTAAGCTCTCTAAAACGTAATCATGTTTGTACTTCACTTTCTGCTGTTTTTCCTTTCATGCTCTGGCTCATGCTGTAACCTCTCTAGAATGTCCCTAAACTGCCCTGTAATCTGGCTTCTATTCCTTCTTTAAAATCTCAAGTGTCACCCCTTTTAGGGTATATTCCCTGATCCCAAACTGTCCTCCAAACTGTATAAATGTCCTCTCTGTGCTCCTGTAAAAAATCTGTGATACCTATATTAACACTGGAGGAAAAATGGGTGGAAAGCAACTGGAATCGGGGTTAAGGATTTTGACAGTGAAAGAACATCGGTTATTCCTTCATCCAACCTGAAGAGTAGTGTCTGTTTCTATCTACTGTGCTGTTATTAAATAGGTGAGGACTCCCTGGATTTACCAAAAAGGCAAAGAAAAACAACACAGTAGAATAATAAGGCATAATTCAACCATTACATTTTTTCTTTCCTCTCTCCATCCTCATTTCTCAGGAAAAAGAAAGGATCAGTCACTAAATGTTTCTATATATCTAATTTACACAATTTTTATGTTTTCCTACTTTCCTTATTGTACTTCTCAGAAAATGAGGCACAAAAATGGTTCCCCTAGAATAACTGTTTGAGAATAAGTTTTAAAAAATTTTTTATACAGCAGGTTCTTATTAGTTATCTATTTTATACATATTAGTGTATATATGTCAATCCCAATATCCCAAATCATCACATCACCACTCCCCCAACAATAAGAAAAGTTTTTCCACGTGCCCACTAAATTTAGCTATTTTGATCATTTCTTCTCCAATCTTTATCTCAAGAAACTCCTAATAATCTGGAGATATCTGAGGTGGAAAATCACTCAAATGTAAATCATGAGACTTGGGGTTCTAATTCTGCCATTAAATAGCTTCAGGCAAATAGTATAACATTCCAGAGCATCAGTTTTCTCATCTATAGAATAAGGAAGTAGATTAAATATCTAGGCAATTTCTTTCATCTTTAATTTATTTTCATTCAATAAGAAAAAGAAAGGTCAATCTACAAGGAGTACTAAGAGAGAATATATTTGGAAATGAAAGAAAATATAAGTTGCCTTTATATTCTAAACAGCAACAACAACAATGCACAACAGCATCATCAAATAAGATACACTTTGCAAATGAATTTAATCTATTACTAATTAGGTAATCCTGCAAATGGATTTTATTACACAATCAATACAAATAAGCAATAATTAAGCACTACATGCTTTGCTTGGCATCAGATTTTCTCGAATCAGATGGAATCTTACTCTAGAGTTGTGGAAATGGAGACCTAGTGCACCAAAGTAACTTGCCCAAGGACATAGCTAGTGAATGGGAGAGCTAGAATAATAAGAACAGGTCTTTTGACTCCAAACTCAATTTTGAAAAGTTCAAGTCAACATTTACTATATGCCTACCATGTGCCAGACATGTGCTAGGCACCAGAAATAAAAAGATAAATAATACACAATGCCTTACCTCAAAGGAATTCACAACTATTGAAAAAGCCTGTAGAGATCAATGGAAATCAGGCAACAAACACTTATTTAGGACCCACCATTTGGAGGAAGCCATATGAATTCAAAACAACTGTAGATTAAAAGCCTGTATCCAATTTCACTTCCCATGAACTTTTGGTGAACGGTTTTTTTATTAGTATGTTGACAACTTACTTTTAAACATACCTTTAAAAATAAAAAGTATAACTTTCAAAATAAAGTGGGGGAAAAAGGAATAGAAGAGAACATGGACTCTACTGTAACAGAAGACATGCAATATGAGCAATGATATTACTTAAGCAATAGTTGTAAAATATCACCTTGCAAACAACTTTTAAAATATTTATTGTCTTAGAATACCTAGGGCTAGTCTAGCTTTCCCTGCAAAGAGCTAAAACACAATTAATACAAAAGAGTTGAGTCCAATCTAAAATAATCCTTAAGGAGATCAGCTTTAAAACATTAAAGACATTCCCTTAATACAGTCTCTTAATAAGTCACCCAAAATAACCATCTACAAATTTATCCAAATCTTTGTTCAAATTTTTGTGTTAACCCACGTGTGTTGCCTCTCAAAGACTGCTACTCCCTTGTAAGAACAACAACAATAACAACAACTAATATGGCCCTTTTTCTCCTAAAGTTTACTTTCACCTGTGGTCCTTAGTTTGAGGATTCTAGAACTGGTGAAGTTCCATGATCACAGATTACACACTATTAGAATTAACAGAGGGGACTTCCCTGGTGGCACAGTGGTTAAGAATCCGCCTGCCAACACAGGGGACACAGGTTCAAGCCCTGCTGGGAAGATCCCACATGCCACGGAGCAACTAAGCCCATGCACCACAACTACTGAGCCTGCGCTCTAGAGCCTGCGAGCCACAACTACTGAGCCCACGTGCCACAACTACTGAAGCCTGTGCGCCTAGAGCCCATGCTCCTCAACAAGAGAAGCCACCACAACGAGAAGCCCGCACACCACAACGAAAAGTAGCCCCCGCTCGCCGCAACTGGAGAAAGCCCAGGAGCAGCAAAGAAGACCCAACGCAGCCAAAAATAAATAAATAAATTTATAAAAAAAGAATTAACAGAGAATTTAGAGATCACTCATTTTAACACAATTCAAGAACCATAATGCAGATAAATATTTTAATAATAAAATTAACGTTAGAAGCAAGCATCTATTTTAAAATAACTAAATAAAAGATATAACTGAAATGTATAAGGAAATAATATATAGAGAGTGTACCAACAGGTTCTTACTGATTTTGTTATACTATAAAATTTGGAATGGTTGCCTACTTAGGTAGAATTTTAATCAAATATTTACATTCAACAGCAGCAAGCATTTCACCAAAGCACATGGAAGCATCACACTAATTTTCTCCAATAATAATTTTAAAATATTGTTAAGAATTTCAGATGTAGGAGCTATATAACTAGGTTATGAAACTGGGGTGGGGAGAAAAAGGTGCTTGCTAAATCACATGGTGATAAGCAATTTAGAACCAAAGCCAATTTCTATAACAATCTCAGAGGTCATAAAAATGTAAAAGGAACCTGTAGAAACTCTATTTTTGCTTTTTAAAAATTGTGTTTAGCTCAGGAGCTTACGCCCATATTTTTCTGATTAACTATTGTAATAGGGAATCATAAAGTAGATTTTAGCATGGATCTATCTAGCCATAATGAAAGGATATGGGGAAAAAGACAAACTCAGCAAATTCCTGACTGAGCTAAGACTTAGAGCTGCATCCAAACCCAGAAAGTAAGCATTTGGAAACAATTAGAGGTTCACTTCTGGTTGACTAACTCAATTCTAGCTTTAACAGTGAAATAGCATTTTCCTAGCATATATAAAAAGAATGAGTCACTAGGTACATGAGTTCACCAGTAAACATGGTAATTGTTTGATTCCTCAAAACCTGAAGATAAATCAAATTTACAATCATACACTTAAAATTAATATGAAAGCTTAAATGTTAGCAGATTAAATAAGCAACAGTTATTACTCTTTATTGCCAGTAACTTTGTAAATGAAAAAATACTAAATCTTACTTTTAAGCAGCATATTTAGTGAGTCTCACCATTTCAACAGTACATAAAATTATCTAGCAATAATTATAAACAAACCAAACCAAAGAAAAGGGTATATATTATGAAAACTTTTGAAGAACAGACTGGTGATAATCATAATCATTAACAATAAAAAATTTCAGAGAGTTGAAACTATTACTTAGATCTGAGAATAAATATTAATAATAATTAAAAAATAATTACTGATTCAACTTTTTTGAATTGGCTAATGGGCTTAAGTCCTCCTGCATATTACCAGTGGTTCTTATAATCTACAAGCGTATAGACAGCTGTACTTTATAAAAGAACCCATAAATTTGAAGGTCTAGTATATATCATATACTCGAAAATGTTTAGTGGACCAAAAAAACAAAGAAAATTGGCCCCCCAAAGCAATGTATTCTGCATTCAGACATGGTGGTCCGATGACAAGCTGTAAATATGCAGTCATATTTACACAAATACAATGATTCCGTAGTAAAAAACAATTACCCATTAACCCAGAATTTCATGAGCCTAATATAGAACAGATAACCCAGAACCACAGGAATTGTGGTTCGCCTTATAATTATTCTGAGTTTCTGAAACCTATGGTTTAAATCAACGCATATTTACAGAGTACCTACTTTATTCAATAATGGAGACAGTAAGATATCCTAAAATACCCCTAGAACTTAGAGCCAAAGTCATGAAAAGGTCACTCTTTTCCTTAAACTTCTGGAACTTAGTTATAACACTTAATGCATTTGGTCTTTGGACTGAAACCATTAGTAAATAATGTCGTTAGTAAATAGTAATGTCTTTGTTTAGACAACACTTAATAGTTTTTAAAGTATTTAATAAATTTTTTCCAATTTGATCCTCACAACAACCTTAAGTAACTTTCAGAAAATGCTGGAATCACAGATGTAAGCAAGATCATAAGAGATCATTTTAGGCCAACCCCCTCATTTTACAGAAAAGAAAACCATCTCAGAGAGATTAAGACAACTTGTTCTTTGTTACACACTGGTAAGTGGCAGAGTTGGGTGGGATAACTCCAAGACTAAAGCTCTCTGCACTACACTGCAGTCTCATCATGATTGAGTCCTCTGGAGTCAGAGACCATATTATATTCTTTTAATTCCCAGTGCCCAGCACAGTGTATGGAATATAATAAGTGCTTGACATATGTCTGCTGAATGCATAATCTATTTTAAAATTTCAAACACTAGAGGAAGATTATTAAAATGTAAAACATCCCTTGTTTGACATGACTTTCAACCCTTCACAATAACAGCTAAATATCAAAACAAGAAAAGTGCCCCTCAATTTAGTCATTTCCCCAAAAGAATCTCCAATAAATAGAAGCAAAAGTATCTTATTCTCTATTCAAGTATAGGTGAGAAAGAATTAATTACACTTAGGCAGAAGCAATCAACATTCCCAGCTCTTTATGTGCAATTTGTTATCTTAATAAAGGCTCCATATTATAATGAATAAGAATATTCTCATAAATAAGAAACTAAAATCACACCAACAATATAAGTAAAAAAAAAAATTACTAAGTGACACATATGTATCCATGAAGAGCAAAGGTGCAAATAAATAAGAAAAATGAATGAAAATTCATAATACCCTGTCAAGAGGGAGGGAAATGGGGAAAAACAATGGAATAAAAGAAGTAAGAAGAGAGGACTTCTCTGGTGGCGCAGTGGTTAAGAATCCCCCTGCAGGGGACACGGGTTCGAGTCCTGGTCCGAGAAGATTCTACATGCCGTGGAACAACTAAGCCCGTGTGCCACAACTACTGAGCTTGCACTCTAGAGCCCACGAGCCACAACTACTGAAACCATGTGCCACAATTACTGAAGCCTGCGTGCCTAGAGCCTGTGCTCTGCAACAAGAGAAGCCACTGCAACGAGAAGCCCATGCACTGCAATGAAGAATAGCCCCCACTCGCTGCAACTAGAGAAAGCCCGCGCACAGCAACGAAGACCCAAGGCAGCCAAAAATAAATAAATAATTTTTTTAAAAAAAGGAGAAGCAGAGAAAAAGGTGAAAGGATTAAAAAAGAAAAAAGAAAAAGACGAGGACAAAGAGCACCACAAGATATACATAGTTTTGAGAGAAGACTGGAATAAATCTTCTTATTCTTATTAAATATGGTAACGTTTGTATTGAAAAGATCATGAGACTTGGAGGTACCTCCCCATTACCTCTGCAACTCACTGAAAGCAGTGGCGAGGCTAAGATGGACAAAGGCAGGAGATGAAGCTCTTTAAGGAAATCTGCATTTTAAAAAGTACAGAAGTGAAGAAACAGGATTTTATTTAGGAAAACCAGATAAGAGGGCAAGAAATATTTATTAATCACTTCAGTGATCACAAGTTTTAACTCAGAACAAAAAGGCCTTAAGATCAGCATGAAAAATCCAAGAGGAGTGGGACCAGAGTGCTGATCAAATACCTAGGTTCAACAAGGCTATTAGGAATCTGAGCTAAACAGTGTCTATCTGGTTTTAGGTTAAGCAATTAACACACAATGCTTGCCAAGTGGCAGGTCTGTTCTAGGCTTGGTATATCTTAACCTATTTAATCCACATATAGCAAATTATGAGGAAGATACAACTATCATTGCCACTTTAAAGATGAAAAGTGGCTTGTCCAAGGTCACACAGATAAAAAGTAGAAACAGGATTTGAACCCAGGCAGTTTTGCTCCACAGTAAATGCTCTTAACTTTTCTGCAAGACTCCTTCCAACTAAGTCATCAGGGTGGCTTTGCTAGTGCTCCCAAAACACCTTTACCCAAAGGAGAATTCTGACATTAGGAAATGCTGACCTTCAAAGTGTATAGGAGGCCTGGACCACAAAAAGAAATTTAAAAGCTCTGGAAAAGATGATCAGTAATAACAATATGAAAGTTTTCTGCCATCTGAGAGCTGACTGGTAAAGTCAAAAGTTGAACAGAAGCAAACCCCTGACACCTAGTTTCTGTTCTGGACCCAGCCTCAATGATAACTTCCAAAGTCACATGTCTGAGAAGCAAACCTAACATAGGAAATGAAAAGCAAAGGAAAAAGTACTCTTATTTGCTTACCCAAATTAAACTTAAAATACCACTGTGAGAGTATAATTTTTATTAAATATCTCAAAGTAGGTTTCTAATTGCTACAGTGCTACATTGGATGCTGACTACATTAAAATATTTAGTTACTGAGGTAGGAATAGAAATCATGTTTTCAAAGGATAAACTAAGCAAGAGAACAGAGTAACAAGTGCAGACTATACCTAGTGGTGGAGAATATCAAATTAATTACACACAAATTAACAATGAACAATGAATAATCAAAGGGACGAATAGTTTTTCTTTTGGCAGGAGTAAATTAAAAGTAGAAAAAACTTAATATGCTTTCAACCTTTTAAATTTTACTTTATTTTTTTAAAGGCTAAAAATGTCTATGATTCCGAAGTCAAAAGTATAGTTAAAATATACTTCAAAGTCTCACTTCCAATCCCTTCCCTCTGCCTAGAGGTAACTATATTTATCATATTTGTTTTTGGTTTATTCTTTGTGTTTCTTTTCAAAATTATAAGAAAACATGCAGATTATATGTGTATCTCTTCTCATTATGGAAAAGGTAATAGTGCTACTTTTTGCCTATCTTATGCTATAATCCTATATATCATTTGCTACATATCAAGTGCTATTTTGTTTTCTTAACAATACATCTTGAAAATAACGCCACATTACCATATAGAGATATTCCTTATTCTTTATTATTATTATTATGGTAAAAAACATGTAACACTAAATTTATCATCTTAACCATTTTTAAATATATAGTTCAGTAGTGTTAAGTAACATTGTTGTGCAAAAGATCTCTAGAACTTTTTCACACTGCAACACTGAAACTCTTTACCCATTAAACACTATACTTCCCATCCCTCCTGCCCCAGCCCTTGGCAATCACCTTTCTACTTTGTTTCCACAATTTTAACTACTTTATATATTTCATATGAGTAGACTCATACAATATTTGCTCTTTGGGATTGGATTATTTAGCTTAGCATAATGTCCCCGAGTTTCATCCATAATGTAGTGTGTGACAGACCTTCCTTCTTTTTAAAGGCTACATAATATTCCATTGTATGTATGTACATTTTCTTTATCCATTCATTTGTTGACAGATATCTGGGTTACTTCTACCTCTTGGCTATTGTGAATAATGCTGCAATGAACATGGATATATGAATATCTTTTTGTGATCCTGCTCTGAGTTCTTTTGGACACGTACCCAGAAGTGGAATTGCTAGATCATATGTACTCTATTTTTAACTTTCCATAATGATGGCATCATTTTACATTCCTATTAACAGTGCACAAAGGCTCCAAATTCTCCACATCCTTGCCAACACTTATTATCTATTCTTTTGATAGTAGACATCCTGATGGGTGTGAGGTGATGTCATTTTGATTTGCATTTCCCTAGTGATTAGTAACACTGAGCATCTTTTTACGTGCCTATTGGCCAGGTGTAAATCTTCTTTGGAGAAATATTTATTAAAATCCTTTGCTTATTTTTAAATTGGTTTATTTTGTTGTTGTTGTTGAGTTGTAGACTTTCCTTGTATATTCTGAATATTAACATCTTACAAGATATATATGACTTGCAATTATTTGCTCCAATTCCATAGGTTGCCTTTTCACTCTGCTGATTGTTCCTTTTGATGAGCTGAAGTTCTTAAGCTTGGTAAAGTCCAATTTGTCTATTTTTTATTTTTTTTGCCTGTCTTCTTTGGTTAGTATCCAAGAAATCATTCCTAAAACCAATATTCTGAAACTTTTCTCCTAGGAGAAAAGTTTTTGTCTAGGAGTTTAATAGTTTTAGATCATATGTTTAAGGTCTTTAATCCATTTTGAGTTAATTTTTTTATGTGGTGTAAAGTAAGGGGCCAACTTCATTATTTTGCATGTGGATATCCATTTTCTCAAAACCATTTGTTGAGGAGACTGCTTTATCCCCATTGTGTAGTCCAGGCACCCCTGTCAAAAATCATTTGGCTATATATATGCAAATGTTTACTTCTGGGCTCTTTATTCAGTTTACTGGTCTATATATCTGTCTTTATGCCAGGACCACACCATCTAAATCACTGTTTCTTTGTTGTTATGTTTTGAAATCAGGGAGTGTAAGGCCTCCAACTTTGTTCTTCTTTCTTAAGGTTGTTTTGGCTATCATAGTCTCTTCACATTCCATACAAGTTTTAGTATTTTTTAAAAATCTATTTCTGAAAAAAAAATTTCATTAGGATTTTGATAGGGATTGCACTGAATCTGTAGATGACTTTGGGCAGCATACACATTTCAACAATATTGAAGTCTTCTGATCCATGCATGAGATGTCTTTCCATTTATTTACATCTTCTTTGATTTCTTTTAGCAATGCTTTACGGTTTACAATGTACACATGTTTCACCTCCTTGGTGGAATTTATTCTTAAGTATTTTATCCTTTTTGGTGCTATGGTAAATGGGATTGTTTTTAAAATTTCCTTTTCTGATTGGTCATTGTTATTATATAAGAATGCAACTGGGTTTTGAGTGCTGATTTTGTATTCTGCAACTTTGCTGAATTCTTTTATTAGTTCTAACAGTTTTTGTGTGTATGTGTAATCTAGGATTTTCTACATATAAGATCATGTCACGTGTGAACAGGGATAATTGTAATATTTCTTTTCCAATTTGTATGCCTTTTCTTTTTCTTGTCTGATTGCTCTGGCTAGAACTTTCAGTACTATGGCAAATAGTAGTGGGAAAATTGGGCATCCTTGCCTTGTTCTTGATCTTGGAGGAAAAGTTTTCATTCCTCCCCAGGTGTGGGTTTTTCACATATGGCTTTTATTACGTTGAAGTAGTTTCCTTCTAGTCTTGGTTTGTTAGTGTTTTTAATCATGAAAGGGTGTTGAATTTTGTCACTTTTCTGCATTGTTTGAGATGACCACATCTTTTCTTCCTTCATTTTGTTCATATGGTATATAATACTGATTGATTTTCATTATGTTGAACCATCCTTACGTTCCAAGTATAAATCTCCCCTAGTCATGGTGTATGATGCTTTTAATGTGCTATTGAACTTGGTTTGCTACTGTTTTGCTTAGGATTCTTAAATCAACACTCATCAGGGATACTGGGTCTATAGTTTTCCTGTTGTGTCTTTGTCTGGTTTTGATATCCAGTTAATGCTGGCCTCATGAGTTTGGGCTTCTCCTCTCCTCTTCAATTCTCTGGAATAGTTTGAAAAAAACTGGTACTAACACTTCTTTAAATTTTTGGTAAGATTCACCAGTGAAACCGTCTGATCCTGGGCTTTTCTTTGTTGAGAGTTTTTCGATTACTGCTTCAATCTCCTCACTAGTAATAGGTTTGTTCACATCTTTAAAATTTCTTCATGATTCAGCAGTGGTAGGTTGTATGTTTCTAGAAATTTATCAATTTCTTCTAGGTTATCCAATTTGTTGGCATACAACTGTTCATAGTAGTCCCCTATAGTTCTTTTTATTTCTGTGATATCAGTTGTAATATCTCCTATTTCATTTCCTATTTTAGATATTTGAGTCTTTTTTTTTCTTAGGTGGTCTAGCAAAGTTTTATTAATCTTGTTGATCTTTTCAAAAAACCAACTCTAGGTTTTGTTGACTTTTTTCTATTGTTTTTCTATTCTCTATTTCATTTATCTCTGCTCTAACCTTTAGTATTTCCTTCCTTCTGCTGACTTCGAGTTTAGTTTGTTCTTTTTCTAGCTCCTTGAGTTGTAAGGTTAGGTTGTTGACCTGAGATCTTTCTTCCCTTTTTAAAAAATGTATGTGTTTATAGCTATGAACTTCCCTCTTCGTACTGCTTTTGCTGAATCCCATATGTTTTGGTATGTTGTGTTTTTGTTTGTTTTCATTTGTCTCCATATATTTTCTAAATTCTCTTGTGATTTCTTCCTTGATCCATGGGTTGTTAAAGAGCCTGTTGTTTAATTTCCACATATTTTTGGATTTTCAAGTTTTCCTTCTGCTATTGATTTCTAGTTTCATTCCACTGTGGTCAGAGAAAATATTTTATATAATTTCAATGTTCTAAATTTTGTTAGGACCTCTTTTGTGACATGACATATCTTCTTTCTGGGAGAATGTTCCATGTGCGCTTGAGAAGAATGTGTATTCTGCTGTAGTTGGGTCAGGCTCAACAACAACCTGTTAGGCCCAACTGGTCTACAGTGTTCAAGTCTTCTCTTTCCCTATTGAGTCTCTAATGAATGACTGGTTGATTTCCTAGTTCCTCTAAGGTACTGAAGTCTCCTACTATTACTATGTTGCTGTCTATTTCTCCCTTTTTGTCAATGTTTGCTTTATATATTTGGGTGCTCTCATGTTAGCAGCATATGTATTTACAATTGTTATATCTTCCTGGTGAATTGACCCTTTTATCCTTACAATGTTTCTTCTTTGTCTCTTGTGACAGTTTTTGTTGTCTATTTTGGCTAAGTATGGCTACCACTGCTCTCTTCAGGTTCCTGTTTGTACGAAGTATCTTTTGCTACCCTTTCACTTTTAGTCTATGTGAGTCCTTATAGCTAAAGTGAATATCTTGTAGGCAGAATAAAGATGACTCTTTTTTTCTTAAAATCCATTCAGCCAGTCAATGTTTTTGAAATGGTATGTTTAATCCCTTTACATATAATTACTGGCATGGAAGGACTTACTATTACCATTTTGTTCAGTTTTCTGTCTATCTTGTAGCTTTTTCATCTCTCTTTCACCTTTTTTCCCTCTTTTACTTCTTCATTTGTGTTTCATTGATTTTTTTGTAGTGACATGTTCTGGTTCCCTTCTCATTTCCCCTTTGTGTATATTCTATTAATATTTCCCTTGTGGTTATCACTGCATGTGACAAGTTGCTCTTCTTTTGCTGCTTTCAAGATTCTCACATTATATGTAACTTTTGACAGCTTGATTATGATGTGCCTCAGTGTAGGTTTCTTTATATTATATTTATCCAAGTTGAAGTTCTTTACATTTCTTGAATTTGTATATCTATTTTTCTTCTTAGATTTGGGAAAGTTTCTTTAGCTAGGTATTCTGCACCTTTCTCTCTTTCTTTACTTTCTGAGACTCCCATAATGCATTTGTTGTTCTGCTTGTCCATAAATCCCTCAGGCTCTCCTCATTTTTTTTCTTCTTTTTTTTTACTCTTCTGCCTCAATAATCTTTGTTAAGTCCTGCCTTCAATCTCACTGATTCTTTCTTCTGCCTGGTCAAATCTGCTGTTGAGGCCCTCCAGTGAAATTTTCAATTCAGTTATTGTTGTTCTTTTGTTTGGCTCTTCTCCACAGTTTCTATCTCTTTGATGATATTCCCACTTTGCTCATGCACCATTTTCCTGATTTTGTTTAGTATCTACCTGTGCTTTCTTTTAATTAATTGGGCATCTTTATGATGGTAATTTTGAATTCTTCACCTGGCAATTCATATGTCACCTTTTTTCAGGTTTGGTTTCTGGATATCTAATTGTTTCCATGGTTGGCTGTTTCTTTGTATGTCTTATTTTTCATTGTTGGGATTTCAGCACCTTAAGAATCAGTCAACTTTCCAGATTTTGTGGTCTGGTTTCATGCAGGGAGGACTTACTCTATATAGCCTGGCTGGAGATTCAGGAGACCTCTCAAGTCTTTTCTGGTACATGCCCTCTCTGAGCTTGCGCATGTAGCCTCCTATTTGAAAAAGGATGCTGGCTCCTATTCAAGAGCTCCCCCTGGTGTTTATCTGCAATACTGCTGCCTCCTGGAGCTGTAGTAAATCACAGTCCTGGAGTTCCACCTAGTGTCTGTCTGTGATACTGCAGACTGTAATGCACAACTGACGTCTGTTCCCAGGGATGCCCAACCAAGGCACCGATTTTTGTCAGTGCTTGGATACAAGCAAGACAAATCTCTCAGGCAGCAGCACCCTAAAAGTCAGTTAATGTTAAACTTCTTTCCCCCCGCAGGAATATGGGAATTGGAGGTTTCCTCCCAAACAGTCCACCATGTGCAGGCTTGGGTGGTGGGAGCGGTTATGAGGAGAGAAAGTGGGGAGTGTCATGAATTTCCTGTCAAGCTTCCATGTGGTTGGCTTTCCATTAGCCTGGTGTGCAGGAGACTTTTAACTAGTTTCTGGATTTCTCACAGAGGTATTTTGTCAGTTTGTTGTGTTAAATCTGTCTCCATGGAGGAAAGAGAGTCTAGGGCTTCCTATTATGCCATCTTGCTGATTATACTTCCTGTCTCCCTTTATTCTTTATTTTTAGGGATACATAGAAGTCCCTTACTGATGTACATATGTGTTCTTTCCAATCTTTGGCACAAACACATAAAACCACAAAGAATGGCCTTAAAATATATCTTTATGTATTTTTGCCAATTTATCTTTAGGATACATTCCTAGAAGTGGGACTACTTAATCAAAGGTAAACATACATTTAATTATGCTAGATGTTTGTCAAAGTTCTCTCCACAGAGACAGTACCACTCTCATTTCTATCAGCAATGTATGAGAGTACTTATTTTACCTACAGCCTTGCCAAAAGATTACGCAAATTTTTGGATATTTATCCACCTGATTGGTGAGAAGTGGTGTTACAATATAGTTTTAATTTGCATTTCTTTTTTATAAGTGAGGCTTGACTACTTTTACATGTTTAAAAGTCATCTGTATTTCTTCTCCTTTGAACTAAATGACCTTATACTTTTGCCCATTTTTCTATCAGGCTTTTAATTTAATTTTTATTTTTAAGAGTGCTCTCTATATTAGGGAGGTTAGCCCTTTATGATCTAAGTGGCAAATATTTATCCCAATTGATTATGCATTTTGACTTCCCTTATGGTGCTCTTTTTTTCTATGCCAAAGTTTTTTTTTTAAATGTAACTTAATTCATCAATCTTTTCTCTCACTGATTCTAGGTTTTGAGCCATAGCTGTTCCCCTAATATTCCCATGTTGTAAAAATAATTCAGACATGCTTTTTTTCTAGTATTAGCATGGGTTCGAGTTTTACTTTTAGAGCTCCAATCCATTTAGAATTTATCCAGGTAACAGTATGAGGTACAGTTCCAAATTTATCTTTCTCCACATGGTTGGTTATCCAGTTAGTAGAAAGCTCATCTTTGCCCCACTGACTCAAAATGCTGCCTTTATCCCTATAAAATTTCTATTTGCATATAAATCTATTTCTGGAATTTCTAATCTGCTCCATTAGTCTGTTTGCTTTTTTAGGCATCTCACTATTTTAATTGTAAAGGCTTGGGGCTTCCCTGGTGGTCCAGCGGTTAAGCCTCCATGCTCCTAATGCAGGGGCCCTGGGTTCGATCCCTGGTCAGGGAACTAGATCCCGCATGTTGCAACTAAAGATCCTGCATGCCAAAAGGAAGATTCCGCACATGGCAACAAAGATCCATGTGCCACAACTAAGACCCAGTGCAGCCAAATAAATAAATATTTAAAAAAAAAAAAAACTGTGAAGGCTTTACACTTTACATCTTCTTTTTCAAGGTTTTCTTGGCTATTCCTCCTGCTTCTTCGTTTTTCCTTATAAACTTTAAATTCAACTTTTATTACCTCCTCTCTAGAAAAAAAAACCTGTTGGTATTTTTGTTAGAATAGTTTAAAATTTATAAATAAGAGTTAACATGTTTATAATGTTGATTCTTTAAAAACACCATAATTGACCAAAAAAAGGCTCTGTTCAAGTCTACTTTTGTTTTTCAGAAGTGTTTAAATCTTTTCTCCTACAAGTTTTACACATTGTATCTCTAGATTGTCTTTGTTATTGCTACTGAAAAGGTGTCTTCTCTTTAATTGTAACATTCAACTGGATTTTGCTTATATATAAAGGGTACTAATTTTATACATTAGTTTTGCATCTGTAACTTTACTAAATTACCTGTTTGTCATAGTTTTTCCATTGAGTCTTAGAGGGTTTAAAGAAATATAGTCATATATTTTACATAAAAGAATAATCTCTTCTTTCCAATTTTTAAGTCTCAAATACTTTCTCTTATCTAATGTTATTGGCTTATGATCACTAATACATTACCACACTTGCTCTGTTCCTTTTAATATTTCTAAGACTGTCTGCCAGCCTTTCTTAATTGGGATCCCTCTTCTGAACCATTGAACACAAAATGATTTCAGTGACTATTTCTCAATGTCCGCAAGAATAGTACATAACCAGTACTTTTCTAGATGCAGAGGTGAAGTTAATAACTGCATACAAATGGATACTTTACGGCATTAGGGTATTCTCTCCCAGAATGCTGGTTGAGAAAAGCTGTTAGACTATTCAGTATTTATAAATGCTCTTACTAACTATGATGGTTTTACATGTGATTAAAAAATACAATTACCATACAATAATATTCCCATACGTTTGATTTTACAATATGAGTATAAACAGCAAGTTAAAATCTTGGGAAACTGTTTATCTTTATCTTAGTCCCAAAAGTATAGTACACAAATTATAACCACTTGAAAGACAAACCGCAAAGGAAATTGTTAGGCAACACCCAAAACCATTCTCGAAAAAAAAAATCTGTAATTGCTCATATATATACAACTATTTGAAGATATGGTAGCATATTACTTGTTTAAAAAAATGCTTTTTTGACTTAATATAGGCTACAAATAATTATCTATTTAACCACAAAATCAACAAGGTTTATCAAAATCAGTATCTGATCCAAATCCTGTATTCTTGAACAATGATAACCATCTAGATAATCATTTAGAATTTCAACTTTATAAATTTTGTTTCATTACTGTATATTCTTTCCATTTCATACTGCAGCTTATGACCACTACCTGTTATTTCTAAAGCCTGTACCTTGGTTTGCTTCTAAAAGTTGGGCTATTTTTTCCTTCTATATGATAATAAATAAATATATTATTTGAAATACTTTTGCCCCTAACAAAAAGACAATTTCTTTTTTTAAGAAAAGTTTTCTTTGTATTTACAAATGATTAGTGAAAGTCACAGAGCAGCACAAGATAGTATCTTTTGAGTTGCAGAAAACTGATTAAAGAAAAAAAAAAGGCTTCAGAAATACCACACCAGTAACAAAGCTTTTTTCTGCATCCTGTTTATGTATTTTTTCCCATCATGCACAGGTACCCTTTTTATTTAAGTGAATCAAAAATCAAGCTACAGATTTATGTAGCTTTTAAATCACAGTGCAATTCAAAGCTACAACTAATTGTTCAGATTTCTGTTCTCTAAGTTATGAACCCACTTTCCATTCCAATTCAACTTACTAAGGGGGGGAAAAAAGTGAAATCACACTGAAATCTCCTATATTTTCAGATGATAAAAGATTATATATACTCTTGCTCTTATACTCAATCTCCTGCTTTTCACTGGGAAAAAAAAAAATCCATCACAGTACAACCGAGTTTCACACAGAAGTTTAAATTACCCTTTGCGCGTTAGGAAATGTTTAGAGAAAAAATGTCTTTTTCTAGGAAATCACTTTCACTTGAAAGTGATACTGCAACACTGGGCAGCCTAGAAGGGACAGACGTCTATTTCATGGCACATTCTCAATTGAGGAACATTTAGATCTAGAGAATATATAAAGAGTACCATTATTTCTCTTGTTTTTAGGGAATTGAGAATATATGAAAAAATTAACGGTAAGGAAAATTACTTCTCTAATACTCCATTTTGTTGAGTGCTTAAAAATTTTAATCTACTTCCTAAAATTAGTTTTGACTAATTAGACAAACTCTTAAACAATTTGAGAAGTGTCTCAAAGTTATCTGCTTGCAAATATTTCATTATCATGTAAATATTTAAGTAAAATAAGTTTGCTTTCTTAACAGAAAAACAGACTGAACTGGAATGTCTTAATTTTGTACTTTGGAGCTACCTTGGTTTTTACTGCCTGCCATTAAATATATATATATGTATATATATATGCATATACATATATATGCTTTTAAAAGGCAAAGTCACAATTATTGATTTACTTTAGAAAAATTAGGAAAGAAGCAGAATTTTAAAATTACATCACCCAGAGAGATCCAATTAACATTTAGGGATATATATATTTTTTTTTTCCCTCCATCCTATATGTAAAGAGAAATATATACTTCAGATATGGACTGTTTACAATAATGACTCATACTTATGCATTGCCCTGTATCTTGTCATTTATTGTCACTGAATTAAGACCTTGCTACCTAATAAATCATCCCAAAACTTTACTGACTTAAAACAATAACTGTACTATTATCTTTCATCTAGAACCTGCGAATGCTCTACTACTGACCAAACTTAATAAATCAGCACATGTAGTAGAAACTCAATAATGGAAAAAAAGAAAAGGCCTAAAAATGACTAAAGAAATACTGTTAAAGTGATAACATGACCCCTGAGTGTTGTGATCCCGACTGATCTTTCTTGACTTCTTTATATTTTCATCATTTCCCAAGTTTTCTATAATGACTACATATTTATTATCAGAAAAAGCTAAAAAATTTTTCTTACTCAGAATATAATCTTGTATACATGATACAGACAAAAATACTATATTTTTATATATATATATATATATATATATATATATATATATATATATATATAAAGAGACTCAGAATAAAAAAGCCAAACCCATAAAAATATTAACATAGCTCTCTTGGCTGGTGGAACTATGGGTAATTTTTTTCCTTATTCTTTTTATATTTTACCAAGTTTCTTTATCAACATAACTATTTCCATAATTTTAAAAAACTACTTTTAAATATGTAATTTTCACTAAATCTTCAGCCTCCCCTCTAAATAGCAACAGCATTTCATGCTCTACCTGAAAACTGGCTATCACCTGAGGACACTTTTCCTTACAGCACTTTCTCTCCCACAGTCCCTGTACTACTGGGACTTACCGGGAGGTAAATGTCCTCCTCACTTATCACTACTACTGTTCCTACTTCTCCCCAACACAGCTCCTTTAAGGCCCATGCCATCAGATTATGCCACCTTCTACCCACCCTAATTACTAGTGATACAATTCTTGATAGCTCCCCTTCAGTCACTGAATAGTTTAGCAACAGGCTTATTCTCTTTCCATCTCTACGTTTTTCATTACTCTTAATTGAAATATCCACGTGAACAATCCATCCAACATTCGGCCTCTATATGATGCTCTTTTCCTGGATCCACCCCTATGATCAGAACTTAGACCTTAAGATCTCAATTTCAAGCATCTCAATAAAACTTCCTACTTCTGATTTCTTCCCCCAATCCATCTTTAACACTTTTCCCAGAATTCCAATCCAATCCACTCCCATCACTTTCATTTTCAGAATCTATTATTACCTTTAAATCTTAGTTTCCTATGTCTAAAATCCCTGCCTTGCTCCTTTCTCACTCTGCCAGTGAGAAAGGAGAAAGGCAGGGATTATAGACATGGGACACTAACACCACCCAACACTCACCCAACAAAACACTCACCCAACAAAACCTCAGACCTTTTAAATCCAGCTCTCTGCCTATTCCATACCTTTTACCAAGTAGCTGAACAAGACTAGAAAAAAAGAAAAAGAAAAAAAAACACAACTGTGCTGGTTGCTTTCACTTTAAATTCATGACCACAAACCTCAAAGTGAGCCCTCAGTGTCGCCAGCAGTCACTGCTCCCCTTTACAGCAAAGGGCCTTGAAAAGGAGTTGACTACAGTTACTTCCATTTCCTCCCCTCCCATTCTCTCTTGAAGCTACTCTGATCAGGCTTTCATTCTCATCACTCCTCTGGGCATGTTATCTAAGTTACCAATTATCAGCCCAAAAGCATTTAATAGGCTTAATTATTCCTTCTTGTTTAAAACACTTGCTTTACACGGCTCCTAAAACAAGGCACGCCCATGTGTCTCCTCGCTCCTCACTGGCCACTCCGCTTTCCTCTCCTCTGCTGGAGTTGCCTCTGTTCCCCACCTCCCCTAGGGTTCAGTCCTCCAGCCACTTCTATCAGTGCTCATTCTCTGGGCAAACTCATCCAATCTCATGGCTTTAAATACCATGCAGCTTGATGACACCCAAATTTCTATCTTTCACCTCAACCCCTTCCCCAAATTCTAGATACATATACCTGCCACCTCTCTGCCCTACTCACTGCACTCCCCTCTCGTCATTCCTCAAACGATGCAGAGGACTTTCCAAGCCCTTCTAAAATACAGCCCCTTCCCCTACTTCATAGCATTTATCACTATATGACATACATTATCTATTTGCATGTCGATCTGCTTTATTGACTATAACCCCTATTAGAATATAAGCTCCATGAAGGTAGGGTATTTGCTATATTGTTTACTGACTAGCACAGAGTGGGCACTAAAACATTTGTTAAACGATTTAAAGATTCGTTAAAGTTTTCTGCTTTATCTCCAAGTGGTGGGATTGAAAGGACATTTCAATAGACAAGTTGCACATTTCAATAATGTTTGAGTTTTTTACAATCAACATGTATTACTTTTGATATGAGAACAAAGGAAAAGAACAAGTAAAAATGTTAAGCTTAACAAAAATGAAAAAGAATCAAATTATATGAATTTGAGAATATATATTTATGTAAACTACTGAGAAAAAGTTTTATAAACAGGTCAGTAGGACTTAGACAAGGATAACACCTAAGTTTTATAGGTTTATCTTGAAAGCCAACTGTAGTTGGTTGTGGCTGCCTGAAGCATTATTCCCTTTAGCTAAATTGGGTTCAGCAGAAAAGAGGGTTGCTTTCCAGGAAAATGGAAGGGGTAGGAATTGTGGAATTCATGACAGATAAATGCTACTCCATGACTTTAAATCTATATGTGAACTATTTCCAATCCTTTATATTCAGCTGAGTGCTCCCAAGATTTCTGTACTTGTACTTGCACCACCTACTTGAGATCACCATATAAATGTGTAATGAGAGACCTCAAACCTGGCAACAACCAAAACAGAACTTCTGATCAGCAATGCCCTTTGAATCAGATAAAACAACTCTTCCCCTAGTCTTCCCTCTTTCAGTAGAGGAAACTTCATTCACTCAGTTGCTCATGTAAAAACTCTAGGAATTATCCTTAATTTCCCCCCTTTCACTCAACCCTTCACCTAAACATTCATATCTAGGAGCAAATCTTATTAATTCTAGGCCCAAAGCATTTTCTAACTTTAGCTATGTCTTTCTACCTCCTAGATTATTATAGTACCTTAGACCAAGGGACCCTGGCCTCTTATTTGGTCCACTTTAATAGCTTTCTAGTTGGTCTGCCTGTGTGCCCTCTTACCCCCTTTTAATCTTATTAACTACAAAGCAGCCAACATTATTTTTAATGATACAAATCAAATAATGTCACCCCCTATGGTTTCCTCCTCCACCTAAAATAAAATCCAAACTCCTAACCCTGGCTAATTTTCCCAGGCCTATCCCTCCGGCTTTATTTCAAAGCACTCTCCCCTTACTCCCTATACTTCTGCCATAATGACCAACTTTCAGTGCTAATGTTCTTTCCACTACAGGGCTTTTATACTAGCTGTTCCTTAGACTAGAATGCTCTCTTCAACACCCTGATCTCAATTTAAATCCTCCCTCTTCAGAAGTCTTCTCTTATGACTCAATCTAAAATGGCACCGCAGTCACTAACATCCCATCTTAACTCTCTGCACAATTAACTGCTAGATACTTGAGTGGTTTATTGATTAATTTGTTTGTGTCTCTCTCTTTTACTATAATGTAAGATCAAAACAGTAAGTTATCTTGTCCTTTCACCACCCTGGTGAGAGGGTCTACTTAATAAATATTTGCTGAAAATAATTTGTGTAGCTTTTTAATGTGTTATATTTCAGAAAAAAAAAAGTTCTCTTGTCCTCTGTGTGTGTGTTTATTTATTTATTCATATTTGTAGAACAAGTGAATGGGACTAGAACTAAGTAAGAATTCCCGATTTAGGATTAGAGAAAATAATTCTCTGAGGCTGAAAAAACACGAATTTATTTTGATTCAAATCGAAAATGTACCAACTTTTGCCTGGCAGAGTTAGGTGCTGACTTTACAACAATGAAAAAACAGTTTGCCCTTATGGAGCTTAAGGAAGACAATAAGACAGGCTATTTCAACATAGTTAGTAAATGCCACAAGAGGAGTAGCAGGCGGTGCTACAGGTATACTTAACCCCTCCTGGGAGGTAGACGATCAGGAAACGCTTCCTCAAGGAAGTGCCATTTAAACTGAAATCTAATCTCAAGGATGAGAATTGTTATCTAGTACTTGTGGGGGTGAAGGGGAAAGGAGAAGGACACTCAGTGTAAGAGTATTTTATTTTGGAGAGAGGAAACAAGAGCAAAGCTCAGAATCCAGAAAGCTCATAACATGTTTTCAGGGAACTGTTTTACTGTGTTATAACATGTTTTACTGTGGTTGGAGAGCAGAACAGAAATTGAGACAGGGTGAGAGAAAGACTGAAGAGATAAATGGGTACCAATGTGAAGGCCTACTGAGGAATTCAGACTTTATCCTGAGGGCAAGAAAGCCATGGCACGATTTAAAGCAAGATTATTTTTCCATGTACCATAATCTTCATTAAAGAAAGATCACTTTGGTCACAATGTGGAAAAGAAATTAGAGGGAGACAGAAAGGTCAATCTCTTCCAAGCAACAAATGATAGGAGAATTAGGATAATATGAGTGGAGACAAAGGAAAATAAAGATTAAGATCCTACTCTAAGAAGTATTAGAAGCAGCCACAAATTATAACATGCAAATAACAAAATAAAATAAACACTGAACATGCAAATAAAGAGGTACAGATGTAAGTTACCAAATCTATCAGGAGTTAAGTTTCATAGAAAATGTGAATCCAAGCTGAACTTTCAAGGAAATATGTAAGATTTCCAAAGATGAAGAAAGGAGATTCTGAGTTTTATAAAAGATTTTTACATAGCCGAGATGATTCCTAGTACAAATAATTTAAAGAAAAATTTAAAATAATCTGCATGTTTAAAATGTATACTGTATCCTATTTTTTAAGCAAAAACTTGAAAACCTACGTTTATGACTAATTCATAAGATTATAATTTCATTGTAATTTTTAAAGTCTATTCTATTCAACTGCAAGCTATAAAAATCATCACAGTCTGCCCTCTAATAGCTCTTTTATCATTACAAAGATAGCTTTACTAACAGTAAAATCATATGGATAAATTAGACAAAAACAGTCCAGTCAAGACATATCTATATGAATAATTCAGATTGTGAAATAAAGGCACATAATGTTCCATTATTCTGATAAAAATTAAAATAATAATAAAATAACTTGACAGAAATTTAAGAGATAGTAACCATACACTAATTCAGAAAATATTTATTGAGAATGTACACACACTCACACACACTTTTACATACACATTGGTACTGACAGGCAACAGAGAGCCAAAGAGCTAAAAGATAGATTCTTCCTCAAGAATTTATAATCTAGATAGGGAGAAGGACATAAATATACTTCAGTAAGCAATTTTATAAGACTTCTGCAATGATAATATAACTTTATAAATTAAAAATTGTTCTAGAAGAGATTTTAATATTCTTTTGCATTTGATAGCGCAAAAGATGTCAAAGGAATAATATTCTAACATTAATACATTTTATATTTCTAATGTTCTACTCTACAGATATAGTGTTGGATTTAAGAAAATTACTACTGATTTGATTTACAGAAGATCAATTACTAAACACCAAAAAGAAATATCAAACCCTAGGTAAACACAGAAAAAACAGTAAGATGAAAAGAGAAATAATCTATGTAGAAATTTGTTAAAGACCAAAAAACCCCCAACATAATAATAATTTAGATCTGTAATTTAAGTAGTATATTTATCACCTCTCATTTTAATACCTGAAAGTAACATACCAACACTTACCTTAAAACTATGAGCATGGCTATCAGGATTGAACAAATAGGATCTGCTATCATTAGACCAAAATTCTGCATCATGATGGCAGAGACAATTACACCGATACTCCCAAGTGTATCTGCTAGAATGTGTAAAAATACACCTAGAAATAAAACATAATGAAAATCAAAATAACATTTTCTGATCAACTGAAAATGCAAATATTTCTTAAAACTATATTCTTGATTTTATATATAAAAAACTAGCAATTTGAAAATCAGTAAGAATGCAGATTCACTGTTTAGTAAAGAAGTAATATTGATAGTACCTTTGGGAATTGAAATAATCTTTCCTTTTAAAAAACAGCAGGGGTTAAAATATTTGACTCATTAAGTTATGCTTGCTCTTAATGATCCTTAGTATTTTGCTATAATATAAATGAAGAAGTAGAGAAATAACTGATTTAAAAAATTTTTTGTGCACATTCGTCTCTGGTTAAGAGTCCAGAAGTTAATTAATACTTTGTTAGAAGAAAACTGCATTAGGCTGAAAGAATCAGTCAAGAAAACATTGTTTATAACTACAAATATATGTACACACAGAGCCCTCTGCTGGTAATTAAAATTATTACCATTTGAGACTAGAATTTCCTAAGGACCATATTGCTAATCCTGGTAATTATCCTGAAGGTATTGTTACCTAAAGTTACATACTAAACTCAAACCTGATATGAAAGAAAGTAGAGATTTGAATATTTTAAAGTGGACGTAAATATATTTTGAACTTTTAATAATTAAATATTACATTAGTAGGATACTGATACTCTGCCCAAGAACCTAGATATATTAACATTTAATAATTGATACTTGACTGGAAAACCATTAAAAAAATGCCAAAAATTAAGTTTAGTATACATTATTTAAAAAAATTTTAACTAAGACAAATTATTCAACATTTAGATCTGTAACAGGTAAAATTTACTGTATAGCAAAACACTGTATCTTAAACAAACCTCAACCACATGTTGCTAGAAATAGAACATTCTTCAACAGCATCAACTACTCTATCTGAAAAGAAATATCTGATGTGTGAAACCATGTGTCTACTTTAGAAATACTTATTTTTCTTTTTTATTATTCAATAAGCAATTAAAGGTAACCCAATTATGTTTTAGGTATAAAACAGATTTATTTAAACTTGAAAACACTTTCTAATAATTTAAAAATGGACTATTAACAAGTTGTTAATTGAATCTTAATACACCTGAATTGAATCTTAACACACTCTATGAAAATATGCTTCAATCAATCTGCTAATGTGGAATTTTATATCATGTATTAATACCAAATGTAACTGATTCCTCAGTACCTAATATGCTTTTTCATTTGTACACAGCATTGACCTTTACAACAACTCTTCAAAAAGTTAACAGCTCTTTTTTCTGTAACAAAAAATATGTTACAAGCACACTTATGAAAAAAATATTCTATTTCTCTATGGTGTCTCATATAACAAAGAATTAAATAGGTTAATAAATTTTGGGACCACTTTAAGTTTTAAAATTAAAACTGGAGGAAGATACACATGGAAGTGGATTGAGGGTCCCTAACCTTCAAAACTCTTAAGTGATATGTGATTTTAAATTTTAATACATTCTTTAATCAATGTTTTGGTAGGACCAGAATTGAAAGCAGCTCTAAACACTGAAAAGGAAAAAGAAAAGAACAAAGGTTCTTGATTTTCCTTTGACTGGCAAGTCCCTGGCTACATCTTATTTGCTGACCTGAAAACTGGCTTTACTAGCAAATGTCATTAACTAAGCCCTTCTTACTTTCCAGTAACTCTTTCAAGAAGAAAATCACTACAGAGAGAAATCTAAACTAACATGTTTAACTTATATAAAAATTAAAACCCTTAAAAGACTTGGTAGGATACTGATATTTTAACTGCCCAAGAACCTACAAAGCCAGGGGTCATATTGAAAATGCAGCAAATAACGGAAAAATTCAGTAAAGTCAGTTTTTCATGTGTGAGTATCTATATGGAAAAGTTTTAGTACCTAGAAGTTATCCTAACCTTCAGCTTTCTACTGGGCTGCTTCAGCCACCATAAATTAATGGATACTCTGAAAATAGAAGCTAATTTTCACAACAGTTTGTATAAAAGATAATTAGGAATGCAAATCTGACCTCCCTTCCCTCAACTTGTGATGATTTCCAAGACTAAAACTAAATTCTTATTATCAAGGCTAAATTTGTAGCACTGGATACAGATGCATTACATATGCATGATTACAAGCTATTTCAGCAAATGCTGTCCTAAAACAATTCTGTGTATTTCACAAATGGAAAACTAGTCACTACAAGACACATTTAAGCCTCCTGAAATAAGCTCTTCAGTACGGAGGAACATATTCACAGTGAAAAAATAAAAAGCAAGAACTATATCAAAGAATAGAGGAGAAAATAAAAATAAGTACAGTTGAAGTTGGATCACAAGCTAGTGAGAAAGTCAGACTGCAGTCAAAAGTTAATAAAGGCAGGAAAATGGGGAGCTGCAAATTAGGAACTGTGACAGTGAAGTTTATATGGAAATCCAGAGCCAAAGGTTGGTTCACATCCCAAAAAAGAAACTACCATAGTTCATAGACAAGACTGATTTTCTCTAGCTTGTAAAATTCTGTAATATATCATTTTACATAATATGTAAGTCCTCTTTAGGTGTCATCATTTGATGCCTATGGATATGAGAAAGATCTCCCTTTGCATTTTTTTTTTAAATATAATAGACTTTATTTTTGAGAGCAGTTTTAGGTTCACAGCAAAACTAAGTGGAAGATAGAGATTTCCCTTATGCCCACTGTTCCAATTCAGGCATAACCTCCCTCATTGTCAACCTCCCCCACCACAGTAGTACATTTGTTACAACTGACACATCATTATGACCCAAGTTCACAGTTTACATTAGGATTCACTCTTAGCTCTGTACATTATTTGAGTTTGGATGCATTACATTTTTAGCATTAAATTTTTCCACAACATAAATACATGTTGAATGTTATTCTTGGAAAAGTTATTTAATAATTCTACAAAGGCAATCATACTATTATTTATTACTAATATAGTTATTGCTAAATATTACGGTGTTACTAGAGTCACTGGCATGAGTATTTATTTAGATTTAAGCAGTATCGTTTCTGAATATTTTAATCTTCTTATTAAATCTGAGAAAACAGCCTAGTGACAGTTAAAAGAACATCTGCTAATATACCTAATAGTGTATATTAAAAAATCGACTAGGAAGGCTAACATTTTAAACACAAATACTGTGTTAAAAATTTTTCTTAAAGGAAAACTTCAGATAGCTCAAAACTATGAAAACAGTTTCATAAAACTGAGAAATATACAAATTGCTTGTCATACCTTGTAAAATCTGTCTACTGGGTCCTGTTGTTTCTTTTAAGGAGGGGCCATCTGTAGAGAGTTAAGTTAAATTATTTTAAAACATGTCTTCATTCCTGATTCAATTTTTGCAACTCAGAGTACTTTTCATTCAAATGTATCGTGAAGGATGCATGACTATATAGCCACATCAGACCTACAAAATTATTTTTAAAATTTAATATGGTAATTAAATGAAGATAGACATAGGAAATTTCAAACTGCATCAACAGTACAGAGTATTTAGGAAATTATTATATTAAGCAATCTAGTAAAAAAAAAACGTAAATAAAAACACTGAGTCTTCTAATATTCATAACATACCTTACAGAGCCTGCTGTAACAATTTTACAATTGGAAAATCCAGAAAAAATAAAACTACTACTTGATATTATAGAAGACCAAGAAATGAAGCCAGGACGGCATCCAGGAAAACTAGACTATGGCAAACAGTTTCCCAATAACTTCTAGATGAACGTGGCAAGCTTTTCATATAGAAGAGATAAAAATACTTTTTCATATTGCCTTTATAATGACGAAATGAAAAAATACTGCAATTTTTATACTTGGAAGATTACTAATCAGCATTAACATCAAAGCAGAAAATACAGGTAAACAATGTAAAAGATCAGCAATGTTTGTTATGGGATCATCAAGTGGACTGACGAGCTTTCTGATCATGACTAACAGTCATGGTTCTTGGCCCACAGCACCAAAGAGTGGACACACCCTTGTTACTACATCTTTGATGGAACACTGTAACAATGCCAGAAGAAGTATAAAAGCATAAGGCTACACAATGACTTCTGTCTTAATACGGCACTGCTGCGTGGGGAGAAAGATGGAGCTACCTTGAAAATCCTGATAGTCAAAAGTGTAACTCTTCTAAAAATGCAGTTCCTAATCGGAGCATGAGATTTCTGTCTATACATAGTTGGTTGAGATAAAGACAGTCTTTTTTTTTTCCTTTTCCATTATGGTTTATTATAAGATATTGAATACAGTTTCCTGTGCTATACAGTAAGACTTTATTGTTTATCTATTTTATATATAGTAGTTTGTATCTGCTCCTAATCCCAAACTCCTAATTTATCCCTCTCCCACCCCCTTTCCCCTTTGGACCATAAGTCTGTTTTCTATGTCTGTGAGTCTATTTCTGTTTTGTAAATAAGTTCATTTGTGTCATATTTTAGATTCCACATATAAGTGATATCATATGGTATTTGTCTTTCTCTTTCTGACTTACTTCACTTAGTATGATAATCTCTAGGTCCATCCACATTGCTGCAAATGGCATTATTTCATTCCTTCTTATGGCTGAGTAGTATTCCGTTGTGTATATATACCACATCTTTCTTATCTATTCATCTGTTGATGGACATTTAGGGTGCTTCCATGTCTTGGCTATTGTAAACAGTGCTGCTATGAACATTGGGGTGCATGTACCTTTTTGAATTAGAGTTTTCTCCAGATATATGCCCAGGAGTGGGACTGCTGATCATACGTCAACTCTACTTCTAGTTTTTTAAGGAACCTCCATACTGTTTTCCACAGTGGCTGTACCAATTTACATTCCTGCCAACAATGCAGGAGGGTTCCCTTTTCTCCAAACCCTCTCCAGCATTTGTTATCTGTAGACTTTTTAATGATGGTCATTCTGAGTGGTGTGAGGTGATACCTCATTGTAGTTCTGATTTTCATTTCTCCAATAGTTAGCGATGTTGAGCATCTTTTCATGTGCCTATTGGCTACCTGTATGTCTTTGGAGAAATGTCTATTTAGGTTTTCTGCCCTTTTTTTAAATTGGGTTGTTTGTTTTTTTGTTATTGAGTTGTATGAGCTGTTTGTATATTTTGGAAATTAAACCCTTGTCGGTCTCATAGTTTGCAAATATTTTCTTCCAGTCTGTAGGTTGTTTTTTCATTTTGTTTATGGTTTCCTTTGCTGTGCAAAAGCTTATAAATTTGATTAGGTCCCATTTGTTTACTTTTGCCTTTATTTCTATTGCCTTGGGAGTCTGACCTAAGAAAACATTGGTACGATTTATGTCAGAGAATGTTTTGCCTGTGTCCTCTTCTAGGAGTTTTATAGTGTCATGTCTTATATTTAAGTCATAAAAATAACATTTGGTGATAGGTTATGTAATTTTTGGAATGTAATTCTGAAGGTGTTCAAAGAATTAAGTGAAACTGCTATAACAGAATTCCTTAAAGTTTCTTAGTATTGATACTTACATTATAAGGATGGAAAATAGGAACAGAATTGATGCCAAACCTGTTTTATGCTAATAAGTGTTACTTATCCATAAACTAGTTGAGGAAAAAAAGACTTCCAGTCATATCATTAAGATATGCATTTCAGGGACTTCCCTGGTGATGCAGTGGTTAAGAATCCGCCTGCCAGTGCAGGGGACATGGGTTCGATAAGATATTGAATATATCTTATCAATATCTTGGGATCTGCCTGGTCTGGGAAGATCCCATATGCCATGGAGCAACTAAGCTCGTGCGCCACAACTACGAAGTCTGCACTCTAGAGGCTGCAAGCCCAACTACTAAGCCCACGTGCCACAACTACTGAAGCCCATGTGCCGAGAGCCTGTGCTCCACAACAAGAGAAGCCACCGCAATGAGAAGTCCGCGCACCGCAATGAAGAGTAGCCCCTGCTTGCCACAACTAGAGAAAGCCCATGTGCAGCAATGAAGACCCAACACAGCCATATAAAATAAAAAAAGATATGTATTTCAAATAAAATGTTGCTTTATGTTTATATACATATCAAAAATCAAAACAGAATTATTTTCATTGACTTTATACTAGTAAACGCTACAATAACTCCATCCAAAAGAAATGTTTAAATGTTGTCTTGTGCTCCTAAGAAATAAAATATTCTAATTTATATACATATTTTATTGCCAAGAAATATAAGAGATGGTCAACTAAGGACTTAAATATACTCCATTTTATAAAATTCTGGAAAGGAAGTGGAATAGAAATAAGAATTCGAGGAGAAACAGGATGCTGTAAAATTTATAACTGTTTATGCACTTTTGAATGGGTGACAGTGGGTCTCAAATCACTAAGGTATTTAGAGTCCACTGACTGACTATATTCAAGAGTAATATGGAAGTTTCTTTCTAAAATATAATCTATAAGGTATCAGAAATTACATTCTTTGCAATTATTTAAACAAATTTTTTTAGAAATCATCTTAAAACTGTGAGCAATATACGGTTTTTCAAAATTATTTTGGGATGCATGTGAGCAAAAAACTTAGAAACGCAGGTTTTAAAGCATATCAGTGTAATAGTTACAAAAATATAGCAAATGTTAGAGACTGAAAAAATTAGGGGCTTAGTATTTAATCTATAAGGCCCATTTCATATTTTCAAATTGAAAGCTTTAGGATTTGGTCTGTGTGCCAAGTACAGACAATTTTTAAGCATATAATTTATTTAAAGATTAATAAAATGGTATCACCTAAGCAGCTTCTATCTATTAATCTATATTCTAAAATTTTGTGAATAAACTATTTAAATATAATTTTAAAATTCAATGTTAATTAAGTTGATAAATACCTTATAATTTAGTACCTAGTACTATATAAGTTAGCATATAAAGATGGAGGTAAATATCAGGTGATAGCTATCAAAATTACAAGAAAAATGTGAAAAATTGAAAACTGTCATATTTTTATAAGCCTATATATGGCACAAAAGGCCTCAGTATACTTCAAAAAAATCATTTGCTAAAATGCAATAGTTCCTCATTCACTGACACTCATTTAAAATAGTGGCATTTTATTATAATAAACTCACTGAAAAAAGCTACAATCACTGCCTATGCCAAGTTAATTTCATTATATACTAAAAATAAACTAGTCCAGGAAACCATTCAGTCTGACTCATTAGAAAGGAACTTGATTGCAATATTTTTAACAGATTATTTCAACTACAAAAATTAATCTACGCAATTCCTGTTTATTTAAAAAACTGTCCACTTGAAAGCATTTAGGCTGTACTCACCATGAGAATGAAAGTGTCCATGTCCATGAGCATGATCATGGCTATGTGCAGCACCATGTTTCAATTCATGACTATGGCAATGATCTCCATGGCCATGTGCCTGATCCAGAGCACCGTTAAAGAGGGAATGACTGTGTCCATGGCCTAAAAACAAAGAGTGTTAGAACAAAAGTTATGTAAAAATATATTATTTAATGGTTACAATAATACTGACATTAGTGAAAAGAATTGGCTCTAAAACCAGATTCGATTTACTTGTAGAAAGTGTTACAGATTCATTAAAACAATACTGAGTTTCTACTATAAAGTACAGGAAGGAAATAAAAGCATGGAAGGAAGTAGATTTTCATCTCCAGTAGACTTTACTGGAGATGAAAATAAGTGAGAAGTACACAGAAATATTTAAAGAGATTAGACAATGTTGTTCATTCATTCATTTGGAACACATTATGTTACAGCATCATTCTAGGCACTAGGGATAAAGCAGTGAACAATACAGACAAAATCTTGGCCAAAACTTTGCCAAGTACTATTATACATACTAACAAAGATAAAACAATGCATGCATATGGTCACATTAAGACAGAGGCAGGGAAGCAGCTGCATTTGGTAAAAGGATCAGTAAAATTAAAGCAGGTAGAATCCTTAGGGGAAAAAAAGCACAAAACAGTGGGGAATCATTTCTCCATAGCAGACCTAAAAACTACTAAACCATCATAGAAACATCTTCTACAAACTATTCCAAAGCATAGGAAAAAGACTGGATGTTACCTAATTCAAAAATATCACTTATATTTACAAAAATCCTAAATACCAGAAAATCAAATTCAGCATTGCATTACATGAAAAATCATGAATAATGGGGAAATCAACTTCCAGAATGGTGGACAGAGGATGTGGGCAAACTAGCTCTCCTAAAACAACAAAAATATGTGGAACACAACTAAAAAATTTCAGAACTCTGACAATTAGCCAAAACCACAAAAGGAACTGAAAATCATCTACCCAAGAAACTACCAAACCTCAGTAAGATAGCAGGGTCTTGATGTTTTAACTTGGGGCTATGCCATTCCACTTCCAGCCTCAGCTCAGTTGAGAATAGCCAAAAGCCAGCAGCTGTGCAGACAGTGGAGAGATCTGATTTCTTCTGAAGCACTGTTAAAAGCACCATGTCCAGAGCACAGTCAATATTTTGTCCAAACTTTCAGTTCCCTGAAAAAAATCTCTATTCTCAATGTGATAATTATCAGACTCAGAGTTCAGCTTTGAGAATTCAATAGCCATACACTGCAGGAAATGAATTAATCCAAGGATGTCATACAACAGAAAAAAAAACTACAATAATATCAGCAACAACAAACTCTGAGAGGGTGAAGTAATCTGATATCAGTGTCATTTTAATATAAAAGGTCCAGTTTTCAACAAAAAAATTATAAGACATGGAAAAAAAGAAGCAAGTATGCCATATATACAGGAGAAAAACCAGCCAAGAGAAAATATTCCTGAAGGGTACTCAGATTTTGAACTTAATAAACAAAAACTTTAGATCAGCTCTTATAAATATGATCAAAGAACTAAAGGAAACCATGTCTAAAGGATGAAAGTATAATAATGATGACTCATCAAGTAGAGAAAATTAACAAAGAAACAGAAATTATCTATCTATTAGAAAACCAAACAGAGGACTTCCCTGGTGGTGCAGTGGTTAAGAATCCACCAGCTGATGCAGGGGACACAGGTTCGAGACCTGGTCCAGGAAGATCCCACATGCCACGGAGCAACTAAGCCCATGTGCCACAACTATTGAAGCCTGCATGCCTAGAGCCCGTACTTCGCAACAAGAGAAGCCACCACCATGAGAAGCCCGCGCACCACAACGAAGAGTAGCCCCCGCTCGCCACAACTAGAGAAAGCCCGTGTGCAGCAACGAAGACCCAACACGGCCAAAAGTAAATAAATAAAATAAATTTTTAAAAAAAGAAAAGAAAAGAAAACCAAACAGAAACCCTGGAATTAAAAAAAATAATAACTAAAATAAAATATCCACTTTAGAAGGGCTCAACCACAGATCTGGGCTGCAACAACAGCAAACTTGAAGATGGATCAATAGAGATTATCCACTCTGAAAAGCAGGGAAAGAAAAGAAAATCAAGAAAAATGAACCTTAGAGACCTGTGAAAACATCAAGTGTACCAATTAAGTATAAAGGGAGTCTCAAAGAGAGAAGAGAAAGAAAAAGAGATAGAAAAAGTATCTGAAGAAATAATGGCTGGAAACTCCCCAAATTTGATGAAAAATATTATTTACACATTCAAGAAGCTCAGGAAACTCCAAGTAGAATAAACTCAAATACAGCCATATCTAAAGACATTGCAGTCAAATGGATGAACATCAAAAAGAAATCTTGAAAATTGAATAGCAAGATAAAAATGACTTATCACATACAAGGGAACCTGAACAAGATGAAATGCTGACTTCACCACAAAATCATGGAGGCCAAAAGACAATAGGATGACAAAACTAAAATAAAAAAAGACTCAACCAAGAATTCTAAATTCAACTAAAGTCTCCTTTAAATATAAAGGAAAAATTAGACATTTCCACATAAACTGAAGTATTCCCTACAAATGAAATGAAAGGACACTTAAACAGTAACTCAAATCCACTCAAAAAAATAAAGAACACCAGTAAAGGTAATTATGAAAGAGACGATAAACATATTTTTTTATTTGTAACTTGTTTCTTCTCCTATACATTTTATTGGGTTGGCCAAAAAGTTCGTTCAGGTTTGTCCATAACATCTTACAGAAAAACCCGAATAGACTTTTTGGCCAACCCAATAAAAGACAACTGCATAAAGCAATAATTATAAAACTGTATCGATGGGCTTAAAACATAAAACGTGTAATTCATCTGACAATAATAGTACAAAGAAGAGCGGTGGGAATCAAGGTATATCAAAGTTTTTGTGTATTATTAAATTACTATTAATCTGAATTATTAAGTTACTATTAATCTGTTTTAAGTTAAGATGATACTTGTAATCCCCAGGGCAACAGTTAAGAAAATAACTAAAAAATATACAGTAAAAGAAAGAAGAGAATTAAAAAGGTACACTAAAAAATATCTATTTAATTTAAAAGACAAGAATCGAGGAACAGAGTAACAAAAAGGACAAAAGATACAGACAACAAATATTAAAATGGCAGATGTAAATCCTACCTTAGTAGTAATTACATGAAATGTAAATTTTTAAAAAAACCCAATCAAAAGGCAGAGGTTGTCAGAATGGATTAAAAAAAAAATGATCCAGCTGTATTCTGTCAGCAAATTCTAGATTCAAAGACACAAATAAGTTGCAAGTAAAAGGACAGAAAGGGGCTTCCCTGGTGGCACAGTGGTTGAGAGTCCGCCTGCCGATGCAGGGGACACAGGTTCGTGCCCCATTCTGGGAAGATCCCACATGCCGCGGAGCGGCTGGGCCCGTGAGCCATGGCCGCTGAGCCTGCGCGTCCACAGCCTGTGTTCCGCAACGGGAGAGGCTGCAACAGTGAGAGGCCCTCATACAGCAAAAAAAAAAAAAAGGACAGAAAGAAAAGTATACCAATACCATGCATTATGGCGTGCGTGTGCCATAATGGCTATTAATACAATAAGCTAGAATTTATTGTGAGAGAAAAAGAACATCTTATATAACAAGTTCAACCCCTCTGGAAGATATCCCACGGTTATAGAAATATATGAACTGAACAACATACCTCCAAAATACATAAAGCAAAAACTAAAAAAATTAACTGGGAAAATAAACAACAATAATAGTTGAAGACTTCAATACCCTACTTTCAATAATGGGTAGATAACTAGGCAGAAGCTCAACAAGGAAATGGAAGATTGAGCAACTATGAACAAATCAGACTTAACAGACAGCTACAGAACACCCCACCTAACAGCAGAATACATACTTTTCTCACATGCACAAGGAAGAGTCTCCAGGAGATACCAAGTGCTAGGTCATAAAACAAGACTCAACAAAACTTTTAAAATTTGAAATGATAAAAAGTATGTCATCTGATCACAATGAAATTAAATCAGAAATCAACAACAGAAGAAAATTAGGGAAATTCACAAATATGAAAAAAATCAAAAAACACACCCCTGAGTAACTAATGGATCAAAGAAGAAATCAGAAGGGAAATTTAAAAATACTTTGAGATGAACAAAAATGAAAACATGACATACCCAAACTTACATTATAGCAATGCTTAGAAAAAAATGTTTAGTTATTATGCCTGTGCTAAAAAAAAAAAAATCAAATCAATAATCTAATCTTCCACCTTAAAAATATTAGAAAAAGAAGAAAAAAATTAAACCCAAAAGCAAGGAGAAGAAAGTGCGTAATAAATATTACAGCAGAAATAAAATGAAATGAAGACAAGAAAATCAATGGAGAAAAACCAACAAAACCAAAGGGAAAAATAACTAGACTGACCAAGAAAAAAAAAGAGAGAAGGCATAAATTGCTAAAATCACTGCTGATCTTATGAGAAAAAAAAAGGCACACTTTTAAATACATATCTATAAACAATAATAAATTATTTAGATGAAATGGACAAATTCCTAGAAACACACAAACTGCTGAAACTGACTCAATAGGAAACAGAAATCATAATAGACCTATAACAAGCAAAAAAACTGAATAATTTTAGAACTGCCAACAAAGAAAAGCCCAGGATTCACAAGTGAATTCTGCCAAACATTTAAAAAGTACCGCTACTTCACAAACTCTCCCCTACCTATGTCCTCCAAATAACAGAAGAGAAAGGAACATTTCCCAACTCATTATATAAGGCCAGTATTACCCTGATACCAACACCAGCCAAAGATATCAAAAGAAAACTACAGACAAATATCCCTTAAGAATATAAACACGAAGTCCTCAACAAAATGCTAGCAAATCAAATCTAGCAATATGTCAAAAGGATTATAAACCATGGCCAAATGGGATTTATCCTAAGAATGCAAAGGTGCTTTAATATCTGAAAATCAAGCAATGTAATATACCATATTAATAGAATAAAGGGTAAAACCCAACTGATCATCTTCAAAAATAAAGAAAAAAATCACTAATAAAATCCAATACCCTTTCATGATGAAAACGCCCAGTAAACTAGGAATAAAAAGAAAACTTCCTCAATCTAAAGGGCATTTCTGAAAAACCCATAGCTAACACAGCCAAAATCATCTTTAATAAAGAAAAATTGAATGCTTTCACCCTAAAATCAGGAAAAAGAAAAGAATGTCCATTCTCACTACTTCTATTTAACACTGTAGGATCTGGCCAGGGCATTTAGACAAGTTATAAAAAAAGGCATTCAGAATGGCATTCATCTGGGCCTTCAGCAAGTCACAGTAGTAACATCAAAGATCACTGATCACAGATCATCATAACAAACATAATAATAATGAAAAAGGTTGATATATTGCAAGAATTACCAAAATGAGACACAGAGACATGAAGTAAGCAAATGGTGTTGGAAAAATAGTGCTGATAGGTTTGATGCAAGGTTGCCACAAACCTTCAATTTGTAAAAAAATGCAAAATCTGCAAAGCTCAATAAAATAAGGTATGCTTGTATTTAGAAAATTCTAAAGAATCCACCAAAAACCTGTTAGAATAATGAGCTATTTCAGCAATGTGGCAGGACACAATATCAATATACAAAAATGAGCTGTATCCCTTATCCCATTTTGCAATCCAAAGAAAACAATCCCACTGATAATGGCAGGCAAAAAAAAAGAGGCCCTACAAGTAAAGTTAACAAAAGAAGTGTGAGACTTGTACCCTAACAACTACAAAACACTGTTGCAAGAAACCAAAGAAGTTACAAATAAATGGAAAGGCATCCCATGTTCATGGATCAGGAGACTTAACATTGTTAAGATGACAATAATTCCCAAATTGACCTACAGATTCAGTACAATTCCTATCAAAACCCCAGCTGCCTTTTTTGGGGCAGAAATTGACAAACTGATCCTAAAATTTACATGGAAATGCAAGAAGAGACCCAGAGTAGCCAAAACAACCTTAAAAAAGAATAAAGTTGGACAATTCACATGTTCCAATTTCAAAATGTACCCAAAAGCTACCTTAATCAAGACTGTGTGGTTCTAGCCCTAAGGACAGACATATAGATCCATGAAACAGAATTGAGAGTCCAGAAGTAAACTCTCAATTGATTGTTGACAAGGGTGCCAAGACAATTCAACAAAGAAAAACAATCTTTTAGCAAATTCTATTGAGAAAAGCAGACATTTATATACAAGAAAATGACACTGGACCCAGACGTCACACCATACACAAAATTGACACAAAATGGATCGCAGACCTAAATTTTAACCCCCAAATTTAAGGACGGCTCCTCATGAGAAAATCTATCAATGTAATTACTAATTTTAAATTAACTAAAGCAGGAAAAAAATGATTACTTCAATAGATGCAGAAAAAAAAGAAATAGGGCTTCCCTGGTGGCACAGTGGTTGAGAGTCCGCCTGCCGATGCAGAGGACATGGGTTCGTGCTCAGGTCCGGGAAGATCCCACATGCCGTGGAGCGGCTGGGCCCGTGAGCCATGGCCGCTGAGCCTGCGCATCTGGAGCCTGTGCTCCACAACAGGAGAGGCCACAACAGTGAGAGGCCCGCGTACCGCAAAAAAAAAAAAAAAGAAAAGAAAAAAAAAGAAATATCCTTAACTTGATAAACCAGTTTTATCAGAAACAGACCACAAACATCAGACTCAAGGGTAAAACTTTAGTAGCATTCTTTTATTAAAGCAATGGTTCTGAACCTTTACTGCACACTAAAGTTGACTGGAGAGTTTCAAAACATGCTGATGTTTGGGTCTCTTCCTCCAGAGATTCTGATGTAAATATTCTGGGATTAAACCTGGGCATCAACGTTTCTTTAAAAGCTACCCAGGTGATTATCCAGGTTGACACAATGATATAAGCTATAAGTATTTCTAATGAACATTGTTCTAGAGGTCCTGGCTATGTAATTAAGATAAGCAGGAATAATTGTTTTCATTCTTAATAGTGAGAAAAACTTTTCAAATACCTAAAAATGAACCAAATGAAAAATATAAAGATCTTTATTAAAGAGCCTAAGACAATTTAATAAAGGACTCAAAATATAAGATGTTAATTCTCCGCAATAAACATAAAGACAATGCATTCCCAGTCAAATCCCAAGAAGATTTTTCATAAAACTTGACTAGCTGATGAAAAATACCAAATGAGCAAGACAGGCCCAAACAACTTTGGAGGGAAAAAAAAGAGAGAGAGAGAGAGATGGGATTAACCCTACCAGATATTAAAACATAAAGTTTACAGCAATTATTCCAGTGTGATAGTGGGGTGGCCAAAATAAACAGGCCAGATCTGATACATAAAGCAATTTAACATAGGGTAAAAGTGTCCTTTTATATCAATGATGTAAAGAGCAGATTAATAAATGGTGCTTAGAAAACTGCTTATTCATTCACACCGAGAAAAAAAAGTCCTAACTCACCCCATCACAAAAATAAATTACATACAGATGAAGGACCAAAGTAGATGGGAAAAAAACCATAAAACCAAAGTTTTCATAGTATTAAATAATAAGAGAATACGTTTATGACCCAGGGACAGAAAATTCTTTAAACAAAGCAGAAAACAGACCACAAAATATATGACAGAAAAACTAGACTATACCCAAATTAAAAACCCCTATATAAAAGCTTAAATAGACAAGCCATAGACTGGGAAAAGATATTTGCAACACATAAAACAAAGAATTAATATACAAAATATATTAAAAATGCTTGTAAGGGGATTAACAATAAGAAAAACAGGCAAAAAAAGAAAAAGGGGGGGACAATTCCAGAAAAGGAAAAAATCTGAATGGCCTAAAAACATACAGAAAGATTTTCAACCACACTACTAGGCAAAGAAATACCAAATAAAATGATACCATTTTTATCAAAATATCACCAAAATGGTTTTAAACCCATAATATTAAGTTTTGATATGGGTGACAGAATACTAGTACTTGAATTTTTTGCTGGGGTAAAAGGGAATGAGTCATTTGGAGGGCAAATTGCTAACATCTATTGAAACTAAAAACTAGATATCCTGTGTTCCAGCAATTCTACTCATATTCCAGCAGACTGCAATTCAAAGAACTTTCTGTGATGACGGAAATCTTCTACATTTGCTGTCCAAATGGTAGCCCTATGTGACTACTGAGCACTTGAAATGTAATTTGTATAACTGAGGAACTGAATTCTTAATTTTATTAAATTTAAAAATTAAAAATTTAAAAATAAATTAAATTTAAAATTAACCATAATGTAAACTTAAATAGTCACATGTGACTAATGACTACTGTATAGGATAGCACAGCTTTGGAAAAACACTTGCATGTGTTCACAAGGATATGCTTCATATGGAACTGCGAAAAACAAGAAACGACTTAAATCCATAGAAGACTGGTTAAATAAACCATGGTAACCCACACCATGGAGTTTTGTGTTTCTGTTAACAAGAGAAGGTACTCTGATGGATACCAGGTGGAAGGATCTCAAAGACAGATTGTATGATAAATTTCATACCCCCATACACTGTAACTTTTTAGTAACTAGATTTGTACTGTGGTTTTGATATTTGTTTGTTTTATATAAATGATATCATACTAAACAGATAAGCTACAGAGGTCTGGAAGTATCCACACCAAGCTGATAACATGTACAACTCTGAGAAGCCACTAAGAGGGAGGAACATGGAGAAGCGGGAAGGATTGTTCAGGAAGACATTAATATGAGTCTATTAACATATTACTTTCTTTATTAAAAGTCAGTATAGTAAGTTAAACTTTAAAAATTATCAATTTTCAAAAGTGACTATGACAGAAACCAGAAATGAAGAAACAAAGGGTTCTAACCATCATACCAGAGCCATGAGAATGTCCATGACCTCCATGCTTGAAAACAAATATTCCTACTAGGTTTACCAGAAACCCAAGAATTGAAACAAGAAGCAGTCTCTCATGGTGTACATCTGGAGGGGCTAATGCTCTCTAGAAAATACAGAATACAAACAAATTGCATTGATATAATTTCTGACTGATCAACTGGTAAATTTAAAAAAATTTTTAGTTATTTTCAGAATTAAAATCACTCCAAAATTATCTGCCAAAACAGTTAATAAAAATAAAACCATTGCTCACATACTGTAGAAAAGGTAACAGTTACTATTCTTAAATAAATACATTTAAAAGCATGAACATTTGGACTAAAACCATCCTTCTTCAGAATCTTAAAATACTGTCATTAATTTTCAGTTGATTAATCTTTAAATTTTCTCTTTACTTGTTTTAATATACAAAACATTCAAGATTCATTGGCAAAATCCTCACATTCTATCTTAAGAACTCTTCCAACAGACCTCACTACAGGGACTGTGTGTTTACTTTTCATAAAGTGTCAACACTTCATTCACAGCTTGTAAAGCACTATTATTTGTTTTCAATTTGAAGTAGTTTCACATATAATTTTTTCAATTAATTTATAAGTTCCTCCTGTACACACATAATATTTTATCTAATCCAAGACTGGCCTCAATAAATAATGATAGTGTGAAAAATAGCTCTATTACAAGTATCTTTAGTTAGTAAATATTTTCATTATAGAAACATAATTTACTGACTCTAATTATTATCTACTATACCTCAACTCCTTCTGAGAAAATAAAAAAAGCAGTGAAGATCAAAAACAGGCCGTTGACAAAACCAGCCAGAACTTCCGCTCTAACATACCTAAAGAAGAGCAAACAACTGAATTAAGTTAGTTCTTAAAAATCAAATCACAAATTCATATATTCAGAGGTCCTAAACCATACTATATGGTTATAAGCAGCCAACAAAGTCCCAGTGTTTATAGTATGTTTTATTGTACATATAGCATAAAATTGAGAAAATAAATTTATTATGAGTTATATTTAACAGCAGAATGCCATAAAATATATAGATTTCTACAAAAGACATTTTTAGAGTAAGTAGGTTTAGACAGACCTTTCACAGAAATGTAAATCTCAAGCTGCCAGTGGAGAAGGAAGGACAGGACCAGATAAGTGGGCAAAGAAGGAAGGATACAAAGATAAAAAGTAGAAGAAGAGACCTTGAAAAAGGGGTTTTTATAACTTGTTAATTCCTTCTTTTCTAAGAACTCCTTATGCTTTCTGCTTTGTACCTTTCAGCTTTCAAATCTTTGGCAAGGGGAGCTTTGACTGAAGGAAAACATAATTATTTCTGAATTATCCCAGAGACAACTTGAGATTTATATTTCTATCACTCTTCTTCTAAGATTAATAAATTTAACAAAAACTTTTCAATTACCTATTTTTAGAATCAATTCTAGCTTCACATAATTCTAATTAAACTATTTTTAAAATACCTCTCTTTTTCTCCATGGGCTTCTGAAGGTTTCTGCTTCCTACCTGGGTGAAGCATTGGGGAAAGATTTTATTTTTCCATGAGGTATATTTGGCTTAGTTAAAGTCATTAAAACAACTTTAACTTGGCAGTTTTACATGTTCAGACATTATTTAAAGGGTGCTGACAGCAATTAATGACTCTGGTTCTTGAACAATGTAACAGGAGCATCAAAAAGCTAGACTTCCTAGCTTTCTATGTTAATTTCTAGATAATACAATTTTCACTACAAAAAATATTTTTAAAGAGAAAAAACTCTTTAAAATATACTCCATATGGTTATGTTGAAGCTTGTCTGTTAAGTACATTCCAACATAGTATATATTTCTACACTCAGAAATACTGCATATGTCTACCTTCTAATACATATATGTGAATTAAATTAATATCTTATTTGTCAAAGCAAACACTTTTTTTTCATTAAATGCAAAGAATTCACTGCCTGCTTTCCACAATCTACACTTAGGAATTTATCTAATATATCAACAGTGTTACTGTCCAAGAAATAAAAAACACTTTCTTTTAACCCACCCTTCTAATCCCATAGCTAATGCCTGATGGAAAGCCTTTTGTCCTTGAGTTCCATTAGATTTCAAGATCAAATGCAGGAGTATTTTTCAGGCATCTTTTTGTCCCTAATGCTTAGCTTAGTAGGTGCTCCATAAATTCTGATAAATTGTTGGGCTAAAGTGATTTTAATTAGGTTTAATATATTTGCTAAAGTTGACTGCAGGATTAAAATGAAAAACTTGTGAAATCTAGACACACTTGCTTTTCCAAACACACTGTGTTTACCTGAACAGACTGAGTCTTGGAATTAAAACATACGATCCATGAATGTGCTATTGCCTATTTAGTATGATGGTATGTGGATTCTTTAGCCAGGGAGAAAAAGATACAAATATATGTACATATGTATATAAGCATGCACATATGCATCTATCTACCTATCAGATATGTATTACTTTTTTTTTTTTTTTTTTGCGGTACTCGGGCCTCTCACTGTTGTGGCCACTTCCGTTGTGGAGCACAGGCTCCGGACGCGCAGGATCAGCGGCCATGGCTCACGGGCCCAGCCACTCCGCGGCATGTGGGATCCTCCCGGACCGGGGCACGAACCCGCGTCTCCTGCATCGGCAGGCGGACTCCCAACCACTGCGCCACCAGGGAAGCCCCAGATATGTATTACTTTTATTCTAGCTTTGCTATTTCAAAATTAGGAGTGTGACAATACAAAGAGATGACTTTACATAAAAAAAATACTGAAAAGTTTTTGCTGCCTTTCAGATTCTGCCTATGGTTTCTACTATTGCAGTCAGCCTGCTATTCTGATCATACTGAATTAGGGGTTTGGGGATTCATCACTGGCTTAGCCTACTCAGTGTAATTCTGTTATACTGGCACCTACATTTACTGCTGCTACTTACTACTATAGCAATTACTAATAGTTTCAAATGTTACATCAGCTTTTTTCCCCTAATTTTTCCCTTCTCAAAAGAAAAAAAAGCAAATAAGGAGAAGACAGGATAAACAAATTTAAAAATGTCAAGAATATTACTCTTGTACATTTTAGTTAAAGTTGAATCAGTAAAACCTGCTATGGTACTGAAGGTATTCAAAGCTATTTATAAAAACTATCTTATACCAGGAGATTATGCATTCTAAATAGAAAACAATAGATATCCTAAGAATTAAGGAATTGAGGAGAATTCTTATAGTTACTGTCTATCCAAGAAGATTGCTTAATAAGATACTCTAATTAGATATTTTTATGTAAAATATGTATGAATTACTAATTTTCCAACACAAAATTATAACTTCACATACAACCTTTAGTAATTCAAAATATACTTAAGAGTCTTTTGATTATACAATGCCATGGAATAGGTTCTTTTCTGAGCTTTTGAGCTGTTTGGATTTATAAATAAACAGGATCTCTTGCTCTATAAATATAACATAATACTATTTTTTGTCTCACTTTTTATAATGTTACAAGTAATCATACCACTTGGGTTATACCCCAAATCAGCAAGTCCTGTCACAGAATTTCACATATCTCTCTTTTAGCACTTGTCACACAAGGTATAGTTATCATAGGATTTTTACAGAACTGTTTCCCCATCAGACCACAAGTTCCTCCGAGGCAGACGTCATATCTTATTTATTTTTATATCATTACAAGTAGCAAAGTATTCAAATCATATTGGGCCCTCGATAAACATCTGAAGAGAACAAGAGCACGTGCAAGAAGCAGAGAGTGTGTAATTACTCAAGAACAAAGCTAGCTAGAAAGCAAAGCTAGAAAGAAAGAGGAAGTAGTGGGGGAGCACCAGTAGAAGAGAGAACCAGGGGCACAAGAAACAGTGCATGTAAGAGGGTGGATGTGAACGGAAGAGAGAGAATGAGAGGAACTGCACAGGAAAGAAAGTGCACAGGCAAGGAGAATCAGGGAAAGAAAGAAAGAGAGCCTGGGAAAGGGAGAGGAAAAAAAAAAAAACAACTACAGCTGAAGAGGTTAAGGGGTGGGGAAGATGGGATGAGAAAGAGTCTTAGCCATACAGTGCTACAGCATAGAGGAAGAGTAGGAGAAAGCAAAGAATAAGAGAAAAGAAGAGAGGGAGGGAGAAAGGGAGAATGGAGAGTAGAAGGGAGAGGGAGAGAAAAAGACCATGAGCACAGACCCAAGTAACTAGAAAGAAAGAACAGGAAAGGAGAGAAGGGAGTTTAGAAGTAAAAGGGAGAGAATGAGTATGAGTATGGGGAGACAAATGAGAGATGGAGTAAAAACAGGAAAGACAGCAAAGAAAGGAGGGAGTGCAAGACAGCACTCACAAGGGAAAGCGAGGGGAGGGGAAGAGACAGGGCAATAGTCAATAAGTAAGCCGGTGAGAGGGGGGAGCAGGAACGAGAAAGTGGGTGGGAGAGAGAAAGAGAAAGAGGATATTAGTTCTGAGTGCTACTTATTTACACATAAATATAATTACATTGTAAAACAGTCTATGAGCTCAACAAAGAGAAAACACTCAGGCAGAGTAAATCAAATAATGGAAACTCCATTGCTGCCCCCAATCAGAGATGGCAGAAAGCAAACTCTGCCTCTAACGTTACTAGGCTCAGAAGTGAGACCAGCCCCTTCGGCATAAAAACACTTTCCAAATATTTAGTTAATTGTACATATTCAGCAAAAGTAGGGGAAGTACTTTACATAAAAGTAGAGCTGAAGACAATAAGTAAACAAAATATCAACCAAAAAAGAAAACTAAAGAAACATGACCATTTTCATATACTGAAACTTTCTCTTTTTCCTCTTTCTTCAAAAAAAAACAAAACCAAAAAAATAGATTAAGAGTTGAGAAATTTCCCTATCTAGTAACAATCTCACCTGAAAATTTCTGGTAAAATCAAGATGCAAGAGAACTCAGATGCAAAAAAAAAAAAGTACACATTGCAGATTCCAATTATATATTGTCCAAAAACAGGCAAAAGTCACCTATGGAGTTAGGAAAGCGGGAAGGTGAGTGTTAAAGAACTAGAAGGAGGCATGAGGGGTTTTCAAGGGTTCAAGTTAGACAAATGTATTCAACTGTGAAAATTCATTGAGTTTGAGTTTTATATATTATTTTCTGTATTTCCTATACTTCAATAAAAATGTTTTTAAAAAGTCTTACCCATAAGAGAAAGCATCATTATCTCTCCATTTTGAAATAACGGATGCTGCCAATCCAGCCAAAATGGCAGTGCTATCGAAAAACATGTGAAAAGAGTCGGAAATCAAACCTAAGCTGGAAAAGAACAAACACATTGGCATATTATAATAATAACCAAATAGTAATCATCTTTTTCTAAAAATCTAAGATCCAGCCTCTGCTCATCAGGAACTAATCTTCTAAAAAGACAACATTAAAATATGATATATTGAAAAACATTAAAGATAATTTTTAAGCATCTAAGAAGAAACCCTCATACCCCTTGCCAAAGGAAAAGCCCAGCTGCTACTGAAAGAAGGATAGGCATCTGTCCGCCCTCTGATGACTAGCTAAGGTCAGCTGTCACTGAAAGAGAAACAGAAAAATAAGCCATCTGCTACCGGGGGCAAGGCTAAAACCAGCTTGGGCCCGGGATCTTACACTGATACAAAGCAAAGGTCTGCTGTTGGAAGAGGTGCAGGACCCTTGCTCCTTTTCTTGATACACGGCTGCGGGGAGGGGTGGGGAAATGGGCAGGAACATTAATAACACCCACTCTGACACTCAGGGGGAAAGGGCCTACCTAATGTTGAGGCTGCAACAGGAGAATGAAATATTCATCCCCCCACTTCCCCACCCAAAGCCTTGCCTAAAGTAAAAGACAACAGCAATCTACCTCTGAGAGTCAAGCAAGAGCACGGAGAGACTCCCTTGTGGCACAGGTATGCAGGGCTTGCTGAAAACTAAGAGTGAAACAAGAACACTGAGAAAACCCTCCAGTACTCAAAATCCTACACTAAGCACAAAGTGGTAGAAGCCTCTTTGTGACATCTGTGGCTTGCTGACATTAACTAGCAATATACCACAACACAAAAGCCCAGCTCAACTATTGATCAGATAAGTTCAAAACCCCCATGCTGACAAAACAAAACAAAACGAAAAGGGCGTGCACGTTTCTGGGCATAAACACTACTAACCTCAGTCTCTATTACTCTTTTAAACATAATATGCAGCACTCAATAAATATTTATAAGGCATATAACAAGATCAAGGAAACAAAATAATAAGACCCATTGTTAAGAGCTGAAACAGTCAACAGAATCAGAAGCAGAAAAGTCCCAGAGATTAGATTGTAATAGGGGCTTTAAAACAAATATGATTAATATGTTAAAGGATGTGGTACAAAGCTGGAGAAAATTTATGAACGAACAGGGACTTTCCACAGAGATAGAAACTATAAAATAATCAAATGGAAGTGATAAAAACTTTTAAAATATCATAGTATTAAAGATTAAAAATAACATACATGAGCTTCTGAGCAGACAGGACACAGAGAGAAAGCATCAGGTCAAAACAAATTATCCAAAGTAAAACACAAAGAAGAAAAGGAATGAAAAAGAAAAAAAATAAAAAAGAACATTCAAAACCTATCAAAGCATCAAACAGACTAAAATACATGTATTTGGATTCTCAGTAATAGAGAAGAAAGAATAGGGTAGAAAGAGCATTTAAAGAGAAAATGCTTGAAGAGTTTCCCAAAATTAATGAAAAACAAAAAACAAATCACATATCCAAGAAGCTTAATGAAGTACTAGCAAGGGAAAAACCCTACATACCTCACAAATTGCTGAACACCCAACAGAAAGAGAAAATCTTGAAAACAACCAAAAAAAAGAAAGAAAGAAAAATTGGATACAGAAAAACAAAGATAAGATTAATAGCATATTTTGCATCAGAAACTACTCAAGGCAGAAGGCAATGAAGCAATGTCTTTAAAGTATTGAAAGAAAAAAAAAGCGTCAACCTAAAATTCTATATCTAGCAAAATATCTTTCAAAAATGAAGATAAAATAGATTTTTAATACAACCAAAACTGAGAGAATTCACTGCCAGCAGATCTGAACTACAAGAATAAAAAGTTCTTTAAGTCCAATATGATACCAGATGGAAACTTAGCCTTGTATGATGATCACTGAAAATGATAAATAGGTGTAAAAATATTAAAAATAACTTTATTTTAGTATCTTTAAAAGATAATTGAGAATAGAAAAAAAGAGGAAAAAACAATAACCCAAAAATTGGTTCTTTGGAAATATCAGTAAAATTCACAACCTTTAAATAAACTGACCAAGAAAAAAGAGAAAGGGCTCAAAGTACTAAAATCAGCAATGAAAGTGAGATACTACTACTGACTTTATAGAAAGAAGGATTATAAGAAAATACTATGAACAACTAAATATAAACCAATAAATTAGATAACTTAGATGAAATAAACAAATTCCTAGAAACAATCTAGCAAAACTGGGTCCAAAAAAAATCTAAATAGATTTATAACAAGGAAACAGATTAAATTAATAATTTTAAAACTTTCAACAAAGAAAAGCCCAGGCCCAGATGGCTTCACTGGTAAATCCTACCAAACATTTAAAGAACAATAAATATCAATCCCTGGGCTTCCCTGGTGGCGCAGTGGTTGAGAGTCCGCCTGCTGATGCAGGGGACGCGGGTTCATGCCCCGGTCCGGGAGGATCCCACGTGTCGCAGAGCAGCTGGGCCCGTGAGCCATGGCCGCTGAGCCTGCGCGTCCGGAGCCTGTGCTCCGCAACAGGAGAGGCCACAGCAGTGAGAGGCCTGCGTACCACCAAAAAAAAAAAAATTCAATCCCTTACAAACTCTTCCAAAAAACAAAAGATGAAGGAATACTTCCCAACTCATTGTATAAGCATTACCCTGATACCAAAATCAGACAAAAGACACCACAAGAAAAGAAACTACAGACAAGTATTTTTTGCAAATACACACACAAGAATCTTCAACAAAATACTAGCAAATTAAATTCAGCAATATATAAAAGAGTATACACTACAACCAAGTGGGATTTATCCCAACAATGCAAGGTTGGTTAACTACATGAAAATCAATCAATATACTACATCATATCAATGGAATGAAGGACAAAACCCACATAATCATCTTAATAGATGCAGAAAAGCATTTCACAAAATCCAACACTTTTATGATGAAAACACTCAACAAACTTGCTATAGAGGGAACTTCCTGGACTGATAAATGGCATCTACGAAAACCCCACAGCTAACATCAGCATCACTAGTGGCCAAAGACTGAATGCTTTCCCCTAAGATCAGGTACAAGATAAAAACGTCCCCTTACCACTTCTATTTAACATTGTACTAGAGGGTGTAACAAGGGCAATTAGGCAGGAACTGAAATAAAAGGCACCCAGACTGGAAGGGAAGGAGTAAAACTATCTCTATTTGCAAATGGCATGATCTTGTATATACAAAATCTTAAAGACTCTACTAAAAAACTATTAGAACTAATAAATGAGTCTGGCAAGGTTGCAGGATACAAGATCAACATACAAAAATGAATTATATTCCTATATAATGTGATGCACAAAAATGAAATTTAAAAAATTTCCATTTACAATAGCATCAAAAAGAATAAAATAATTAGGAATAAATTTAACAAAAAAAGTATAAAAGCTATACTCTGGAAACTATAAAATATTGTTGGAAAAAAATTAAAGAAGACCTAAATAAATGGAAAGACGTCCATGTTTATGGATCAGAAGACAATACTGTTAAGATGGCAATACTTCCTCAATTGATCTACAGATTCAACTCACTCTCCATCAAAATCCCAGCTGACCCCTTTGGAGAAATTGACAAGCTGATCTTAAAACTCATATGGAAAAGCAAGAGATATAGAATAGCCAAAACAATATTGAAAAAGAAAAGCAAAGTTGGACGACTCACACTTCCTAATTTCAAAACTATTATAAAGCTACAGAAATCAAAACAATGTGGTACTGGAATAAGAATAAACGTATAGATCAGTAGAATGGAATTTAGAGTTCAGAAATAAACCCTCACACATTTATGGTCAACTGTTTGTTGACAAGGATGCCAAAATAGTTCAATGGTGGAAAGAATAGTGTTTGCAACACTGACACAACTGGATATCCACATGCAGGAAATGATTTTTGACCCTTACTTTATATTATACACAAGGGTTAACCTAAAATGGATCAAAGACCTAAACATAAAAGCTAACGTATTCACAACCTTGGATTGGGCAATGGTTTCTTATATATGATATCAAAAGCACAAGCAACAAAAGAAAAAAAGTAACAGACTGGACATCATTGAAATTTTAAAACTTCCATGCTTCAAAGGACATATAAACAAAGTGAAATGACAGTACACAAGTGGGAGGAAATATCTGCCAATCATATATCTGACAAGGGGCTTGTATCCAGAATATATGAAGAATTCTTAAAAATCTTCAAAAAGAGAAATTATCCAATTTTTTAAATGAACAAAGGATCTGAATAGACATTTCTCCAAAGAAGACATACAAATGCCCAATCAGCACAAGAAAAGTTACTCAGCATCATTAACTACAATGCAGGGAAATGCAAATCAAAACAATGAGAAACAACTTCACATGCACTATGATGACTACAATAAAAAAGCCCAATAATCCCAAGTGTTGGTGGAGAAACTGGAACCCTCACACACTGCTGGAATAGTATTTGGTAATAAAAATAAATGAAATACTGATACATGTAGAACATGGATAACCCTTGAAACCATTATGCTAACTGAAATAAACTGTCACAAAAGATCATATGCAAATGATTCCATTTATATGAAATGTTCAGAATAAGCAAATATATAGAGATAGAAAATAGATTAGTGATTACCTAGAATTGGGGCAGATCAGGAGATGAGAGAATTGGAGGGTGATGGCTAGGGGTGCGAGGTTTCCTTTTGCAGTAATAAAAGTGTTCCAATATGGATTGTTGTGATGGTTTTACAACTCTGTGAATACTATACTAAAAGCCATTCAATAGCAGACTATAAATGGAAGAATTTTAAGGTATATGAATTATATCTCAATAAAGCTGTTTTAAAAAACCATATCTGACAGTCTAAGGCAGGGTGAGCAATCTATGGCCCACAAGCCAAATCTGGACCACCATTCATTTTTGTAAATAAAGTTTTACTGAAACAGTTATGCTCATCTGCTTATACACTGTCTATGGCTGCTTCTGTGCTGTAACACTAGAATGGAGAAACTGTAACAGAGATCCTATGACCCTTAAAGCCTAAAATATTTATTATCTGCTGTCAACAGAAAAGGTTTGCTAACCTCCGGTATAAAGCCAAAATAGGAACACTGTATTGTAGGGTTTACATAAACGTGAAGTGTATGACAATAATAGCACGCAGGGACTTCGCTGGTGGCACAGTGGTTGGGAGTCCACCTGCCAATGCAGGGGACATGGGTTTGATCCCTGGTCCGGGAGGATCCCACATGCCGCAGAGCAACTAAGCCCGTGCGCCACAACTACTGAAGCCCACACACCTAGAGCCCGTGTTCCACAACAGGAGAAGCCACTGCAATAAGAAGCCCACGCACAGCAACGAAGACCCAACACAGCCAAAAAAAAAAAAAAAAAAATTAATAATAATAATAGCATACAGGATAGAAGGAAATGGAAGTGTATTATTATAAAGTTCTTACAAGATACATGAAGCAACATATTATTTGTGATGTTAAAGATTTGTATTATACATGCTTTAAAAAAAAAGGTACTTGGGGGGGGGCAGGAAATCCTATTGGGAAGAGGATCCTGTACCAACACAAAGCAGATGTTTTGCTCTGACCAAAGGAGCAGGAAACTCACTCGCACCCAAGACCATCTACATAAATGTGACAGACTTTAGCTGTCACCAAAGGAAGGAAAAAATGTTAAAAACAAACAAACAAACAAAAGAAAAACAAACCAAAAAACATACCCTTGAGGCCCAGACTCACAGGGCCTGCCTAAGACTGAGGCTTGGTCAAGTTAATGAATGCCCCTCTGCCCTCACCACAAACCTCACACTGAGTAACAATCAACAGCAGTCTATAGCTTGGCAGGGGGAGGGTGCATTGAGCATGAAGAGAGAACTTCTGTGACACATGCATATGAAGAATACTGGAAACAAAAGGCCTAATCGCCTGTCGCCTGTCGGAAGATGCATGCCTATTCCTAGTCATAAATACTACTACCTCAATATCTACTGATCTCTACTCACAATGTCAAGGCTTTGATCAAAAATTTCAAGAAACACAAAAAATAGCAAGCAAAATAACTCGTGAAGAGATAAAGCAGTCAACAGAATCAGACCAAGATGCTGGCCCAGATACTGGAACTATCAGAACTATAATTAATACATTAAAGGATCTATGGAAAAGGTGGGGAAAAATGCATGCATCAATGCAAAATTTCAGCAGAGAAATGGGAAGTACAAAAAAAAAAAGATTAAATGGAAATGCTAGAAACAAAAAACAAGGCATCAGAGATGAAGAATTCTTCCACTTGGCTTATCAGCAGACTGGACAGAGCTGAGGAAAGGAATCAGGAAACTTTAGGCTAGGTCAACTTCTGAAAGCAAGCATGTCGGCAGCTCAATCTTTAAAAAGCAAGAAGCATCAGAATGGTTAAGAGCACTACTTCTGAAGTCAGAGTATCTGGGTTCAAACCCCAGCTCTACCATTTACTAATTCTGTGACTGTGAAGTTGTTTAACTACTTTGGACCTCAATTTTTTAGCCATCATTTAAACAGGTAACAGTAAAAAATGTCATAAACGTTATAACTGAATTAATATACATGAAACACTTATCACAGTGCTTGTCACATTAAAGCCACATCGATATTCCCATTATAACTATTATTATTAATATGAATACCTTATAATATCTAGTGTTCCCAGTATGATCTATAGTTCTCAATATTTGGTTATATGCTACAGCTTTCTTCAATTGTAAGTGCTACAAACTAAAAGTCAAAAACATTCTTCATAGAAGTTGAAAAAGCAGTTTTTACATTTCCTTATAATTTAGGATAATTATAAAATTAGAAACAAGTAAAGCACATTACTCACCCACACAGAAAGGAACAAAAATTTATAAATTTCTCAAAGATCATTATAAAGTATTTTGAAAATGTCTTAAGTTTTATCATGAACCTTGTATATTTTATTCAACTATATATAGATGCATGATAGTTTAAGTATCGTCTATACTTATCTGATACCCAACTCAAAGCAGAATAAGAAATAGTGAATAAATGAAAAGGCTGAGTGAGAAAATCAAAACCTGAGAACAAGGTAAGGTTCTTGCTATCCAAGCAATCCTCTCAGATTTAGTTATTTTAAGATTTTCCTTGGATAGTTAGATCACCGTAAAACTACACACTTGGCCCTTAATAGCTTTGTAACACTGAAAATAATAATTTAATTATATTTTGAGGTATGAAAGACCCATTTGAAGAATATCTCTGTAAGGTGTTATAAAACCAATAAAAACATTATGATTTTTTCTATGCTCTGATAAAGGACTGATATAGTAAGCTATTTTTAAAACTTGGTTTCAGAAAACTGTCTCTATTCTGATAAAATATTGTTGTGGTGCTGCAGTAAAACCTGAAAATGAGAATCTTTACCCACCCTGCCTTGATTTCATGAGATTTTATAACCGAATTTAAAAGTCAATTTCAGCAACGACATTAGGCTACATATTTAATAGGTTTATTTTTTTCTCTGTATATGTGGTTTTTAAAGTTTTTATTTCTTAATTGGAGGGTTTTATTATATATATGACTTTTATTCTAAATAACTGTAAATTAGTTGTAGAAGAAGGCAAGTATTCATGTAAATAAATATAAATTTTAAAATTTACTGATTTATTGATCTACATATATTAGTGCAAGAAAAGGGTAAACCTCTACTGTATACTAAAGCAATCAAGTTCCCTTTTAAAGAGGCTTAGATATAGCATGGCAATTTTAATACTCATCAAAATGAGATTTTGATTTTATTTAAACTTTAAGTAAATTTAATTGTCATTAAAGTGTTATTTTATTTTTAGCGTAACATAAAACATGATTCTACCTGAAATAATACTTCCTGTTCTGAGGTGGTAGAACATCATGTTCTCTTAAAGCATTGTGATATGAGATCTTTTCACCTAAACCTGGTATCATGATTGGAAAATTACTTAGTTACAACTATGTAGGCAAACTCATGTGAAAAAAGTCTACTTCTAGTTCTCTGCTCACCTATTATATGTCAAAATAGTGTTCATGAGGAATGTCAATTTTGCTGCTCATCTTCAATATCAGTAAATGTTTCTGATTATGAATTATCACTTAAACTACATGGCATAAAATTCCTTAGAAAATAAAGGTAGCATAGAGAATATTTAAGGTTATATGATTTACACATCAAATGTGACTTGATTAAAAAAATTAGTTGCTAAAAGCAGCCTCCTCGTTTTAGGCTCCTATCTTTAAACACTAAACACTAAAATGTATTTTTAAACTTTTTTTTTTTAAGTGACCACTTTCTAAGGACATTTTTATAAAGAAAACTTCTTAGGATATAAAAAAGAAACCTGATCACTGAAGCAAAATATAATAAATGTGAACAGAACATTTGGCAAAAGAAACTTATGAAATGGATTTTATTTAAGGTCTATTGAAGGAAAAAACAAAGAAAGGGAGAAAGAACCTATAAATTAAGAGGTATGAGACATATCAACCAAATACCATTGATCTTGTTTAAATTCTGATTTGTAAAACCAACTTTAAAAAGAATTTATTTAATAAGGGACATGTGAACACTCACTGGACATTTGATATTAATAAATTATTAATTTTTATAGGTCACAATGACATCAGATTATGTTAAAAAGGGGGGCTCTTATGTTTTAGACTCAACTGAAGTAGTTATGGAATAAATTATACTATATCTGGTATCTGCATTAAAACAATTCAATGGTGACAAGTGTAACAGATGAAACAAAATAGGCCACATGTTAATAAACATTAAAGCTGGGTGATGGATACATGAAGTCCACTAAACTCTCTACTTTTATATACATTTTCCACAATAAAAATTTTTTTAAAGGTCTACTGGTAACTAGGCTAACAGCATATTTACAGTGGTTGTTAGACATTAATTCAAAATCAAAGAAAGGGAATCATCAACTTGGGTTCCATGAGATAGAAAGGGGGAAAGAAACTATCAACTATCGATTAATTAGCAAGAATTAGAAAATCCTTAGAATCCTGATATTTGTATAAGTTGTTAAACTAATGAAAGTTACAGTGAAAAACCCACAACTCCACTACATTCCATATAACCCTTTACTGTAAAGAAAAATTCTCAGCACAATGGAATCGAAATCTACATTTTTAAAGTAGAAAAAAAAACTATAGAAAAGCAAAAGTCATCACCATAACCTGGTAAGTAATGTCTTTTGGGAAGAGAAGGGAAAAGTTGATAAAAGTCTAAGACATTGAAAATTTTTAATGCTATAGAAAAATACGTAACTAATGGAAGCCTTTTTCTTAACCAAAGAAGTACTTTACAAACATATGCTATGGCATACTTTATAAGAAGTAGGACCAAATGAGTGACTGGTATGGCCTAAAACATTTCTTTAACACATAATTACTTTGCTAATACAAAGACATTTGCCTTTAGAGTTAAATGAGTTTCCTCTATGTCTAAGGGGGAAAATGGTTGTAACAGCTTTGGTAGAAAGTATCACTGAAATTAAGAATTTTAAGACAGTGAAGTAAACATAAAATAGAAGAGCATAAAAACAAAGAAAGCAAACTATATTAAGATACTAGGGAAAGAATCACCGTATAGTAGAAAATACTTGGATAACAGGTACTTCTAGGCTCTTCTGCTACTCTGGAAAGTAAAAAACTCCCTGGGCCTCCTATACTTTTCCACCTGTAGAAGAGGTCCGACGGCTTATTTCTCTTTCTAGTCCCACTTCATGAGCCTACATATTCCTTTTCTTCATTAGTGAAAAATCCTTGACTTTCAGCAGAATACCTGGTTGACTGGAGCAAATATGGCATTTGCAACTGGACATGAACATGTGACAAAGGTTGAGCCACTGAAATATCAGTGAAAACTGTTGTGTGTTAGCGTCCAGATAAATCTCCTTAAAAGACACTTTACATACTTTTTCATTCTGGACATTCTGCTGCTAGGGATGGCTGGAACTCTAATAGCCACTTTGGAAATAAAGTTTTATCTTGTTTAGGCAATCACGAATTTGGGGTTTTTCTAAAACTTGAGAAAGAACCTAATCCTAGATGGTACAAAACACATTGTTTACATATACCATTCTACCATGAGATTAGTTACTCAACGATAAATAAGTAAATGAAAATAAATGCTAGAAGGAAAAGAACCCTAGAAGGAAAGATCACATATAGTATTCCTACCATTTTCCTACTAAGAATAGGAAGGGTTTAATGTCCCCCTCACCCTGCCCCAAATGGGGTAGTTAGCATGGTTAGTTTAGGGAGGTTAATTCCATATATTCATTATTCCTTCATTATTTCATTCTGTAAACATGTATTAAGCATACTATGCACCAAGTACTAAGGTGCCTGAATAAGACAGAAGAGATCCCATTTTAATAAAGTTTACATTCTAGTAGAAAGGTAAAAGGCACTGGATATTTAATGAGGGAAAATATACAAAGAGCTTAGCTATTCTCCACTGATGACACATTTTCACCAACAAAAATATAAACCAAGTATTATTAAGCTCTTATTTAAAATGAAGGTGTTGAATAAGAACCAAAACTATTTAACATTTGTTGCAACTAGATCAAATGTTTCTAAGAACCTTTATTCATGAAGAGAAAGAATGTTTTATCTATCTTTTAATTCCATAATGGAAAAAAACTCTTGACATTTCATAACATCTTGAAACTTAACTTTTACATAATGCAAAAGAACACAGAAATGACTATGACAAAAACAAAAAACAAGTTTTGGTAACAAATTTACTCAAGGAACTTAAAATCTAATTGAACCTTTAGGAACAGAGATAATCTAGTCATATAAAGAAATCGTTGATCAGTCAACAAAGGGGCCCAAAATTTGTTGTGTCTAAATAAGACAAAAAGCCAGATTATGAAAAGGCCCAAGCAACTTCCAAGTCTGCCAAGGTTTCAACGGGAACACATTTGTACTCCCAATTAGCTGATAAAAATTAATATTGGGGGAAAAGTGACTGTGGATGTGGAGGTTAACATAAAAATGTATACCTGCTACTTAATCTAGGCATGACAGACAGTGGTTCAGAGCTAGACTGCAAATCTGTAAGATATAACACAAAGGGAGTAAACTGGAGGAGAAAAGGCCTAAAATTAAAAGAACAAGCTACCTGAAGGCAGAACAAGTCATGCATCACTGATGTTTTCCTTATGTCCTGATGAATATTGACTAATGGCTTAGAAAACAATGGTTTTAGTAATTTCCTCAAGGGATCTCTACAGATCAAAAGAATTATTTTCCATAAAGAGATGGTTTAGGCACTTCAAATATGAATCCCTTGAACAAGACATTTCACATAGTAATTTATGCAATGGAAAGCCATAGTGAAATATAATGTATTGTAATATAAAGTAATTGTAGCAAAACTGTATGTAGGCAAACCAAGATACAGCCAGCACATATACCACAATATGGCATAATTTAGGAAGAAGAAAATATAAAATATAATATAAATATCACATAGTTATAATAAAGTATGATTATTTCAATACAAGTTAAGACAATAGAGTGCTTTTAACATGTATATTAACATGTATATTAACATGTAATATATTGAAGCGTGTTAATATTACAGGACACATATATCGGATTCCCAGAGGATTAAAAATGGTTATTACATATATTGACATTTTATTATGTTTCAGTACGCCTTTTACACTTAAGTGGTGACTAAACCAATAACCGTCATAATCTGCTGAGTATTTCTGATAAAACTGAACTGACATTTGAATTTAAAAGTCCACGTTTTCATATGAAAGTATACATGTCACAAAAACTGGTGGTATCACCTAATGTCATTGTTCAATCTCAATAGAGATAAAAATCAAGAACAGCAATTCTCTCTGAAAATGGACCTTAAAGGACAGAGACTAAGTCTATTTAATTAATAGGAAATAAAGCATAGATGGTATAGGTTCTTATTTTGGGGTCCAACACCTATTTCAAGAAACCCAAAGAAAAAACTTAAGTTTTATATAAAATTTTGAAGTGTTGGCTATTATGAGATTCTCAAATGAGTATGATATTTAAAGAGGAATCAGTACACCTACAAGTGAGATGATCTTATCGTTGCTGAACAATTTTATAAGACCTTAAGTTATTCAACAGCAAACACCTGGATAACAGTACTGCATCTTCACAGTTACACTGGATAGACCTCTTTCCATTGCAGTTAAAAACAACAACAAAAACAACCAAAGGTGACACCAAAAACCATCAACTCAAGAGATGTAAGGCTTTTAGAAAACTATATGGGATCTTCTACCGCAGTCAAGACCAAAGGAAAATCATGATACAGTTTCAGCATAAAATTAAAAGAGAATGAAAACATGTTTCTTTCGATATCCCCTTTATAAACCTCTTCCTGGTTTCAAAACCTAATAACAAATTAAGTAGAACATCTCAGATATTCCCTCTCGGAATTTTATGGGTGAATCCCAAATGCCACTCCCCCCCAGAGTGGCAGGAAACGCGTTTCTCCCAATTCCAAGAAAGTGGACAAAGCTAAGGTGTGTAAGGACAAAAGACTCTCTCCATCTGTCAAAATGAGGAGGGGACTTGTCACTCCGGTTTGACGGAGTGGGGGGAAGTGGGAAAAGGAAGAGGGGACCTAAATCTTAACTGCTGCACGTGATGGCCTCGGCTCTTAAGAAATGTAACCGTGCCAGATTGGTGTGGATATGAGAAAGCAACTCAGCAGCAGAGGTGATGGCAAAGGCAAGAGCTGAACCTTCTGGTGAGGAGCTACGTGGCATTAAGCAAACAGTGCTTCGTCTCCCCCACCCGCTGCTTCCGCCCCAACCCTTTTCCCCTTTGGTTACCAGTTGCTCCAGATGCCGTACAGTAGTTCAACAAAAGCGAAAGAGAGGTTCAGGCACAGGAAGAAAAACAGGTTCCGAGACGTCTTGTCCGACAGGATAGACCTAAGCATGACACAAGTAGGGAATAGCCGGGAAAGTCAGAGGAGTGCCGGACCAGGAGGTTGGGTTCCCCTTTCAGGACCCTCCCAGTCCACCCGTTCCTGTCCTCACACGAACGAGGGTGTCCCTGACGCTCCCTCCCTGGACCTCGGGCCATCCTTAAGTCTGGGCCTTTTCCCCTTCTGCCGGACACCCCCTTCCCGCAAATACGGCACCCCGCACCTAAACCAGCCTGAGATCTTGCCGAACAGATTGAACTTAGGTGGTTTGTATTCATCGTCCTTGATGGACAGGGGCAACATCTTCTCTGCCCGGCGAAGGGCCGGGTCTACTCCCCTCTAGTAGTGGCTCCGTGGGTGATGGTAGTGACAGTGGTGACGCCTCAGATGGGAATCTGGGAATCCCGCTTGTCCCGGGCCGCGCGCGGCTTCGAGACAGACAGACTCAGACACACACCAGAGAACGCGCCGACTTCCGGCCCCAGCCGCGCAACGCGTCCTGGGACGGGAAAGGGGGAAGGCGGGGCCGAGGGAGGGACGTGCGCGGTGGGGCGGGGCTTACGACGAGGGTCGGGTTGCGCGAGTATTGCTGGGGGCAAAAAGAGTTGGCAACTATTAAGTGGTCTAAAGGGCCGACTTGGAATGGAGTCCCGCCACCTGGACTCAGGAAGAAAATCCTGAGATGGCCACCCACAGACTGGGCTGGCTGGGAGGCTGTGAGCCCACTCATGCCCACTCCGACTGCCTACCATTCTTGTTCCTGGATGCGCTGGCGTCCAGCGCCTGCCCTTTCGCCATTGCCCCTATTAGCATTAAATCCCGGTGCATTAGAGAGCAGTGCTTAAGAATCCAGGCGGCGACATATTCTCTCGCCGCCAGTCCGCGGGACGCGCAAAGAATGGTTTTGCTGGATGAACTCCATGGGCGCCCAAATCCTAGTAATCCACCCCGTCCCGCCCCCGAAAACAGTGCCTGACCTTTCTGTACTGCCACGCAGGAGGCAATCAATAAATGTCTTCCGAAAGAATGTTAAAGGTATTTAAAAGGAGATCCTACGAGACCGTGTTGAAATTGAGGTTTGGTTAAGGCATTGCTTCCCCGACAATCTCAATCCGTTCATAACCCCAAACTCGAGTTCCTACACGTCCCCTTCACTTCCAGGTCATCCCGGAGGCCGCCGCCGTGGCTCTAATTCTCGTGAGAACCCCATAACCAGTTTCAGGGAAGTGCAGGGAAAACTGACTCGTTGGTGGGACGTGAGGGCTTGCGGAGCGCCAAAGGCGAGCCCGGCGGGCCAGTGCTGGGCGCCCACGGTGGTTGGAACACCTCTTCCAACGCCTCTCTGGGAAATTGTTTGGGTAAGGTCAGGTGGTCCATCACCTGAATGATTAAAAGTTGTTACCCTTGGGGGGAGAAATGGGGCAAAGGAGAACTGGCTCTTGGAGGTGGGCTAGAAACTACAAAACCGAGCTTCTTGGGAACGGCTTTTTAGTCTAACAGGAAGTGGAGCGTCACCGAAAGGGAGGGGCGGCCACCCGGGACTGCCCTCTTCTTCAGGCTCTCTCTTTGTGGGCAGCGTTTCATCCAGGTTATCAATCCAGCGAATAATGCCGGGTGAATGCACGCTGCTGGGTTTGGAAAAAAAATGAAAAATGAGCAAGCGAGACCCCCCTTTCGTTTCATCGTAACCAAGCTGGAAGCAAATAAATCGGCTAGGTCCCACTGCAGTCTTCTGCGCTCGAGGTAAGGAAATAGGAAAATGCTCTTGTGTTAAAAATCTTTTTGCAGTGAGAATATATGTGTTTTGTACTCCTTCTTGGAACTTTGTGAATGTGTGGGGTAGTGATTCTGTGGTTTTATTTTTGAAAATAAAATTTACTTATTCTACAATTTTTTTTTAATGTTCGTGTTAATTAAACTGCTGTGTAAAAACAGCTAGATTTCAGAAATTAAGTTCTGGAAAGAGTATTTTGTCTTTGTCTTTCTTGGCGTATATTTCATTATTTTAATTTGAACATAGAAATATTTTCAATTAGTAACATTTATTTATATTTTTAGGAAGCTTTTATATTAGCCATAGACTGAGTTTTACTGTACTGCACTGCTGGGGAAACGTTAAGTGGGTACAAACTAGGTTGAAGATAAATATTTCCACAGCGATTGAGTGTTTCTCCAAAGATGCTTTATTTCAGTATGGTGTAACTGTGAGTGGGGGTGGGGTGTGCATATATGGAAATAACTAAATTTCAGCAACTGGTTTCCAGCGTTCTCTTAACTCATCCAGGTCAGCTGCAATCTGAGCCTGTGTTTTTGTATTCTGCCTTTGAAAATAAATTCTACATTTTGCCCTATATTGCTGCAGATGAGAAATTGTTCACCTGGGTTATGGAGAAATCTGCAATACCCTTTTTCAAATAGTTTTGAAATAAGTTGGAGAAATTGAAGTTTAATTTCAGTTACAGTGGTCCTGGAACTCCTAAATTCCCCACTGCTCACTCCCCAGAATATAAGATAGCTATTCCGGTGAGGGCCTTCTTTCAAAAAGTGGCAATGCCACTTCACATCTTTCATTCTTAGACGACATAATTACCAACTTCAATACTAAATATTTTATTAGAAATGTAAATTGGACACTAAATCAGGAAAAGTGCTATGAGTGGAAAATGTTTGACATGTCTCCCGTGATTTGTCATCTTGAAATAATGTTTGTCCCATATATGTTAACCAGTATATGTTGTCATATCAAAATTAAAGTTAGTTTCATTCATTCAACAATCATTTAATGAGTGTCTACTATGTGCTAAGCTCTGTGCTGGGCACGGGGTGGGGGAAGGGAGGTAGCTTAAAAAGCCTGATAAAGTTCTTTCCCTGGAGGAATTTTATGGGAAGAAGAAGCGGGATGTGAGGAGAGGGCAAATCAGTTCAGGATTTTAGAACTAAATGATATCTAAGATGTGCACAAGAGGTGCTTTTGGTGTAGCGAGGAGGAACAACTGTCACCTGATGAGTCCAGATACATGCTAAGCCATCCCTTTACCCCTTCAGTAACTTGAATCATGAAAGAATATAAGTTTGGAAAATCAAAAATGATTCTTCAGGTCTATTCAGGTGGTCATTACAGATGCAGTATCTTGCTGGTCTCCAATCAGTTCTGAATTCCTTCATATGTTATGGATTTATAAGATCATAAAATAGGTAGATATATTAATGAACATTTTAAACCAATAAATGGATTTCTACCCTGAACTTTTAAATATTTGTTTAGATCATCTACTAATTAATTGCATTAGGTTAACTGTGCAGACTATATGGGGGAAAAAATCCCTAACTTCTTAGACATGTGATTAAGGACTGTGAGAAATGAAAGCCGAGAAGATTAAGGGGCAGAAGCTCATCTCCAGCCAAGGTTCCAGCTCCTTTTGGGCAATAGTAAAGAATAGGAAGGATGCCATCTGTCATTCCTCAGTAATCAACGCTGACATTTACCTGCAACCCTATTATAGACCCTGAGTTTTTTTAGTACTTCAAATTGAATGCCTTATGAACCTTTAGTGAAAAAAGGAGTTTTGATGGTAGATAAAACTACAGATACTTAAAAATCTAGAAATTGAATACAAGTGCAGGTTGCTAATGCATTCAGAGGTCTTGCTCCATGACATATATGTTCTGGTTTCAAAAGTGTAAACACATTAGATCATCAGCATGATGTGAGTTTATTCTGCTTCTGGATACCTAAGAGAAAGATGAAAACAAAAAATATAGCAATGTTAGCACCAACCTGACAGGTAGCACCTACCTAATTGCCTAAATGTAGTTTTTAGAACACAGTATAGCAAATTTTAATTTCTAAAAATAATTCAAAGCCTATGGACGATAGCATTAAAAAGCATTTTTTTAAAATTTCCTGGTGATTGACAAAAACATCACAGAAAATTCTTTGATTTCCCTTAATAGTGCCAAGAGAGCCTGTTCCTATCAATTACTGAAGCCATAAGGAAAATTTTTTTAAAAAATTAAAACTTTACCATAATGAGGTAAGTACCAGTATTTTTTTTTTTACTTTTTAAAAATTGTGGTAAAATACACATAATATTTGCCATCTTAACCATTTTTAAGTGTACAGCTCAATAGTGTTAAGTGTATTGACATTGTTGAGCAGCCAATCTCGAGAACTTTTTCAGCCTGCAAAACTGAAATTCTATAACCATTAAACAACAACTCTCCATTTCTCTGTTCCCCGGGCCCCTGGCAACCACTATTCTACTTTCTGTTTCTATGAATTTGACTACTCTATATTCCTCATGTAAGTGAAATCATAGAGTATTTGTCCTTTTGTGCTGGCTTATTTCACTGAGCATGATGTCCTGAAGGTTCATCCATGTTGTAGTATGTGTCAGAATTTCCTTCCTTTTAAAGCCTGAATAATATTCCATTGTATGTCTATACCACGTTTTGTTTATCCATTCATCTGTCAATGGACATTTGGGTTGCTTCCATTTTTTGACTATTGTGAATAATGCTGCTATGGACATAAGTGAAATACCAGTATTTTTATCTGAGAAAAATTGTTTCCTATAGAGGTGTTTTTGTTTCCTTGGAAATAAGAGTTTTTACTTGAGCCAGGGTCTGTTAGAAAATACTGTATTGCCTGTTTTAGATCTTATCCATTGAAATAGTATTCCAGGTTATAGTATAAAGTCAATACCTACAAAGTTGAAATATTCTTGTAGACTAGAACAAAGATGAAAACAGAGAATACTTGAAAGACACTAAAAAATACAATGTAGGTCAAGTGTGAGAGTCGGGAGTTTGTTTGGACCCACCACTCTTTCTGTGGCTCAGGAAACATCATTTAATATTCTCAGTCTCAGCTAGCCCATCTACAAAATGGGGTGGATATATTTTAATTCCCGTGTCTCTGAAGGTTTGAAACATTACTGATTTGAGTTGTTAGGTAACATAAAGAGGGAAGAGGTCTGACAACTTCCATTACTATTGCTAAGCTCTGTGAGGGCAGGAATTGATGGCCTTGCTCATTACCATCCCTAGTGCCTGACAGTGCTGGGCTCGTGCATGGTAAGCACCTAGGAATGTTTATGGACTGACATAACTACTATGGATATTCTGACCTTCCTCTAATAAAGTTAGGAAGCTCATATGAATTAAGATTACGTCTTTGTTAGGTTTAATATCTAAAGCTATTTACAAATCATAATTCATGTGTATGAAATCTGTTTCTTTCAGAGAAACAATTTTGCAGTGTGAGTTTATTGCTGAAAACCAGTGTTGTATAAAAGGGAGAGGGTTCCATAGAATATTCCAGGTTTCTGTTGCCCAACAATCTTGCCTCTCCATCTTCCTGTGACTAAAACAGAGAGAAGTTCAAGTGAAAAGCTTCAGTGTCCTGGAATGGTAAAAGTAATGTATTTGCAGATGTACTTGGCTTCTTTTTGACCCATTTCTGGAACTGATTTTGCATGGCACTGTACTGAGCTAAAAATGTTTTTCTATTTCTAGGCTTTCTTCTTAGGATGCATTGACTCCTTGGATCCTTATAAGTCGTGGATGTTCCTCTTAAGAATAAGGCCATTCCTTCTCCTGCCCTGATATATGCCCATAAGTTTGGTCATCTCCAAACACCACCATCATCATTATCATACAATTAATTGTCAATTCCTGGAGAAAGATGCAAGACGAGAAGGAACTTTCATCTAGCATAATTCAGACCTGTGCATTTTGAGGGTAGAGAAGGCCTCACTGCCTCAGTAACAAATAGCTGGATTGAAGGACGCAGTGCTTTAAGAAGCCTTTATACATAATATTTATGTAATTTCCTCTTAAATCAATGATGAGAAAGCAAATCTAATTAATTGGTAGTAGCTGCCTGAAGAAGTATTGAGAAGCAATTTGATGCTTTGTACAGGATGCTTAGGAGGGGAAAAACAAAACGCCAGGACTGTCAGGCAGCCTTTGCTACTGATAACAGGGTGAGATTAGGGAGGGAGGTGGAGACACAGGTACTTAGTGTCTGCTGTCTGTTTTAAATGGTGTCTTCGGTGTTTATTTGAACCTGATTTACCTGTAAGGGAATGGCTCACTCAATCTTGCTGCCAGGAGAAGAACTTGCTCTAATTTAATGCGACCAGTGCAGAAATTCTTTCCTTAACAGCTTGAAGTGAGAAATGACCTGTTGCAGCAATTTCTGTTTTTCAAATGTGATACTGTAGGAAATTCAGCTATTTATCAATATGTTTTAGCACCTCTGTTTCAGAACTATAGACTCAAAATGCAGTCTATAGTCCTAAGCTTTCTAAATGACAGGACTTAGATTGGCTACTGATGATCATGTATATGTTGTTGTTAAAGTGATTTTCTATTGACAGTATATGTGCATCTGCATCAGTTCAGGCAAATTCCTTATGCCTGGACCTTGGGTTCTTTATCTATGAAACAAGGAAGCTGGCTTAGGAGGGATCTGAGGTCTCTTTCAGTTTTCTGAGTTTATGATGTGTTTGTATCATAAGGCATATAGATACTGGGGCAGTTTTGGAGACATTGCTTTATCCTTCATTGAGCGTAATACATAGCAGTAGGGATTTCAGGTGCCACTTGGCTAGCAGTGTTCGTGTTCAAGGTAAAATATATGTAGAGCAGGGCTTCTCCACCTTGGCATCACTGGCATGTTAGGCCTGGATAATTCCTTGCTGTGGGGCCTGTCCTGTCCATTGTAGGATGTTTAGCAGCAGCACTGCCATCTGCCCACCAGAGAGCAATAGCATCTCCTAGCCCCAGTCACAGCAATCAAAAATGTCTCCCGACTTTGCCCCATGTTCCCTAGAGAGCAAAATCGTCCCTGGTTGAAAACCGCTGGTCTAGGAGATGCTATGTAACCATATCAAAATAACTAAAAGGATGTGCTCTCTACTCATGAGGAACTAAATAAGTTAACATATGTGCAAAAAATATCATCTGGGGATCTTTGATTTTGCAGATGATTAGGAGAAAAAGAAGGATTTTTGTTTTGCTGACATTTACTGTGTTTATCAAAGTCACATTTAGTTTACTATAGTCATAGATGGAAGAAGGGCAGAAAGGGGATAGACTAAGAACTGTCAGATCCTTTTTGGAATGAGGCAGGGTGCCAGGAAATATATATATCAATAGATATAATTTTAAATTAAATAATTTTAATTCTTGGTTCTTTCTAAGTAAGACATAGGTTATCCAGATGTATTCATTTTCATATCCCCCCATTCAAAACTCAAAGCTGTGATTTAGGTGATAGATTCTTCTCTGGACAAAGGACAGAAGAAAGCTATAAACTGAAATCCAGATAGCTATGAAGTCATCATCACTCTCCATACTGTTGTAAGGCTGTTTCCAGTAGGCCTACAATAAAGTTCCAGACTTCAGCTATTCTCAAAGTACAGAGATGCCCCTTGCACGGCAGTCTATAAAGTTTTTGTTCTTGCTTTTCTATGTAGGCTACAAATGTAACATAATTTTATCAGGCGATATCATTTAATAAATACTACATGAAATATTTACATTGTCTTTCCAAAGATATAAATTATGTCTCTCAAAACATTTTTGATACAAGTAAAATAGGGGATTAGAAGCTATCTGAAAGAGGAAATTTCTATGACAGATAAAGTGGGGTAACTCCCACTTTAAAGTATAGATAAAAGTTAAACAGTCGTTCACGATTATCTTTGACAATGTATATTTATAGTAGGCTATAGAGATGAATCTTCATTACTTTTTCTCCACTAAAACTGCCAGGTAGCTATTAATGTCTGTTTTAGAGACTAGAGACACTGCTATGTAAGTTTTATAGTATGTTACTCCTACTCAGCTGAAGAAAATGAACATAAAGATCTTAATCAGGGTATACTTTAATGCAGTTGTCAGGATTCTTAACTCTGAGTGCTTATAACCAGCCATTTTTATGCAGAACTGATAATATGTTTTATGAGACCTGCTTTTGAGTCAGTATTAGAAGGATTATCAAGGCCTTTGAACCAAGATTATTAATTCATAATGGTTTCTCTTTGGTTTACCACATTAACAGTATATGTTGTTTTAGTAAAAGGGTGTATACAGTGAAAAGATTTGTGCTCTCAAACCTTAAATCACCATCCTTGAAAAGTAATCATGGTAAAGCTGAAGTTACTTCAAAAATAATTCATTTTGTTCGTATCTTAGAGTGAAGCTATGATAAAAGGAGAAACACAAAATTTCTTTTCTTAACAGAACAGGCTGCAGAGAAAGTCCAGGAGAGAATATCCTTGAAAGCTCTCCAAAAAGATTACTGCAAGGGAACATTTCTTTTCAAATCTGGACTTTTGAAAAGTGAGAGTTGCTGAATGACAATGACCATTCCCTTGTCCTTATGAATAAGTTCTTCCTTTGCTTGCACAGGCCTCAGCGCATTATCACATCATGGGGTGTGTTCCCCTATAAGCCTTGTAATTCTCCAGTCCCCACTTCTGTGAACTTTAAAGAGAGATGTTAAAGGCACGGTGTATATGGCCTCTCTATGTCCTTGCTGACCTGTATAGAGAAAAACTGTTGCTACAGTTACAAAACACACCTCACAACATGAAACAAGATCAGGGGAATGTGACTGTCACTTTAACTCCACCACTGCCAAGTTTCCTCGATGAAAAACAGAAGACTGATCGGACATCATTTGGATAGCCAAGTGAGATTTCGTTTGGAACCTAATCTGTTAGACAGGAAGATTTAGACTAGTCTTAGGATTGTTTGTAGAATGGTGGCCTAGCTGCAGATGCCCAACTGAAACCACAAGGTGCAAAATCAAGAGCTTACATACAGACACAGTGCACTTTTTCATGAAGGAAACCCAAATAAACTGTACAGAAGCAGTGTTATACAAGGAAGAACAGTGACAGTGGCTTGTACAGTTAGCACACCACAGGTGTGAGTTAGCAGTGAGAAGTCTTTTCCAACTTGATATTATTTATCTGTAATAAGGAATAGATAAGGGTATCTGTTTATTGTATAGCCTGAGAGGAAAAATTGTATTAAAAGTAGTAAGAGTGGATAGACCATGGGTCAATTAAAGTCATCAAGAATAATAATATCTCATTCTTTCTGGTTCTGAGAGATCTATTTTTTTTTCTTAAAGATATGTTTTATATGTCTAGAAACTCCTGGTTGAATTTTGTTTTCAGTCTTTTTATAAGTAAATTTCTTTAAGCTTTCTTTTTCCTCATTTCAGGCTTTTGTACTTGAGTAGAGTAGTAGAATAGATCTAGGAAAAGTGCTGAGATGTATTTGAAGGCTCAGCTGCCAGCATGGAAAATGAGGCCATCCCCCAAAAGCTTGTGGAGGCTTGTGGAGGAGTAAGTAAAGTAAGTAAATCAAAAGCAGAAATAGCAGAAGAATCAAACAACAGCAGCAATTGAAAGCCAGCAGTTCTCCAAAACGAAGCAGTAGGGGTGATAATGAAACTGTATTGGAAGCCAAGAAATCAGAGTTCTGGGTATCTGTAAAACAGTATGAGATTTAACCTTTCCTTACATTTGTGACTGAGTTTTGATCAGACAAAAAATTTTGACCAATAAATCTCCAGGCCACATCCCTTGGTTTTTGTTCGCCTACTCTTCTGTAGCCATCTCAGGCAGATCCTGTAGGTATAGTGAGGAATACGAGAGTCCAGAGCTGATGACAATACCTGGTGATCCTCATGTTCTGTGACGGAGGTTGCTTTGGAAGCTCAAGAGCCCTACCTCAGCACATCCCGCATTTGAAAGTGGCAGTACACTCCCCAGCCCATGATGATGAAAAAGCCTGGGCTCTGGCAGGAGTTTTTTTCCTGGATTTGGATCCTAGATCCATTACTTCAGTTGTTTAGTAACCTTGAGAAAGTTATTTAACCTCTGTAAGCATCCAAATACTATTAAATGGGAATAATAATACTAGTAAAATATAAACAAGATTCTGTTGCTCCCCTGATCAAAACCCTCCAATGGCTTCCCATCTCACTTAGAATAAAATCCATACTCCTTACTCAGGCCAACAAGATCCCCCATAATCTGGCCCTTGCTTATCATGTCATTCTGATTTATTCTCTTCGTTACCATCATGCTGAATTAGCTTTGAGTTTATTTATTTTGTTATCTGTTTGGCCCTACTGTTTCCTCTGCTACTAACAGCAGAGACTTTGTCTATCTTATTCATTGCTATATTCACAGAATCTAAAACAGTGCATGGTACAGTAAGTGCTTAGTGGTTATTTGTTTAATTTGCTGAGTAAGCACGTACTATGACATGCAAAGCACATAGTACAGGGCCTAGAATGTAATAAACCCACTATAATTGTTTGCTTCTGCTGCTATTACTATTATTTCATATATTAGGGTTCTGCATATGATTTCACTTGGAAAAAAGTTTGCTACCAAACTGTAAGTTTAAAGTTAGTGTACTGAAATGTACATATATCAGAACATCAAGTTGTGCACCTTACATATATACAACTTTTATGTGTCAACGATATCTCAATAAAGCTGCTTAAGGAATTAGTATACTACCAAGAAAAATATAATCCCATCTGAAAAAACTAATCTCAGTTCCAAATGTTTAGTAGTGAAATGAGGGCAAATTTTAAAATGCACTGCTTAATTCTTCCTGTTCGGTGTGTAGATAACCCTTTGTCTGCAGCTGCAAAGCGAGCAGGCCCAGAAGGAAAGTTTTATTCACTGTACTTTTTATCTAAGGCCAAATCACCTTATCAAAGAGGCAGGGTGAACTGAACTTGAGTCAGCTAAAAGATGATTAACCTCTCTCCTCAAAAAAGCAAAAACAAAAACATGGTAACTAGTAAGAATGCTAAGATTCTGCATTTTATTTCCATTTCTACTCCAGGTGTTGCCACATCTGCAAACTCCCTGGAAGAGTGATGGGGATTCGAGTACTTCGTTTCTCTTTGGTGGTAATCCTTGTGTTACTGCTGGTAGCTGGGGCTTTGACCGCTTTACTTCCTAATATCAAAGAAGACAAGATGCTCACTTTGCGTAGGGAAATAAAATCCCAGGGCAAGTCCACCCAGGATTCCTTTACTCTCATAATGCAGACATACAACAGAACAGATCTCTTGTTGAGACTTTTAAATCATTATCAGGCAGTACCATATCTGCACAAAGTGATTGTGGTGTGGAACAATGTTGGGGAGAAGGGACCAGATGAGTTATGGAACTCTCTAGGGCCTCACCCTGTCCCTGTGATCTTCAAAGTACAGACAACAAACAGGATGAGAAATCGACTCCAGGTCTTTCCTGAACTAGAAACCAATGGTGAGTTGCAGCTGGGTTCTTAGTCTGGCAGGGCTGCAGCTAACCAGAGCTGGGGGTGGGTGCGTGGCTTTTGGGCCTTCTACTTGTCTTAATTGCCTGGAAAAGATAGGGAAATTTAATCATAAGAAAGCATTTTGAAAAACTTAAGGGGCAGTTTCCAAGATGTCAAGAAGCAGTCTCCTGGGGAAGAAATCGCATATATCTTGCAACAGTGACAAAGAGGTTCATATCGTGAAAGAAGATATGCTATGGTTACATATTACTGCATCACAGAATTTAGTAAAATGCCATTTAACTTATGCTTAATGTATTTTTTGCCGCCTCCTTTTCCTCCCACTCAGCAGTTACATGAGATTGTAATTTGCTTAAAAGAACCTTGGTTTTATTTATTTATAGGTTCATTAGTTTCTAGGATGATGGATGATAAATACATGATAATTTCCCCCTCAGGAAATTATAAAAATCAATTACATTTCAAGTAAAAACTTTTTCTGCTAGACAAATCTCTCCAAGAATACATTTTTTTATTTACTGAATTTCATTCAGAAAATACTTCATTTGAATGACTTATAAAAACACCACTGTATCTTATAACTTCTGTCTTCATTTCCAAACTGTTTGATTTAAATTTTTTTCCTTTCATTTCAGCGGTGTTAATGGTAGATGATGACATGCTAATTAGCACCCAAGACCTTGTTTTTGCTTTCTCCGTGTGGCAGGTAATGTTGCTACATCCTTTATGAAATCATCCGTATCAAGTCTGATCTAGTGTTTAACCAGAGCAGCATGGTTTAATGTGAGAGTCACCCAAACCAGCGTAGACAGTATTTATCTAAAAGGTAGATTAATTTGTCATAATCAGATTTCCTGAGCTCAGTTAAGCTAATCTGAAAGTTACAGTATCTTTTATCTGTATTTGATTTATATTTGGTATATTGGAAAGAAGAGCTAGAACTGACTTCCAAAGAACAATGAGGAAACGATCTGGTATATGATAGAGCAAAGACTAAAATCCAGAGGCACTTTCGCCTGTATCTCAAATGAGAAGTGTATTTCTGTATTAATATTGCACAGAACTTCCTTTGAAAGAAACAATTTATTACATCCATAAAATTTAATTCTGATTCTGAGACCATTGTTTAAAAATTAATAATACGGATAATAATTCTGCATGGACCATTGTAGTGGCAGTTTCCTCCACCCCCACCCCCTTAAATTCCAAGCTGGGATAAACAGGCATAAATTGCCTGGTATCTATAAAAACTCCTTTTTCCTACTGAATATGTGTTAATAGTAGACAGCTTTTACAAGTTGCACTACAAGTACCTGAAACCAGAACTGCATACAAATACTTTGAAGCCCTGTCCAATAATTAAACACTGTGCTACCCAATAAATGGTCTAATTTGCACTATAGTAACTCTCGTTAATTAGCGACTTGGGATGTAACAACATTAGGTATTAATGGTAAGTGGTCACAGTACTCTGCAGATAACATCATTCTCAAAAGTTCAGTTTTCAGCTTCATGCCTAGTGTACTGATCAACAGATTTTTTCCATATCAGCAGTTTTTCCAGCCCTATAAATAAAAGCTTCCTAGGCGAAAAGTTCTAATGTAATACTCCAGCTGTGAGATTTCTATTTCAGGTAAAAAATCAATCTCCTGAAAATATCAGCGTGGGGGGAAATATGAGAACTGCGATTAATTAGAACAATCCAAGTAAACCATAATTAAAGATGGATAAATATGACTTTAGGTTTTATTCATAAAACCATCAAGAACAGTTTCAATCCATTGCGCAAGATAATTTGACTCCTAAAGTTCTGTCCCATCAGTGCCCTGCATAGTGTAGTGATTTGGGGCCTAGAGAGAAGCAAGATTAGAGCAGATAGGTATCTGTGCCTTTGCACTCACCCATCACCTCCACTTGCAGTGCTTTACCTTTTCCACCTCTATTCATCCGTGAAATCTCTTTCATCGCATAGATTAAGTGGCACATCTTCTCTGAAGGCTCCCAGCCTTTACACCCAACCCTTGACATTCCCCTTGCTTCCCAGCAGCACAGTTGTCATGCTGTCCTCAGTGCCCCCCTGAGAACTGCACAGCTGCATTTACAGCTTTTTCACAGTGTGGTAATTCCTGGTTCACATATCTGTATCATACCCTCTCTAGACTATGCGTTCTTTGAAATGGGATTTAACCCACCCTGACTTGTGTGCGTGTGTCCCTAGTTTAGTGTCTGTTCTGTCAATGAATGAAACTCAAGTTATTTGTGAGATTGAACTAAACCTTTTAATTCTATAAGTTCATGCTTCTTTTCCGTAATTCTCTGCTTTTCTTTGCTGATTTTTGTTTTATTTTTAGTCACTCTCATCCTACTATTATTGTTTTAATACTATCCTTCAAAGATCCTGACACATCTCATATATCTATATATATGTCTATATCTATCTATCTATCCATCTATCTATCTATCTTTGAGCAACATGGATTTGAACTGTACAGGTACATTTATACTCAGATTTTTTCAATAAATACAAACCACAGTACTACATGATCGGTGGTTGGCTGAATCTAGAGATGCAGATCTGTGGATACGGAGGGCTGACTGTAAAGTTATAGACGAGTTTTCTACTATGCTCGGGGGGTCAGTGCCCCTAACCCCTGCATTGTTTAAGGCTCAACTGTATATGTGTGTGTTGTGTATATATGTGTGTATATATTTTTTTTCTTATGCTTTTAAAAAAGAGACACCCAAGCTGAAAAGAGATAAAAATAAACATCGTTTAAAATCAATGGTGACTTTCAAAAACATTGAAATCAACATGGAAAAACAGTAAAATGATACATGTAAATCCATAATTTTATATACGCCTAAGAGATTAAAACAATTTTTCAAAATAATCACATTATATCTTCTTATCTCCTGTAATAAATATCATTCATACAGTCAGCTTCTCTTATAGCAAACTCTGAAAAACCAGACTCTTTGGTAACTCGAATTTATTAATATTGGATAATGTGTAAATTAGGAGAATATTTGTGAGGTTAGAAATTTTGTTAGAGATTTGGTTATGATGAATTGACCTTTAAGCTTATCAGTACATAGATTTATGAATTTGTGTGGAGTTAAAGGAAATTGAGATGTAGAAGCCAGGAATAAAATAACGTTGACAAATCAGTTTAATTCTTTCTGTAGTAAATCATTGCCTTTCACCATGTCAGCTTTAAAGAAATGCCACACTTAATTGTTCTTTTTCCATCTTTTCAGCAATTTCCTGATCAAATTGTAGGATTTGTTCCAAGAAAGCATGTGTCTACTTCCTCTGGTGTCTACAGTTACGGAGGTTTTGAACTGCAAACACCAGGGTTTGGAAATGGTGACCATTACTCTCTGGTGCTGATTGGAGCCTCATTCTTCCATAGCAAATACCTTGAACTCTTTCAGAGGCAACCTGCAGCTGTCCATGCTTTGTTAGATGAAACGCAAAACTGTGATGATATTGCCATGAATTTTATCATTGCCAAGCACACTGGGAAGACTTCGGGGGTATTTGTGAAACCTGTAAACATAGACAATTTAGAAAAAGAAACCAATGGTGGCTATTCTGGAATGTGGCATCGAGCTGAGCACTTTCTGCAGAGGTCTTATTGTATAAATAAGCTTGTTAACATCTATGACAGCATGCCCTTAAAATACTCCAACATTATGATTTCTCAGTTTGGTTTTCCATATGCCAACCACAAAAGTAAAATGTGAAAGTAAAACAAACAAAAACAAACTCAAAACTGCTTGGTATTTGAGTAGCTTCTTCATGCTATGGTCGGTTTATTTATTTATTTATCTTTAAGCACATCATGAACTTTTTTCTACTCCAGAAGTCTCTACAAGGGGGAAAAGGTGCTTAGGGCTTCTAGCATATAAAATTTAAAGGCACTTCAAAACCCAAGAAGCTGGTATTACCCAGATAGGTCTTCCTGTGAGAAGTTTTCATCCACAGATATGATTCCTTGGTCAACAATTTTATTGTTTACATCCTGAGACCGTTCTACAATTTAAAAAAAAATTTTTAATTGAAGTATAGTTGATTTACAGTGTTGTGATAATGTTCTACAGTTGTTTTGACTCCTGGCACTTGCCTTAAGGACCTTTAGCAAGCTGTTTCCAGGATCAGAAACTCAGGACAAGTATTTCTCAGCTTTTTCATTAAAGGATGATTATTGTCATTTGAAGCCTGAAATGCCTCTTCAACAAAAGCCTGTGGTATAGGGAAAAGCCATGTGAGGATAGAATAGTCTCAATCCCATATAAAAATGAGTGGAAATTTTGTGACTATCAGTACTTCCCTTGTGGTCCTTCCAACCAGCCCTTTCCAGGACTAACTTATCCCAGCATGATTTTGGTGTAACCATCAGTGCTTTTATTTCTGTGGATATCTGTTGTGACTGGGAGGGTTAATTTTAGTAGCTAAAGGATGTCTAGTTGTTCACTTGATTTTTATGAACATTTACTGCATGGATCACAAGTGCAGCCTCTGTTTCTTAACATGCAACTTATATGCAGTGGGGAGTAAATGTGTTACTAGATTCAGGTCGTGCATTTTGTCACTGAATCTGACTTTGAGATTGCACATTAATTCTTAGATTTTACATAAAGTATGTATTGTTTAAGAAACATGTATAAAATAACTCTTTTGAAAGAATGTTTAAGTAGGAACTGGCAGAAATTACAACCCTTACTATCAAATGATCTTTATTGTTATAAAAGCGTAGGTTATCTCCTGGATACTAAAACGTGTGTATTACGCACTAAGTCAATCTCTTGCATTCAGAACTTCTTCCCTCCACACAGCAAAAGATCCAGAGATCATTTCAATTACATAGATACAGGAAAAAATAAGAGACCTGAGTCATAGTAGAGGAATTCCACAGGGAGTCTGCATCAGCTGATTGTTAAGTTGCCCACTTCCTGTTATGTGAATTAGTATCTGTTCCACACGGTGTCTGTGTTTGGTCCTCGTTCACTATTGGTGGAAAGGAATACTCAGGCCTCTTTCTGCCACCTTCTCCTCTTCCTATGCCCCCTTCTGCTCCCATTATGCCGTTATATTCTCAAAATTGCAAAGCTATGAAAATAATCATGGTTAATGTTCCAACAATGAGGTCTCTGTGCAACTAGCTCAGTGTATATTGTTCCTTTACATGGGCATGTGTATGTATCTTAATGCCATCAGAGAAAGCCAATAGAACTCGCAGCCTCACTAAAAATTTATAGTGTTAATTATCTGCTTTGTCCAACCTTGGTAGTGACTTTTTGCCTCTTGAGATTGGCAGATAAATAAAATAAACTTTTACCATCCAGATGTTCTATGTTAATTAAGCAGACTCATGCTTTCGTGGTTGGTATTTACACAGATTTTCAAATATTCTCATATTTTGTTCCGAGTAAGATTAGAGGTATTAGCTACATTGCCCATGGGAAAATTTTCCAGTGGGAAAATATTCTCAGGTTTTATTTCTCATCTTGTATTCTTAAACTTATCTTCAACATCACTTAAGTTGCTCATATCATATTTTTCAGACCTTATAGAGCAAATATGAAAGCAAAGTGAAGTTCAGTCTGTGTTACAAAAACTCTTGCATTGATTGAGGCTAGACATATACTAAAACTCTTTTTCCCTGCACCCTCTTATTCTTGCTCCAAATGATCTGGAGAAGAGAGGATGCTCAGGCTTAAAGCTACATCAGAAAAGCAATATAGCTTAGGGGTTAAATGTGCCAGTGGAGTCCTTGGGCTCAAATCCTTCCTGCATCTCATGTATACTTCACCTCTTGGAGCTTCAACTTCCTCGTCTGCAAAAATGAGAATAATATCTACGTAGGGGTTTGTTTTAAGGAATAAAGGAGATAGCTTGTGTAAGTATGAACACAGTGCCTTGCCCATTTTAAATGGTCAATAAAGGAAAGATGTTGGGGTGTGTCATTGACAGTAAAGGCAGTTCATTCTACTCAACTCACCTCTCAAGCATCAGAAAGGCCCCCGGACCCACCAGGTGCGATATTTGGGAAATTGTTTCTACGTAACAAATGTTTCTACGTAACAGTGTTTCTGCATATTCATGGCAATTTTCATCTCATTTTATTTCAAATGCCCTTTTTCTAGTTAAAACAGTACATATTCATTCTAGCAATTTTGGCATATTCAGACCAGTATAAAGAAGAAATGAAAAGCCCCCAACCGCACTAACGATGGCTAAACATTTTTGTGTCTATTCCTCCTGACTTTTCTAGGCATATATTTTAAAAGCATGATTTGTTTGGTATTTCATTGGATGGGTAAACCATAGTTTATATAATCAATCATATTGCTATTCTGTTTGATAATTTCTTATTATTGTAACAACATTTGGGTAAGTGTCCTTGCCATGAACAGATCTCTTTGAGCCTACCTATAATGATTTCTTTAAAATCAAGTCCAGCAAGTCCAATGCCTGGATCTATCTAGTCTTCGTATTTTTAGGGGTTTTAATACATATTGCTATATATCCCCAAGAAACATTGCCATAGCTATAGTATTACCACATCTGAGAGCACCTGTTTCTCATCAGATTCCCAACATTGCATATTATTTTAAATTTTCCTAATTTCTTTTGCCATGCACAAACACTGCAGAATTTGGAAGGACTCTGGCTGTGTTAAGAACTCCATGTTGAGAAGACTGAAAAAGCAGGCAATCAACTGTCAAATGAAAGATTCCAGGACGGTGTAAGCTTCAGGAATCCTGAAGTGCTTCCAGAAATTCTTTGCTCCCAGGCTTGAGTATAGGCAATGAATTGTTGGCTCTTTGCTGGTCCCAGGAAAAAAGAACTTGGAAGCAACAAAAAATGCTCACAATGGTTCCTCTGAAAAAGACCTAGGGCTTTGACCACAAAGTCAGGAGTGGATTAGTGAATGTGTGTGTGTGTGCCTATGTGCACGCACACCTACGTGCACATGTGGTGACAGTGGGGAGGGTAGGAGGTAGAGGGAGTGGGAAGGAAGGGGATGGAGTGGAGGACAATGCTGTGATGGAAGAGGAAGACAGAGGTGCTAAATCTCATTGGTAGCTACGAGGACATAAATGGTGAGATCTGATCATCCTCTACCGCATGCTATTTCATAAGCCAGTTTTTATTTTTCTGCTAGTTTCCTCCAACTTTCTCTCTCCCCTTCCACCTCCTCTCCATTCATGAAGGCTCTCTCAATATAAAACCCAAATATTTTCAAAAATATACTTATTGTGGATGAAACGCAAAGAGCATTTGATTCATTGGAAACATGCACTGAGTCCTGGCTCCACTAAATTTCCTCATCTGCTGAGTGGGGTTGAAAATACCTGCCCTAAAATTTCACTGGTTGTTTTTGGTTTCAAAGGGCACAACGTGTAGGAAGAACTTTATAGTATCAGGGAAATGAAAGAATTTTTTAAAAGCCGTTACAAATAAAGAGCAGCTCAGCTGAGAGTGAAAAAAACTTGGTTGTGAATTAGTAGCTGTGTCAAAATTACACCTTAGCGCATAAAAAGAAGTGAAAATAAATATGCAAGTACCGAAAACAATTTAAGGAACCCACTTTATTAGCTCTGGCTCAGAATGAAATATTTAAATGAAGTATTTAAACTAGAGATGACTCGAGGCTCTTTCTCTTTTCATATATCAATATTTATTTTATTTAAAAAGAAAAAAGGACAAAATTTTTGGTCAGAATACTTAAGTAGATTAAAAATAAATAAATCTGGGGCTTCCCTGGTGGCGCAGTGGTTGAGAGTCCACCTGCCAATGCAGGGGACACAGGTTCGTGCCCCAGTCCGGGAAGGTCCCACATGCCACAGAGCAGCTAGGCCCGTGAGCCATGGCTGCTGAGCCTGCGCGTCCTGAGCCTGCGCTCTGCAACAGAAGAGGTCACAACAGTGAGAGGCCCACGTACCATAAATAAATAAATAATTAATTAATTAAATCTGAAGGAAGCAGCTTTAATTTACAGCAGTGGTTCTTCACTTGGGCTGATTTTCCTCCCAGGGGTCATTAGCAATGTCTGAAGACACATTTGGTTGTTACAAATGGGAGCAGTCTACTGGCATACAGGGAGGATGCTGCAGCACTGCCGCCCCCAATTAACTGTCCCAAAATGTCAATAGTGCTGAAGCTGAGAAAAAACGTGCATGATATATTATAGAATATTTGATTGGTAATTTATCTATGTAACTAACACTTTATGACACTGCCAGTTGCATTCCTAAAGTTTTATCTTATATAACAGTGCCTATTGGAACAAAATTAAGTGGGGAGGGGAACATGTTTATATTACTATTAAGACATCTGGTGCATAATTCTGTGACCCAAAATCTGATCAAGGAGCCAGAAATTTCCCTGGTTAAGGTTTATTTCTGACTTTTTTTTTTCTGATCCACTTGCCTTTTTCCGTTTTCACATCTGAAGAAATAGACAATAGAGCTTCAGTTTCTGGGAAGGACCTATGAATAAACATATATTTCTGAAGAACTACAGAGCAATATTACATAATATAGTGTGTATTTTCATAACACATCTCTAGTTAGAGAAAGTCAGGATGGTTAAGTTAAAGTAAACTAAGTACAAATTTTCAAATAATCATATTTATGTATGGTCAAGTATTTTGGGTTTAAACAATAAACTTAATAAACAGCTAGTGAAGACAATTTATATAGGAAAGAATCCTGGAATGAGAGAATTAAGAGACGTTTTTCTTGTATCAGCTAGGTAATGAGTTCTGTAAGTTTATCTAGGTCTCAGTTTCCACTTCTACAAAGGAGAGAGGTAAACTAAATGATTAGTAACTTTCTTTCCATTTGTAAAATTCTGTGACCCTAAATCAGTGTTGAATTGGTAGGTTTTAAAGGAGCCACGTTATACTTCCTGACAAGAAAAAAAATATTCCCTAGAGTTTAGCTCTGCTGGAGCTTACAACCTTCCCTACACCCTAAGCCTATCTTTCCAGGAATCCTTTCTCAAAGTGAAAACTAACTTAATAAACATCACTACCGTTGTACTGCTTTAGGACCAAAAGACATAATCATGATGATGGGATAAAAAAGAAGTTGATGATGTCATCTTTCAGTGTTAAACACTGACTAGAAGAGGTTATGATTTAAAAGATGTTTTACAGAAACTGACTCACAGACTTAGAGAATGAACTTATGGTTACCAGGGAGGGAAGGGTGAAGGAAAGGGATAGTTAGGGAGTTTGGGATTGACATGTACACATTGCTAAATTTAAAAAGGATAACCAACAAGGACCTACTGTATAGCACAGGGAACTCTGCTCAGTGTTATGTGGCACTCTGGATGGGAGGGGAGTCTGGAGGAGAATGGATATATGTGTATGTATGGCTGAGTCACTTTGCTGTGCACCTGAAACTATCACAACATTGTTAATCAGCTATTCTCCAACATAAAAAAAAATTTTTAATTAAAAAATAAAAGATGTTTTACTTCTTAACCAAGCATCTGTTGCCACTGGCCTTCAGGAAGATCCCAAAAAAAGTTGCAACAGGCTAACAAACCACTTGAATCAAATTGAACTATGAATCAGAAATCATTAGGTAAAGCCACTAATTTGTTAAACCCAGAATGCAAAAACAAGTTTTAAAGACTGAATTAAACTATTTGATTCTACTGAAATTTATAAAACATGATTTTAATGGAATTTTCTATCTTACCAGCAGATGTCAGTGCAACCTAATTAACTGAGTAACACTTTTTTTTTTTTAAAGCAGATTAAATACCTGCCAGTAAACTGAGTGAAAACAGTCTTAAAATAGCAGTTAAAAAATCTACTGTCAATGTGTTTGATTAAGAATATCTTCTTAAGTGGAGCTATAGAAAAAAATCAATCCTTCAGAAGTTATTAAGTTAAAACGGGCCCTTGCCTAGGTAAATCATATTACATAAGTTATAACACATTGTTATTATCGTCATAACTTATGTGACAATAGCATTTCTCAGTGACATATAAAAGACATGACCTTAATTAAATACAAAATGCTAATCTGGGGTAAAGTGTAAGAATAACAGTATTTTAAAAACTCACACATCATAGACACTAGAGCCAAAGGAAACTCATTTGTCTCTGGGTGACGTATTTACAGTCCCTGAAGAAACACAATAATTCCTAATGAATCCCTAAAATATCTAGAGTGTGATGCCATCTGTCTTCTAGAATGTAGCCTTTGCTTGTAGCAAAAGTTGTTAATCTAATGGCAGTAACAGCAACGTCTATGATGTGGGGAATTTGTAACAGCCTACAACGTAGATACTTGTATCACCCACCTTTGAGGATTCAATAACTGATGTTCAGAGAGGTTAGGTAATTTGCCTAATAAAGAAAAGTTACGCAGAAAGTCAAAGTGACAGAACTCAGATGGTTCCAAGTCTATATTCTTTCCTTTATGCAATATTCTGCTCCTCTAAAACTGCTATTTCATGACCCTGTATTAAAGAGGCCTCTTGTTGCATTTTTTTGTCACACTCGGAGTTCAAGCTATATTTTGTACAAAAGATTTCTACAACAATGGTATGGGACACAACTAGAATTAGGCTAAAATAAGGAAAAATAAAGAGATATGTGTAAAACCACTTTTAAAAAGCAAAAGCCAGTTTTTTAAATAAAATTAAATGTGCACTTACCATCTAACCTAGCAATTTCATGCCTGGACATTTACCCAAGAAATGTGAAAATATATATATCCACACGAAGACATGCATAAAAAATGTTTATCAAAACTTTGTTCATAATCATCAAAAACCGAAAACAACTCAAATTTCCGTCATCTAGTTAAAGGATAAATATATTGTGGTTTATCCATGCGATAGAATGCTACTCAGCAATAAATGGGAACCAAGCACTGATACATGCAACACCATGGCAGAATATCAAATCATTAAGCCAAGTAAAAGAAGACAGACACAAGGCTACATACCATATGATTCCATGTGTATAACATTCTGGAAAAGGCAAAACCATAGAGACAAAACAACTCAGTCGCTCTTTCTACAAAAGAGCCTGAAGGAAATTTGGGGGATGATAGAAATATTCTAGATCTTGATTGTGGTGGTGTTAATGTGACTATATACATTTACCAAAACTCATAAAACTACAAAGTTAAAATTGGTGACTTTTATTTTATGTAAATTTTACCTCAGTAAACCAGACTTTTTAAAAAATTGAAAGGTATTGGACACAAAGTATTAATAATTCCATAAAAATTTATGAATTGTTGAGTCAAATAACAAGAGATAGAGAAGTTAACAGCCTGAATCTTGCCTTGGAATACTTAGCCTCATCTGGGGATGTAGGAGAAACCAGGGTACTAGTGTTAGCTGGCCAACCCACTTGTGTGTGATCCTGAGTGAGAATTACTTCTCTCCAAATCTCAGTTAAGGTACTGTTAAAGAAATTGCATTAAATATCTAAATTATTTAAACCTTCTTGAACTTCTCAAGCCAAAAAAACAAAAACAAAAAAAAGGACCAGATTCACCATTCCAAAAAATCTCCCTCCTGCTGATTAAAGGTGATTAAAGGAAATCTAATATATAATTCCTAGGTAGGAGAACAGTATTAATAACATCAGCTTTATTTACTCACCATTCCATTGGAGAGGGAAATTATATAATTTGGCCAGCAGGTGTCACGCACTCATCTATGAAAAACTGACAACTCTTTCTATCAAAAATGCTTTCTTAATATTTGCCTAATATTTTCATCTGTAAAGATTATGAACATTGTTTCTCTATATAAATGCTTAAAGGAAGGAGGATGTTTGAAATATTCAATCTTTTCCTCATTTTTTTCCTTAGTTCTAATCAAGGATGGTAATTAAATCTATATATCAAGATAGAAATCTCTCTTATTCCATTATGTTTAACGTTTCAAAGGTTTTTAGAAAACAGAGTAACAGCTTCATGAACATTACTTGCCTAGTTTCGGCAAACTCAGTCCTTTAATGGCATTCTGTTTATTCTCAATGTCACCTCTTGCATGAAGCCTTCCTCTGGTATCTCATATACCATAAAATGTTCTATGTTCTATGTAAAGCAGCCTCCACATTGTCTTATAACTGTTTATGTATGTCTGTCTCTCTTCTCTTTTGACCACTCCCCAAATTATAAATTCCTAGGAGACACCAGTGCTGCATCTCCAAGTTGTAACATAGAACCTTATGCTCAATAACGTTTGTTGATGGTAAGCAAATAAGTGAACGAATACTTGAATGGATTTTGCCATTTCCAGGCATGTGGTTTTTCAACGACCAGGTGAAAAGTGAAAGGACCAGTAGGCAGTCAGATCAATAGAAAAGCATATAGAGGCACATGGCTATTTTCCCTGGAGGAATGTTTAGGACAATTGTGGCTTATTGAAATAAAGGAAGCAGCATATAAAAACCAAAAGTTGGGGATAATAGAGTAGTACATGGCTTATGTAATGGACTAGCAGGAAGTCCTAACTGTTTAGTACCAAAAATTCTTTGACATCTGGGGAAGGCTACAGATTCCTTCTTAGAAAAGTGTTTTTAAAGAACATAAAATAAAATACATAAGATTACAAAGAAAATTAATTACATATAAATACAGTTTTCAAAATAGGTTTAAACAATTTATTAAGATTTAGCAGTCAGTTTGATAACTACCATAATTTCATAAAAGCGATGAGTGTAAATGATGTTTTGAGAAATCTGTGACAACTGTAATACGATATGAAAATATATTTTTGACAGTCACAGTCACTGCTATTCTTTTGCAGTTTTTACCTACATTCATAAAGTAGGCAAAGTTGATGAAAATGCTAAATTTCAGGCTAGTAAAATTAGAGCTGTAATTTTTTTCTCCTTTCTAAATTCACAGACCCCTTAAATTCTATTCATGAACCACTTGACAGGGTCTGTGGACCCAAGGTTGAGAACCTCTGGATAAAAGGGAAGTTGGCATAATGGAAGATAGGGAATTATACAGGAAGAGGGAGCAAAAGGAGTTTCCTTCTACAGGTAGTCTTCTCTCTCTCTTTTCCTTGAGAAAGCTCATATTATTCACTTGCTAGCCTCTCATCTGTTCTTTGCCTCATTACAGTAGAGTTTGTACCCCTGTCATTCCATGAAACCATCCTTTCCCAAGTCGTGCCTGCTGTCCAGGCAGGACATTAACCAATGACTGTGTCTCGGTCCTTACCTTGTTTGATTTCTCTTTGGCTTTTGTACTGTTGACCACTCTCTTTTTAAAACTTCTTTCCTCCTTGGTCTCTTTCTTTTTCTTATATCTCTTTGGTTCCTTTTCAGCCTCCTATCCTATTTCCTCTTCTGCCTTTGGATGGGTCCCTGGAGTTCTACCTACCCTATACTTCTCTCTCACTCTGCATGCTTTCTCTGGATATTCTCTCGTCAATCTAGTTTACGTCTCTAGCCCAAGACTCTTTCCTGATCTTAAGTTCCTATATTCAACTATCTATGCCACAATTCTTCTTAAATATGCCAGGGATCCCGCAAACTCAATATATCCCAAATTAAATTTATTCTCTTCCCCTCTCTGCTTCTTCTCTTATGTTCCCCATTTGGGTGAATGACACTACAATCCAAAGCTTCCTGAATCAAAGGTCTGGAAGCTCTTTTTGATTTCATCTTCTCCCTTACCCCCAGACATAAAAATAACAATAACTGCTGAATTTTCCAGAGTATCTATCTTTAAGATTGCTCAAGCTCATCACTTTTTCCCAGTTTTACTATTATTGCCTTAGACATTTTAATAGCTACCAACTATTCATTGTTTACGATGGATCAGGTACTCTGTCAAGTGTTTTACATAGCTGTTTTAGTTAATCCTCGTATCGCCCCTCAGGGTAAGAATGATTATGCCTAAAATTACAAATGAGGAAATAGAAGCAAAGGGAGACGACGAACTTGCCCAAGGTCACAAGGCTTTTTAATGGCAGAACCAGGATCAGAGCATTGGTCTGTTGGACTCCAAAGCCATATGCCTTCTTGTTGCTCTTAGGGTCTTCATGATTGCCCTTCGAAACTCCATTACAGTATCACCAAAGTTCTCTCTCTAAGAAGCAAATTTGATCACCTTATTCTGCTGCCTATACTGTTCAGTGTTCCCAGGACCCTTCCCCATAAAGCTCAAAATCCTCAGCTGGGTTCCAGGAGCTCACCCCGGCTTATGTCTCCAGCCTCTTCTCTTGTGGCCACCCAGCTTGCGCTCCACATTCAGATGCTTTTCTTCCCATATAGGCTCACTTCACTCTTCCACCTCATAGTATCAGTTTGTTTAGGCAGCCATAACAAAGTACTGCAGACCGGGTGGCTTGAACAACAGAAATATATTTTATCACAGTTCCAGAGGCTAGAAGCCAGAGATCAAGGTGTTGGCAGGGCTGTTTCTTCTGAAGCTTCTCTCCTTGGCTTGCAGATGGCCATCTTCTCACTGTGTTCTCACATGATCTTCCCTCTGCGCAAGTGCATCCCTGGTGTCTCTCTGAGTGTCCAAATTTTCTCTTCTTTCTTGCAAGGACATCAGTCAGATTGGATTAAGGCTTAACCAAGTGGCCTCATTTTAACTTGATTACCTCTTTAAAGGCCCTAACTCCAAATACAATCACATTCAGAGCTACTAGGGGTTAAGGTTTCACCATATGAATTCAGGGAGGACACAATTCAGTCCATAACACCCACTCACAGAGCTAATTTTGACTCATCCCTTTCAACTCATTCTTTCATGCCACCCTCTCTGAAAAGTCTTCTCTGGCTGCCCCAGTTCTGAGTTAAAGGTCTCTGACATTAATACTATTACAGCCTTTGAGCTTCTTCCTGTTATAGCATTTACATTTTGTATTGCAATTACTTTTTTGCTTCTCTGACACCTCCATTGGACCAAGCTCCTTGAGGGCAGGAACTGTGACTCATTATTCATTTTTCTAGCCACAGCCCAAAACCCAGTACCTGGATCACATATGTATTTAATCAGCCAATTAGTCAGTTAACAATTTGTTAGTTAATATTTTCCGAAAGCTTATTTTGATCAGCCACTTTTCAAGAAATTAAGGACACAGTAGTGAAAAAGACCAAAGAAAGTTCCTTCTCTCATGTAATTGACATTTTAGCAGGAAGTCAATAAATAGGTAAAAATAAATAGTATAATTTTGGTACTGATAAAGAAGATAAAGTGGAGTAATTTTGTGGAGAGCAGCTTTAGGGGACTTCTTTGGCTGGGGGGTTCAGGGAAAGCTGGAGGAGACATATGAGATGTGGCTTGAATGATGAGATGTAACCAATGTATGATCTATAAGAAGAGAGTTTCAAGCAGGAAATATCAAAGGCAAAGACCCTGAGATGGGAATTAACTTGGCAAGTTTGAGGGACAATAAGAATGCCAGAGTGACTATAGGGCAGTGACTGATGGTAGGAGCAGAAGGAAATGATGTCAGGAGCTTGAGCTGATTTCTAAGTGCAAAGGAAGTCACTGAAATGTTTTAAACCAGGGCAGGAGATGATATGGTTTATGTCCTTAATAATATCACTCTGGCTGCTGTGTGGGGTGTAGATTTTAGAAGGACAGTGGTGGAACTGGAAGACTAAAGAAGAGATTGATGTCAATTATAGACCAAAGGTCTCAGTGGGGGGTGATTTTGTACTCCCTAAACCCCTAGAGGACATCTGGCAATGTCTGGAGAGATTTTTGGTTTCTCACAACTGCGGAGTGGGAGTGCTACTGGCATGTAGTGGGTAGAGGCCAGGGATGCTGTTAAACAGCCTACAATGCACAGGACAGTCCCCATGACAAAGAATTTTGGGGGCAAAATGTCAGTAGTGCCAAGGTTGAGAAACTATGATTTAGAAATGGTGGTGGTTTGACCCAGGTGGTAGCAATGGAGGTTTTAAGAAGTGCTTAGACTTAAGATATATTTGGAGGTAGGCAGTAAGCTGTACAGGATTTGTAGACAGATTGGATGTGGGCTCTTTAAGTTTGGGGCCTGAGCAATGAGGTGGATGTTGGTAATATTTACTGAGATGAAGAAGACTGGGGATTAGTTATTAGAGCATAGATGACATTTAAAGCCATAAGACTGGGTGAAATCATTCAGGTGGGTAATATAGAGAAGAAAAGAGGGCCAGGCAGAGCCCTTGGACACTCCAGCATTGGAAGTCCTGTTAGAGGAAAAGTAGCCAACACATGAGACAAGAATGAGGTCTTTGGGAAGGCCAGAGAGGATGTGCTCCAAACTGAGGGGAGGGTCAGCTGAGGAGTAGCAATACTTCTTCCACTGGAAAAGGAGGGGAGGTAAAGTTCATGGATAGGTATATAGGCAGCTGAGTGGATTTGGTAGCGGGAAGAAGAATAGCTCCCATCTGACTGAATTTATCATCTTTATGAACTGAGGTCTGAGTGTGAGCATCAGCTGAGTGTGAGTGTGAATGTGTGTGGGGGGGGCGGGGGAGAGAGAGAGATACTGGAGATTTGAGGAGGGAGGATGTTATGAGACAGCTAATTTGCAGAGAGGGAGAGTGAAGTCACCATGGAAATGAGATAGAATTCTCAGTGTTATGAGCCATCTGAGATTTGTAGTCACAATTTTAAAATGAGTCTAGTCAGTATAGCTTCTGGATTAAAATAATTAATAACTTTTATTGAATGAATAAAGTGTCATAGTAATAATAACATCAACATCTACAATTTCTTGATCGTTTATAATGTAGCATGGATCAGCCTTTGCAGAATACTCTTATCTATTTATTTATTTATTTATGGCTACATTGGATCTTTGTTGCTGTGAGTGGGCTTTCTCTAGTTGCAGCGAGCGGGGGCTACTCTTCGTTGCAGTGTGCGGGCTTCTCATTGCGGTGGTATCTCTTGTTGCGGAGCATGGGCTCTAGGCGAGCGGGCTTCAGTAGTTGTGGCATGTGAGCTCAGTAGTTGTGGCTCATGGGCTCTAGAGCACAGGCTCAGTAGTTGTGGCGCACGGGCTTAGCTGCTCCGTGGCATGTGGGATCTTCCTGGACCAGGGCTTCAACCCGTGTCCCCTGCACTGGCAGGCGGATTCTTAACCACTGTGCCACCAGGGAAGTCCCAGAATACTCTTATTTAATACTCTCAAACAACCTGTGAGATAGGCAATTTAATTTACTGATAAAGAAACTATCGCTCAGGGAGATTAAGTGATTTGTTCAAGGCCACACAGTATAAGAACAGGATTGAAAACTGGGTCCATCGACTCCAAAGCTCACATTCTTCACTAGTAATTTATATCCTACTCAGGCTATGGTTAATGAAAACCACTGCCCTGAGCAGGGCTTTGTAACTTCCCTACCTTTTGAGAAGGCCAAAGATGCTAGGAACTCAAAGAGGAAGGATGGGACTAAATGGAGGTAGTGCTGAAAAAAATCACCTGATGTTCATTAAAAATGCATATAATTGATGCTCTAATTATAAACGCTGCTGTGATTTTTCTCTTTCAGGATTCTTCTTAAGGCTTACTTAAATCCAATTGTCCTGTTTATCCAAATGGGCTCAGGACAGCCTGTGGAGAGGGAACAAGAAACTGGAGAGGGAACAGGGCACAGGGTGTGATTTGCCCTCAGCCTCCAACCCCCCGTGGGACAGTCTTGAGTTCTGAAAAGGGACTAAACTGACTTCTACCAAGGAAACATTCCATGTTCCCCCGTGCCTCCACCTTTGGTTGAAATGGAGACATGAGGGTTGAGAAAGAGGTTATCTGAAACCTCAAGAGATTCTCTGAAGAGAATGGAGATTTTCCTTTGTAATTTGACTCCTGCTGCACACCCCACTCACTACACATTCTTGGCAGTGATGTGGCTTCTGACATGACTGCAGTTAACAGATTAAATGCAAAATATGACAGGTCCTTTCAGTCAGAACCGCCAACGCAAAATGCCCCATTGTTTCCCTCATTTTAAATAGCTGTCAACCATACTCTTTATTTCCCTCCCTCCAACAATTAAAATATTTTAGGGCCTGTGGTTTTTTTTGTTTTTTGTCTTTTTCTGCAGTGGATGAAGAGGGGACGAGGACAGAACTGGACAGTTGCTAGATCTGATGAATTTGCATATAGCATTATTGATATAAATGTATATCCCATGAAAAGTTGGGTTTATTCTCACTGTTTCAGTCATATTTACCTACCACTTGCCATTAACCATGCTAACGTTGCCCTATTATCAAAAAGTTGTTTCTAAAAAATAACATTTTTGACACTTTTGTTTAAATACTTATGAAAGATCAGTTAAAACTCAGCATTTATTTATTTTTTCTCTGAGCCTTGTTTCAAGCAATTGGTATATTTTGATCACATACTTTCTCACTTTATCAGTCATGATGAAACATGTCAGCTAGGATGGAGCACCCTACATGACACTAGGCGAGTTAACATCTCTCTTATACATGCACTAGGTTAAGCCCTGATGTATTTGGTTCTTCCTCTCCAGGAAAGAGTTTAAGCAATCATTTAGCATTCCACAAACATTGATTAATCACCTACTACCTAGCACCATGTTAGGTGCTTGAGATACAAAGAAGGGTAAGAAATGGTCCTTGTTCTCAAGGAACGGAAAGAGACAAGTATATCAAGTGTTACAGAGAGTAAAATAGCTTCATCTGAAGGGTAGAGTGGAACAAAAGGAAGAAGCACACAACCTACATAAGGTTCTGGCCTTTCTGTCCTAAGATGAAGCCACTGGCCATTTCTCACTCTGACCCCTCATGACCAACAGGGCTCTGGAGAGAGAATATCGGCTGGTACCATCAGCCACCAGAAGACCTGGGCTCTGGAGTCAGATAGACCTCGTTCACATTACATATCTATCACTGAGTAAGATGTGAACTTGGCAAGTTTTTTAACCTCATTGAACCCAAATTTCTTTATCCTCAAAATAAAGCTTATTGCAAGGGAGGCAATGTTGTGAAGTGCCTAAGAGGTGAAGGTTTGCAGCTAGGCTGCCTGGATTCAACCAGGTGACCTTGGGCAAATTATTTAATCTCTCAGATTTACAAGGAAAAGATTATCTTAATCTTCTGCAAACTCTTTCAGTTTCCTTCATTTGTAAAATAGGGACAATAATATCTTGTATCTCATTGGTTTTGGAGTGGATTAAATGATTAAAGAGCATAGAATAGTGCCTGGTACATTGTAACTGGTCAATAAATGTTAACTATCATTATTATTATTATTATATCCGCCTTATAGAGCAAGTTGAAAGTTAAATGAAATCATGTGTGCACAATAGCTAGCACAGTTCCTAACACCTAATAATCACTTACTAAATTCAACAAATGAAACTAAATGAACTAAATGCAGCATTCTCACTTTTGTTTCATCAAATCTCTGACCATGACCTTAACAGAGGGAGCTTTTAAAAAGTTAAATCAGTCATATCACAATTCTTCTCACAGCTCTCCAGTGGTTTCCTGGCTCACTCAAAATAAAAGGCAAAGTCCTCAGAGCAACCTACAAGTCCAAAAATAACCTGATCCCACCCTCCCTCCCTGACCGCATGGCCTACCCCTCCATGCCTCACTCACCCTGCTACAGCCACACAGGATCTGGGCTGTCCTTTGAACACACCAAGCAGACTCTTATCTCCGACCCTGGCTCTTTCCTCTCCCTGGAAGGCCCTTCTTCCCCCAGATACTGGCACAGCTGGCATCCCTTCTTTGCTCAGTTTATCTTACCAGTGAGGCTATCCTTCATCCTGCTGTTCCCTTACTCTGCTTTATATTTCTGCTTAGGACATTGGTATCTGCTGTACCATATATTTTACCTGTCTATTTTATCTAGCTCTGTCTTCCTTCACTAGAAGGTAAAGTAACCTTAACTTTTATATAAAAAGTCTATACTTTGCTGAACATATCTGTTTGAATACTTATCAATGCTTATTTACAAAAACTGACTACAATCTGGGCCTTGAAACAAAGCTTGACAAATGTCCAACTGTTCTCACACAAAACATGTTCTCTAAACACAACTTAAAAGTCAACAATAAAAGACAAGCAGAAAACTTCTCATATACTTGGAAAGGAGAAATTAAATTGTATAGTACAAATATTTATAACCAAAAATATTTAAAATATTACATATCGAAACATGAGGGGACCAGCAAAAGGAGTTTTTAGAAAAAAGTATATAGCCTTCAATGCTTGTTTTAGAAAAGAATAAATGAGCTGTACATGTGACCTAAAAAATTAGAAAAACAGAAAAAAATTAAGAAAGAATAAGTTAAAAGCAAAATTAATGGTTTAGAAAATAGAAAATATAATAAATAGGATCTATAAAATCAAAAGTTGGTTCTTTGAAAAGACTATTAAGAGACAAACCACTAGCAAGATTGATAAAGAAAGGTAGAGATGGGGGGGACCTTGAAGATGGCGGAAGAGTAAGACGCGGAGATCACCTTCCTCCCCACAGATACACCAGAAATACATCTACACGTGGAACAACTCCTACAGAGCACCTACTGAAGGCTGACAGAAGACCTCAGACCTCCCAAAAGGCAGGAAACTCCCCACATACCTGGGTAGGGCAAAAGAAAAAAAGAAAAAAGCAGAGACAAAAGAATAGGGACGGCACCTGCACCAGTGGGAGGGAGCTGTGAAGGAGGAAAGGTTTCCACACACTAGGAAGCCCCTTCGCGGGTGGAGACTGCGGGAGGCGGAGGGGGGAGCTTCGGAGCCGCTGAGGAGTGCACAGCAACAGGGGTGCGGAGAGCAAAACGGGGAGATTCCCGCACAGAAGATCAGTGCCGACCGGCACTCACAGCCCAAGAGGCTTGTCTGCTCACGCGCCGAGGCGGGCGGGGCTGCGAGCTGAGGCTCGGGTTTCGGTTTCAGTCAGAGCGCAGGGAGAGGACTGGGGTTGGCGGCTTGGACATAGCCCGAAGGGGTTAGTGCACCACGGCTAGCTGGGAGGGAGTCCGGGGAAAAGTCTGCACCTGCCGAAGAGGCAAGAGACTTTTTCTTCCCTCTTTGTTTCTTGGTGCACGAGGAGAGGGGTTTAAGAGCGCTGCTTAAAGACACTCCAGAGACGGGCGCGAGTTGCGGCTAAAAGCGCAAACCCCAGAGACGGGCGCAAGCCGCGGCTAAAAGCACGGACCCCAGGGACGGGCAGGAGACGCTAAGGCTGCTGCTGCCACCACCAAGGGGCCTGTGTGCGAGCACAGCTCACTATCCACACCCTTCTTCCGCGGAGCCTGTGCAGCCGCCAGGTTCCTGGGATCCAGGGACAACTTCCCCGGGAGAACGCACGGCGGGCCTCAGGTTGGTGCAACGTCACGCCGGCCTCTGCCACCACAGGCCCGCCCCGCACGCAGTGCCCCTCCCTCCCACCCCCCGGCCTGAGTGCGCCAGTGCCCCCGAATCAGCGGCTCCTTTAACCCCGTCCTGTCTGAGCAAAAAACAGACGCCCTCCAGCGACCTACACGCAGAGGCGGGGCCAAATCCAAAGCTGAGCCCCCGTGAGCTGTGAGAACAAAGAAGAGAAAGGGAAATCTCTCCCAGCAGCCTCAGAAGCAGCGGATTAAAGCTCCACAATCAACTTGATGTACCCTGCATCTGTGGAATACATGAATAGACAACGAGTCATCCCAAATTGAGGAGGTGGGCTTCGAGAGCAAGATCTATGATTTTTTCCCCTTTTCCTCTTTTTGTGTATGTGTATGTGTATGCTTCTGTGTGAGATCTTGTCTGTATAGTTTTGCTTCCACCATTTGTCCTAGGGTTCTACCCATCCATGATTTTATTTTTGAATTTTTTTTCTGAATAATTAATTTTAATTTTAATAACTTTATTATTCTTTCTTTCTTTCTTTCTTTCTTTCTTTCTTTCTTTCTTTCTTTCTTCCTTCCTTCCTTCCTTCCTTCCCTCCTTTCTTTCTTTCTTCATAATTCTACTAATTCTCTCTACTTTTTCTCCCTTTTAGTCTGAGCCATGTGGATGAAAGGCTCTTGGTGCTCCAGCCAGGAGTCAGGGCTCTGCCTCTGAGGTAGGAGAGCCAACTTCAGGGCACTGGTCAACAAGAGACCTCCCAGCTCCACATAATATCAAACGGCAAAAATCTCCCAGAGACCTCCTTCTTTTTTTTTTTTTTTTTCCAACTAGCAAATTTTACATGCATTGAGAGGCTACAGAGTCACTGACAGTGATTAAACCACAGAGCACCAGTTTTCCAGCTCAAACTGGAAAGGATTTTTTTTAATTAAAGTAGATATGTCTGAGGGCACCTAAATATAAGTAATTCTTCACTTTGTAAAAAATTTCTCCCTCGCGGTGGGATAGAGAGGGTGGAAGGGAGACGCAAGAGGGAGGGGACACGGGCACACATGCACACATACAGCTGATTCACTCCACTACAGACCAGAAACCAACACAACACTGTGAAGAAACTACACTCCAACAAAGATGCTCAAAAAAAAAAGTTCTCCCTCAATGAACCCATTTTGATGGTAACAAATAAATGTGACTTTATAATAACCTAAAAAAAAAACCCAACCTAAGTTTTTGTTGGTTTTGTTTTGTTTTGTCAGTACGCGGGCCTCTCACTGCTGTGGCCTCTCCTGTTGCAGAGCACAGGCTCCGGATGCGCAGGCTCAGCGGCCATGGCTCACGGGCCCAGCCGCTCCGTGCATATGGGATCCTCCTGGACCAGGGCATGAAGCCCTGTCCCCTGCATTGGCAGGAGGACTCTCAACCACTGCACCACCAGGGAAGCCCCAAGAGGCCAATTTAAAACAAAAACAAATGGGTAACTTGTATTTTTACTTTAAAATAAGTTTGAGATTTCCGAAGTCTATGCTGATGAAAGAGGATGCCAACAAATTCACTCATCACCATACATAAAGTTAAGCTTTCTAAACTAAATCTCTTTAGCATGAGATCAAAAACAGTCTGCTCTTAGAAGATTCCCCAAATGCTATCTCTTCCAACTCTTTAAAAGCTAGCTTCTGTTTCTCCAAGAAGCAAAATACATTCATTTTTGCAAACAAACACTATAGGTATCTGAAATGCAAAATAACCAGCAAGCCACATTCTTTTCCACAGAATTAGCGGGAACTATCACCTGTTTCTCAGATTGTTTATGTCTCTGTTTTCTTTTTCTTCACTGGCAGGACGGTCCAGAAACTCTATTTTGCCTTTTCCATCTTCTGAATGAGGAAGCTTAATTGTATCGATGGTGACTTCACCTTCAGAAGAGGTGCTATCATCTTCATCCTCAAATTCTGAACTGTCCTCTGAACTGTCTTGTGAATTCTCTTGTGAACTGTCATCTTCTTTTGAATCAGACTGATTCATCTCAAACAAGGCCACATCCATTTGCATAACTTTTCTGAGAGTCTCGTCAATATTTTCAATATTGAAATGAGCAGGTGGTGCAGCTGCCATTTCTTTCCTTAGCTTTTCGTTTGCCTGAGCCATCTGTGGGAGAAAGCTCTGTACTTGGTCCAATAGGGGACTCCTCTCTGTCCTTTATCAGAGACATATATATTTTCATATGGCCTCAAATTACTGGTGTCCTTTCATTTGAACTTGAAGTACTCCCTTTAGCATTTCTTGAAGGATAGATATTATGGTACTGAACTCCTTCAGCTTTTGTCTGAGACTGTCTCTCATTTTCCTCATTTTTGAAGAATAATATTGTAAGATATAGAATTGTTGGTAGGTAGTTTCCACCATACTTTAAGCATATTATTTCACTCTCTTCTGGCCTGCAAAATTTCTCATTCCCAGGTTTCACATGTGGATGACCAGGGTTCACACCTGAAGAAATTTACTATTTTCTTACAGCTACATTGTTCCACCAGGAAAATAACTTCCTTGGATATCATTTCTTGCTTTTTTTTTTTTCATTTCTTGCTTTTAATGGTCACAGTATTTGCTGAGAAGGTGGGGATACACCACGCGGGGCAGCCGGAAAGGAAGACGCGGAACCTTGAGGAGCGGGCACAGCCCCATTGCACCGGCTGGGGCGTGGGTGGGGAACGTCTTCCTCCCGCAGACCAGCCAGCCCCACGTGCAGGCCCGCAACCGCCCTGGCGCCTCCACTCCGTCCTCAGGGCAGACCTCCTTCTTAACACCAGCACCCAGCTCCACTCAACAACCAGCAAGCTACAGTGCTGGACAACCTATGCCAAACAACTAGCAAAACAGGAACACAACCCCACCCATTAGCAGAGAGGCTGCCTAAAATCATAATAAGACCACAGACACCCCAAAACACACCACCAGACATGAACCTGCCCACTAGAGAGACAAGATCCAGCCTCATCCACCACAACACAGGCACTAACCCCCTCCACCAGGAAGCCTACATAATCCACTGAACCAACCTTAGCCCCTGGAGACAGACATCAAAAACAGCAGGAACTACGAACCTGCAGCCTGCAAAAAGGAGACCCCAAACACAGTAAGGTAAGCAAAATGAAAAGACAGAAAAACACACAGCAGATGAAGGAGCAAGATAAAAACCCACCAGACCTAACAAATGAAGAGGAAATAGGCAGTCTACCTGAAAAAGAATTCAGAATAATGATAGTAAGGATGATCCGAAATCTTGGAAATAGAATGGACAAAATACAAGAAACAGTTAACAAGGACCTAGAAGAAATAAAGATGAAACAAGCAATGATGAACAACACAATAAATGAAATTAAAAGTACTCTAGATGAGATCAATAACAGAATAACTGAGGCAGAAGAACGGATAAGTGACCTGGAATATAAAATAGTGGAAATAACTACTGCAGAGCAGAATAAAGAAGAAAGGATGAAAAGAAATGAGGACAGTCTCAGAGACCTCTGGGACAACATTAAACGCACCAACATTCGAATTATAGGGGTTCCAGAAGAAGAAGAGAAAAAGAAAGGGACTGAGAAAATATTTGAAGAGATTATAGTTGAAAACTTCCCTAATATGGGAAAGGAAATACTTAATCAAGTCCAGGAAGCACAGAGAGTCCCATACAGGATAAATCCAAGGAAAAATACACCAAGACACATATCAATCAAACTGTCAAAAATTAAATACAAAGAAAACATATTAAAAACAGCAAGGGAAAAACAACAAATAACACACAAGGGAATCCCCATAAGGTTAACAGCTGATCTCTCAGCAGAAACCCTACAAGCCAGAAGGGAGTGGCAGGACATATTTAAAGTGATGAAGGAGAAAAACCTGCAACCAAGACTACTCTACCCAGCAAGGATCTCATTCAGATTTGATGGAGAAATTAAAACCTTTACAGACAAGCAAAAGCTGAGAGAGTTCAGCACCACCAAACCAGCTTTACAACAAATGCTAAAGGAACTTCTCTAGACAAGAAACACAAGAGAAGGAAAAGACCTATAATAACGAACCCAAAACAATTTAGAAAATGGGAATAGGAATATACATATCGATAATTACCTTAAATGTAAATGGACTAAATGCTCCCACCAAAAGACAGATTGGCTGAATGGATACAAAAACAAGACCCTTATATATGCTGTCTACAAGAGACCCACTTCAGACCTAGAGACACATACAGACTGAAAGTAAGGGGATGGAAAAAGATATTTCATGCAAATGGAAACCAAAATAAAGCTGGAGTAGCAATTCTCATATCAGACAAAATAGACTTTAAAATAAGGACTATTAGAAGAGACAAAGAAGGACACTACATAATGATCAAGGGATCAATCCAAGAAGAAGATATAACAATTGTAAATATTTATGCACCCAACATAGGAGCACTTCAATACATAAGGCAAATACTAACAGCCATGAAAGGGGAAATCGACAGTAACACATGCATAGTAGGGGACTTTAACACTCCACTTTCACCAATGGACAGATCATCCAAAATGAAAATAAATAAGGAAACACAAGCTTTAAATGATACATTAAACAAGATGGACTTAATTGATATTTATAGGACACTCCATCCAAAAACAACAAAATACACATTTTTCTCAAGTGCTCATGGAACATTCTCCAGGATAGATCATATCTTGGGTCACAAATCAAGCCTTGGTAAATTTAAGAAAATTGAAATTGTATCAAGTATCTTTTCCGACAACAACGCCATGAGACAAGATATCAATTACAGGGAAAGATCTGTAAAAAATACAAACACATGGAGGCTAAACAATACACTACTTAATAATGAAGTGATCACTGAAGAAATCAAAGAGGAAATAAAAAAATACCTAGAAACAAATGACAATGGAGACACAATGACCCAAAACCTATGGGATGCAGCGAAAGCAGTTCTAAGGGGGAAGTTTATACCAATACAAGCCCACCTTAAGAAGCAGGAAACATCTCGAATAAACAACCTAACCTTGCATCTCAAGCAATTAGAGAAAGAAGAACAAAAAAACCCCAAAGATAGCAGAAAAAAAGACATCATAAAAATCAGATCAGAAATAAATGAAAAAGAAATGAAGGAATCAATAGCAAAGATCAATAAAACTAAAAGCTGAGAAGATAAACAAAATTGATAAACCATTAGCCAGACTCATCAAGAAAAAAAGGGAGAAGACTCAAATCAATAGAATTAGAAATGAAAAAGGAGAAGTAACAACTGACACTGCAGAAATAAAAAAGATCATGAGAAATTACTACAAGCAACTCTATGCCAATAAAATGGACAATCTGGAAGAAATGGACAAATTCTTAGAAATGCACAACCTGCCAAGACTGAATCAGGAAGAAATAGAAAATATGAACAGACCAATCGCAAGCACTGAAATTGAAACTGTGATTAAAAATCTTCCAACAAATAAAAGCTCAGGACCAGATGGCTTCACAGGCGAATTCTATCAAACATTTAGAGAAGACCTAACACCTATCCTTCTCAAACTCTTCCAAAATATAGCAGAGGGAGGACCACTCCCAAATTCCTTCTACGAGGCCACCATCACCTTGATACCAAAACCAGACAAGGATGTCACAAAGAAAGAAAACTACAGGCCAATATCACTGATGAACATAGATGCAAAAATCCTCAACAAAATACTAGCAAACAGAATCCAACAGCACATTAAAAGGATCATACACCATGATCAAGTGGGGTTTATTCCAGGAATGCAAGGATTCTTCAATATACGCAAATGTATCAATGTGATACACCATATTAACAAATTGAAGGAGAAAAACCATATGATCATCTCAATAGATGCAGAGAAAGCTTTTGACAAAATTCAACACCCATTTATGATAAAAAATCCTTCAGAAAGTAGGCATAGAGGGAACTTTCCCCAACATAATAAAGGCCATATATGACAAGCCCACAGCCAACATCATCCTCAATGGTGAAAAACTGAAAGCATTTCCACTAAGATCAGGAACAAGACAAGGTTGCCCATTCTCACCACTGTTATTCAACATAGTTTTGGAAGTTTTAGCCACAGCAATCAGAGAAGAAAAGGAATACAAATTGGAAAAGAAGAAGTAAAGCTGTCATTGTTTGCAGATGACATGATACTATACATAGAGAATCCTAAAGATGCTACCAGAAAATTACTAAAGCTAATCAATGAATTTGGTAAAGTAGCAGGATACAAAATTAATGCACAGAAATCTCTGGCATTCCTATACACTAATGATGAAAAATCTGAAAGTGAAATCAAGAAAACACTCCCATTTATCATTGCAATAAAAAGAATAAAATATCTAGGAATAAACCTACCTAAGGGCACAAAAGACCTGTATGCAGAAAATTGTAAGACACTGATGAAAGAAATTAAAGATGATACAAATAGATGGAGAGATATACCATGTTCTTGGATTAGAAGAATCAACATTGTGAAAATGACTCTACTACCCAAAGCAATCTATAGATTCAATGCAATCCCTATCAAACTACCACTGGCATTTTTCACAGAACTAGAACAAAAAATTTCACAATTTGTATGGAAACACAAAAGATCCCGAATAGCCAAAGCAATCTTGAGAACGAAAAAAGGAGCTGGAGGAATCAGGCTCCTTGACTTCAGACTATACTACAAAGCTACAGTAATCAAGACTGTATGGTACTGGCACAAAAACAGAAAGATAGATCAATGGAACAGGATAGAAAGCCCAGAGATAAACCCATGCACATATGGACAACTTATCTTTGATAAAGGTGGCAGGTATGTACAGTGGAGAAAGGACAGCCCTTCGATAAGTGGTGCTGGGAATACTGGACAGATACATGTAAAAGTATGAGTTAGATCAGTCCCTAACACCATACACAAAAATAAGCTCAAAATGGATTAAAGACCTAAATGTAAGGCCAGAAACTATCAAACTCTTAGAGGAAAACATAGGCAGAACACTCTATGACATAAATCATAGCAAGATCCTTTCTGACCCACCTCCTAGAGTAATGGAAATAAAAACAAAAATAAACAAATGGGACCTAATGAAACTTAAAAGCTTTTGCACAGCAAAGGATACCATAAACAAGACCAAAAGACAACCCTCAGAATGGGAGAAAATATTTGCAAATGAAGCAACTGACAAAGGATTAATCTCCAGAATTTATAAGCAGCTCATGCAGCTCAATAACAAAAAAACAAATAACCCAATCCAAAAATGGGCAGAAGACCTAAATAGACATTTCTCCAAAGAAGATATACAGACTTCCAACAAACACATGAAAGAATGCTCAACATCATAAATCATTAGAGAAATGCAAATCAAAACTACAGTGAGATATCATCTCACACCAGTCAGAATGGCCATCATCAAAAAATCTAGAAACAATAAATGCTGGAGAGGGTGTGGAGAAAAGGGAACACTCTTGCACTGCTGGTGGGAATGTGAATTGGTTCAGCCACTATGGAGAACAGTATGGAGGTTCCTTAAAAAACTACAAATAGAACTACCATATGACCCAGCAATCCCACTACTGGGCATATACCCTGAGAAAACCAAAATCCAAAAATAGTCATGTACCAAAATGTTCATTGCAGCTTTATTTACAATAGCCCAGAGATGGAAACAACCTAAGTGCCCATCATTGGATGAATGGATAAAGAAGATGTGGCACATATATACAATGGAATACTACTCAGGCATAAAAAGAAACGAAATTGAGCTATTTGTAATGAGGTGGATAGACCTAGAGTCTGTCATACAGAGTGAAGTAAGTCAGAAAGAAAAAGACAAATACCGTATGCTAACACATATATATGGAATTTAAGAAGAAAAAAAAATGTCATGAAGAACCTAGGGGTAAGACAGGAATAAAGACACAGACCTACTGGAGAACGGACTTGAGGATATGGGGAGGGGGAAGGGTGAGCTGTGACAGGGTGAGAGAGAGTCATGGACATATACACACTAACAAACGTAGAGTAGATAGCTAGTGGGAAGCAGCCGCATGGCACAGGGATATCGGCTCGGTGCTTTGTGACCGCCTGGAGGGGTGGGATAGGGAGGGTGAGAGGGAGGAAGACGCAAGAGGGAAGACATATGGGAACATATGTTTATGTATGACTGATTCACTTTGTTATAAAGCAGAAACTAACACACCATTGTAAAGCAATTATACCCCAATAAAAATGTTAAAAAGAAAGAAAGAAAGAAAGAAAGGTAGAGATGGCACAAATAAATAATGTTAGCAGTGGAAAAGGAAAATAACTTCATAACCAACAAAATTTATAAAACATAATAAAATAATACTTTGGTTAATTTTATGGCAATAAATTTGAAAATATAGAAAAAATATACAAACTTTTAAAAGGAGTTCAACAACTCTTAAAAACACTGACAAAGTAGTTAAACATCTTCCTATAAAGAAAACACCAGTCTCAGATGGTTTTATTTATGTGTTCTACAAAATTTGCAAGGAGAAGTTTATTCTAATCTTTTGCAAACTCTTTCAGAAAAATAGAAAAAAAGAGGGAACGTTCCCTACCGTATTCTGTGAGTCCAATAATAACCATGATAACAACCAGACAAGGATTATATGAGGAAAAAAATTACTCGCCAATTTTACTTATGAATGTAGATTTAAGAATTCTAAACAAATATTAGATACATCATGATTAAGTTGGATTGTCTCATGAATAAAAGGCTGAGATACATAACTTTAGAAAATTCTAGAATGTTAGTCATCAGAAGAATAGATTAAAGGAGGTATAGCTTATACATTTTTTTTCTCAGAAATTTGATATTATCCCAAGGAATATTTGGAAAAGCAAATAACAATAAGTTGTTTGAATTTAAACCCAAAATTTCTAAGTTTGCTTGGCTCTGACTAATCTATCCTTTTATCACCTGGCAGAATGAAGGAACAGAAAAAGAAAGAAAATTAGACTTTAATATCTGAGTTTTGTCCTTAAAATATCCCATTTACTAAGCCTGCCACTGGAATGGCTTTATTTTCTTATATCCATACTCATGCAGACTATGCAAGAAAAGTCTTAAGAGACACTATTTTATTACTAAGTTTGGTGGTCAGCATCTCCTCCATTCTTTTATCTTGTAATTCATAATTTTAAAATAAAAAAATTGTTAATTGTGTAGAAGAACTTGTGATTTATTTATTTTTTAGTGAATAGAATAGTTTATGATCATTTCCTTTACCAGATTAAAGTAAGAATAAAGTAAAGTAAAATACTTATTGAGCTTAACATATGACAGGCACTAGGTAAAATGCTCTACAAACATTGCTTTGTATACTCCTCTAAGGTTACTTATGCTTAAAGAAGTGAAGAAACTGGCTGATGGTCACTGCTTCCAGCACAGAATGTTATGGGAACTTAAGATGAGTTCTATTTGACTTTAAGGATTAGCCTTTTTCTGCCAGATATGGGTGAGAGGGTAGGGAATGGCATACTGAGACACTTTTCTTCATAATTAGAGAAATTCTCTCTTTCACAGGTTTTTTTTTCCCCCACTTCCCCCCCACCCCAACCCACAGGTACTTTTTGTATGGGAACCTTATACAGCTCATTTCTGTAATTTTGCTGGATACTCTATGTATCAAAGCTTTTATTGAATTGTATATAAATTCCCATTTTGATATGCTCACTTAGCATCCATTACAAATTATGGTAATTTGTAGCAGGAATTTGCTTTGATATCGAAAGGCATTGGTGAGTTTTTGTACTAGAGGAAACTCATTTGACCTCTATGTTTGATCTGTGAAAAGAATAAAAGGTAAGAGAATTATTGTTTGACTTCTTAGCTTCTTCCAGGTCTTTAAGGCTCCCCCAATTGTATTGCATTCTACCCATTTTCTCTTGATCTCTCATACTCAGTCTATCATTAATTATTTAAAATATAGTCTTAATAGCTCATGCAACTCCTCTGCCTCTTTACCATAAACTTACCCTACCTGAAAAAGCCCCAAACTTGGAAATCTTAAAAAATATTTCTGCTGCTATTCTATTCAGGCAGCTAAATTCTAAAGGAAAAAAGGTTCCCAATCATACAGTCGTCTCCTCTGTAAGTCTATGTTTTGTAAACTTGCTCAGCACTGCTTACCAAATTATTTCTTACTGAAGCTAGAATTAGCTGTCTTACTCTTTTTTTCTTTGGAAATTGTCCAGTAGCTTCATTTTTCTACTCAAGCCTTCCGTTTATTTCTTCTCCACTCAGTAACAGAAAAGAATTTCCCTTTCTCTTTTTCGGGAAAACACTGAGGCCATTAGATCATCCTTTGACCCGTGCTTTAAGAGATATACTTTGCTTGTGTTGTTCATGTTTTCCATCCCAGTTAGCTGCTTAAATTTGTTTTTGTTTTCAATGATGTATCCCAAACACAATATCTTCCATGGAAGAATAGTAATTACCAAGGATGTCTTCTTTCTTTTTTAGGAAGCTGTACTACTTTTTCTAGTCATCTGCATTATCCCCAGTTCTCAGAGATTCTTCAAAACTCATTTTAAATGGATTAGTTTATATGTACCCAAAGTCCCTTAATATATTATCATTAAGAGCAGTTAGACTGGTGAATCTGGTTACATCCTCATTGTTTTCTTTGCTATTATTTTATAATATTTAGAAAATATTATTTTTCAAGTGTCTATTTGTTAATATGTTTACTTGTAAGTATGGGTAAATGTTTAACCATTTATTGTAATTAGCATGATTCTTTTTATAAGATCATATTGAATAAGTCCAAAATAAATAATTCCCCTGACCTATACCATGTCCTTCGCCTCATGTCTCTTTCTGACAACTGCTATTCTTATTATTGTATTATGAATAACTTTTTGGCATTTGCTAATCCCACAACTTTGATCTCAAGACATCTATTATTCTCTGGATCTTTCATGTTCATTTACAAGAAAACCTTGACTCTGTAATCATATAAACCTGAATTTAAACCTTGGCTCTACCACTTGATCTCCTCAGGCTTTATTTGCTCATCTGCAAAAAGGTCTTTAATCTACCTTACAGGGTCGTTGAGAGGATTAGGGAAGTTATATGCTGTGTTCCCATTATAATGCCTGGCACATAGTAAGTGATCAAAATGTGTTACTCTAGTTCCTTCTCTCCATGAACTGATTTCCCTCATTTTGCATTTTTCTGCATTACTTTATTTCTTTAAAGGATTGAAAGAAAACTCTAATTGACTTTGACCATCTTTTTCACAGGATTTTGCATTTTTGTTTTCCAAAAGAACTTGATAGAGTTTTGAATCCTCCTGCTTCCTTTAAGGACAGTTCTAGGCCCTAAATAGAATATAAAACTCCACAGCACATCAGTTTTCCCCTCAAAACAAACCTGTAATTTATAACCTTCATGTAAATTACTATTTGGGAGCATTAACCATCACATTTCTTATATATATCGAGTAGTGACTATGAAGTTCTCAAGTCACAAATCTGACAATTTAAGAAAATATTTTTCTGAAACAACTTAGTTTCTGTCTCAAAAATCCCCTTTTTTCTCAGTAGCCAATAAAATAATCTTGTCAATTCTGAGTAAACCAGTCCAGTTAGGGTCTTTTCTCCTTTATCTTTTCTCTGATGTAGAATTTGATTTCCGGAGGCTTATGATATTGTGGGAGCAGATGGGGATGGTTGAAGGGTATCTGGCCCATGATTGACAGCTGTCATTCATATTGGCTTCCACGGAGTTGCAATAGCCCTTTGAGCCATGCACAGCCCTCCATGTTGGCATCCACGGAGATGTCACTGCTCCCTCCTGTACCATAGTGGTGTGATCCCAGCTGCTTTCCTCTCATTACAAATCCTCTTCATTATGACTGTGAATTCCTCACCAATTTCCTGGCTAGTTTCTGCACCCTTTTCTAGGGCATAAGAAAATTATCTCCTCTCCTACATTGCTATTGGGCTTCAGGAAGCTCCATAGGACCATCTCAGGCTCTAACTGCCCCCATCCATTTCCACAACAACCTCTGCTACTGAATATGCTCCATGACAGTAGAAAGGATTCCTGGGGACAATGTCACCTTCAAGAATCCTCTATGATCTTGCTACTCAAAGTGTGGACTGTAGACCAGTAGCATCGGGATCACTTGGGAACTTGTTAGAAATGCAGAATCTTGGACCCCATTCTAGAACTACTCAATCAGAAGTTCATTTTCACAAAATCTCCAGGTGATTCGTATACACATTAAAATTTGCAAAGCACTCATCCCTGAGATACAAGACAGAGTTTCAACTTGCCCTCAGGACCCTGACCTATCTAAGGGTTCGATTGCTTTTCCCTCCCTAAGGAGCTAATTATTTTGAGGAAGGTAAGAGGAAGTAGGGTCCGGGAACCCTTCCTAGAGATCTTCACCAAGGTCTTAACAATCTTGTTTCCCACCCCAATTCAAACACTTTCTTTCCTTACCTCAGAAAAAAATTTAAACTGTCTCCTCTGGAAAGGGAAAATGCCCAGGAAATACTTGATTTAATCCTTGTATCATATAACTGGGCATCTTTAATTGCAAAGCCAAGAACTTGATATCTTTATTTTTTGGTTTGTGTTGCAACTTCCTCCCCTTCCCTTCTTCCTCACCCTGTTTCTTGGGACAATGGAACAATCCAGTCTAATGACCTGGATAGGGGAGGTTCAGGTAGAGGGAATACTTCACTGCATGACAGGGATTTTATTTATATTTTAAAATACTTCAATCTCCATTGGATCTGGGTTTTCTGGAAACCCAAAGTACATTTCTGAGACAGCAGTTCATGCTGGCATATTGAATTTCATTCTTTTAGGCTTTATTTTCTGTCAGTAGACTTTACTATAAAAATTTTTGTGTTCAGTGAATATTGGGCAAGTAAACTCATGGAAGTAACATAAGCCTCTTCCATCTTCAATAATCTGGTTTGGTATAATATGCGATGCTTCAAATAATATGTTCTTTACTTCCTAAAGTCTTCTTTGACCCCTCAAGAGTGAGCCCTGCCTTTCCAGAATTCCAGGTATTTATTCTATGATAGCATTTAACACTCTGTTCACTATATCCCTTATTAGACTACAAGCTCACTGAGGTCAGGGTCAGTGTCTATTTCACTTTTGTGTCCCCAGTGCCTGACCCAGTACCTGTCTCGTTGGAAAAGTACAAAAACTGCTTGGATGAATAAATGAACAAATTCACTGATATTATTCCAACCTTTCCTCACCTACCCTCATTATATGACAGGAAGAGAATAAGTATAAAAAGTGTTGTAGAGGTCTTTTAGTCCAATCACTGACTCAAAGTAAAAATCCTATATATAGAATCTCTACAGAGAGTCAAGCTTTTGCTAAAATATTTCCCAAAGAGGGAATATAATTAGCTTTTTCCATTTATGGGTAGTTCATATTTTTAGAAAGTGCTTTTTTAAACTGAATCAAAATCTACCTCCTTGGTTTCATCTGCCCTTTGGAGTTTTATAGATTTGCATTTCTATAGTATAATTCTCCAAATTTGTTAAAAAGACACAAAATCAAAAAGATTTAAAAAGTGGTAAGATGGTTTATCTTGCACAGAAATCACCATCAACTGGAATGTCTGCTTTTTCCTCCAATAAAACACACAGGTCTTGCTTTAGAACTAACGTATTCATAGAAATGTCAGAAATGGAATAGGGAAGGAATAGTGGTAGGTTTTGCTACTACATTTAAGGATGGGAAATTGCCTCGAGTTTTAGCCTTGTCCTTGTTGTGAGAGAAGCATTGCTTAGGTACTTTATGATATATGTCATACAGCATGAGATGACGATTCATTTCTGGTTGTGATATCTTATATTAGAAAACGTTCATTAACATTTCTCTATGTGCTTTTGCTCTGTCCCCATATTGCTACTGCTTAGTTGTTGTTGTCACCTCAAATCCTACATTTGAAAGATGAAAATTCCTTTCTTTTCTTAACCAACTTCTTCTACCAATTGCTCTATCATTGACACCGTTATTCCCACAGGCTTATAAAATATGGGCTTAATTTATCCTGCTCATTCCCCCTATCTGGTCAGCTACCCAGTCATGCACATTTCTCCTCTGTAGTTTTTCTCACGTCTACTTCTTCCTCTCCAGTGATGCTGACAAATGGCCTTCACTGGCCACGTGATTCGATTTCTGCTTCCCTTTCTTACTCCAGCTTCTATCCCATTTTAATCCAAAAGGTAGACCACAGCCATACTAATTTTCCTTAAAATCCTCTGTTATCAGTATGTCACCTAGTTTAAAACTTACAATGTGTTGATGTTCTACTGCAACAGAAGCTAAATTGTGCCTCCATTTCAAGGTCCTTCTTCAACCCCTCTAATCTCTCAAACTGTCCAGCTTTATTTTAGCTGCTGCACCCCCCATCTACCCACCTCCCTTCCAACTCCAGGTCCACTCTTGTCGGCACCCTTTCTCCCTGAAGCCCACCTGCATCCCCACCCACTCACAACCATGCTACATTTGCATGTGTATGATCTCCTCTCTCCTCTGGGCCAGTTCTGTAGCCCACCCTTAAGTTCTATTTCCCCCACAGATTTTTGTCCTAAATATTCCAGTCTTTATTCAGCTCCTTCCCTCTCTCTCCTCTATTATTTTTATTGTGAACTATAAACAAAAGGAGATAAACTTATGTGTACAGTTTTACACATGGTTATAAAGAGAACACCCAGGTTGCCACCACTCAGATGGGACATAGAACATTCTGGAACCCTGGGGGCTCACCCCTGCTCCTATGTGTCCCTTCTCAATCAATTTTACAGTATTAATAGTCTGTAACTCATAATTTAGTGCTTATAGTAATTAAATACCATCTTGCTTTGCCTTGTGGCTTAAGTGTGTTAATATTATTCCTCCTACTCAACTGTAGGCTCTTGAAGGGCAGGGACTCTATAGATTATTCTTCAGAAACCCCTCAGTGTCCTAAGCCATGCTAAGTGTATATGGGTATTCAGTAGATACTTGCTCATTGATTATAGACTAAGAAAAAGCAACACTGAGGACAAAAAAACAATATGTATGTATATGTCCACAGTGAACATTGTGATATCTCTCAAATTCATGCTAACCTTTAGAAACTGGCACAGTTCTATTTTGTTGAGTTCTTGCCCCATATAGTATGCTCCCTGGTTTCAGTTTTCTTTTCTTTCATATGGCACTCAGCTTTCTTGGAGATTTCTCAGGGAATTTCCAGTTTTGCAAAACAGAATGTGGAGGAATGCCTTGTCAGTGAATAGAAATCCATGGCAACACTGCAGAAACACCAGCAATTCTCTCTCCTATTTCGGTCAAGGAACCACTGTAATCACAAAACAGCTTTTTCTCCTCCACTGTACAACTCTTCTTCCCATGAAAAAACTTTGCATTGCATCCAAATGTCTTTAGAACTAAACACTTTTGCAAATGTTAGTAACATTCCCTGTCTTGGAAATTTAATCACACAGGACTTCTAACAAATATTCTCTGCCAAGAATAGAGAAGAAAAGATATATGTGTAATAAACAACTAAGGAAATAGTAAACACAAAGCACACATTAGTAAAAAATAAATAAATGATCTCTGAAGGAGCTCGCTGTGTATGCAAAACATTTGATTCAAGGAAATGATGCAGTGTAAACATAAAAGATGTATAAAGTATTCCAATGCTGGTACAGAGAAAAACAGCATATATATTATAAGACCATAATAATTCTAGTAACTGGTGAGACCTGTGAACAACCAAGCTGTTGGGTTAAATAGGCATTCTTGCATAGAATAATCTGAGATTTAGCAGCAGAAGGAAGGAAATCCACTTTTTTGTCTTATCCTAGGACTTTTATGACTGGGGCAAAAGTCATTGTATTGAAGAATTATTTCTGGCCTGGGATAGTTATAATGAGACAGTGGAGATAAGCAGGAAGGAAATCCATACTTACTGTAATGGGTTTATTTACAATAGCTTAGTTCATGCCTAGGCCCGTGAAATATCTATATCAGGCAGGATAGAAAGCTACAAATAATAGCACCTGACAATCAGCCCTCAATCAGTTAAGCAGCTACACTTAACTGCCAAACTTCAGATATGAAGAGAAGGACAAAAACTATTGAGAAGTCTCAGATTTTCATTCAGTCAGTTTACACATATTTGCTGAGCTTCTCCCAGGTGCCAGACCCTGCTGTTGCCACTTCTGATACAATGTTGAACAAGACAGCTGAAAGTCCTTGCTCTTGTGGAGAGACAACATTCTAGTGAAGATATGCTGATAGTGATTCATATAGTGTGATACGAATCTGTGAACAAGAGTTTACTTTTATGAACTTCAAAAACAAAAATAGACATTGTTTATTTTGAGGCAAAACCATAGAAAGCCTATAAGTAACCAGAAGCCTCACCATGGTGGTTGACTATAGGGAAGGAAGAGTCAGAGCAATAGGATCAAGAAGGAACAAACAGGTAGCTTCAATGATGTCGGTGATATTGAGCTTATGAGCTTGGGTAATGGATTGATAGGTGCTTGTTTTATTATTTTGCTTTACAATCTAAGTAAGAGTGACATAATTTCTTTTGTACATATCGAATATTACATCATAAAGTTTTCAGGTTTTTTTTAATGAAGGGAGAAAGAGGATGGCAGTGATTTTTTAAAAAGGACGAAGAGGGCAGGGCATGAAATTTATTTTCTCACAGTTCTGGAGTCTGGCAGTTCAAGATCAGGGTGACAGCATGTTAGCTTCTGGTGAGAGCTCTCTTCCTGGCTGGCAGATGGCCACCTTCTACATGGCAGAGAGAGAGAGAGAGAGAGAGAGAGAGAGCTCTCTGGTGCCTTGTTATATAAGGACACTAATCGCATTATGAGGGCCCCACCTTCATGACCTTGTCTAAACCTAATTATCTCCCAAAGTCCCCATCTCCAAATACTACCACATTGGGGGGTTAGGGCTTCAACATATGAATTTTGAGGAGAGACAAACATTCCTTCTATATCAGACTCCGTGCAGAGGGTTTATTGAGGAATGTTCTCAGAAGATATAAGAAAATGAAAAGTCAGGACTGGGCAGAAGTAGAAACTGACAAGAAGTGAGGTTGCAACTGAGGCCTCAACCTATCTGACAAGGAGATGTGGAGCTGGGATAGACCTTCAGAGATATAGTGAACTAAGGCAAAGGGGTAGTCATTGGCTGTTGGTTGCTCCCTCAGGGACGTACTCCTGAGCAAGACAGTATCCAGGGAGAGATGCAGTTATGAGGCATCAGTAGCTGATGGTTCCAGCAGCTGGAGGATGGGTGTTTAAGCCCTGAAGAAGTGATCTGGGAAAAACACAACTGTAATCTCCAAAGTTTTAGGATTTAAAATATCATGGTGATGAAAACAGATGGAAGTTAAAATCTGAGTTCTGTGTGGCCTACAGAAGTTCATTGAAATCTATTAAAATTTTTTTGTCATCTGTAAAAAATGGTTATAATAATACTATAATAATATAAAATAACATAATATATTTTATATTATAGTTATATATTTTTTTCTAACAATTGTTATAAGGATTACATAAACTTAAAAATTTATAAAGAAACTTGTTGAAGGGCCTGACACATTCAGTAAATGGGAGCAATTATTATTACTATGTTAATACCTTATATACTTTCTGAAACAAGATTGAATATATACAAATAAACAGTCAGATGCCTCAATTAGTTCATAGGATAAAAAATTTATGTGAGAAGTTTTCAGTACCTACTGATATCAGTGCCTTGGAAGTGTTCTGAATTATAGTCCCAATTCTCACACAGGTGTCTGAGACAGCAAATGGATTTAATCTCAAGCTCCAGCCAAGAGCAATCTGCAGTCGCTGCTGAGAATGTAGTGTTAGGAAACTTTCTATGGAGATTTCCACTTCCAGTTAGACTATAGGTAGATGTGAAAGAACTCCACTCCTACAGTAACAACAAGGAAAAAACCCAAGCAAAATTAGAAACTCACACTTTTTTATGGGGCTAGACAAGAAAGAGGGGCATAAGGAAGCCTTTAAGAACTAAGTTACAGAGCAATATGGGCCACACCTGTGTGGTCAGGGAGCTGTGGCTGCCTCCATACCTGGGTGGTGGAGGAGGTGCCTGTTCTGTGTCCAGATGGAGGGAAGAGCTGGCTTGTCATAGGTGGAGAAACAGCATGAATAAGGATAAATCAGCTCAGCCTTTGCCTTAAATATATGCACTAATGAAACAGAATGACATCTGGAAAAGCCCCATATCCAAAGCAAATTGCTAGGTCTTACAGTTCTCTATAACCCCACTCTGAATTTGGGCTGAGAACACAGTGGGTGTTGAGGGGGTGGAAGTGTAGTCCTTGGCATTCTTGCAGTAATTAGATTCCAGGGATCTGCCCAATTATGTCCAAAAAGTGAACCAAATATATCTTAAAATTCAGCACCATTGACTGCCAGCTCAACTACCAATAAAATAAAAAGACAGGGCTTCCCTGGTGGCGCAGTGGTTGAGAGTCCGCCTGCCGATGCAGGGTACGTGGGTTCGTGCCCCGGTCCAGGAAGATCCCACATGCCGCGGAGTGGCTGGGCCCATGCGCCATGGCCGCTGAGCCTGCGCGTCTGGAGCCTGTGCTCCGCAACGGGAGAGGCCACAACAGTGAGAGGCCCACGTACCGCAAAAAAAAAAAAAAAAAAAAAAAAAAAAAGACAGAGAGAGGCACGGGAGGATGTAAGTTGGACTAATCACAAGTGAACTTCAAAACAAAAACAAATCCCTGGAATTTCTAGAACTGAAAAGTGTAACATTTGAAATTAAAATTTCATTGGACATGTTTAACAGCAAATAGATCACTGCAGAAAAAAATTAGTGAATTAAAAAAAGTTAATAGAAATTATCTAGACTGAAGGAGAGAGGTAAAGTGATTTTAGAAAATGAACAAAGTATCAGGAATTGTGAGCTAATATCAGATGGTCTTACATGTGTGTAATTGGTGTCCCAGAAAGGGAGGAGAGAGACAAAGGGACACAAAATATATCTGATGAAAGAGAAGCCTAAAATTTTCCAAATGTGATGAACTAATACATATTCACTGTGGGGGGTGGCATATAGGCATCTGCTTTACCAATATATATTTTAATTTAATTTTTAAACTTTTAATATTAAAAAAGATCAATGTTGAAGAAAAGAGGTTTTGGAATTAGACTGCTTGTGCTTGAATCTCTGATCCGTGAGTCACCTTAGGCAAGTTTCTTTAGCCCTCCAAGCTCTACCTCCTGCATCTGTAAACTGGGTAGAATAGCATATTCACTTCATAGAGAACAATATGAAATAATAAATGTTAAGTTTTTAGCATAGTTCCCGGCACCAAGAAAGAACTCAATAAATGTAAAATTTCTCCTTCCCCTCACCCTCCTCTTCCTCCTCCATATTCTCTTTCTCTTTCTTCTTCATCATCACCTAGGCAATTTTCAGCCAGTGGTCATGTCTATGCCCAAAGGCCAAATTCATATCTGATACAGAAAACTGTAAGGCTCCTTCCTGACCACCCTAATTCAAGGTAAAGTTGCTTCAAATACATCATAAATGAGATACTATATATGGTCATCACCCAGAGAGGTTGAGCCAGCATATAGATGATGGAAGAGACTGCAATAATCAGGTCTGTCCATATCTGAAGACATATTCTCTGGCCAAGCACACCTCTCTGCTGAGGGCACCACAAGGCCTGGAAAATGGTACCTAGTAGACCACTACTCAGTGACTAAGCTTTTGTTCTGGAGAGAAAACAGAACAATTCAAGTAACCTATCAAGGACATCATGGTTTCCTACTTCCTTCCTAACCAAGTTTAGCATTCATTTTGCCTTTCTGGCAGAAAAATACACTAGAATGATGTCTGTTTGGACAGTCTAGATCAACTCTGTGTCCCTCCCTGATGGTCAGTGATCCTTTATATCTGGACTATTTTTCTCTATTGCACCATCTGGCATCTGTCCCTGTGGAAAAACAGAGCTGATTTTCTTGCATACACAGCCTTAACATTTTTATCCTAAAATGACAAGGGAGAGCATTTCCAGCTTTTATCTTTGTAAAAACCACTGTTTATACACTTTTTTTTTTTTTTTTTTTTTTGCACTATGCGGGCCTCTCACTGCTGTGGCCTCTCCCGTTGCGGAGCACAGGCTCCGGACGCGCAGGCCCAGCGGCCATGGCTCACGAGCCCAGCCACTCCGCGGCATGTGGGATCTTCCCAAACCGGGGCACGAACCCGTATCCCCTGCATCGGCAGGCGGACTCTCAACCACTGCGCCACCAGGGAAGCCCTGCGCCACCAGGGAAGCCCTATACACTTTTTAAGTTAGCATTTATTTCTACTCTAAGTTGTGATCTTTAGAACAGTTTATCAATTCAAACATTTTAATGTATTTAATTAACAACTATTTATTTATCAGACACCTTTCTTGGTGGGGGGGTACATTAATGAATATATCAAAAATATGATGATCTTGCCTTTGTTGAGCTTACAGCCTAGTGAGGAAGAAAGAGAACAGTAGAACAACACCACTGACTTGAGGACAACAGCCTTACAATGACGGCACAACCAGCATCTACCATCATGTAAGGTCAAATCCTTGGAACAAATATAAGTATCTATAAAACCTCCTAATGGCTCTGCTTCTCTGATTGAACCCTGAGTGATACAAGTATTGAGCAAGTTTCCTCATCTGAGAAGCTCCAGGCAAGGCAGAAAGTAAGAGGCACACAGAGAAAAACTGTTTCCTCCTGTACAAAACTGGCTGAAGCAGCTATTGAACAGGTAGCGACAGCAGCGGCAGGAGTAAGAGGTGAGGCTGTGAAAGGATTTGAAGTGGCACACAAGAGGTGTCTGACACCGCATTCTATAATCAAAAACTATGCATTGGGGCTTCCCTGGTGGCGCAGTGGTTGAGAGTCCACCTGCCGATGCAGGGGACACGGATTCGTGCCCCAGTCCGGGAAGATCCCACATGCCGGGGAGAGGCTGGGCCCGTGAGCCATGGCCGCTGAGCCTGCGCGTCCGGAGCCTGTGCTCCGCAACGGGAGAGGCCACAACAGTGTGAGGCCCGCGTACCGCAAAAAAAAAAAAAAAAAAAAAAAAAAAAAAATGCATTGGACGCTAGGGAACTACTCAATTCAATTGGGAGAGGGCATATCAAGGGAAGGATTCATGGATCTCTATCCCTGGAGAACAATGTCCTCCAATAAATGTCATCATGCTTGTTATAGTCATTGTAACATTCCATTTTTATCATCATAGTTTGTTACCTACCTTAGTCTTGGATTCTTTTGGGTTTTAATTGAATATCCATCTTTGGTAGGGAGACCAATGCTTCTGCTGCTATAAAAAGTGCAACTTGTTGATGTGAAGGTGGAATGAATTCAAATGCTCCTAGTTTGATAGTGTGAAACACCAAATCTATCAGATCAACAGCATGGGACCTTTTAGAGTCTCTACAAATAGGATGCCTGTTTTGTTTTCTGGACAGATTCCCGGCACTTGTCTTTTAAATGCAGGCTTTAACACTGTATTTGCTTTATAATTCTCACCTCTCTTTTCCTTTCTTAACTTATCTTTAGCAACAGGAGAGGATTTGGGAGCTATAACAAAATGGTGACAAAAAAAGTAGACTGGGCTTAGTACATATTCATAGTAATGTGTGCAATGTTTGCAAAATTCTTTCTTATGTTTTGCCTGAACATAAATATTTACAACAGAAGCCAAAGCTGACTGTAAATAGCCATTTTTATTCTATTAAAAAGAAACTATGAAATCAGGTCTTTCATAAACTAGCTTTGTGTCTTTGGGTAAATAATGTAAACTCTCTGGGTTCCAGCTTATTCTTTTGTACATAATGTGTTTTGGTTAAATAAATTTTATTCTATTTTAAAATTCTATTATTCAGGCTTTCATTCTGCAATAAAATTTCCAATCACCAAGGAAGCCCAGAAAAATACCAGGAAATGTAACATTATTTCAATTATTATTATTACTGAGTTTCAAATTTCACTGGTGTTAATAGTTTGATTTAATAGCACCTTGTTAATGGAGTTTATTCTCTTAACCAGGGAAAAAGTAACATCCAAATGCCTGCTATACTGGACATATTGTCTTTAGATTTTTATCACTTAAAAGAGGCAGAAAAAAAATACTTTTCATACTGTTTAAAGGAAATGAAACAATTAATTTCTAATAGCAATAAATCAGTTAAGTGAAAGTTCTACACACCACACCCCTTGACGAGCACCTTGAAAGAAAGATTAAAACTGTTGCAAAATCCTTGTAGCATCAAAAACTCCCAATTTTCTTGGGAAGTTCCCCTGATTCCTGAAATTCAGAAAGTCTAAAGAACTGGATCTGATGAAAACTGAAAGAAAATCCCCTAACAATTGTGTTTAGCAATATTTTAAAAGAACAAAGTTTAAAATCTTAGTGAGTGAATTGGACCGGATGTGAGACATTCTGAGATCATCTTCTTTGACCTGATTGCTATCAGACATAAAAATAAAACCAAACCAGTAGACAGGAAGGGCTGCACTTCTCTGCATAAAAATGAAAGCTAATTAAACTCTCTGACAGTAATGAAACTAAAGAATGAAAAATAAAAAAAAAAAAAAGAAGAATGAAAAGTAAAGAAGGTGAAGAAGAGGAAAAGAAGCTTCTAAAACTTAGAAACAAGAAAAGTAGTTTTACTGTGCAGGATGCTTTTGACTACCTTCGCCACCAGTGGCACTATCATTTATTAAATTTCTGTTTCCCAATATTCCACTGAATATTTTACGTACATTATACTTTACGTGCATGGATGGATAGCTCAGCTTGAGGGTAAGTACATCTACTTAAGCAGTTCAGTTGCATCGTTAGATTTGGGCAAATCTATTTTCATGAAGGTGCTGAGGATCCCCCTGGGAAATGACTAACCTTAAACAAAGAACCAGATATCACATGCCTAACACAATATCAAGCCTTAGTCATCAGAAAAGAGGAGAAAGGAGAGTTCACCCACTCCTCAAGTGACTTTTGTGTCACTTGGATTTATGCCTTCCTCATGGACCCTGTCTGGGTCAGGGAGAGAGAGTCAGGTGAGAGTGAGAGAGAATGTGCTCTAAAAGAACATTTCCACTAAAACCCTGAAGTATTGGTACACCTCTAATACAGTGTAACATAAATGAGGGAGAGAGACTTGTCCCTTATTTATCACAATCCAACAAATAGTTTTAGCACATTGAGGGAGAAGTGTGTAGCAGGTGACTATAGAGCCCTTTGGTGAGAGGTAGCAAATGCTTAAGAAGGGCAGTGGAATCTGCTGGATGTCCCATGATAACTGACTGGATATATTCAGTAGCACTTCTGGAAATTCACTATTATTTCCAGAAAGTTTGGAGGCCAAAAAATGGGTGTATTCCAGGAAAGGCTAAATGGTCATAACAAATGTGTCACTTCTGTTTGCAAGCCAGCATTGAGAAGAAGTCCTATAGCCTTGCCTAACAGCACGTAGGCAATATTGGGGAACCATAAAGGGTGGATACTGTAAGAAACAATCAGGTGAGGGCAAAAGCTTGTGAAATATACTCTTAATTTGACCTCATTCATTCTCACATACCAGTGAGACCAAGGATAATAGTCTATATACATAATACTTTTATTTAATCCTCATGACAGATTCAGAGTTTACGTAACTTGCTAGAAGTCACACAGCTGTTTCAGTTCTGCTTGACTCCAAAATATTTTTTTTTTATTATTCCGTGTTTGCCACAAAGCTATATGCTTTAAAATAACCCCAAACATTTACTAAATTTCTGCTCCATTCTTCATTATCTCATTTAGTTTTTTTACAACAACCCAGCGAGGTAAGATTGGTATTATCCTCAATTGGCTCAGAGAAGTTAAATGATTTGATCTAAGTCACAAAGTCTGCAAGAAGAGATATGGCTTAAGCCCAGATTTCCTGCCTTCAACTGGAGAGCTATTTCCATTCACTCTTTCACAATTGCACCCAGAAAGGTTAAGAATTTGCCCAGGGTCACACAACTAGCAAGCAATAGACTGGAATTTCAAATCAAATCACACAACTGCCAGTCTCATGCTTTTCGCATCACAACGCCTCTCCTTAGTGATGCAGACACTTCATTTATACCTATTATCAATGTCATCGATCTCAGGCTGTAAAACTTAGTTCACTGGAAACTACTGGTTCATTCAGTGACTACTACTCTGGAGAATAATAGCTTATTTCTAATTTAAAACTTTATTTTTCATTTGAATATGTCATTGAACATCTCTAAAGCATAAACTCCTTTGTTCTTCACACTTTGAACAAAAATAACTTTTCCATTAATTGTATTAGACATCAAGTAGGCAAGACGAATGGTTAACCCTAACCCATGGGATGTTTTCAAGGCAGAATCTATAAAGAAAAACTCAAACAATGTCAGTTGACATAAGTTCAGATGGAAAACAGGTGAAAGACTAACAGGAAAAAAGAATTTAAGGGAAATAGATACTAAATACTGACTAAGGATTGAGCACAATTTTTTTTTTTCTAAATGTGTGTCATGAAAAATGGTAGGAAAGAAATCCTATAGTGAGAATATACTAGGGTGTAGATAGAATCAAAGCAGGAGGAGAAAACTAGAGAAAGTCAAGAGTTGTTTGCATATCAACTAATTTACAGGTTATTTCTCACTGCAAAATCCAGCCCTATGCAGATAGGGTTTGAGACCTGTCTCAAGTAGATTAAACTTTGTTTATTGGTAAATAGACTGATTTCTGCATACGGGCTCTCAACTACACTCTGTTTAAAAATAGCCTTTAATAACAGGACATATTTCTAAGATGACCCACACTAATCTATCTTGAAATTATTGTGAAAACAAGGGGTGTTTAGACTTAACTTTCACCATTTTCCCTAAAGGGCAAACAACTGGCTCCAGTCAGAGAGACCATTAAAATGACTGCCTTTAAATCCAAAGTTAATGCAAAGAGTCTACAGCAGGGTCTCAACTCTGTCTACTCTTTTTTTTTTTTTTAGCTATGTACAGTCAATTTTAATCTATACTTTAAAACTTCCAATTATTACCATTTAAAACATTTTCTTGGCAGCTAAGTCATCATAAGTGTAAAAAAAAACCCAGCAAGTTATCTACTTTGCAATAAATGAAATGTTTGCTGAATAGTAAGGCTATGCTATTTTTGGAGACGTTTATGTTTACATTTAATTGAAAATCATTATAATTCAATATAATTACTTCACAGTTAAATAACACCATTTAAACTACAAGCTAATAAAAAGGAACGAAATTATTTGTAATGAGGTGGATGGACCTAGAGTCTGTCATACAGAGTGAAGTAAGTCAGAAAGAGAAAAACAAATACCGTATGCTAACGCACATATATGGAATCTAAAAAAACGGTACAGATGGACCTAGTGGCAGGACAGGAATAAAGATGTAGACGTAGAGAACAAACGTGAGGACTCAGGGGAAAAGGGGAAGATGGGACAAAGTGAGAGAGTAGCACTGACATATATACACTACCAAATGTAAAATAGCTAATGGGAAGCAGCTACATAGCACAGGAAGATCAGCTCGATGCTTTGTGACGATCTAGAAGGGTGGGATAGGGAGGGTGGGAGGGAGGCTCAAGAGGGAGGGGATGGGGGATATATGTATACATATAGCTGATTTGCTTTGTTGTACAGCAGAAACTGACACATTTTAAAGCAGTTATACTCCAATAAAGATATTAAATAAATAAATAAACTACAGGCTAATTTCCACTACTGCCATAGTTAAACACAATTATTTTTTTATTTCTTTTTTTAAAAATTTATTTTTTTAACTTTTATTTTACATTGGAGTATAGTTGATTAACAATGTTGTGTTAATTTCAGGTGTACAGCAAAGAGTGAATTAACTCAGACTGAAAAAGACAAATATATGATATTGCCTGTATGTGGAATCTAAAAAAAATAATACAAATGAACTTGTTTACAAAACAGAAACAGACTCACAGACTTAGAGAACGAACTTATTATGGTTACCAGCGCGGAAGTGTATCAGGGAGGGACAGGTTGGGAGTTTGGGATTGACATGTACACACAGCTATATTTAAAAGGGATAACCAACAAGGACCTACTGTATAGCACAGGGAACTCTGCTCAATACCTGTAATAACTTAAATGGGAAAAGATCTTGAGAAAGAATAGATACTTCTATGTAGATAACTGACTACTCTTTAGAATCGCCTGAGGAACTGTCAATAAACATTGCCAGGTGCACCCCCACCCCCACCCCCGCAGTCATTCTAACTTGATTGGAGTAGGGGAACCCAAACAACTATGTATGTTTAAAATATTATTCCCAGGTAATCTGACATCTAATCTATAGCCTTCCACTATCAGTAATGTATGAGCGTACATTTCTTTGAATAATCAGCCAGCCCACCCAAACAAACACAACACAAGCCCTAACACATGGAAGATTAGCCATGTCATGCTGTGACTGGTTTGAGTTATTATTATGTTTTTAGTTTAATAGTTTAATTATTAGTGTATTCTTAGCAAACGCATATCATGACTGGTGATGAATCACATTTTTAATATGAGAAATCATAACAAGTTGGTGTTAAATCTTTTACCTTAATGAACATGGTAAAAACCTTTTCCACATCTTATTGTTAAATTTAAAGCTTTATCTTTAGCAATTCTCTCTGTTCACGTCTGTGCACTTACTTGCACACGGTTTGATGGCTCTCAGCGTGTCTGCTGTCTTTGTTCTTATATTCACCTATTCCTTTGTAATGTGGTAATTACTTTTAAGATAAAAGCCAGTCCCGACTAGGAGAGTACTGAGCTATTATTACCACTGGCTAATGTACCGCTGGAAGAACGTGCACAGTAAGCCAGAAAAATGGTTTTTCTTATGTTCTCTTATTGGTTTATTACTACAATTAAGGAAACCTTGGGCAAAATTTAGCTCTTAAGCAGAGAATAGAGATGGGGAAAAATAAAGTACATAAAGATGAGAAACAGTGAGTTTTCAGGGAGTAATTACTAAACCTAAGTCATTTTATATCTCAGAAGAGCAGGGTTTCAGCATCCGACCCTGATCCACTGGTGGAGAGGGAGTCTGAAATTCTATATATCCTCTGAAATGACAAGCAAAATAACGTGTGTGTGTATGTGTGGTTTTTGGGAGGTAGACGCCCTTGACCTTTACCAAAGGCTTATGAGTGAGGCATCAACAAATTGATTTGAAGGAAAATTCTCTGCTCAAATCTTCTCTTTCTTACCAGTAACCAATACTGACTTCTTTGACCACTCTTCTCTTAGGATCTCTCTGCTGGTATAAGTCCATTAAGTACGTGCTACATTGCTTCAGTGTGTCCTTGCAAGAATTCCTAATTAATGAATATTGGAATCAGGCTTGCCTCTTATGTACAAATGCCACTAGGGCCAGGATTTTAATTTCCTGAACAACAACTGCTGCAACTTCTCTTCCTTTCCTGCAAACACTGCATCTAGTGATATTGTCTTCATCTTCTTTTTCCAGACTTTTTCATGTCTACTTGGTTGGTGGGTGGACCTGCTAGCTAGGTGCCATTGAGGCTTAGCACCTACCTAGATCCATGCTCTTCTCCTTTGCTCCATGGAGGGGCAGGTTGACATCCTCAATGAGAGAGCAAGACCTCAGCTCTCCTGAGTGAGCAGGAAGATAGAAAACAGGGTCACCATCTCATTATTTCTTACACTGCATCAAAGTCTATCCATTTATTTATCCATGGCTCTATTCTTTTGCATGGAGAATTATCTATTTCCTATTTCAATGCTGTTGGAATGCATTTGTGTGTGTGTGTGTGTGTGTGTGTGTGTGTAATTGTGTAGAGGGTGTGGTCTGAGGAATCAGGCTGTAGGAATGGGCTTATGATGCCCTTTCCTGATAATCAATGCTCAAGGCCAGACTGGTTACACAAAGTTCTCTGATATTTGAAGCAAGCTGTTGGCTTCAGCTCTACACATCAGGAGCCTGATGCCATCAACCATGTCAATAATAATTGCTCTTATTTATTGAGACTTACTGCATATAAGGCATATAATTTGTGTTATCTCATTTAAGCTCCACAATAATCCTCTTAGATAGGTCCAATTATTATTCACAGATTATTATCTACAGATAATAAAATAAAGATTTAGTGTAACCAAGTAATTTGGGTGTCATACAACTAGTAACTGGTTGAGTTCGGAATTAAACAGAAGTCTGTCTGACTCTAGAGCCTCATGCTCATCAGTATTAACTCCATGTCATCTGGAAGGATCCAGTCTCTAGAGTAGGTAGATCCACAGTCAGGGAAAGGATACTCATGTGAGCTTGAAGCCCAGGGAATACAGCATTGGTTACGTATTTCTCACAGATATTTAAGAAGTACTTTCCTGTATCAAAAACATTGAAAGTAACAAGTTTTGATATGACCTTAAACATAATCAAAACAACAACAGCAAACAATATATTTAGTCACTTTAGACCTTGAAAACATCTAAATGTCCCCTTCAGAATATCCACAATTATTTATCTGCTCATCACAATTTACAGTGACTTTTCCTCAAGGAACAGATTTTTAAAATTAAAACTAGGAGATTGGTTCAAGATGGTGGAGTACACAGATGTGCTCTCCCTCTTGAGAGAGCACCAGAATCTAACTGCTGAACAATCATCGACAGGAAGACACTGGAACTCAGCAAAAAAATACCCCACATCCAAAGACAAAGGAAAAGCCACAATGAGATGGTAAGAGAGGCGCAATCACAATAAAATCAAATCCCATAACTGTTGGTGGATGACTCACAAACTGGAGAACACTTATACCACAGAAGTCCACCCACTGGAGTGAAGGTTCTGAGCTCCACGTCAGGCTTCCCAACCTGGGGGTCCGGCAATGGGAGGAGGAATTCCTTAGAGAATCAGACTTTGAAGCCTAGCGGGATTTGATTGCAAGACTTCAACAAGACTGGAGGAAACAGAGACTCCACTCTTGGAGGGCAAACACAAAATAGTGTGTACCTCCTAGTATTGGAGGGTCTCCTGCAGAGGAGGGGTGTGGCTTTGTCTCACCATGAGGACAAGGACACTGGCAGCAGAAGTTCTGGGAAGTACTCCTTGGTGTGAGCCCTCCCAGAGTCCACCATGAGCACCACCAAAGACCACGGGTAGGTTCCAGTGTTGGGTCACCTCAGGCCAAGCAACCAACAGGGAGAGAACCCAGCCCCACCCATCAGCAGAAAAGCAGATTAAAGATTTACTGAACTCTGCCCACCAGAGCAACATCCAGCTCTACCCACCACCAGTCTCTCCCATCAGGAAGTTTACACAAGCCTCTTAGATAGCCTTATCGACAAGAGGGCAGACAGCAGAAGCAAAAAGAACTATAATCCTGCAGCCTGTGGAACAAAACCCACCTTCACAGAAAGATAGAGAAGATGAAAAGGCAGAGGGCTATGTAGCAGATGAAGGTACAAGATAAAAGCCCAGAAAAACAACTAAATGAAGTGGAGATAGGCAGCCTTCCAGAAAAATAATTCAGAATAACGATAGAGAACATGATCCAGGACCTTGATAAAAGAATGGAGACAAAGATCAAGAAGCTGCAAGAAACGTTTAACAAAGACCTAGAAGAATTAAAGAACAAACAAACAGAGATGAACAATACAATAACTGAAATGAAAACTACAATAGAAGGAATCAATAGCAGAATAACTGAGGCAGAAGAATGGATAAGTGACCTGGAAGACAGAATGGTGGAATTCACTGCTGCAGAACAGAATAAAGAAAAAAGAAAGAAAAGAAATGAAGACAGGGTCCCAGAAGGAGAAGAGAGAGAGAAAGGTCCTGAGAAAATATTTGAAGAGTTTATAGTCGAAAACTTATCTAACGTGGGAATGGAAATAGCCACCCAAGTCCAGGAAGCACAGAGAGTCCCATACAAGATAAACCCAAGGAGAAATATGCCGAGACACATAGTAATCAAATTGGCAAAAATTAAAGAAAAAGAAAAATTATTGAAAGCAGCTAGGGAAAAACAACAAATAGCATACAAGAGAACTCCCATAAGGTTAACAGCTGATTTCTCAGCAGAAATTCTACAAGCCACAAGGGAGTGGCATGACATATTTAAAGTGATGAAAAGGAAGAACCTAAAACCAAGATTACTGTACCAGGCAAGGATCTCATTCAGATTCGACAGACAAATCAAAAGCTTTACAGACAAGCAAAAGCTAAGAGAACTTAGCACCACCAAACCAGCTCTACAACAAAGGCTGAAGGAATTCCTCTAAGTGGGAAACACAAGAGAAGTAAAGGACCTATAAAAACAAGCCCATAACAATTAAAAAAATGGTAATAGGAACATACATATCAATAATTACCTTAAATGTGAATGGATTAAATGTTCCAACCAAAAGACACAGGCTGGCTGAATGGACACAAAAACAAGACCCATATATATACTGTGTACAAGAGACCCACTTCAGACCTAGGGACACAACAGACTGAAAGTGAGGGGATGGAAAAAGATATTAAATGAAAATGGCAATCAAAAGAAAGCTGGAGTAACAATACTCATATCAGATAAAATAGACTTTAAAATAAAGAATGTTACAAGACACAATGAAGGACACTACATAATGATCAAGGGATCAATCCAAGAAGAAGATATAACAATTATAAATATATATGCACTCAACATAGGAGCACCTCAATACATAAGGAAACTGCTAACAGTTATAAAAGAGGAAATTGACAGTAACACAATAATAGTGGGAGACTTTAACACCTCATTTACACCAATGGACAGATCATAGAACAGAAAAGTAGTAAGGAAACAGAAGCTTTAAATGACACAATAGACCAGATAGATTTAATTGATATTAATAGTACATTCCATCCAAAAACAGCAGATTACACTATCTTTTCAAGTGCGCACAGAACATTCTCCAGGAGAGATCACATCCTGGGTCACAAATCAAGCCTCGCTAAATTTAAGAAAGTTGAAATCATATCAAGCATCTTTTCTGACCACAATGCTATGACATTAGAAATCATTTACAGGGAAAAAAAAGTAAAAAACACAAACACGTGGAGGCTAAACAATACGTTACTAAATAACCAAGACATCACTGAAGAAATCAAAAAATACCTAGAGGCAAATGACAATGAAAACACAATGATCCAAAACCTATGGGATGCAGCAAAAGCAGTTCTAAGAGGGAAGTTCTTAGCAGTACAAGCCTACCTCAAGAGACAAGAAAAATCTCAAATAACCAATCTAACCTTACACCTAAAGGAACTAGAGAAAGAAGAACAAACAAAACCCAAGGTTAGCAGAAAGAAAGAAATCACAAAGATCAGAGCAAAAATAAATTAAATAGAAACAAAGAAAACAATAGCATAGATCAATAAAACTAAAAGCTGGTTCTTTGAGAAGACAAACAAAATTGATAAACCATTAGCCAGATGCATCAAGAAAAAGAGGGAGAGGACTCAAATCAATAAAATTAGAAATGAAAAAGGAGAAGTTACAACAGACACCGCAGAAATATAAAGCAACCTGAGAGACTACTACAAGCAACACTATGCCAATAAAATGGACAACCTGGAAGAAATGGACAAATTCTTAGAAAGGTATAACCTTCCAAGACTGAACCAGGAAGAAATAGAAAATATAAACAGACCAATCACAAGTAATGATATTGAAACTGTGATTAAAAATCTTCCAACAAACAAAAGTCCAGGACCAGATGGCTTCACAGGTGAATTCTATCAAACATTTAGAGAAGAGCTAACACCCATCCTTCTCAAACTCTTCCAAAACATTGCAGAGGAAGGAAAAATCCCAAACTCATTCTATGAGACCACATCACCCTGATACCAAAACCAGACAAAGATACTACAAAAAAAGAAAATTACAGACCAATATCACTGATGAATATAGATGCAAAAATCCTCAACAAAATACTAGCAAACAGAATCCAACAGCACATTAAAAGGATCATACACCATGATCAAGTGGGATTTATCCCAGAGATGCAAGGGTTCTTCAATATACACAAATCAATCAATGTGATACACCATATTAACAAATAGAAGATGAAAAACCATATGATCACCTTAATAGATGCAGAAAAAGCTTTTGACAAAATTCAACACCCATTTATGACAAAAACTCTACAGAAAGTGGACATAGAGGGAACCTGCTTCAACATAATAAAGGCCATATACGACACACCCACAGCAAACATTGTCTCAATGGTGAAAAACAGAAAGCATTTCCTCTAAGATCAAGAACAGGACAAGGATTTCCACTCCCATCACTATTATGCAACATAGTTTTGGAAGTCCTAGCCATGGCAATCAGAGAAGGAAAAGAAATAAAAGGAATACATATTGGAAAAGAAGAAGTGAAACTGTCACTGTTTGCAGATGACATGATACTAAACATAGAGAATCTTAAGGATGCCACCAGAAAACTAGTAGAGGTAATCAATGAATTTGGTAAAATTGCAGGATACAAAATGAATGCACAGAAATCTCTTTCATTCCTATATACTAATGATGAAAAATCTGAAAGAGAAATTAAGGAAATACTCCCATTTACCAATGCAACAAAAAGAATAAAATACCTAGGAATAAACCTAACTAGGGAGACAAAAGACCTGTATGCAGAAAACTATAAGATACTGATGAAAGAAATGAAAGTTGATACAAAAAGATGGAGAGATATACCATGATCTTGGATTGGAAAAATCAACATTGTGAAAATGACTATACTACCCAAAGGAATCTACAGATTCAATGCAATCCCTATCAAATTACCAATGGCATTATTTAAAGAACTAGAACAAAAATCTTAAAATTTTTATGGAGATACAAAAGACCCCAAATAGCCAAAGCAGTCTTGAGGGAAAAAAAATGGAGCTGGAGGCATCAGACTCCCTGACTTCAGACTATACTACAAAGCTACAGTAATCAAGACAATATGGTACTGGCACAAACACAGAAATATAGATCAGTGGAACAAAATGGAAATCCCAGGGACAAACCCATGAACCTATGGTCAACTAATCTATGACAAAGGAGGCAAGGATATACTATGGAGAAAAGGCAGTCTCCTTAATAAGTGGTGCTGGGAAAACTGGACAGCTACAAGTAAAGAATGAAATTAGAACACTCCCTAACACCATACACAAAAATAAACTCAAAATGGATTAGAGACCTAAATGTAAGACCAGGCACCATAAAACTCTTAGAGGAAAACATAGGAAGAACACTCTTTGACATAAATCACAGCGAGATCTTTTTTGATCCATCTCCTAGAGAAATGGAAATAAAAACAAAAATAAAGAAATGGGACCTAATGAAACTTAAAATCTTTTGCAAAGCAAAGGAAACTACAAACAAGACAAAAAGACATCCCTCTGAATAGGGGAAAATATTTGCAAATGAATCAACGGACAAAGGATTAATCTCCAAAATATACAAACAGCTCATGTAGCTCAATATTAAACAAACAACCCAAACCAGAAATGGGCAGAAGACTTAAATAGATATTTCTCCAAAGACGTACAGATGGCCAAGAAGCACATGAAAAGCTGCTCAACATCACTAATTATTAGAGAAATGCAAATCAAAGCTACAATGAGGTATCACCTGACACCAGTTAGAATGGCTATCATCAGAAATCTAAAAACAACAAATGCTGGAGTGGGTGTGGAGAAAATGGAACCCTCTTGCATTGTTGGTGGGAATGTAAATTGCTACAGCCACTATGGAGAACAGTATGGAGGTTCCTTAAAAAACTACATATAGAACTACCATATGACCCAGCAATCCCACTACTGGGCATATACTCAGAGAAAACCATAATTCAACAAGACACATGCACCCCAATGTTCACTGCAGCACTATTTACAATAGCCAGGTCATGGAAGCAACCTAAATGCCCATCGACAGACAAATGCATAAAGAAGTTGTGGTACATATATACAATGGAATATTAGTTGGCCATAAAAAGGAATGAAACTGGGTCATTTGTAGAGACGTGGATGAATCTAGAGACTGTCATACAAAGTGGAGTAAGTCAGAAAGAGAAAAACAAATATATATTAACACATATATGTTGAACCTAGAAAAATGGTACAGATGAACTGGATTTCAGGGCAGAAATAGAGACACAGATATAGAGAAGAATCGTATGAACACCAAGGGGGGAAAGTGGTGGTGTTGGTGGTGGTGTGATGAATTGGGAGATTGGGATTGACATGTATACACTAATATGTATAAAATGGATAACTAATAAGAACATGCTGGGCTTCCCTTGTAGCGCAGTGGTTGAGAGTCCGCCTGCCGATGCAGGGGACACGGGTTTGTGCCCCGGTCTGGGAAGATCCCACATGCCGCGGAGCGGCTGGGCCTGTGAGACATGGCCACTGAGCCTGCATGTCCAGAGCCTGTGCTCCGCAACGGGAGAGGCCACAACAGTGAGAGGCCCGCGTACCACAAAACAAACAAACAAACCAAAAAAGAACCTGCTGTATAAAAAAATAGATAAAATAGAAAGAAAAAATTTTAAAAACGTTCAATCTAATTACACTTTATTTGTTTAATTATCAGAAAATATCAGTATACTATTACTTATCTATATTTAAATAACTGTTTTAAAACTGATTTTTACCTGCCCAGCCATGTTAGACATTATATCCATTTTGTCTTAGGATATGACATAAAACTTATGGAATCTCTCTTTACTTTTTTATCCATAAATTGTATCACATATCTGCCACCTGATTGCAAACTTGATCTTCTGCACTCAGTCACGAGGGGATACTAGGCCCCCAAAAAACCTTTTTATTGTTTTTAATATTATACTAATAACTCTCACTAATTTAAATAGTCATTCATCAACTTTTATTTTGTTTCTTTTTATCTGTTTTACATTTTCTTCTTCTTCTTTTTTTTTTTTTTGGTGTGTGCCAGCCACTCTAGAGGATAGAAGATAAAGGCTTCAGAGTTTTTCTACAGGAAATCATTGACAGAATTTTTATGCCCCTGGAATATTTCCCAAGAACATTTGATTACCTAGTAAAATTTATGTTAAGAACCATGATACTACTGATCAAAATAAGACATCTAATTACCTAACACACTTTACAATATCTAGTAAATCCATACTTTTATTATCAAAAATTGATGGAAAAAAGAGAAATGTATGTGAAGACTAAGAGACATGAAAAGGACATAAAGTTGTTTCTTGAGAAATCAAGTGGCCTGCCTTATAAACAAGTGATCTTGTTCATACATTAGTGCCCAAACCTATTTATTTCTCTGAAGAAATCATGTTTTCTTCAAATTATATACATCTTTTCATGCTCTAAGCTAGGCATGAGGAAATCAGCCCAAAACACAATCTCAGAATCATCATAAAATAAGAAACTCCTTTTTCTGCTGTGATTTTTAAAAATCTTTTCTGTATTCCTACTTCACTAGAAGAATCCTCTTTTTTTGAAGCCTACTTACAATAAAATCTATCTTCTCATTTTATGTTAGAATCCTCAAAGACCACTTAAGGAGATCCTGACTATCCCACATGAACAAGGATCAATCAGTACTGAATCACTGGAATTCCATCACTGTACAAAATAACTCTGAAATTATAAGCCTAGAATAGAGCTATGGGTGTTCAATCCTTCATGACAGGCTGATTTCTGAAATTATTAGCCTAGAATAGAGCTATGGGTATTCAACCCTTCATGACAGACTGATTACTGCCTTCACACTTCTGGAATAGAGTCACAGCCTATATTCCTACAAATACCCAACAATTTAAATAATTACACCTATGAGCTCTTTTCTGAAAGTTTGCCCCATAAGTCCTTTATCATAAGCATCAGCAATCTGTTAAAAATCCATGGTTTCTGCTCCTTGTTCTGTTGTTATAGCAACCATCATACCATAGACATATGCAAAGAAAAGAACACCACCTAACCAGTAACATCAAATTGTCGTGACAATTGCTATGTTAAATACAAAATGGCAAACCAATTTCTAACTGCTGAAGCATAAAATCAAGGTACAACCATACTTTCAGATCTCTTTTAGCAAATACGTATAATGGTGATGGTGGTAGTGTTGGTAGTAAGTGATGGGATGGCTTGGAAAGCAGAGTTTGGAAGAGATAAGAGAAAAACACATTAGACACCTATGTAAAATGAGTTTGTGCAAAAGTTAATATTCAGTGTTAATTGAGACTCTCCAGGCACTGAAAGACTACTAATTATAAAGTGAGTAGCTCCTATGCAAATATAAATTATGAGATTTGTGTTTTACCCATCTAATAAAAAAACTCACCTCTTTTGTGCATCTTTCAGTTTGAAGAGATGTTTGTAAAATATCCCTTATGGCTAGTCTGATGAGTTATTCCACTAAAGCTAGGAAAATCTTAATGTGGCTCCCTAGGGTTCTAGAGCAAGATCATGCCATGAGCAGGGGAGAATTACATGCCATTCAGAAAAGAGCTCTTGGCATGCTACCAGGCACACAGGTAAAGAAAGATCTGACTGTGAGGCAATAAGTGACTATCTGGCTAGAGCTGCTCATCATAAGTTGAATTTTGTCAGACCTACCAAGTCATAAGATCAAGTATGCCCAGCAACAATTCACTGTAAGATGGAAATGGAATATCTGGAAGCAGGCATGAACATGGGCCAGAGGGCACAAAAAAACTACATGAGTAAGTATCCCAGATCCACTAAACACTTGCAGGGGCCCTCATCCTCACTTTACATCTATAGCCATGGAGGTGGAGGGGCAGCGTATTCCCTTTGTGATGAGCTGATGGAGGACGAAAAAGACCAAGCTTAGTTTATGGATAGGTTGGCTCAATGTGTGGGTGCAAGCTAAAAACGGCTGCTGCATACTGCAATCCTTTTGAGGGGTGGCTCCAAAATTCAGTTGTGAAGGAAAACCCTCCCAATAGGCAGAGCCTTATAGAGTGCATACTCTTCTTTGTGTAGAAGTGACCTAAAATAATAATATGCATAGACTCCTGGGTAATGGTGAATGGCTTAGCTGCATATTTAAAGGGCCTGTGAAAAGAAATACTTGAAGATCAGGGATAAGAAAGTCTGGAGAAGAGGCATGTGGATGACCTAAGGAAGTGGACATAAAATATGCAGATCTTTGTATCACATATCAACACCCAACAAGGATCACCTATAATGAAAGAGGCACTAACTTATCAAGGAGACAGAATGACTCAGCTAATTGACATCATCCTGCCTCTGTCTACAGCCATTCTTGTGCTAGCACAATGGACTCTTGGAGCAGACATGTTCACAGTGATGAAGGCTTATGTGCAAGACTTATGTGGGCTCCCATTCACCATGGTTGATCTAGCTACTGCTGCTGTCAAATACTCAACCTGTCCCATATATAGCCTGATCCCTAGAAGAGACCAATCAATCAGTTGGAATGAACTTGAAAGCAACAGGCTCAGTTGGAAGATCACAGAGTGCCCTTTATAAACCCATCATGGGACCAAGCTATTACTCTGGGTTTATACTTGAAAGTTTTGATTTCCATTTGATAGTGAGATGTTAGAGATATTTACTTTCATTTTCCCTATTAACAATTAATATTTAGCTTGATAGTTTTCACCAAATAAAATGCTGCTGAGCCTTGCTCACTAAAATGGAAACCATCCAAATTGAAATCAGTCATCAATCAGTCCAACATGTGACTAAATAATTTTGGTTAGATCTGGGTATTAATGAGACAAAAGTTGAAGTCACTGACCTTTTTAAAAATTTTATTTTAAGAAGGCATGTTTTATTTTTAGAATATGTGCAGCAGAAACTACCTGGTATATATCATCCATCTTCTGCTTGCCACTCTAATCCCAAGTCAAATTGGTATAATAAGTAGATTTACTTCCTCCTCCTTCTAGCCCTAGGTTATGGAACTCCTTAATATTACTCCTTGGTGACCCATATTTCTGATATTGAACTCAAACTAGGTCAGTGCCTACTACTCAAGTTTAACATAAGACTGGTGTACTAGGATAGAAACATGCCTTAGACATATCAAGCACTCAAAAGGTATTTGTTAAATGAATTAATATGAATAACTAATTTCACAAGACATCAGTATTCGTAGGAGCTTCAGAAAATATTTTAAAATCATTTCTATCCCCTATCTTCGACACCTAATCAATCATTCTTTTACCTCCTGACTATGTCCATCTATAATCCATCTACTTCTCTTCAGTTCCACAGCCACCACCTAGTCTCTACCACTATCATCTATTGCTTGCATTACTGCTAATTGGTTTTAGGTCCCCTCCAATGTATCCTTTACAGGGCAGTTAAGTGATTTTAAAGTGAAAATCTGATCACTTTATACCCCTGTTTAAAACACTTTAATGACTGCTCATTGCTCTTAGGATAAAGACCAACATACTTACAGAGACTTTAAATTCCTCCAGACCTGTCTTCTGTCCACCTCTCTGGCAATGGTGGTTCTAGAGTTCTATTAGGGCCAACGACCTGAAAAGTGAGGTCTGGATACCTCTCTAGAAGCTGAAATTAAGCAGCAAATGCTCTGCTTTTCTGATTTATGGGGGGTAGTTTCTATAGTTGATGATCTCTTAGGATGCAGCTGCTTTCCAGCTATACTCCCTTCCACTCTTCCTCATTCTCGTTCTGCTCCATCTTTACTGGCTTTCTTTCAGTTCTCAGAATGTCCCAAGCTCCTTCCATCAGGGCCTTTTTGTTTGTCATTCTTTCTACCTAGAGCCATTTTATTGTTCTAAATATTACTCAACCTTCAATTTTCAAATTAAATGTCATTTCCTCAGGGAAAACTTTCTTGGACTAGGGTGGTTCCCCAAATCATAGGCTCTGATCTTCAAACATGTAGCCTAGTCTCTCCAACTCATTTAATCCCCCTACAGCTATATGAAATAGGTACCATTAAGTTAACTTACCTGAGGTCACACAGAGATGAGTGATAGAACCAGGACTTGAACTGTTTTGACTCTAGGTGGAAATGACCATTCCAAATGCACCAGTAGAACTGTGAAAACAGACAGAATATAGCCTCATCACAGGCAGAGAGAAAATAAGCAAGTAAAACAACAAAAGGCAAGGATAATGGTAAGAATTTGAGGGCAGACCATGCTGAACAGATATATTCTTTTAAACTGAATGTGTATCTTGTGAAGTTACATGTATTCAGATGTGTCCTGTTAATTTGGTAACTACCATCTGTGTCCCAAAGTAAGGATGGAGGTGTATATTGTGGCTGAGGAAGTTGGAGGAATAATAGTACTTCAGATTTGATGTGAAGAGCTGTTGACATCTGGATGCTCCTTCTGGGAAAGAAAGTCCCCCAGGAGTGGAGCTTGAGACTGTGACATGAGTAGTGCTAAGAGACCACCTGTTGCATATCACCTCTTACAAAGACACTCAGCAACATTCTCAAAGCCAAATGGAGAAAACATTTGTGTTTCAGAGAAAAAGGGGAAGAGGAGGGAGAGAGGAGAATATGACAAGGAGTAAAAGAGGATAAAGAAAAGAGAGACTAAGGAGAGACAAGGAAAAAATGGATGAACAACAGAGTATGAGACATGGCAGCATTTGCAGTATAAGTTTTAATGATTGTCAAAAGAACATTCTCAGAGATTTCATTCATTTAGAATGTGAGTGATGGGATAAGTGGGTTTTGTCTTTATTAATATTTCTACTGCTCTTTCTAAACATACCACTTTAAGACAGCAAAAAGAGGAAGAACTACAATCCCGTGGGACGAAAACCACAATCACAGAAAGTTAAACAAAATGAAAGAGGAGAGGATTATGTCCCAGATGAGGAACAAGATAAAATCCCAGAAAAACAACAAAATGAAGGGGAGATTGGCAACCGTCCAGAAAAAGAATTCAGAATAATGATAGTGAAGCTGATCCAGGATCTTGGAAAAAGAATGGAAGCAAGGATTGAGAACATGCAAGAAATGTTTAACAAAGACCTAGAAAAACTAAAGAACAAACAAACAGAGATGAACAATACAACAACTGAAATAAAAATACACTAGAAGGAATCAATAGCAGAATAACTGAGGTAGAAGAACAGATAAGTAACCTGAAAGATAGAATGGTAGAAATCACTGCCTCAGAACAGAATAAAGAAAAAAGAGAGGAGGAAGGCGGAAGATGGCGGAAGAGTAAGACGCGGAGATCACCTTCCTCCCCACAGATACACCAGAAATACATCTACACGTGGAACAACTCCTACAGAACACCTACTGAAGGCTGGCAGAAGACCTCAGACCTCCCAAAAGGCAAGAAACTCCCCACGTACCTGGGTAGGGCAAAAGAAAAAACAGAGACAAAAGAATAGGGATGGCACCTGCACCAGTGGGGGGGAGCGGTGAAGGAGGAAAAGTTTCCACACTCTAGGAAGCCCCTTCGCGGGCAGAGACTGCGGGAGGCGGAGGGGGGAGCTTCGAAGCTGCGGAGGAGAGCACAGCCACAGGGGTGCGGAAGGCAAAGCGGGGATATTCCCGCACAGAGGATCGGTGCCGACCGGCACTCACCAGCCCGAGAGGCTTGTCTGCTCACCCGCCGGGGCGGGCGGGGCTGCGAGCTGAGGCCGGAGCGCAGGGAGAGGACTGGGGTTGGCGGCTTGAACATAGCCTGAAGGGGTTAGTGCACCACAGCTAGCCGGGAGGGAGTCCGGGGAAAAGCCTGCACCTGCAGAAGAGGCAGGAGACTTTTCCTTCCCTCTTTGTTTCCTGGGGCGTGAGGAGAGGGGTTTAAGAACGCTGCCTAAAGGAATTCCAGAGACGGGCGCGAGACGCGGCTAAAAGCGCGAACCCCAGAGACGGGCGCGAGCCGCGGCTGAAAGTGCGGAATTCAGAGACGGGCGCGAGCCGCGGCTGAAAGCGCGGAATCCAGAGACGGGCGCGAGCCGCGGCTGAAAGCGCGGAATCCAGAGACGGGCGCGAGCCGCGGCTGAAAGCGCGGAATTCAGAGACGGGTGCAAGCCGCGGCTAAAAGCGCGGACCCCAGAGGCGGGCGGGAGACGTTAAGGCTGCTGCTGCCGCCACCGAGGGGCCTGTGTGCGAGCACAGGTCACTCTCCACACCCCTCTTCCGCGGAGCCTGTGCAGCCCGCCACTGCCGGGTTCCCGGGATCCAGGGACAACTTCCCCGGGAGAGCGCACAGCGCGCCTCAGGCTGGTGCAAAGTCACGCCGGCCTTTGCCACCGCAGGCCCGCCCCGCACTCTGTGCCCCTCCCTCCCACCCCCCGGCCTGAGTGCGCCAGTGCCCCCAATCAGCGGCTCTTTTAACCCCATCCTGTCTGAGCAAAAAACAGATGCCCTCCAGAGATCTACACGCAGTGGCAGGGCCAAATCCAAAGCTTAGCCCTGGGAGCTGTGAGAACAAAGAAGAGAAAGGGAAATCTCTCCCAGCAGCCTCAGAAGCAGCGGATTAAAGCTCCACAATCAACTTGATGTACCCTGCATCTGTGGAATACCTGAATAGACAACCAATCATCCCAAATTAAGGAAGTGGACTTTAGGAGCAAGATCTATGATTTTTTCCCCTTTCCTCTTTTTGTGAATGTGTATGTGTATGCTTCTGTGTGAGATCTTGTCTCTATAGTCTTGCTTCCACCATTTGTCCTAGGGTTCTATCCGTCCATGTTTTTTTTTAAATTTTTTTTCTTAATAATTAATTTTAATAACCTTATTATACTTTACCTTCGTTCTTTCTTTCTTTCTTTCCGTCCTTCCTTCCCTCCTTTAGACAACGAATCATCCCAAATTGAGGAGGTGGTCTCTGACAGCAAGATTTAGGATTTTTCCCCATTTACCTCTTTTAGTGAGGGTGTATGTGTATGCTTCTGTGTAAGATTTTGTCTGTATAGCTTTGCTTCCAACATTTGTCCTAAGGTTCTTTCCGTCCTTTTTTTTTTTTTTTCTAAATAAGAAGTTTTTAATTCAATAACTTTATTATATTTTATTTTTACTGTATCTTCTTTCTTTCTGTCTTTTTTCCTTCTTTCCCTCCTTCCTTCCTTCCTCCCTCCCTCCCTCCTTTCTTTCCTTCTTGCCTTCTTGCCTTCTTTGCTTCTTTCTTTCTTTCTTCCTTCCTTCCTACCCTCCTTTCCTTCTTTCTTTCCTCATACTTCTACTAATTCCCTCTACTTTTTCTCCCTTTTATCCTGAGCCTGTGGATGAAAAGCTTTTGGTGCTCCAGCCAGGAGGCAGGGCTCTGCCTCTGAGGTAGGACAGCCAACTTCAGGACACTGATCAACAAGAGACCTCCCAGCTCCACATAATATCAAACGGCGAAAATCTCCCAGAGACCTTCATCTTAACACCAGCACCCAGCTTCACTCAACGACCAGCAAGCCACAGTGCTGGAAAACCTATGCCAAACAACTAGCAAAACAGGAACACAACCCCACCCATTAGCAGAGAGGCTGCCTAAAATCATAATAAGGCCACAGACGCCCCCAAACACACCACCAGACGTGAACCTGCCCACTAGAGAGACAAGATCCAGCCTCATCCACCACAACACAGGCACTAGCCCCCTCCACCAGGAAGCCTAAACAACCCACTGAACCAACCTTAGCCACTGGAGACAGACATCAAAAACAGGAGGAACTACAAACCTGCAGCCTGCAAAAAGGAGACCCCAAACACAGTAAGATAAGCAAAATGAGAAGACAGAAAAACACACAGCAGATAAAGGAGCAAGATAAAAATGCACCAGACCTAACAAATGAAGAGGAAATAGGCAGTCTACCTGAAAGAGAATTCAGAATAATGATAGTAAGGTTGATCCGATATCTTGGAGATAGAATGGACAATAGATTGGACAAAATGCAAGAATCAGTTAACAAGGACCTAGAAGAACTAAAGATGAAACAAGCAACGATGAACAACACAATAAATGAAATTAAAAGTACTCTAGATGGGATCAATAGCAGAATAAATGAGGCAGAAGAATGGATAAGTGACCTGGAAGATAAAATAGTGGAAATAACTACTGCAGAGCAGAATAAAGAAAAAAGAATGAAAAGAACTGAGGACAGTCTCAGAGACCTCTGGGACAACATTAAACGCACCAACATTCGAATTATAGGGGTTCCAGAAGAAGAAGAGAAAAAGAAAGGGACTGAGAAAATATTTGAAGAGATTATAGTTGAAAACTTCCCTAACATGGGAAAGGAAATACTTAATCAAGTCCAGGAAGCACAGAGAGTCCCATACAAGATAAATACAAGGAGAAATACGCCAAGACACATATTAATCAAACTGTCAAAAATTAAATACAAAGAAAGCATATTAAAAGCAGCAAGGGAAAAACAACAAATAACACATAAGGGAATCCCCATAAGGTTAACAGCTGATCTCTCAGCAGAAACCCTACAAGCCAGAAGGGAGTGGCAGGACATACTGAAAGTGATGAAGGAGAAAAACATGCAGCCAAGACTACTCTACCCAGCAAGGATCTCATTCAGATTTGATGGAGAAATTAAAACCTTTACAGACATGTAAAAGCTGAGAGAGTTCAGCACCACCAAACCAGCTTTACAACAAACGCTAAAGGATCTTCTCTAGGCAAGAAACACAAGAGAAGGAAAAGACCTATAATAACGAACCCAAAACAATTTAGAAAATGGGAATAGGAACATACATATCGATAATTACCTTAAATGTAAATGGACTAAATGCTCCCACCAAAAGACACAGATTAGCTGAATGGATACAAAAACAAGACCCTTATATATGCTGTCTACAAGAGACCCACTTCAGACCTAGAGACACATACAGACTGAAAGTAAGGGGATGGAAAAAGATATTCCATGCAAATGGAAACCAAAATAAAGCTGGAGTAGCAATTCTCATATCAGACAAAATAGACTTTAAAATAAGGACTATTAGAAGAGACAAAGAAGGACACTACATAATGATCAAGGGATCGATCCAAGAAGAAGATATAACAATTGTAAATATTTATGCACCCAACATAGGAGCACCTCAATACATTAGGCAAATACTAACAGCCATAAAAGGGGAAATCGACAGTAACACATTCATAGTAGGGGACTTAAACACCCCACTTTCACCCATGGACAGATCATCCAAAATGAAAATAAATAAGGAAACACAAGCTTTAAATGATACATTAAACAAGATGGACTTAATTGATATTTATAGGACACTCCATCCAAAAACAACAGAATACACATTTTTCTCAAGTGCTCATGGAACATTCTCCAGGATAGATCATATCTTAGGTCACAAATCAAGCCTTGATAAATTTAAGAAAATTGAAATTGTATCAAGTATCTTTTCTGACCACAACGCCATGAGACTAGATATCAATTACAGGAAAAGATCTGTAAAAAATACAAACACATGGAGGCTAAACAATACACTACTTAATAATGAAGAGATCACTGAAGAAATCAAAGAGGAAATCAAAAAATACCTAGAAACAAATGACAATGGAGACATGATGACCCAAAACCTGTGGGATGCAGCAAAAGCAGTTCTAAGGGGGAAGTTTATAGCAATACAAGCCCACCTTAAGAAGCAGGAAACATCTCGAATAAACAACCTAACCTTGCACCTCAAGCAAGTAGAGAAAGAAGAACAAAAAAACCCCAAAGCTAGCAGAAGGAAAGAAATCATAAAAATCAGATCAGAAATAAATGAAAAAGAAATGAAGGAAACAATAGCAAAGATCAATAAAACTAAAAGCTGGTTCTTTGAGAAGATAAACAAAATAGATAAACCACTAGCCAGACTCATCAAGAAAAAAAGGGAGAAGACTCAAATCAATAGAATTAGAAATGAAAAAGGAGAGGTAACAACTGACACTGCAGAGATAAAAGAGATCATGAGAGATTACTACAAGCAACTCTATGCCAATAAAAGGGACAATCTGGAAGAAATGGACAAATTCTTAGAAATGCACAACCTGCCAAGACTGAATCAGGAAGAAATAGAAAATATGAACAGACCAATCACAAGCACTGAAATTGAAACTGTGATTAAAAATCTTCCAACAAATAAAAGCCCAGGACCAGATGGCTTCACAGGCGAATTCTATCAAACATTTAGAGAAGAGCTAACACCTATCCTTCTCAAACTCTTCCAAAATATAGCAGAGGGAGGACCACTCCCTAACTCCTTCTACGAGGCCACCATCACCTTGATACCAAAACCAGACAAGGATGTCACAAAGAAAGAAAACTACAGGCCAATATCACTGATGAACATAGATGCAAAAATCCTCAACAAAATACTAGCAAACAGAATCCAACAGCACATTAAAAGGATCATACACCATGATCAAGTGGGGTTTATTCCAGGAATGCAAGGATTCTTCAATATACGCAAATCTATCAATGTGATAAACCATATTAACAAATTGAAGGAGAAAAACCATATGATCATCTCAATAGATGCAGAGAAAGCTTTTGACAAAATTCAACACCCATTTATGATAAAAACCCTGCAGAAAGTAGGCATAGAGGGAACTTTCCTCAACATAATAAAGGCCATATATGACAAGCCCATAGCAAACATCATCCTCAATGGTGAAAAACTGAAAGCATTTCCACTAAGATCAGGAACAAGACAAGGTTGCCCACTCTCACCACTATTATTCAACATTGTTTTGGAAGTTTTAGCCACAGCAATCAGAGAAGAAAAGGAAATAAAAGGAATCCAAATTGGAAAAGAAGAAGTAAAGCTGTCACTGTTTGCAGATGACATGATCCTATACATAGAGAACCCTAAAGATGCTACCAGAAAACTACTAGAGCTAATCAATGAATTTGGTAAAGTGGCAGGATACAAAATTAATGCACAGAAATCTCTGGCATTCCTATATACTAATGATGAAAAATCTGAAAGTGAAATCAAGAAAACACTCCCATTTACCATTGCAACAAAAAGAATAAAATATCTAGGAATAAACCTACCTAAGGAGACAAAAGACCTGTATGCAGAAAATTATAAGACACTGATGAAAGAAATTAAAGATGATATAAATAGATGGAGATATATACCATGTTCTTGGATTGGAAGAATCAACATTGTGAAAATGACTCTACTACCCAAAGCAATCTATAGATTCAATGCAATCCCTATCAAACTACCACTGGCATTTTTCACAGAACTAGAACAAAAAATTTCACAATTTGTATGGAAACACAAAAGACCCCGAATAGCCAAAGCAATCTTGAGAACGAAAGAAGGAACTGGAGGAATCAGGCTCCCTGACTTCAGACTATACTACAAAGCTACAGTCATCAAGACGGTATGGTACTGGCACAAAAACAGAAAGATAGATCAATGGAACAGGATAGAAAGCCCAGAGATAAACCCATGCACATATGGACACCTTATCTTTGATAAAGGTGGCAGTAATGTACAATGGAGAAAGGACAGCCTCTTCAATAAGTGGTGCTGGGAAAACTGGACAGCTACATGTAAAAGTATGAGATTAGATCACTCCCTAACACCATACACAAAAATAAGCTCAAAATGGATTAAAGACCTAAATGTAAGGCCAGAAACTATCAAACTCTTAGAGGAAAACATAGGCAGAACACTCTATGACATAAATCAAAGCAAGATCCTTTCTGACCCACCTCCTAGAGTAATGGGAATAAAAACAAAAATAAACAAATGGGACCTAATGAAACTTCAAAGCTTTTGCACAGCAAAGGAAACCATAAACAAGACCAAAAGACAACCCTCAGAATGGGAGAAAATATTTGCAAATGAAGCAACCGACAAAGGATTAATCTCCAAAGTTTACAAGCAGCTCATGCAGCTCAATAACAAGAAAACAAACAACCCAACAATCCAAAAATGGGCAGAAGACCTAAATAGACATTTCTCCAAAGAAGATATACAGACTGCCAACAAACACATGAAAGAATGCTCAACATCACTAATCATTAGAGAAATGCAAATCAAAACTACAATGAGATATCATCTCACACCAGTCAGAATGGCCATCATCAAAAAATCTAGAAACAATAAATGCTGGAGAGGGTGTGGAGAAAAGGGAACCCTCTTACACTGTTGGTGGGAATGTAAATTGATACAGCCACTGTGGAGAACAGTATGGAGGTTCCTTAAAAAGCTACAAATAGAACTACCATATGACCCAGCAATCCCACTACTGGGAATATACCCTGAGAAAACCATAATTCAAAAAGAGACATGTACCAAAATGTTCATTGCAGCTCTATTTACAATAGCCCGGAGATGGAAACAACCTAAATGCCCGTCATCGGATGAATGGATAAAGAAGATGTGGCACATATATACAATGGAATATTACTCAGCCATAAAAAGAAACGAAATTGAGCTATTTGTAATGAGGTGGATAGACCTAGAGTCTGTCATACAGAGTGAAGTAAGTCAGAAAGAGAGAGACAAATACCATATGCTAACACATATATATGGAATTTAAGAAAAAAAAATGTCATGAAAAACCTAGGGGTAAAGCAGGAATAAAGACGCAGACCTCTTAGAGAACGGACTTGAGGTTATGGGGAGGGGGAAGGGTGAGCTGTGACAGGGCGAGAGAGAGTCATGGGCATATACACACTAACAAACGCAGTAAGGTAGATAGCTAGTGGGAAGCAGCTGCATGGCACAGGGATATTGGCTCGGTGCTTTGTGACAGCCTGGAGGGGTGGGATGGGGAGGGTGGGAGGGAGGGAGACGCAACAGGGAAGACATATGGGAACATATGTTTATGTATGACTGATTCACTTTGTTATAAAGCAGAAACTAACACACCATTGTAAAGCAATTATACCCCAATAAAGATGTAAAAAAAAAATAAAATAAAAAAATAAAGGCTCTAAGACCAGCTTTTAGCAGTTGGAATTAGAGTTTGTCCTAAAAAAAAAAAAAAAAAAAAAAAAAAAAAGGAAAAAGAATGAAAAGAAATTAAAACAGTATAAGAGACCTCTGGGACAACATTAAATGCACAAACATTTGCATTATAGAGGTCCCAGAAGGAGAAGAGAGAGAGAAATAACCTGAAAAAATATTTGAAGGAATAATAGCTGAAAACTTCCCTAACATGAGAAAGGAAACAGTCATCTAGGTTTAGGAAGTGCAGAGAGTCACAGGCAGGATAAAGCCAAGGAGGAACACACTGAGACACATAGTAATCAAATTGACAAAAATTAAGACAAGGAAAAAAATATTAAAAACAACAATGGAAAAACAACAAATAACATACAAGGGAACTCCCATAAGGTTATCAGCTGATTTCTCAGTAGAAACTCTGTAGCCCAGAAGGGAGTAGCCCAATATATTTAAAGTGATGAAAGGGAAGAACATACAACCAAGAATACTCTACCCAGCAGGGTTCTCATTCAGAGTTGATGGAGAAATCAAAAGATTTACAGGGCTTCCCTGGTGGTGCAGTGGTTGAGAGTCTGCCTGCCGATGCAGGGGACACGGGTTTGTGCCCTGGTCCAGGAAGATCCCACATGCCATGGAGCGGCTAGGCCCATGAGCCATGGCCACTGAGCCTGCGCGTCCAGAGCCTGTTCTCTGCAACAGGAGAGGCCACAACAGTGAGAGGCCTGCGTACCGCAAAAAAAAAGCATTACAGACAAGCAAAAGCTAAGAGAATTCAGCACCACGAGATCAGCTTTGCAACAAATGCTAAAGGAACTCCTCTAGGCGGGAAAGAGACCACCAACTTAAAACAACCTTGTACCTATATAGACTCTATATCAAAACATTGTGGGAACAGCAAACCCCAAAACTACAACAGATACATACACAAAAAGAAAAAGCAACCCAAACACAACACTAAAGATGGTCATCAAACCACAAAAGAAGAGCACAAGAGAGGAAGGAAAAAAGAACACATACAAAAACAAACCCAAAACAATTAAGAAAATGGCAATAGGAACATACATATTGATAATGACCTTAAATGTAAATGGATTAAATGCTCCAGCCAAAAGACATAGACTGGCTGAATGGATACAAAAACAAGACCCATATATATGCCATCTACAAGAAACCCACTTTATACCTAGGTACACATACAGACTGAAAGTGAGGGGCTGGAAGAAGGTATTCCATGCAAATGGAAATCAGAAGAAAGCTGGAGTAGCAATACTCATATCAGACAAAATAGACTTTAAAATAAAGACTGTTATAAGAGACAAGAAGGACACTATATAATGATCAAGGGATCAATCCAAGAAGAAGATAAAACAATTATAAATATATATGCACCCAACATAGGAGCACCTCAATATATAGGCAAATACTAACAGCTATAAAGGGAGAAATGGACAGTAACACAATAATAGTGGGGGACTTTAACACCCCACTTTAATCAATGGACAGACCATCCAGACAGAAAATCAATAAGGAAACACAGGTCTTAAATGACACATTATACCAGAAGGACTTAATTGATATTTATAAAGCATTCCATCCAAAAGCAACAGAATACACATTCTTCTCAAATGCACATGACACAGTCTCCAGGACTGATCACACGCTGAACCACAAAGTGAGCCTCAATAAATTTAAGAAAATTGAAATCATATCAAGCATCCTTTCTGACCACAGTGCTATGAGATTAGAAGTAAACTATAAGAAAAAATCTGCAAAAAACACAAATACCTGGAGGCTAAACAATATGCTACTAAACAACAAATGGATCACTGAAGAAATCAAAGAGGAAATCAAAAAATACCTAGAGACAAATGAAAATGAAAGAACAACGATCCAAAACCTATGGGATGCAGCAAAAGCAGTTCTAAGAGGGAAGCTTATAGCAATACAATCTTACCTCAGGAAACAAGAAAAATCTCAAATAAACAATCTAACCTTACACCTAAAGCAACTAGAGAAAGAAGAACAAACGAAACCTAAAGTTAGTAGGAGGAAAGAAATCATAAAGATCAGAGCAGAAATAAATGAAATAGAGACAAAGAAGACAATAGCAAAGATGAATTAAACTAAAAGCTGGTTCTTTGAGAAGATAAACAAAATTGATAAACCTTTAGCCAGACTCATCAGAAAAAAGGGAGAGAACTCAAATCAATAAAATTAGAAATGAAAAAGGAGAAGTTACAATGGACACCACAGAAATACAAAGGATCATAAGAGATTACTACAAGCAAATGTATGCCAATAAAATGGGCAACCTGGAAGAAATGGACAAATTCTTAGAAAGGTACAATCTCCCAAGACTGAACCAGGAAGAAATAGAAAATATGAACAGACCAATCACAAGTAATGAAATTGAAACTGTGATTAAAAATCTTCCAACAAACAAAAGTCCAGGACCAGATGACTTCACAGGTGAATTCTTTCAAACATTTAGAGAAGAGCTAACACCCATCCTTCTCAAACTCTTCCAAAAACTTGTGGAGGAAGGAACACTCCCAAATTCATTCTATGAGGTCACCATCACCCTGATACCAAAACCAGAAAAAGATACTACAAAGAAAAGAAAATTACAGACCAATATCACTGATGAATATAGATGCAAAAATCCTCAACAAAACACTAACAAACAGAATCCAACAATACATTAAAAGGATCATACACCATGATCAAGTGGGATTTATCTCAGGGATGCAAGGATTCTTCAATATACACAAATCAATCATTGTGATACACCATATTGACAAATTGAAGAAGAAAAACCATATGATCATCTCAATAGATGCAGAAAAAGCTTTTGACAAAATTCAACACAAAAACAATTTTGACAATTTTTCAACAAAAAAAATTTTGACAAAATTCAAATTATGATAAAAACTCTCCAGAAAGTGGGCATAGAGGGAACTTACCTCAACATAATAAAGGCCATATATGACAAACCCACAGCAAACATCATTCTCAATGGTGAAAAAAATGAAAGCATTTCCTCTGAGATCAGGAACAAGTCAAGGATATCCACTCTTGCCACTTTTATTCAATATAGGTTTGGAAGTCCTAGCCACGGCAATCAGTGAGGAAAAAGAAATAAAAGGAATCCAAATTGGAAAAGAAGTTAAACTGTCGCTGTTTGCAGAGGACATGATATTATACATAGAAAGTCCTAAATACACTACCAGAAAACTACTAGAGCTCATCAATGAATTTGGTAAAGTTTAAGGTTAAAAATTAATACAGAGACATCTGTTGCATTTCTATATGCTAAAAACAAAAGATCAGAAAGAGAAACTCAAGAAATAATCCCATTTACTACCACATCAAAAAAAAAAAAAAAAACAAAACCCAGGAATAAACCTACCTGAGGAGACAGAAGACCTGTACTCTGAAAACTATAAGATGCTGATGAAAGAAATTGAAGACAACACAAACAGATGGAAAGATATACCATGTTCTTGGATTGGAAGAATCAGTATTGTCAAAATGCCTATACTACCCAAGGCAATCTACAGATTCAGTGCAATTCCTATCAAATTACCAATGGCATTTTTCACAGATCTAGAACAAAAAGCCTTAAAATTTGTATGGAGACAAAAAAGACTCCAAATAGCCAAAGCAATCTTGAGAAAAAAAGGCAGAGCTGGAGGAATCAGGCTTCCTGACTTCAGACTATACTACAAAACTATAGTCATCAAAGCAGTATGGTAATGGAACAAAAATAGAAATATAGATCAGTGGGACAGGATTGAAAGCCCAGAAATAAACCCATGCACCTACAGTTAATTAATCTACAACAAAAGAGGCAAGACTATACAATGGTGGAAAGACAGTCTCTTCAATAAATGCTGCTGGGAAAACTGGACAGGTACATGTAAAAAGAAATGAAATTAGAACATTCTTTAATACCATACGCAAAAATAAGCTCAAAATGGCTTAAAGACCTATATGTGAGACTGGACACTATAAAACTCTTAGAGGAAAACATAGGCAAAACAATCTCTCACATAAATCGCAGCCATATCTTTTTCAATCCACCTCCTAGAGTAAATAAAAACAAGAATAAACAAATGGGGCCTAAATAAACTCAAAAGCTTTTGCACAGCAAAGGAAACCATAAACAAAATGAAAAGACAACCCACAGATTGGGAGAAAATATTTGCAAATGATGTGATTGACAAGGGATTAGTCTCCAAAATTTACAAACAGCTGATGAGGCTTAATATCATCAAAACAAACAACTCAATCAAAAAATGGGCAGAAGACCAAATATACATTTCTCTAAAGAAGACATACAGATGGCCAAGAGGCAAATGAAAAGATGTTCAACATCGCTAATTAATAGAGAAATGCAAATCAAAACTACAATGAGGTACCAACTCACACCAGTCAGAATGGCTATCATCAAAAAAATCCACAAACAATAAATGCTGGAGAGGGTGTGGAGAGAAGGAGACCTTCCTAGAATGTTTGTGGGAAAGTAAACTGGTACAGCCACTATGGAGAACAGCATGGAGGTTTCTTAAAAAACTAAAAATAGAGCTACCATATGATCCACCAATCCCACTCCTGGGCATATATCTGGAGGAAAACATGGTCCGAAAGTATACATGCACCACAATGTTCATTGCAGCACTGTTTACAATAGCAAAGACATGGAAGCAACCTAAATGTCCACCGACAGAGGAATGGATAAAGAAGATATGGTGTATATATACAGTGGAATATTATTCAGCTATTAAATAAAGAGTGAAATAATGCCATTTGCTGCAACATGGATGGACCTAGAGATTGTCATACTGAGTGAAGTAAGTCAGAAAGAGAAATATCGTATGGTATCACTTATATGCGGAATCTAAAAAGAAATGATACACATGAACCTATTTACAAAACAGAAACAGACTCACAGACTTAGAGAACGAACTTATGGTTACCAGGAGAGGAAGGGATAGTTAGGGAGTTTGGGGTTTGACATGTATATACTGCTGTATTTAAAAGGGATAACCAACAAGGACCTACTGTGTAGCAGGGGACCCTGCTCAATATTATAGGTAACAACCTAAATGGGAAAAGAATTTGAAAAAGAATAAATACATGTGTATGTATAACAGAACCATTTTGCTGTACACCTCAAACTATCACAACATTGTTAATCAACTATACTCCAATATAAAATAAAAAGTTTTTAAAAAATAAAACATACCACTTCAAAAATACTAATGTCATCTTTATAATGATCATTGTCAGTCTCACTCTGTCTCTTTTAAATACATTGGTTAAATACAGTATTTATGAAGTTGTACTTGTGGATTAGCGTGTCACTTCTCTTAGACTCCCTGCAAGCTTCCTTCTAGAAGCTCGATATTTATGCTGTACCCCAGACCTCAGGCCTCTTAGATATCTAGTCCTTTGATACTCTGTAAGTTGGGTAAAGGGTTAGGCCTGGATCAGAATGATCTTATCACCATTTCTAGTAAGACCGGGACTTACCTCACTATAGACTCTATTTTTGAGTACTAAGGCAGCATGTGCTTATAAAAGTGAACACGTATACACAATTTTTAGCATAAACTATGAACTAGTTAGACTTTTAGGTAACTCAGTTTGAATAGAACAACACCAGAGAGGGGTGGGATTCTGATTCTAAGAGGGAGAATGTAGTGTGGCATTCAATCAGATGTGAGGGAAAAAAGCAAAGCTCAAAACTGGAGAGTTTGTCCATGTACCATATATAAATTGGGAGTTGTGTTGTCTTCTCCCAAATCCCCTCTAATAATATAGGTGTCATGTGCAGTACAGTTGGTGTATTTCACAGGTGAATATTATAATCCTATGAAAGCATTTTGAGACTGCAGGATGTGAGTCATGACAAAAATCTCAGCAATTATTACCCTTTCTCTTCCACCCAAGAGGGCTCAATTTTTGCATCTCATCTATAGCAATGTATATTATGAAGAACTAATAAAATGAAATAAGATGAAAGCAATATCAAAATATAAAACAAAGCACAGATCATAAAGTACTAATTTCTTCAGTTAAATTATATTATTCATTTTTAATGGAATGATTAAAGATATAAAATCTGACATTACATTTTTTGTGTGTGTGGTACGTGGACCTCTCACTGCTGTGGCCTCTCCTGTTGCGGAGCACAGGCTCCGGACGTGCAGGCCCAGTGGCCATGACTCATGGGCCCAGCAGCTCCGTGGCATGTGGGATCCTCCCAGACAGGGGCACGAACCCATGTCCCCTGCATCGGCAGGCGGACTCTCAACCACTGCACCACCAGGGAAGCCCTGACATTACACTTTTTAAAAATCAAACTGGGAGGCTCAAAATTTATGTTAATACTTTCTCTTTGTATTCTAAATTTCCTTCATAATGGAATGTATATCTGAAATCTATTTGGTCTGCTAGTCAATTTATTTTGTATCGATCTGATTTCATGTAGTGAATTATTATTTTTTGCTTATTTAACTAGTTCTCAACATGTTACAAAGCAGACTATCCCCCCAATCAAATCTGCTACAAATATAGTTTTTACTTCTGTTTTATACAGAAGCTAGGTTATTAACAAATTTATTCTAATTCTTTCATATGAAAATTTATTTAATAAATGCCAGTTATTGACTTATTCCAAACCTATTTTTATATAGATAGGCTACTACTATTTAATACATATTAGCAAGCTCCTTGGAGTTGTTTTCTTTATGACAATTACATATCATTTTAATCTTACATGTAATGGGTCACAATTTCCTATTTTTCAATTCAGTTGCCATCACTACAACAATGATACTTACTTTCTTGGGTATATTTTCTTCCTTCTGTTTCTTTTCTTTCACTCCTTCTTCCTGTGTGGTTTATTTTTATTTGTTTTCTCCTATTCATTTGAACTTTATCAACCTTGAACTTGGTTATATTTAGCCTTCATATATGTACCATCTAGAAAAGCATTCTAGTTTCTAAAGACTGCATATGTTACATCTTTGTGTCAGGGTCTGCTCCAAATATGAGATTATTTTAAACAGGAATTAATTGATTATCAAAAGTAATATAATACCTACCAGTAACTATTTGATCTTTATGATACTCAGGGGCTAAAGTTCTTGCTCAGGAAAAAAATTAAATTAAATCCATAAATATAAATAACATATTTAGATTAAAATATAGCTACATAAATCAATTCACAAGCAGTATATTGTACTAGTTCCTGCATGATGCTTTGTGGCACACAACTGTGGTTTGAGGTATCAAAAAATACTGAAACTCCATTGCAGTCCTGGCTCTGCAGAGCTTCCCTCTCATCTCCAGCAACTTAGCGATCATTTGAATCTTTTGTCAGTTGAAAGGCAGGAGATTGTGCGATATCTTGCTTAGGTGTCACCGTATTGGTTGAGCCCCTGGTTTGTGGGACAGGTCTGCCCACCTATCCTGCTATTGTAGTCAAGTGCATAAGGATGACCTAGCTTCAGAATCAGATTCTTTCATTGTGCTGTTGACTTAACTAGCATGTCTTTCTGAATTTTAGAACTTTTTGTTTTGTTTTGTTTTTTCACATCTTTATTGGAGTATAAATGCTTTACAATGTTGCGTTAGTTTCTGCTGTACAACAAAATGAATCAGCTATACATATACATATATCCCCATATCTCCTACCTCTTGCGCCTCCCTTCCACCCTCCCTATCCCACCCCTCTAGGTGGTCACAAAGCATTGAGTTGATCTCCCTGTGCTATACAGTAGCTTCCCACTAGCCATCCGTTTTACATTTGGTAGTGTATATATGTCAATGCCACTCTCTCACTTCATCCCAGCTTTCCCATCTGCCCCGTGCCCTCAAGTCCATTCTCTACATCTGCGTCTTTATTCCTGCCCTGCCACTAGGTCTCTGCATGCCTCATACCTGACCATTCTCAACGTGTGTGTGTGTGTGTGTTTTGCCTGTGTGTATGTGTTAGTGTAGTTATCCTGCTAGCTCTGACCTTCTTAACACCCTTTCTTCAATCCTTTCTTTAGGCAGTTGATCTGTTGAATATTCTGATGGCTGCATGTCCTCAACTTGCCTGAATATCCAGGAAGTTAAAAATCTGACTCTTCTGTTCTGAAAAAGCATAGGTCCAGTTTGATACTTTACTTTTAGTGAATCACATGGATAAGTCATTTGGGAGGGAGAGGTAACACTGCACTTTGCTAGACATTTCCCTCCTTTCTGAGTCCATCCTACCATGTCTGACTTTGTGTGTCTCATCATCCTCTCATCTTCCAGTGGTCGGAGCTAACTGGTAACTTTGAGGCAAAAGAGCTGAGCTTTCATATTCCTGCACTGGGCAGTCCTTGACTTCAGGCTGCTGGGCAGTTTCTGTGCTCAGGGAAGCTGGGCAAGGGATCCCGGTAGCCCAACGGCAGTTCTCTGAAGAAGGTTGCCTGTGCCAGCCTTTAGGAGTAAAGCATACAAACCAGGGAGATGGATACCCAGAATCCATAAAAGGGATCTAAAGGCATCTGGATGAAGTGACACCGTGACCACTACACTAACTCCCATGGCAGTTAGTGCCTGAAGTAGATGCATGAAAGCATCTACATTCCCCTAGGAAATGAAGAGAAAGGGAATTGGCATTTCCTTATGCATCTGAACTTGTTCATTCTTTAAAGAGACATTTATGTTGACCGGTTTATGGCATTTATAAAATTTGTTTTCCATTGAAATTGTCATTTGTAAATTTGCAGATACGTACTAATTCAGAATTTTAACTGTTTATTCAACAAAAGAAGGAAATATTTACTTTGAAAAAAAACCCTCTGGGGGACTTCCCTGGTGGTCCAGTGGTTAAGACTCTGCACTTCAAATGCAGGGGGCATGGGTTCAATCTCTGGTTGGGGAACTAGAATCCCACATGCTGTGTGGTGTGGCCAAAAAAAAAAAACCCTCTGTAGGTTGTAGAAAAACCATAGTAATGTATGTGACTATCTGGTGGGATGATTATCTGTTGATGATTGCCTCTGGCTGTTGACCAATTTTGCATCACTGTAACAAATTCATCTCAGTATTTTGATTGTCTGTATACGTGTCTACTCTTTGAATTCTCCTTTGAACCAGTTGCAAAATCTTAGTGGTTCCCTTACAAACTAGTCTGGTTGAATAAAATCTTTGACACTTAAAAATGAACTTTTTTCTACAAGTTCCTTTATTAATAAATCTCAGTGTAGAAGAACAAGGTCCCCAAAAGACCCATATGATTAAAAGTACAAATTTACTCCAAACTGGGATAAAAAACAAATAGCAGGCCTCAACTATCTAGGCCATAGAAATTTAGTGTGATTAAAATGCTTTTATCACACAACTGTAGTGCTGAACCATATTTGATTAACTTTTTTTTTATGTCATTGGGACAAAATATGTGCTATGACTGAGCCGATAGACTGCATCATAATACAGTTTAAGGTCAGAACATCAAAAATAACAACAAAATAAGAGCAATGTTTTAAAGTCAAGTGACTGAATCAAGGTACATTTTTTTTAAAGCAAAAAGTGCTAAAAATATTCCTGATACTTCAAAAACAAGATTATATATAATTTAGCTGCACATTTTAGTCTATTCTCTTTATATGCATGATGGCTTATTCTTCACCCTCTCCCAACTTATACTTGCTTTACCCCCATTAAATTATGTGCTATGTAGGTATAAAAAAATGGTAGTATCTAAGTAATAGACATGTGTTTTTAAAAAAATTAACAAACACCATTATGATAACAACTGGAATTTTTTCCTCTCAGAGGACAATGGAATTGCAAGGCATTCCATTCACAAATATTATAGTTCAATAGAAACTTTATACACATACCCCCAAAAGTCTATACCAGATTAGGCCACTTTACTAAATCACTAAAACTAGAAGTAATGAAAACATTGTCATAATTTTTTAGAGTCGTAAAAGTCTGAGGCACTCTGGGAAAGATGTTCTCATACAAGTAGAGCATGTCAGAGATATCAAGTTATCTTACAAGAAAGTCACCAGATACCCAGTAATCAAGTACACGCTAATGACAATGACTTTGATTTGATATGACTTCACTGGATGCACTCCCATTTGGACTGAACTACTGAAAGAAACACAGATATTGGGCAGCTAAGGTGGGCCCACCCTCCTCCCTGGTATTATACCGGGAATTTAGGAAATTAGTGTGAGTTGTTTATTGTAAATCACTATGTCCTTAAGGCCATCAATTCTCTTTATAAATTGCTGTTTCAACATAATTTGACAAAACTCTCAAGTGACTGTAGCTAAATAGCCTGGAATGAGAAAGGAATGGGAAATATAAATCAGCTTAGCTATCTTTACGTAACTGAGTGGCAAACAACAGAATCTTAATGTCAGCATTCCCAGTTTCCAGTAGTTATAAACACAGCCTTCCGCTTCCTAATGAACTACCACTTTGGCTCTACAGCACTGCTCATTCTTTCATATTTCTGGTACCTGCATTTTGTTCTGTTTGTTTTACTCTGGCTGTTTGGGGTTCTAAGAGAATCTACTTAGAAGGGTCTTGGCATTCATAGGTTTAATATTTAGGAATATGAAAAGCTGTGCAAACTATTGATAAGTGGGTGTTAGTGCCAATGAAAATATTTCAAATAATCAGATTTTTCTTTATGTGTCATATTCAGTGAATGCACAGCAGACAGTATTTTATTATTTTTTAAATTTAATTTTATTTATTTATTTTGTATACAGCAGGTTCTTATTAGTCACCCATTTTATACACATCAGTGTATACATGTCAATCCCAATCTCCCCATTCATCCCACCACCACCCCCACCCCACCACTTTCCCCACCTTTGTGTCCATACATTTGTTCTCTACATCTGTGTCTCTATTTCTGCCTTGCAAACCGGTTCATCTGTACCATTTTTCTAGATTCCACATATATGTGTTAATATACAATATTTGTTTTTCTCTTTCTGACTTACTTCACTCTGTATGACAGTCTCTAGGTCCATCCATGTCTCTACAAATGACCCAGTTTTGTTCCTTTTTATGGCTGAGTAATATTCCATTGTATATATGTACCACATCTTCTTCACCCATTCATCTGTCAGTGGGCATTTAGGTTGCTTCCATGACCTGGCTATTGTAAATAGTGTTGCAATGAACATTGGGGTGCATGTGAGCAGATAGTATTTTATTTCCAGGCTTGTTACCTGCAGAGTTTTTCCTTGGGGAACTGACAGAACACTGTCAGTTCTCTGAAATATGTCAACATTAATGGAGCATTGAGAGAGCATGGCTAAATAATTACTGGTTTGCTCATCTCAGCTGGGGAGCTCATTTCTCTCTGTCTTACATTCAAAGTCTTTTGAAAGTCTGTTTACTTAATCACTATAAGGAACATATAGAATCGTGCAAACTAATTGAAGAGACAGATTCTCACAAGTGGCCAAACTTAGTTGTTCATTATTTCAAGGCAATTAATTCTACTTCAGGCTCAATGATACTGGTAGTTATTAGTGCTATCTGTCAAATATTCCTGTTTCTGCCCCATTCTGGGCACTTGGCAGGTTCATAATTTTATGCCCCTTTATTGCTAGGAAGAGAAACATATGAAAAGTTCTGCACAATGAGTTATAAGTAAAATGGTGTTTGTTACTTTGGGGTTGGAATTCTTGGTTTTCACAGTGAGACCCTCCAGATCTTGCTCTTTCCTTCTGCATGGTGATGGATAATTTTAAGAAAGATAATGGCTGTTCTATCAACCTGGGTCCATGAGTGACAAGGATGAACTGAATCTCCCAAAACCCACCTCACTGTCCTCAAATGGATACGAAACATGAGCAAGGAATTAATCTTTGTTGTTTTAAGCCACTGAGCTTTTAAGGTTGATTGGTACTACCTTAACTGATATCTATACTCATGCAGAAGTAAAGTTATAAATTACTAGTTGGATGTGACGGGAGAAGGAGAAGGAAAATACTTCAGGGCAGTGTATATCTGACCACAGAGATTGTTGGACAACCTGCCTCCAATTTCACAATCTTTACTTGGCTCAAACTCGCATTAAGATTCCTTTAATAGTGGCATGCTTCAGCACTGTGTGCCACTAATAACATGCTTCTCAGATAGTTTCCCAATGGGGCTCTATGCACAAGATAACATAGAAAGGCCTAAAAATAATATGGTTAAAATATGTTGATGCTTTGAAATGAGTTCTCTGCAATTTCTAAATTTAATTCAAGTCATCACACTGTTGCCTTGCAACCTCGTTGTGGTGCTTCCCACCTGAAACTGGTCCTGGTACTCAGTACTGCTGTCCTCCGAGGGCAGGTAGAGACCTAAGAAGGAGGTAGATCACTCCAGGTTGGTAAGTGGTAGGTTTAATAAACAACTTACATAGAAGACTTGCCTTGGGTGGCCACAAGTTAAGTAGATCTCCACACCCACTGCCAGAATCTTAAAAAGTTTATGTAGAGGCTTAACTGAGTCCAGTCACGTACATAGTCAAATGGTCTCATCACCGCGTTATTATCTCAAGGCTGTATCCTTGGGGGAGCATCTGGGAGTGGAGAAGGCAAGTGGAACACACATTCCAAGGACAGGGGTGAGGAGCCTCCAATGCCTGGGTCCAGCTTGTGGGTCAGACCTGCAATCATATCTCTTGATGACCTCCCTCAACTCACACTCAACACAGCGGTGGAGACAAACATCTTTATATTCAAGAGCGCAAACATGTGGATGAAAAAATCCACATATTTTTCTAAGTATTTTGTGCTATGGACTTAAAATACATTTTCTCAATGAATTCTGAAAACTTCTTTGTGATCTGGCATTGTGATCTCCATGAACTGGTAATGTTGACAATTTACTGTTTTCATTTACAAAGCATTATGTAGGTGCTTTATATACATTGACATATTCATTTGCCATAGCAAGTCCATGAAGAGGAAGCTGAGATTCAGAGAATTTAAGAAAGCTAATTTCAAAGCCTGTAATGGCTCAATATTGCAGTGGGTGCTATGGAGGGATTATGATCATTAGAAATTTAGCATCTGTTAGAAAGATGACTAACACAGACGTTTCCTGATATGAAACTGAGAAAACCTCTGGCAAAGCTAAATAAATATAGCCAGTAAGTTCCTTTTGTAAAATACTATTTCCTCTGAGATTTTCCCCATTATCTGTAGGTTGCAACCATAGCATCTATTCAGTGGTATGAATAGTCATTAACTTTATTTAGCAAAAACATTATTACACATTAACTGAGATCCAGGTATCTTCATCCCTTTTTCTGTGCCCTAGATCTCGGCAGATTTTGCGTCCACCTATGATCCTCTCAATTCAGTATCTTTAAATCTTTCTGTCTCATTTACTCAACTTGCACCCAGGGCTGAGAATGCAATCATCTGAGAATATTTTCCAGTAGTACAAGAAGGACATCACTTCATCTCTATTTGCAGGTGATTATTTTTCCTAACTTAATTGGACCCGTAAAATGTAAGGAGACAACTGGAGAAGCTCAGACACTATGAAACGGAATTTAGAATGTAGACGCAAGAAATGCTAGGGCCTTAAAAACAGAAAAGGGCATCCCTGACATGGGTAAAATCTTTTTATCCATGCTCAGTTTTCTGCTGTGTGTTTCCCAAATGTGTCTCTTTCTGTAAGTACACTGCTTTGCAACTACCTCTATCAGCTCTTTCTCAGGTTTGGTGGTTTCTCCATTCTCGTCACCATTTGCTTAGCTCCAGCACTCACAATCTCCATGCCATCAGAATCTCTTCACTCTGGTTCATTTTCTGCAACATAGTCTGAATTGGTATCCTGAAACATAAATCTAGTCAGGTTTTTTTCATCCTTCAGATATTTGTTGGCTTCCCACTACCCGTAAGGGGGAAATAATTATGCATCACAGCCTGACATACAAGACACTTTGCAACTCAACTCAGTCCCATCTTTCTTCTTGATCCTCCTTTCCTGACATTTCCTTCTGAACTTCTTTCCTTCCTCCATTCCCAGCTCACCCCACCACCTGACAGGTTAATCACCAAACATCTCGCTCTTCCCAGAGTATCTGGAGTTATTTTCAGGTCAATGTGATCTGGGAGCTGGCTAGAATGCCTTTCCTTTGACTTTTCCATCTAGAAAACTCACACTCTTTGGTGAAGCCTTTCCCAGTTGCCTCAGACAAAGTTCATCAGCCTCTTTATGAGACCAGCAAAGCTCTTTGTTCCCATTTATAGCATAGACTTCATGGTATCATAACTCATCTGCTCATAGGTCTCTCTTTTCTACTAAATTGGGAGCGGGGCCTATAATGTCTTCGGCATCGTTGTATTTCCTGTGGCTTGTGTGGTGCTTGGTACATAGCAAACGCTCAAAATTGTTTGCTGAATAAAAGGAGAAAGTTTTGCCCCTTAGTATATAAGTTACTAGTCCAAAATGGTAACTCAATCATAGGAAACAGACACTGTGGCCCATCACAGCCACTTGTGCCTCCATTACTGAATTCTAGCAAGGGCTCCACCGAAACAAGACAGGCAGTTCTCCCGCAGGAGTTTCACACAAATACCTAGGTAAGCAGTGTTGCTATTTTGGGCATCCTGTCATCTCCCACTTGTCTCCAGAGCAATTGTAGAATGAGCTTTGTGCTGGCACTGATGTCTTAGGAATGTAAGCTCTATGAGCTGCCACTGCTGTTTGTCTTCCTGTCACCCGCCGTCTTCTGAGCAGGCCCTTCACATTGTGTCAAGTGTCCTGATTCAGAGCACATCAAGACAGATGGCATGGTCCTCATGCAGGATTTTGATAGATAAGCTCCCTAGCTCTAGGTTAACAGAACACTTTCCTCCCTTGGTGCATGAATATTCAATAACTTCAACACTCACACGCAATCTCTGTTCGGAAAAGGAAATATAAAGCAAGAATGAGAAAACCACACATGTCTATGGTCATTTACTTTGGACATGTTCCTGGAAAAACTTGCTTCCATATATTATCCTTTTCCCATCCATAAAGACCCAATTTAAAATCTGTCTGGGAATCTAAAATATGACACAAATGAACCTATCTACGAAACAGGAACAGACTCACAGACATAGAGAACAGACTTGTGGTTGCCAAGGGAGAGGGGTGGTGGGGGAAGGATGGACTGGGAGGTTGGGGTCAGTAGATGCAATCTATTACATACAGGATGGATAAACAAAGTCCTACTGTGTAGCACAGGGAACTGTACTCAGTGTCCTGTGATAAACCGTAAAGGAAAAGAATATAAAAAGGAATGTATATATAAATGTATAATGGAATCACTTTGCTGTAAGCAGAAATCAACACAACATTGTAAATCAACTATACTTCAATAAAAAATTTTTTAATGACTAACAAAGACATAATAAAATAAGATAAAATCTGTGTTGCTCAGGAAGCTTCCTCCTCTGTGCAGCCACTGTTGCAGTATGAGAGAGACTCTGAGTTGCTCTTTCAAAGGGTTCAAAACTTACCATTGTCAACGTTTTCCCCAGTGACTGCCAATTGTGTTAATGTGTCACTGCCAAAATTCATTCTTCAGTCATCTGTGAGCTTTCCCCCTTGTAGACAAGTCTGTTTATATATTCATATTCCAGTGACAGAGAACATATGGGCTGACTCATTCCACTGTAGCAGTACAGAATCAACAGTTTGCTTTAACTTAGCTAATTAAACCTTAAAATTAGATAGCTGATTATATTCTCTACACAAATGGCCAGAGTATTTGGGAGCATACAATTATCACAATCCTAACAGCTATTCTAGTTTATTTTATGTTTATGGCTCTTCATTCCTACAGTTTTAAACAGCAAGCCTGGCTGGAGGTCATTTAATTGGTCCAGCATATAAAAAGTGCCCCCAACTTGCGCTGACTCATCAGCATTTTAATGTTACAGCACATACATGCATATAATCCCAGCTCGAGTTCCTTGCTCAGCAAAGTTAGAAGATGAGATTTTTGTACTTTTAAGAGTTTCTAAAAATATATACAGTAAAAAAGACAAACGACATGGTTAGTGTCTTTTGTTGTCTAAAAAATTCCTATTAGATCTTAACATATGGTTTGGATTATTAAAACTGTCACTGCTGAGATAATTTTTATATTAAAAGTAAAATAGTAGTAGACTGGGAGTCAGCATGCCTACATTATAGGCTCAGAGAGGTTAGACTGTGAGATTTTTGGAATCTTTAGCTTTCCAAAATTTCATTTTCATAGCTTTAAAATGAGAGGACTGAACCCAAAATAGTGTTTAACTTCTTCTTCTCCTTACTCCCCCCTCCTTCTCTTCCTCTTTTTTATTTTCTCTCCTTTTTCTTCTTCATTTTGCCATTGACCTGGGAGAGCTAACAAAGTTGTATGCATAGGCATGTAACCAGAAAAACAGAATTCCTCCCAATTTACCCCTGGGGATGTTGCATGGACTGGCCTCACAAATGCATATTTCCTCGCTTCAGCTCACAGAGTGTGATTGTGTCTTGCCTGGAAACACTATTTGGCCTAAAGTGATGAACACTGTAACTTCACAGTTTCTGTCAACTCTTGATAGGTAGATTGATTTGAAACAGCTTAGAAACCAGAGGATGAACAAAACGGCTGGCAAGTGGGAGCGACTAATATGTTGGCTGATATTGTGAGGGGCTGTTCCCTTTGTAGGCAGGGGTCTGCACAGATTTTCTTACGTGTCGGGAAAATGTTTGTTTTTAAAATATGGAACTAGGTTACACTGTTTTCTAGAATAAATATGTGTCTCTGGGAGATGGTCTTGCCTGCGCGTGTGTTGATTCATTGGCTGAGACGGTATGACTGGTATGGCTTGTTCTTTTATCTCCCACTAGGGGGAGATTTTAAAGGGATCATACTCTGAACCATCTTATTAAAGCTCCACCAATGGGTTAAGCTGCACTGAATAAATCAATCTTTGGAAATTGCACTGTAGGGGACTTTATATTCCACGACTTGTCTCATGGGGGCAAGAGATGAATTCTGATGCAACTAAATGTCTGTCTCGGAATCTCCATACATTTTGGGCGGCAGACAAATTAACCTTAGTCTTTTCTGTGTAACTTCCCTACAAACCCTATAATCTGGGGTGTATGGAGTGCTGTCATGTGCAGAGAGTATGTGGGGAGGGGAGCCTATTTGGGTCTGGTCATTTGTCCACTCAAATGATGCTGAGATGCCACCATTCTTCACCATGTGGTCCCTTCAGGTCTCTCCCGATTCTATGCCTCGGTTCTGGGAAATAAATTATTTTGCTGAGCTCCCTGTACTACCATTTTCCTCGGTGGGGCTAGCCATCTTCCCTGTGCATGGATAGAAATCAGGCCTCAGGTCACCCCGCCTAAGAACACATACAGCTCTCTCGCTTGGGCTCTCTCCCTCTCCTTCCCCTCTTTCTCCTGCTCCCCTCTCTTTCTCTTCTTTTACTCCCTTTCTCTTTCCCTTCTCCCCAGTCAAGGGGAATCTTCTGGTGTAATTGAACAGGGAAGAATCCACTTCATAGCTTCACTCAGATATTTAACAGACATTTTAAGCTTCACATGTGCAAATCAAGACTTCTGAGTTTAGTTCCTCAAACTGCTACTTCTTCAATGTTCCTCATCTCAGAAAAGTGGGACTTCCTCACACTCAGAAGCCCCAAACTTGGAAAGTAATCCTTGATTCTTCTCGTTTCCTCACCCTCCTTATGCCAAATCTTCACCTGTTCATCCTCACATCCAAATCTTACTTTCCCCTGTTTGTTTTGTCACAGAGGGACTGAATCCTGCAAGCTGTACTTCCCAGGGGTCCCTGGCAGCCAGCTGTCAGCATTGGCAACAGATCAGAGGGCAGGAAAAAGAGAGAAGCCAGGGTGTTTACCCCTCCCTGTGAGTGAGCCTCAGTAATGGCTGCATCTCCAGCCTCCTGAGGAACAGTTTCCCCCCCACCCTCACCCCCCCCCCCGCCACGTGTTCCAGTTACCACCAAAAGCCCTGGCTTCTGGGCTATAATAGTATAACATCCTCACTTCATCCCCCCAGCATGGGGACGAGAGTGGCTTTCTGCTGTTGCCAACCTCTGGGAGGTCTCACCATCCTATATGGCTCCTTGGGTCTTGGATCACGTGTACAAATGATTCCTCCTTAAGCTCCCTCCATCGCGTCTTATTGGTCAGGCTGATATCAAATGCCCACGCTTAAACATATCACTGGCAAGAGGAATGGGATGAACACAATTGGTTTACATTAATCCATCTTCATCCTCTGGGACTGTAGAAGAGCCATGAATCTCGTAGCTACTGAATGTTCATTTCCCCATTAAACGCGTTCATTCCCAGCAGCTGTTTCCACTATTTCTTAATCAAAAGAGGAAAATGATAAAGGTATTCAACTCTGTTTATTTATCTACATATTTGGAGGTATTAGTAAGTATTCTGAGAATGTTTTCCTACTCGCTGAACGATTTGTGGGAGCGGCAGTGAGATTAGAAACTGACACTAGTTCTGTTTTTGTATTTTGCTAGAGAATTTCATGTTTTTGAAATGTACTACTTTAGGCTATGCCCTTATTTGACTGTTGTGGGTGACAAAAAAGTTGCTGTTTTAAAAACAATTTTTCTCATTTTTTGTTGGGAAAGAGAAGTTCTGTGAGGAAATTTTTATTGACCATCTTAATGCAGAAGTCAAATGATATTCATGTAAAATGTAATAACGTGTGACGTTAAACTATATTGCATAAGGATGCATTGCTAAGAGGTAAAACTATAAAGAAAACCGCGGAAGTGAATACTCCAAGTGTCAGGATGGTGGTTACTCTGTGGGGAGAGAAACATTTGTTCTCTGGAAGGACCACGTGCTGCGTGCGCTACGTGTGCTTTGTGCATTTTTTCCTGTCTGTGTTATATTTCACAATTGAAAAAGAGTTTAAAATATCAACAACTATTGCAAACTGCAGGACATTTCTCCTTAAAAGAAAATTAGATTATGCCACTCACACACTTAATAGTCTCTAATAATTTCCCAACACAATTAAAATCAGATCTAATTCCTCACTGTGGACCCCAAGGCTTTACAAGATCTGGTGTCCATTCACCTCTCTAACTTCTCCTATCTATTGCCTCTTGCTCTCTAATCCTCACCCACTCTAGACTTAAATTCCTTGAATATGTCAAACTCACACCCACCTCCAGGTTTCTGTACTTGCCATTTCCTCTGCTTAGAATATTCCTTTCCAAACTCTTCACAAAGCTAGTGCTACCTCAGATGTCATATTCAGCTCCCGGTTTACCATCACTCAGATGGTTTCTCTTAATACTGCAGCTATGTAACCCCCTGCCCCCACATTCACCCCATCCTCTCCCCACCACTGAGCTCTACCCCATTGCCTTGCTCTGTTTCTTTCATATACTTATCACCACATGAAATGATGAATAAAAGATATTATTTCATATACTGATCATTACTTGAAAGTGTCTTGTTACTGTGTTTACTTGACTGTTGCCACCTTCTACTAGAATAGAAATGTTTCTATTTTATTCATTGTTTTTATGCCCAGCACCAAAACCCAACATGCACAGAGCAGATGCTTACTTGTTGAATATTTTTTGGATACATAGTATTTCTTTATAACAGTATCTGCCTGTGAACGTAAATTATCTTAAGGTGTCTCTCTCAGGGGCATCTAGTGTATCTCCTTAATGGGTTTAAACCAGGAGTCAAGCAATGCTGACTGGGTTAAGACAGATGATGTAAGTGAATGAAGCTTCCCAGGTCAAAGAAAGGATAGTGGTGGGAACTAAGGTTTCAGCCTCTACTCAGACACATGAAAACAGCAGCCTAGGGTGGCTAGACCTTCTAATTGTTAAGAAAGTCAGAAATTCAAATTTCTCTGTGAAATGTGTCAACTTATTAAATGTTGGCTCAAGTTTTTAAAAATTCCATATGAACCTAGTAAAACATATCTGTGGATCAAATTTAACTCTGGGGTCTCTGGTTTGAGATCTGGTTTAGGAAATAGGAAACAAAATGGCAATCAAAAACCTACTTTGGGAAATAAGTATAGAGTCTGTTATCAGATTAAATGGAGGGAAGGAAAAGGGGAAAATAAGGGTAAAATAAAAGTTAGATTGATATCTCAATTATCCTGCCACAGGGTTTTTCTGAGTGGATAGTCTATGTGACCTTTTGTTACATCAAGGTGCTAAGATTGGTTTTACAGAGAGGAGTGAGAAGGCAGAGTTTTATTTGGGTTTCATGGAGAAAATGAGACAAAATGGTATCTTGAGGAAGGGAGGATAGATGGAAATAGAGGGACTCTTTCCTTATAAAACCCATCACTGCTGTCTCTAGAGTAAAAGGAACACCATGTGATGAGAATCAGAAACCCATTAGAGACAATTTATGGAAGGTCTTGAAGTATATAAGGCAAAGAGGGTAGGAGCTGGGTTGACTTGGATGTACGTTCACACAGACTGGAGTAGCTTACATGGGAAAACTAGCCAAATAATGAAATCGCTAAAGAAAGAACTTTGCTTCTTTAAACCAAGAACTGTTTCAATTAATTAGCGATGTCTTGATCTGTTCATTTAGGCACAAACTATATCTATTCAATAAATATCAAATACGATTTTACTTTGTATATTATCAGGCAGAACAAAATTAATCATCAGCTAAGGCTGTCAGTTTCCACGGGAGGATTAGGTCTAGTTCTCAAACGAGTCATTTTCATAAATATAAATAAACATCAGATCTTTCAGATGATGAATGGAGGAAATTCAGCTCTGTTTACGGGAATGGGTCCTGAAATTGCTTTCTAGTTAACAGATGACTCCAAGTGCTTTCATTTGATGGTGAAAGGTGCCTGCCATACCCAAACCTACAGTCCAACAATAACCAAGAATATTTGATCGTAGCCATAGCCCAATAACATAAACATTGACAATAAAATTTGAATATTTGAGAAGTGAATTTATAAAAAGAATGAGGATGATGGTGATGAAGACTCAGCAGGTAAGAATCAGAATAAAAATAAGGCATGGAGAGAAAATCAGAAAGGGAAGAATGACTTATGAATAGAGAGTTGGAGATGAGAGGAAATAAGAACACTAAATTTAAACAAAACAAAACAAAGTGGAAAGGAAACTATGGAAAAGGAAGACAGAGGCAAGAGAAGCAGGATAAGAAAGATTATAACAGTAGCAGGAAAATGTTTGCTCGCAGATGTGGGAAGCCTCATAAATTTTGCAACGAGACATATGATGGGAGAAACAGGAGGTCCTTCTGCAGAATGTATAGTTAGAACAAAATTGTTTTTCTCATGTTCTAATGCTGACTTCTGAGTTCTGCTCTAGATAATGAACAGTTACCAGTAGACTGAGTGCCCTAAGTTCCAATTTCCTAAGTGGAACTTGGGCAAGTGACAGAACTTTTCCCAAGGAGGATCCTGATTTGTGTGACAAAGGACTTTCTGAAGCTGCCCTTAAAATAATACCTCCCACTGGGGAGCACTGGCTTCTCACAGGACTCTTGGGCCCTCTGGTCATTGGAGCACAACCAAAACCCATCAATTATCATCACAAATGTCCATTTCTTAAAATCCTTCTCATTTTCTCTTGCTTTGCTAATAGTGCTTTCAAATACATTGCTTGACAGACCCCAGATGGTATTTTATGGCAGTTTTTACTCTCCATAGGCAGAGAGCTGGCCATATAAACATAAGCATACACTAATAATCTGATCTGTGGATAAGGAAAGCTTATGCAATGCAGTGCAAGAAATCACAAAGAAAAATAAAGATACCACATAAAAGATTTCTGTAAATTAAAAGCAAGTTTAAAAAGAAGACCACAAGCTGAGGGAAATATATTTTCAAATTTACTTCTGAATTGCCAAAGTAGTAAATGGTTAAAAAAAAATAAAATACAAGCAATACAGAAGATATGTATGGAAAAGTGAAAGTGACTTTCTTGCCTTCTCCTTGACTTAATTCTCACTCTGTTAACAGTTTCTTAAGAGTTCTGCACACATATAAACGCTTTTCCTATGCACAAACATACCCCAAGTGTCTCCTTCAGCCTTGCACTCCTCTCCCACCTCTAAAGGATGACCTCTCCCCAACATATGTAGGGGAAGAGGAGATTTTCCTTAATGAAGCTTTTCCTAGAGAAATATCTAGTCAGCAGAGTATCTTAATGTCTGTTCTGCTTGGATCACATTCTTGTTGCTAAAGATCACTTCCAGAGGCCATAGACAAACTTCAACAAGATGCTGTTTGCTCTCCAAACATGAGCCACAGAAGGACTAATGTGGAGTAGGCTGCATTTCCCTTTTATACCTCAGCTTCTCATCCTTCCCGGCACCACCACAAGGGGTAGAGATTTTACCAAAGTGGTGAACTTAGGGGGAAAGCATAATGCTGTATGCTAAGTATGACTTTCCTTAAGGTTTAGGGAAAACAAAAACCAAGAGGAACACCATCAATGGGCAAGACACAGTGCCCCTTAGTTTCACATTTCAGCTCTCTCTTCTTCTAACCTTCAGCAGGGAATTTTTTTTTTTAAGGAAAACACAAACTGTGAGCAAAAAGATGGTCTTTTAATTGAGATATTCCCAGGATGCCTTAGTAGATAATCAGTGATAGCTGTTGACACACAGAGCCCCACACAACAAGCCAGGTGGAATGAGAATATGTGGGCACTCCAAATTTAGCCCCTTCAAGGTTTTCCTGGCCTATGTGACTCAGACATCTCTTTATTCTGATGAATGTATAGTAAATATTCAGCCAAACACACATGCACACACATATTCAAAGTAAAATACTAATTCTCAGAGACTGTACTGTGTGAACCATTCAGGAGAAATAGAAATATAGTCATAACTGATTCAAAATTTGTGATGTGTGTATTTCACTTTGGAGTTCCTATTTCACATTATTTTTCAGGATGGAGTTAATTGCTTTCTTTCAGTCGGAAACCCCCTCATTCTCAAACTCTTTCAAATTAGGCTCCTTTGTACCTGTGTGGGATAAGAAAGGAATTCAGTAAAGAGCAATGTCCCTTTTAATGGCTGTACCCTTAGCTAACCAGTTTAAAGTTAATCTGGTTTATAATAACTCAGTTAAATTCTTAATTAAGAATTTTCCATTTGAGAGAAGTGAAGACTGATTTTATTCTTCCAGTAACAAACACACCCACTGATATATAGTGTTCTATTTTATAAAAGAGAGTAATACTGTACACATCTTAAAGATTGTCAGGAAATACATTTGTAGAAAAATTATAAAAGGGTTAATACCCTTGATAAAAAGAGCTCTTATAAAATCCATCTTTAAAAAGTTTGTAATAGCTAGATGGGCAAAAGAACAATACCATTTATAAAGAAAACTAAATAATAGAGTAATAATATGTGTATCTCTACAGATATATAAATCAAAATAAAGTAACAATGAGACATCATTGCTGTTCAGAACATTTACAAAAATATAATGAGAAACCTGGTAACAGTATGATGAGATGAGCCCTCTCATCTAATCTTTGTAGAATTATAACTTAGTAAGGCTACTCTGAAAAATAATTTGGCAATATGTATCAAGATATCTTCCCTTAGTACTTCTAGTGTATTAATCTCTTCTATATAAATGATAAGAACTATTGATTAAAATTTATGCATAAAATTTTATTTTGATATTAATTAGAGTATCTAAAATTTATAAACAACCTAAACATCAAACATTAAGGAACAATACAGATATATTACAGTGCATATATGCCATAGAATATTATGTAACCTTTAAAATTGTTTGCAGATCTTCTCTTTACTAACATAGGTAAAGGCATATGATACAATGCTTAGTGAAAATTCAGGATATAAAATTTTTAACATCAACATAAAAATGTATGGATTGACAATTGAATAAGCAGTGGCTAATTCTTGTTGTTTAAGGTTTGAATATTTAATACATTCTTCATCCTTTGTTAATTTTTTCCAAAATTTTCCACAATGGCCACGTAATACTTTTATCACCAGAAAAATAACCCCTTGTATTTAAAAACTGTGAACAAAGTTAATATGTTAGACATAGGCAAAATATCAATGACAGAGAGAAAATGGTGAAAGTAGGAGCTGATCTAAGGGCTTTCTGACTCTAAAGCCAGAATGTTTTCAAAACAGGCACTATGATCTGAAATCTTATATACTCTTGAGTAAACAACATAAATTTTACCTGTAGGCCCATTGAAAAGCCTTGGAGTGATACTTTATAAGTCCAATTAACCACATTGAAAAAAAGAGTATCCATCCATACTACTTCATAGTTTACTTAGAAAAGGATATTATTACCCCAAAAGCTATAGTGAGTTAGACCTTTATATTTAGAACAATAGCACACTATTATTACAAAATCTAGTGCTTACTTTTATAATGTTAATAATTAACATTGAGGTGTATATTAACAAGTACATAAGCAAAAAGTAATTCACAACCTCAGAAAATTTTAAAATTATAAATTAAATTTGAAACTATGTAAATTAAGTTAACTATATCCCTTAAGAAGGGACCATATAATGATTCAGGTTTAGATAAACTAATTACAGATTCCTCTGGGGACTTCTCACACTGAATGGACTGAAAAAGCCCTATTTAATAAAATCCAGAAGTCCTGTAATAAATCCACTAGTTAGGCATTTAACCTAGTAATGCTCAGTGGTCAGACTTCAGGATGCATTCAGCATTTCTAAAAACAAGAAGTTCAACGTGAACTGAGGAAGCAAAAAAATCCCTATGTCCTTTCATCTGAAGGGCAAAGGGCCAAATAAGAAGTTTGTGGAAATTCTACTTGACATTAGCATTCTCTACAGAAAGCAAAAGAGAATTCACACAGTTATTCCTTAGGGTAAATGGGTTGGTGCTCCAAGATGTTTCCAAATACTGTTGAGCAACTGAGAGTGTAAAATGCAGCAAAACCCTATATGGCAAAAGTAGAGATAGTTGAACACTCTTTTATATTGTTTTCTCATCATAATCTGTCAGTAGATAATTAGACCAAAAATGGGGAAATTATATATAATATAGTCACAGAATCAACACATATTTATTGAGCACTTATTCTAGGTCCCAGAGATACACCAATAAGGCAATACTCCTGTTCTCAAGGAGCTGATGTTCTAGTGAGGGAGCACATAAGTAAACAATGCATGATATCATTTCAGGGAGCAGTAAGTGCTATGAAGAAGAATGAGCAAGGGTTAGAGTAACAATACCTGGTTGTGTGAAGCCCTACTTTATATAGAGAATGCTGGAAAGGCCACTCAGAAGAGGTCCAATTTAGACAGAGTTTAGAAGGAAGTGAGAAAACAAACTATGGCATGATCCAAAAGAAGAGTGTTTCCAGGTAGAGGGAAGAGGATGTATGAAGAGCCAAGGTGGAAACAAGCTTGACACAGTTTAAGGAGAGTACGAATGGCTGAAGTAGAGGGATCAGGAGAGTTAGAGATGAGGAAGCCAATGAGGAGCCAGATCATTTGGAACCTTAACAGCATAATTAGGATTTTATTCCAAATGCACTGGAAGCAATTGGAAGGCTTTAAGAGAGAGTGTGATGTGAGCCAGTTTTCTCTGAGTTTTGACTGCTGTGAGGGAAATAGATTTTTCAGGGAAATAAATGCAGAAATAGGGCAACTGTCTAAGAAGGTATTATTGCAGTAGTTCAGGTGTGAGATGATAGTGGCTTGGACTAGAGTGATAGAGATGAAGGTGGTAATGAATGATCGGATTGAGGATGTGGAGAATAGAGCCAACAGAATATGCTAATGGACCAGATTTATCATATGCGATATGGAGAAAGGTCAATGATGATTTCCAAGGTTGATGATGAAATTTCACTAAGTTGTGAGCTAAGGGAGAAGCAGGTTTAGGGGTATCAGGAAAGAGGAAGATTGGGAGACAGTCAGGAAATTACTATGTTTTGGATATGTCAAATTTGAGGTGGCTGTTAAATATCCAAATGAACATAGCAACTAGGTAGTTGTTTACTAGAGTCTGAAGCTCAGGAAAGAGGTTTGGACAATAGATATAACAGTTATAAATTTGAGGGTCATTAGACTATAGATGAGATTTAAAGCCATAGTAATTGAGATTACTTAGGAAGTAAGGGTATCAAGAGAAGCTAAGGATGGAGTAGTACTGGACCACTTCAATAATTAGGAGTTGGATAGATAATGAGGAGCCATCAAAGACATGGAGAGGGAGTGTCCAGTGAGGCAGGAGGAAAACTAATAGTGTGGTATCTGGAAGCTTAAGGGGAGAGAGTGTTTCTAAAAGAAGGGAGGTGCCCAAAAACCAAGTAGTACAAGAATTGACCTTTGTATTTGGCAGCTTGGAGGTCACTGCTGACCACAAGGAGAGCACTATGTGGGAGGTGGATACCAAGGCCTCAATAGAGTGAGTTAAAAGACAATAGGAGGTGAGGAAGTAGAGGTAGCAGAAATAGATTACTCTTTCATGGAATTTTGCTGCGAAGAAAGCAGAGAAATGGAGACATTGTATGGGGAATTGCTGGCAGGGAGGATTTTAAAATATATACATATATGTATACATTCCTTTTTAATACTGAAAGATACTAAAGCATGCTGATGATTGGAATATCTCAGTAGAGAGTAAAGATTCTCTATGTCTAATAACAAACAATTCTAATGTTTTAAATTTTCAAATAATGAAAAATCTGTTAAAAATTTAATATTCAGAGAAAAGAGGTGGGTTTTTTTCCATATTTTGTGGGGTAGAAGTCTGAAAATTTGGGAAACTACTTGAGCACTGTTGATGAAAAGAAGGAGGGGGATTATAAATAATACATTGATACACTGACTAAATGATTTACTGATTTTTTGAACCACTCTTTGAATAGGTAATGTTATCATTTTCATTTTATAGTAAGAAAAGTAAGCTGAGAAATGCTAAGTAATTTGTCTAACATTAGCAAGAGGGAGAGCCAAGATTCCAAATTAGACCTGGTTTACTCCAGAGCCTTATTTCTTAACCATTAGAGGCAAATGTCCCAAAAAAGTCCTGGTTTGATATACTCATCAGTGACCCGCATTTATTTAAGAAGAGCTCCATTAATGTAAAAAACAAAAACTCTTTGGATGGAGTTTTGGTTCTGTTAATGGCAGAGTAGCTTGTATAAGATAAACATTTTTGCACATAACACTTATACACTCTGGACAAACTATAAGAAACAAGTTAATTAAGGTATTGTCGAGTAACCAAAAACAGTCAGAAGTTGAGGATTTGACCCTTAAAAGAAGAGAACCAAATTGAGTGATATATATACCTGTATGGCTTTCTTCCTGGGGTCATTCCCTAGTCCATAAAATGTAGGATGATAGAACTCAAGCAGAATGTTGCAATTTTATTGGCCTAAAGCATTATAGAAGGAAATTGGGACCACCAGAGCAAACAGAGTTGAAGAGAAACTACAGAACCACAAAAGACCCAGAATAGCTAAAGCAATCTCAAGCAAGAAGAATAAAGCTGGAGACATCACACTCTCTGATTCCCGACTATATTACAAAGTTAAAGTAATCAAAACAGTATAACACTGGCAGAAAACAGACACATAGACCAATAACACAGAGTAGAAAACCCAGAAATAGTTGCATGCCTATAGGGCCAACTAATCTTTGACAAAGGTGCCAAGAATACACAATGGGGAAATAATAGTCTCTTCAACAAATGGTGCTGGGAAGACTGGAGCTCCACATGCAAAAGAATGAAACTGAATCCTTTTCTTAGACCATATACAAAAAATCAACTCAAAAATGGATTAAAGACAAACATAAGACTGGAAACCATAGAATTCCTAGAATGAAACACAGGGGGGAAATTCCATATCATTAGTCTTGGCTATGATTTTTTGGATATTACACCAAAGCACAGGTAAAAAATAAATAAATAGAACTACATTAAACTGAAAAGAACAAAATGAAAAGATGGAAATGGCAGAAAATATTTGCAAAATATATATCTGATAAGAAGTTAATATCTAAATTATACAAAGAACTCATACAACTCAAGAGCAAAATAAATAACCCAATTAAAAATGAACAAAGGACTTGAATAGATATTTTTCAATAGAAGACATACAAATGGCCAACAAATACATAAAAGGTGATCAGGGAAGCATAAATCAAATGAGGTATCGCTCCACACTTGTCAGGATGGCTATTAGCAAAAAGTCAAAAGATAACAAGTGAAGATGTGAAGAAAACACAAGGATGTGAAGAAAAGGGAACCCTTATGCATTGTTGGTGGGAAAGTAAATTGCTACGATCATATAGAAACTGTATAGAGGTCCCTCAAAAAATTAAAAATAGAACTACCATATGACTCAGCAATCCCAATTCTGAGTCTATATCCAGAAGAAATAAAAAAACTAAAGAGATATATGCACTCCCATGTTCATTGCAACATTATTCATAATAGATATGGGAGCATATCTATTATCTTTCCATAAAAGATATGGAAACAACTTAATTGTCTGCCAATGGATGAATAGATAGAGTAACTTTGGTATATGCATACAGCAGAGTATTATTCAGCCTTTAAAAAGAAGGAAATCTTGCCATTTGTGACAAGACAGATGAGCCTGAAGGACATTATGCTAGGTGAAATAAGCCACATGCAGAAAGACAAATATTTCATGATCTTACCTATAAATGGAGTCTAAAATAGTCAAAGTCACAGTAGAGGGTGGTTACCAGGGCATAGAGGTGGGGAAGTGGGGAGGTGTTGGTCAAAGGAAACAAACATAATATGAATAAGTTCTGGAGACCTAATGTAAATTATAGTGTCTATCGTTAATATATTGTATGCTGGAAATCGGTTAAGAGAATAGATCTTAAGTATTCTCACCACACACACACTCACACACACACACAAAATGTAACTATATGAGGTGGTGAGTATGTTAATTAGCTTGATTGTGGTAATCATTTTACAATGCATATGTACATTAAGATATCACATTGTCCACCTTAAATATATACAATTTTTATTTGTCAATCATACTTCAATAAAGCTGAAAAAAGATAATGAAAAGAAAAATAAAAGAGTTGAGGGGAAATGCCAGAAATAAGGGAGTCATAGAGCGGGGAGCCTCAAAATCTACTTATAAAGTCAACTCAAAACATTGGCTAAATTCTGACTGTACAAACATAGGCAATACTCTAATAATAGCAGGAAGGCTGAGAGAGCTGAAGAGATATTTTAATTGTTGCCCTTCTAAGCAACATTTGGTGGTCAAATTCCACCAAATTACAAGATCTTGGTAACCATTTTGGGCTCTCTGTTGAAACCCCAGAAGGGCCATGTCTTAGGAATAAGACTACACTTCCAGACAAAGGGATTCACTGAAAACTAAAGGCAAAACTGAAATAGATTCTCTCAAAAAAAAGTGTACAATAAATCTTCTATGAGTTCAAACAATTAACTGCCTGTTAAAACAAACAAAACACTCTTTAGAGGAAGATAATAGAATCCAGAATGTTTATACTGTATTATTCACAGTGTCCAATAAACAAGCAAAATTAATAGACATACCAAAAAACTCAAGAAAGATAAGACTCAATAGAAATGAACCAGATGTTGGAATTAGAAGAAAAACTGTTTAAAATAACTATAATAAATGTATTAGAGTCTACAGGAAAAGATGGACATAGTGGATGAAGAAATGGGGAATTTCAGGAGGGATTTAGAAACTGCATAAAGAGCATAATGGAAATCCTAAAGATAAGAAACACACCTAAAATCAAAAATTTTGGAAAGTATTAATAATAGATTGAATACAAAAGAAGAAAGATCAGTGAATTTGAATAAAGGAAAATAGAAGTCATGTAAGCTGATGCACACAGAGAAAACAAAATTGAAACAAAAAGAGAGCAGAGGGCTTCCCTGGTGGCGCAGTGGTTGAGAGTCTGCCTGCTGATGCAGGGGACACGGGTTCGTGCCCCGGTCCGGGAAGATCCCACATGCCGCGGAGCGGCTGGGCCCGTGAGCTATGGCCGCTGGGCCTGCGCGTCCAGAGCCTGTGCTCCGCAGCGGGAGAGGCCACAGCAGTGAGAAGCCCATATACCACAAAAAAAAAAAAAAAAAAAAAAGAGAGCAGATACTAAAGGACTTGTTGGAAGTAACAAGTAGTAAAATATGTGTGTAATAGGAGATACAGAAGGACTGGAGAGAGGATGTGGGGTAGACAAAACATGAAGAAATATAAGCTGAAAATTTTCCAGATTTTCTCAGAGTAACCCACACATCCAACAATGTCTGCAAACCTCAAGCAGAATGAAAACTGCATCTAAGCATGTCAAAGCCAAACTGCTGAAAACTAAAAGTTAAAAACAAACATAAAAGTAGCCAGGAGAATAAAATGCATATTAAATATAAATAACAGTAAGAAAATTAATTCAGACCTTGAAGGATAGAAGTCAATTGAAAAACATCTTTAAAATGCTAAAGGTAAAAAAAAAAAAGTCAATTAAGAATTCTATATTCAGGATGTTATTCCAAATAACAAAAATGAAAACAATAGATTCAACATAATTCCTATCAAAATTTCAACAGGTTTTTTATTTTTACAGAAATGGAAAAGTTGATTGCCAAATTCATATAGAAGTGCAAGGTGCCCTGAATAGCCAAAATAATCTTGAAAAAAAGAATAAAGTCAGATGCTTCACATTTTCCAATTTCAAAACTTACTACAAAGCTACAGTAATTGTAACAGAATGATACTGGCATAAGGATACATTTATAGACAAATAGAATAGAATTGAGAGTACCTAAATACACCAATACATCTATGGTCAATTGGGTTTTGACAAGGGTGCTGGGTCTGTTCAATAGAGAAACAAGTCTCTTCAACAAATGGTGTTGGGAGGGAGACCTTCAAGATGGCAGAAGAGTAAGATATAGAGATCACCTTCCTCCCCACAAATACCTCAGAAATACATCTACATGTGGAACAACTCCTACTGAACGCTGGCAGAAGACCTCAGACTTCCCAAAAGACAAGAAACTCTGCATGTACCTGGGTAGGGCAAAAGAAAAAAGAATAAACAGAGACAAAAGAATAGGGACGGGGCCTGCACCACTGGGAGGGAGCTGTGAAGGAGGAAAGGTTTCCACACACCAGGAAGCCCCTTCACAGGTGGAGACCGCGGGTGGCAGAGGGGGGAAGCTTCAGAGCCACAGAGGAGAGCACAGCAACAGGGGTGCAGAGGGCAAAGCGGAGAGATTCCCGCACAGAGGATGGGTGCCGACCAACACTCACCAGCCCGAGAGGCTTGTCTGCTCACCCGCCGGGGCGGGCGGGGGCTGGGAGCTGAGGTTCGGGCTTCGGTCGGAGTGCAGGGAGAGGACTGGGGTTGGCGGTGTGAACACAGCCTGCAGGGGGTTAGTGCACCACGGCTGGCCGGGAGGGAGTCCGGGAAAAGTCTGGACCTGCCGAAGAGGCAAGAGACCATTGTTTCAGCGTGTGCAAGGAGAGGGTATTCAGAGCACCACGTAAACAAGCTCCATGGATGGGCTCAAGCTGCGGCTATCAGCATGAACACCAGAGAAGGGCTTGAAAGGCTAAGGCTGCTGCTGCAGCCACCAAGAACCCTGTGTGCAAGCACAGGTCACTATCCACACCTCCCCTCCCCGGAGCCTGTGCAGCCCGCCACTGCCAGGTTCCCGAAAACCAGGGACAACTTCCCCAAGAGAACACATGGTGCGCCTCAGGCTGTGCAACGTCATGCCAGCCTCTGCCACCACAGGCTCGCCGCACATTCTGTACCCCTCCCTCCCCCTGGCCTGAGTGAGCCCGAGCCCCACAATCAGCTGCTACTTTAACCCTGTCCTGTCTGAGCGAAGAACAGACGCCGTCAGGCGACATACACGCAGAGGAGGGGCCAAATCCAAAGCTGAAACCCAGGAGCTGTGCGAACAAAGAAGAGAAAGGGAAATTTCTCCCAGCAGCCTCAGGAGCAGCAGATTAAAAGTCCACAATCAACTTGATGTACGTTGCATCTGTGAAATACCTGAATAGACAACGAATTATCCCAAATTGAGGTGGTGGACTTTGGGAGCAGCGATATGCTATATTTTTTTCCTTTTTCTCTTTTTGTGAGTGTGTATGTGTATGCTTCTTTGTGTGATTTTGTCTGTATAGCTTTGCTTTTACCATTTGTCCTAGGGTTCTGTCTGTCCATTTTTTTGTTGGATTGTTTTGTTTTTCTTTTTTTATTACTTTTCTATTTTTTTATTATTAATAATTATATTTTATTTTTTATTTTAATAACTTTATTTTATTTATTTTTTCCCCCTTTTCTTCTGAGCCATGTGGATGAGAGTTTTGGTGCTCTGGCCAGGTGTCAGGCCTGTGCCTTTGAGGTGGGAGAGCCAAGTTTAGGACATTGGTCCACCAGAGACCTCCCTGCTCCATGTAATATCAAACAGCCAAAGCTCTGCCAGGAATATCCACCTCAAGGCTAAGAGACAGCTCCACTCAATGACCAGCAAGCTACAGTGCTGGACACCCTATGCCAAACAACTAGCAAGACAGGAACACAACCCCACCCATTAGCAGAGAGGCTGCCTAAAATCATAATAAGGTCACAGGCACACCAAAACACACCAACGGATGTGGTCCTGCCCACCAGAAAGACAAGATCCAGCCTCATTCACCAGAACACAGGCACCAGTCCCGTCCACCAGGAAGCCTAAACAACCCACTGAACCAACCTTAGCCACTGGGGGCAGACACCAAAAACTATGAACTACGAACCTGCACCTGTGAAAAGGAGACCCCAGACACAGTAAATTAAGCAAAATGAGAGGACAGAGAAATACACAGCAGATGATGGAGCAAGGTTAAAACCCACCAGATCAAACAAGTGAGGAGGAAGTAGGCAGTCTACCTGAAAAAGAATTCAGAGTAATGATAGTAAGGATGATCTGAAATCTTGGAAATAGAATGGAGAAAGTACAAGAAACATTTAAGAAGAAACTAGAAGCACTAAAGAGCAAACAAACAATGATGAAGAACACAATAAATGAAATTTAAAATTCTCTAGAAGGAAGCAATAGCAGAATAACTGAGGTAGAAGAATGGATGAGTGACCTAGAAAATAAAATAGTGGAAATAACTACTGCAGAGCAGAATAAAGAAAAAAGAAAGAAAAGACTTGAGGACAGTCTCAGAGACCTCTGGGACAACATTAAAAACACCAATATTTGAATTATAGGGGTCCCAGAAGAAGAAGAGAAAAAGAAAGGACTGAGAAAATATTTGAAGAGATTACAGTTGAAAATTTCCCTAATATGGAGAGGAAATATTTAATCAAGTCCAGAAACCACAGAGAATCCCATACAGGATAAACCCAAGGAGAAACACACCAAGACACATATTAATCAAACTATCAAAAATTAAATAAAAAGAAAAAAATATTAAAAGCAGCAAGGGAAAAACAACAAATAACACACAAAGGAATCCCCAGAAAGTTAAACAGGTGATCTTTCAGCAGGAACTCTGCAAGCCAGAAGACAGTGGCAGGACATATTTTAAGTGATGAAAGGGAAAAATCTACAACCAAGATAACTCCACCCAGCAAGGATCTCATTCAGATTCGACAGAGAAATTAAAACCTTTACAGACAATCAAAAGTTAAGAGAATTCAGCACCACCTAACCAACTTTACAACAAATGCTAAAGGAACTTCTTTAGGCAGGAAACACAAGAGAAGGAAAAGACATACAATAACAAACCCAAAACAATTAAGAACATGGTAAAAGGAGCATACATATCAATAATTACTTTAAATGTAAATGGATTAGATGCTCCAATCAAAAGACATAGACTGGCTGAATGGATAAAAAAAACAAGACCCATATATATGCTGTTTACAAGAGACCCACTTCAGACCTACAGACACATACAGACTGAAAGGGAGGGGATGGAAAAAGATATTCCATGCAAATGGAAATCAAAAGAAAGCTGAAGTAGCAATTCTCATATGAGACAAAATAGAATTTAAAATAAAGACTATTACAAGAGACAAAGAAGGACACTACATAATGATCAAGGGATCAATCCAAGGTGAAGATATAACAATTATAAATATTTATGCACCCCACATAGGAGCACCTCAATACATAAGGCAAATGCTAACAGCCATAAAAGGGGAAATTGATAGTAACATAATCATAGTAGGGGACATTAACACCCCATCTTCACCAATGGACAGATCATCCAAAATGAAAATAAATAAGGAAACACAAGCTTTAAATGATACATTAAACAAGATGGGCTTAATTGATATTTATAGGACATTCCATCCAAACACAAAAAAATCTTTCTTCTCAAGTGTTCATGGAACATTCTCCAGGATAGATCATAACTTAGGTCACAAATCAAGCCTCGGTAAATTTAAGAAAATTGAAATCGTATCAAGTATCTTTTCCGACCACAATGCTATGAGACTAGATATCAATTACAGGAAAAAAATCTATCAAAAATACAAACACATGGAGGCTAAACAATACACTAGAAAATAACCAAGAGACCACTGAAGAAACCAAAGAGGAAATCAAAATATACTTAGAAATAAATGACAAAGAAAACACAACAACCAAAAACCTATGGGATGCAGCAAAAGCAGTTCTAAGAGGGAAGTTTATAGCAATACAATCCTACCTCAAGAAACAAGAAACATCTCAAATAAATAACCTAGCCTTACACCTAAAGCAAGTAGAGAAAGAACAAAAAAATCCCAAAGTTAGCAGAAGGAAAGAAATCATAAAGAGCAGATCAGAAATAAATGAAAAAGAAATGAAGGAAACAATAGCAAAGATCAATAAAACTAAAAGCTGGTTCTTTGAGAAGATAAACAAAGTTGATAAATCATTAGCCAGATAAAAAGGGAGGGGCTTCCCTGGTGGTGCAGTAGTTGAGAGTCTGCCTGCCAATTCAGGGGACAGGGGTTCAGGCCCCGATCTGGGAAGATCCCACATGCCGCGGAACGGCTAGGCCCATGAGCCATGGATGCTGAGCCTGCGCATCCGGAGCCTGTGCTCCGCAACAGGAGAGGCCACAAGAGTGAGAGGCCCGTGTACTGCAAAAAAACAAAAAAAAAAAACAAAAAAAAAGAAAAAGAAAAAAAGGGAGAAGACTCAAATTAGAAATGAAAAAGGAGAAGTAACAACTGGCACTGCAGAAATACAAAGGATCATGAGAAATTACTACAAGCAACTATATGCCAATAAAATGAACATCCTGGAAGATATGGACAAATTCTTAGAAAAGCACAAACTTCCGAACTAAACCAGGAAGAAATAGAAAATACAACAAACCAAACACAAGCACTGAAATTGAGACTGTGATTAAAAATCTTCCAACAAACAAAAGCCCAGGACCAAATGGCTTCACAGGTGAATTCTATCAAACATTTAGAGAAGAGCTAACACCCATCCTTCTCAAACTCTTCCCAAATATAGCTGGGAGGAACACTCCCCAACTCATTCTATGAGGCTACCATCACCCTAATACCAAACCAGGCAAAGATGTCACAAAGAAAGAAAACTACAGGCCAATATCACTGATGAACATAGATGCAAAAATCCTCAACAAAATACTAGCAAACAGAATCCAACAGCACATTAAAAGGACCATACACCATGATCAAGTGGGGTATATCCCAGAAATGCAAGGATTCTTCAATATACGAAAATCAGTCAATGTGATACACCATATTAACAAATTGAAGGACAAAAAACATATGATCATCTCAATAGATGCAGAAAAAGCTTTTGACAAAATTCAACACCGATTTATGATAAAAACCCTCCAGAAAGTAGGCATAGAGGGAACTTACCTCAACATAATAAAGGCCATACATGACAAACCTACAGCCAACATCATTCTCAGTGGTGAAAAACTGAAACCATTTCCACTAAGATCAGGAACAAGAAAAAGTTGCCCTCCTCAACACTATTGTTCAACATAGTTTTGGAAGTTTTAGCCACAGCAATCAGAGAAGAAAAAGAAATAAAAGGAATCCAAATCAGAAAAGAAGTAAAGCTGTCACTGCTTGCAGATGACATGATACTATACATAGAGAATCCTAAAGATGCTACCAGAAAACTACTAGAGCTAATCAATGAATTTGGTAATGTTGCAGGATACAAAATTAATGCACAGAAATCTCTTGCATTCCTATACAATAATAATGAAAAATCTGAAAGAGAAATTAAGGAAACACTCCCGTTTACCACTGCAAGAAAAAGAATAAAATACCTAGGAATAAACCTACCTAGGGAGACAAAAGACCTGCATGCAGAAAACTATAAGACACTAAAGAAAGAAATGAAACATGATATAAACAGATGGAGAGATATACCATGCTCTTGGATTGAAGGAATCAGTAATGTGAAAATGACTATACTACCCAAAGCAATCTACAGATTCAGTGCAATTCTTATCAAATTACCAATGGCATTTTTAACAGAACTAGAACAAAAAATCTTAAAATTTGTATGGAGACACAAAAGATCCCAAATAGCCAAAGCATTCTTGAGGGAAAAAAATGGAGCTGGAAGAATCAGACTCCCTGACTTCAGAGTATACTACAAAGCTACAGTAATCAAGACAACATGGTACTGGCACAAAAACAGACATATAGATCAATGGAACAGGATAGAAAGCCCAGGGATAAACTCATGCACCTATGGTCAACTAATCTATGACAAAGGAGGCAAGGATATACAATGGAGAAAAGACCTTCTTCAATAAGTCCTGCTGGGAAAATTAGAGAGCTACATGTAAAAGAATGTAATTAGAACACTCCCTATCACCATACAAAAAAGTAAACTCAAAATGGATTAAAAACCTACATGTAAAGCCAGACATTATAAAACTCTTGGAGGAAAACATAAGCAGAACAATCTATGGCATAAATCACAGCAAGATCCTTTGTGACCCACCTCCTAGAGAAATGAAAATAAAAACAAAAATAAACAAATGGGACCTAATGAAACTTCAAAACTTTTGCACAACAAAGGAAACCATAAACAAGATGAAAAGACAACCCTCAGAATGGGAGAACATATTTGCAAATGAAGCAACTGACAGAGGATTAATCTGCCAAATTTACAAACAGCTCAATCAGCTCAATATCAAAAAAACAAACAACCCAATCCAAAAATGGGCAGAAGACCTAAATAGACATTTCTGCAAAGAAGATACACACATTGCCAAGAAATACATGAAAGGATGCTGAACATTACTAATCATTAGAGAAATGCAAATCAAAACTACAATGAGGTAACACCTCACAACAGTCAGAAGGGCCATGATCAAAAAAATCTACAATCAATAAATGCCAGAGAGGGTGTGGAGAGAAGGGAACCCTCTTGCACTGTTGGTGGGAATGTAAATTGATACAGTCACTACGGAGAACAGTATGGAGGTTCCTTAAAAAACTAAAAATAGAACTACCATATGACCCAGCAATCCCACTACTGGGCATATACCCTGAGAAAACCAGAATTCAAAAAGTGTCATGTACCACAATGTTCATTGCAGCTCTATTTACAATAGCCAGGACATGGAAACAACCTAAGTGTCCATCATCGGATGAATGGATAAAGAAGATATGGCACATATATACAATGGAATATTACTCAGCCATAAAAAGGAATGAAACTGAGTTATTTGTATTGAGGTGGATGGACCTAGAGACTGACATACAGAGTGAAGTAAGTTCAGAAAGAGAAAAACAAATACCATATGCTAACACATATATGTCAAATCTAAAAAAAAATGGCTCTGATGAACCTAGGGGCAGGACAGGAATAAAGATGCAGATGTAGAAAATGGACTTGAGGACATGGGAAAGGGAAGAGGAAGCTGGGACGAAGTGAGAAAGTAACTTTGACATATATGCACTACCAAATATAAAATAGATAGCTACTAGGAAGCAGCCACATAGCACAGGGAGATCAGCTCGGTGCTTTGTGACCACCTAGAGGGGTGGGATAGGGAGAATGGGAGGGAGACGCAAGAGGGTGGAGATATGGGGACTTATGTATATGCATAGCTGTTTCACTTTGTTATAAAGCAGAAAGTAACACACCATTGTAAAGCAATTATGCTCCAGTAAAGATGTTAAAAAACAAACAAAAAAAAAAACAAATGGTGCTGGGACAACTGAATAACCATATGTGAAAGAATGTAGTTGAACCTCTGCCTCACACCACACACCCAAATTCACTCAAAATGGTCAACGACTAAGTATAAGAAGTCAAACTATAAAACTCTTAGAAGAAAATATAGAAGCAAACCTTCATGAACTTGTTTTCTTAGTTACAACAACAACAAGAAAATAGATAAATTGCACTTAAAGTAAAAAAAACTTTTGTGTATCAAAGGGCATGGTCAAGAAAGTGAAAAGATAACCTATAGAGTGGGAGAAAATATTTTCACATTGCATATATGATGTGGTTTAATATCCAGAATATACAAAACCTCCTACAATGCAACCAAAAGACAATGCAATTTTTAAATGAGCAAAGAACCTGAAAAGACATAGCCAAAAAAGATATACAAGTGGCTAATAAACACATGAAAAGATGTTCAACATCATTAGTCATTAGGGAAATGAAAACCATGGTGAGATAGCACATCGCACCTACTAGGATGGTTATAATTTTTTATTAAAGGAAAATAACACATGATGAGAATGTAGAGACACTGGACCCCTCGTACATTGCTAGTGGGAATGCAAAATTGTGCAGCTGCTGTGAAAAATAGCTTAACATTTCCTCAGAAATCTAAACATAGGCTATTATCCAGCAATTCCATTCTTACCTCAAAGAATTGAAAACAGGGACTCAGACAGATAATTGTACACCAAAACTAATTGTAGCATTACTCATAATAACCAAAAGGTGGAAACAACCCAAGAGTCTATCAACAGATGAATGGATAAACAAAGTGTAATTATATACATACAGTGAGATGTTGTTCAGCTGTAAAAAGGAATGAAATTCTGATATATGCCTCAACACGGATGAACCTTGAATACTATCTATAATAGGCAAATTCGTAGGGATAGAAAGTAGATTAGAGGTTACCTGAGGCTAGAAGAGTAGAAGTTATTTAATCGTTGGCTACAGAGTTTTTTGGGGTGATGAAAAAGTTTTGGAAATAGATGGCGGTGATACTTGCACATTAGGAATGCAATTAATACCATTGAACTGTACACTTAAGATGGTTAAAATGTCAAGTTTTATGTTATATATATTTTATCACAATAAAAAATTTTAAATTGTATAAAAAAGAAAGCAAATACATTTTAAATAATCAAAAACAGATTAAAAATGTTGTCAGCACCTCTGCCTTGCAAGGAATGTCAAAGCTTTTCATCCTGAAAGGAAACAATATAAAAATGGAAATCTTGATTGAAAGGAAGGAAGGGAAAGAACAGGATATTGTAAATATGTGGGTAAATATAAAGGTCTTTCTCTTCTTAATTTCTTTAAAAGTAAATTGACTAAAAGCAAAAACAATAACAATGTATTTTGGGTTTAAAACATATTTTGGGTTTTAAACATACAGTATAAAATGTATGATAATAATAGCACAAGCAGAGCAAGGGTTATAAGTGAAACTGTGCTGTTGTAAGGGTCTTACATTGTATATCTAATAGTATAATATTAATTCTAGATAGATTGTAACAAGTTAAGTATGCATATTATAATCCCTAGAGAAAGCACTAAATATAATAATATAGAGGTAGTTAAAAACATAAATAGAATAGATAGAATGAAATTCTTAACAATACTCAACTGAAGGGAAGATAGGGAAAAAAAACTCACAAAACAAAGCAGACAAATAGAAAACAAAGAGGTGATAGATTTAAACCCAACCATATCAATAATTACATCAACTGTAATGAACTAATATAATTAAAAAGCAGAGATTGAAGACTACATAAAGAAGCATGACCCAGTTATACAGTTTAGAAAGGATGCACTATAAAGACACAGTTTGAAAATAAAAGGGTAGAAAAATATGCAATAAAAACATTAAGTATGATATAGTCATACTAGTCTGCTATGAACATCAAAGAAAGGAGTCTTCAAGACAGGAAAAATCATCAGGGATGAAGTTATTTGATGATAAAATGTTCAATTCATCAAAAAGATCTAATGATACTAAATGCTTATGTTCCTAATAACAGTCTCAAAATACATGAAGCAAAAATTGACAGAACTAAATGGAGAAATAGATAAATAGATTTGTTTCTACATGTTGCTAGATTTGATTTGCTAAACATTTTTCTGTCTATGGATACATGAATTGGAAGACTCAATATTGTTAAGATGTTAGTCTTCCCCAAGTTGATATATAGATCCAAGGCAATCCCGTTTAAATTCTAAGCAGTTTTTTTTGGTTTTTGTAAAGACATATGCTAAATCTAAAATTTATGTGAGAATTTAGAGGACCTAGAATATAATCTTTAAAAAGATAAATAAAATTGCAGCTGTTACACAAACTGACTCCAAAACTTATCAACCTATTAAAAAGCTACAATAATCAAAGTAGTAACGTATTGACAGAAGTAGAGAGAAATAGACCAATAGAACTGTATAAAGAGACTAAACATAAACATTTTTTAAAGTTAAATGATTTTTTACAAAGCATCAAGGTAATTCAATGGAAAAAGGAAAGTCTTTCAACAAATGTGCTGTAACATAGAATATTTGTGTAGAAAAAAAAATGAATCTCAACTGCTACATCATGTGATACATAAATATTAATTTGAAATGGAGGATGAGACTAAACTAAAAAACTAAAACTATAAAGCTTCTAGGAAAAAAATTAGGAAAACATCATGATTTTCTGGTACCTAGAGATTTCCTAGAACTCCAAAAGCACTAACCATAATGTAAAATGTATATAGTGTAGTTTGTCAATATTAAGAACTTCTGTTTTCAATGAAACACTGATAATAAAACAAAAATGTAAGCCAGACTAGGAGAAAATATTTGCAATATGTATATCTGACAAAGGACTTGTATCTAGGTCATATAAAGAACTTCCATACTACATCATCATCACCATCACCACCATCATCATCACCAAACAACCTGGGTTTTAAAATGGACAGAAGATTTGAAAAAAAAAAAAAACAGTTCATAAAAGAGATTATATATGAACATGGTCACGAGACATAAAGAAGCCTCTTTTGACACCACTAGTCTTCAAGGAACTACAAATAAACACCACCATGATATGCCACTCCCTATCTACCAGAATGGTTAAAATTTAAAAGACCAACAATACTAAGTGTTGTCAAGGATGTGGAGCAAGAGGAGCTCTCCTACTTTGGTGGTGACTGTATGAAATGGTATGACCACTTTAAAAAGTTTGACAGTTTCTTATAAAGTTAAATGTACACCAATCCTATGACCCAGCAATTTCACTCTTAGTTTTTTAACCCAAGAGAAATGAAAACACACTTGGTGGTGTTGGTTCTGAGCTCTTTTTTTTTTTTTTTTTTTTTTTTATGGTACACGGGCCTCTCACTGTTGTGACCTCTCCCGTCGCGGAGCACAGGCTCCGGACATGCAGGCTCCAGATGCGCAGGCTCAGTGGCCATGGCTCACGGGCCTAGCCGCTCTGCGACATGTGGGATCTTCCCAGACCAGGGCACGAACGCACATCCGCTGCATCGGCAGGCGGACTCTCAACCACTGTGCCACCAGGGAAGCCCTGGTTCTGAGCTCTTTAAAAGACATTTTCATAAACAAGCTTTCTAAAACATCTCCACTTCCTTACATCTCACTTACTCCTCCAATCACTGTTATCAAGCATCATTCTCTGGACTCCCCTGAAATCACTGAAATCAAGCATCTCAAGTGCTTGAAAGTTCATAGTAATTAAAGAGGTTTCCTTGGTTTGAGATCAGCTGGAGTGAATAGTGTTTCATGGGTTTGATTATTCTCAACCTGCTCTGTCATATCCTGGATTAGGGTAGCTACATTATGGTATATTTTGTTGATCATGTTGACTCTATACACAGCCAGCTCTGTAATTTAATTAGGCAATGAGACCTTAGATGCCTCCTCTAGGCTGTCTTATATCCCCCACTCCCGACCCACCACCCCCTAGTTCAGGCCATCATTACTTCCTTTATATTTTTGCAAGAATTCTTACCTAATGGCTCTCCCTCCTCTCTCATAATACGCGTCTACTCTTCACAGGGCTGAGTGAGTAAGGTTCCTAAAGCACATCTCTGTTCAAATAACTTTGTGTTTCCTTTTGCCAGCAGGATAACATCCATACACTTAGGGTTGATATTCAAGGCCCACCACAATCTGGTCCTGATTTAGCATGTCCTGGTCAATTTAAATACTTGATTCCAATTCAGCTGATCAGGGCAAAATTGCAAATAAAAATACCTCATATTTACTGAGTGTTTACTCTGTGCCATTCACAGATTATCCTTAGCATGGTTGTCACAAGATTTGACCTAAAGTGATCTTTGTCCTAACCTGACTGTTGCTTTGTCATTCTGTCATCTCACCTTAACCACCAGCTCTGTTACTTCACCTTCTTCATCCATTTCAGTCCCTCTGATTATGGCATCCTGAGTTTTTGGCTTCTCTAGTTGCCTCTGCCATCATTTCCTTTGAGTTCTGTATTCTTATCACCATGACATTTGTCCAACTTTCCTGTTCATTAACTAACCCTTTTTCTTGTCCTCTAGATGCCCTTCTTAGAATTACCACCACAGGAAGACTTGTTGGCACTGACCCCAGCAACTTGGGCTCTATTCTATTCTTTGGCTTTGATATCACAGGGGTGGACCCTGGACATTCTGAACCTAGCCTTCCTGGTTTATTATAAAATCATGCTGTAGATTTCCTAGAATGTCAGGTTTAAAAGGAATCCTAAAGTCTATAACAGTACAACCACTAACTGAGTTAAAAACCCTATGTTCTTTCTCTTATTTTGCTCATTCCTTTGAATAGTGCTTCAAATATTTGATGGCAGAATTCATATCCCTAAGTCTCCTGTTTCTAATCTAAATATCCCAGTTTCTTTAGTCATTGTCTCCAGCTTGACTGATTTCCTCAAAATTAGCTTTATTTTTATTACTGCCCCTTTTACAATAAATGGTGGAAAGAATTTTTTTTTTAATGTCCCAATTATGTTCTGACCAGTTTGGGCTAGAATAGGGCTTTATGTTATTTACTATTAACTTTTACGTAACTTTCCCCATGATGATGATTGGGATCTTTTTAAATCCTTGTTCTGGAATCAGTGTATTAGTTACTTCCTGCTTCAGCTTCAGTCTCATCTCAGATCCGAATCACGGTGCTGGGGTCAGAGTGCCATGCTTCTTCCCACAAAGGGCAGCAGCTTTTACTAACTTCTCTGCAGCAATGTACAGATATACAACATATTGCCGTGGGTATGTCCAGATATGTCATGAGTGTTGGAGAGTTCTGCACAATTCTCTTCTGCTAATTGTAACTCCCACTCATCTCGCATTCACTGAAACCATCTGAATGCCAGTGAGGGACATATTATCAGATAGAAAACGTTGAATCCATGTTGATTTACTTCTTAGCGTTAGTAACAAATTCCTCTTCACACACAACTGATTGAAACACATCCATGTGCTTATAACAGATGAGATTCCTCCACATACGAGACTTCCTCTAGGTACTGATCAATAGTACACCTAGTACGCATTGGGTAGTCATTTAACCAGTTATTCTAACTGTTCCACATCCTCTCCAAACATTTAAAAAAACTTTATCAAACCCTTGCCAAAACTTTGATTTCATCACGTCTATTGCATTCCTTTTATTTAGAGGCTTCATGAAAAATAAAAACTAGTTTGTCTTAACTTTCTTTCCCCTTTCAAGTTCTGATTATTACTGCTCCATTTTTATTTTTAAAAGCTTTGGAATCTTAACAGGGTCCATGTCAAGCTCCCCTTTCTATGCTGTTTCTATGCAATCTACCTCCATTCATCAGGATTAGTCAAGAATTAGCGGATTCCTTTTTCTTTGTAATTGGGATGTGATTCTCCTCTCTAATGGACTCATTCGCCATCCCCAGAACACACCCTCCCTTTTCTCTCCTCCACCCGCGCCACCCCCCCTCCCCACGAACCCCTACCCCACTGGCTCTCCTAGCCTTTGCTTAGGGTCTGAAATATCCTGTTCTATTATGTAACTGTGTCTGTATGTCTTGGCTCCTTGGCTACAACCATAGTTTTCTGAAGGTGGGAGCCCTTTATTATACTTCATAGCGTCTAGTGAAGAGCAAAGCACCTAACAGTCCAGTAAAGACATACTTTCTGAATGGATGAATGAGGACACATTAATTTTTCTTAGCTTTTCTTCATGTGAATACTCCTGCAAAAAATATTCCAGCATATATGCCTTCTTGTGAACGGATGCTTTTATATCTAGAGAGTCCCAAGAGCTAAGTTATTTGTATTAAAAAAATAGATGTTGCTAGATTCCTTTTCCCAAAGACTTTATCTGCATTTCTCCCAGCCATGTATAGGAGCATTGCTTTTCTCACAGCTCTTTTAGCAATAAGTATTTTGTGTTGGATTTTAATCTTTGATGAGTTCATTATTAAACATTTGCAATATCTTTACTATTAAGTTTGCACATATTTTCATATGTTTTTTGATCTTTTTGATTTTCACTTCTGTGAATTTGTTCTTATTGTGAATATTCAGACTCTTTGCCCATTTTCCTGTTTGGTTGCTTGTCTCTTTTTATCAGTTTAAAAAATTTTTGTGTATTATTGTTATTTATTCTCTGCTCAAACTTAGCATTGCAAAAACTCTTTCCAGATAAATTGTTTGTCAGGCAGTGTTGGTGGTACAGTGGTGAGCATAGTTACTTCTAAATAAATTGTCTTTGAGCTTGTTGTATACTTTTCAATACTTTATGTCTTTTAATAAGATTTTATAGTTTTCTTTATAAACTATATTGACAAATTTATCCCTAATTATTTTGTAGTGTTTGTCAATATTGAGAAAATTTTTTCTCATTTCTATTTCTAGGCCCTTATTATTAAAATAAAGTTATTGATATTTGAATATTCATCTAGTATCCACCTATTTTTACCATTACTGCTTGTTATTGTTGTGGTTGTTACTCAGATTTATTGGGTGTTCATACCATCAGCAAAAGCAGATAAGTTGATCTCATCGTTTTGAGACTAGTTATTTTATGTTCTCGTTGTTTTGCATTATCTAGAACTTCTAAGACAATGTTTACTAATAATGGTGGCATGAACAAAAATTTGGAATTTCTTGGAAATTAAGACTGACTCTTCTAGATAATTTTTGGATCAAACAGAAATCAAAAGTGAAAAGATAACTAACCTATCTAGAGAGGAGTAAAAAAGAGACATTCTACCAAAACCTATAGAACCTAGAAAACACTGTAGTCAGAGGAAAACATATATATATTCTTAAATGACTTCATTATTAATGAAAAGAAATATTAAAAAATCAAAGGGGAGAGAAGAATTTAATATCCATTTTAAGAATTTAGGAAAGAAACTAAAATGGAATTAATTTAAAAATTTTAAAATGACCCTGTCCCTTCTGTCTCCCTCTTATAAGGACCTTTCTGATTACATTGGACTCACTTCAGAAATCCAGGGTAATCTCCTCACCTCAAGATCTTAATCCTATCTGCAAAATGCCTTTTTACCATATAAAGTACCATATTCATAGGTTCCAAGGATTAGGGCATGAACACTTTTTTGGGGGGTGGGGGGGTCATTATTGGGCCTATCACACAAAAATTTGGGCTAAACTTCTCTTTTCCAAAATGATCAGTTTCAGCTAAACACACATTAATTAGATTTTCTTTACTCTCTGTATCTTACAGTTTTAATTCTTTCTTACACGCACTAGTACAGAACACTATAAAGCACTCATTCTGCCTTTTAAAATTATTCCTTTTTTCCCCCATTTTCCTTCTTGCTGACTTTTAACCTCTTTCTTTCAAGGTTTCCAAATTCAAAAAGTATAAATACACATAATGATCAAACATGTGCTATACCTTAAGTCCAAAGCGATTTCCTCAAGAGTTTGCTCATGATGGCAGATGGCCGCTTAAACATAGTAACCTATATGTTTATTTTAAATTCAACAGAAAGGAGATTAGTGTCCAGTGAACAATGTTGGATATTTAACATAAGGAATCTGGGGTTCTTATGCTCTTCAGAAAACATACCACAAAAACTTATCTGAACAATATTATCAGCCCTTCTTCCTTCCCATAACAAACTGAAGACCTAAGATAGATTTCTTTTTTAAGATTACTTGCCATCTGTTCTTCAAAGATGACTAAGCCTGTAGAAGTCTATTTCATGTGTATGAACTAAAAGTAACAGTATAGAGAATAACAGTGCCAATTCTGGAATCAGACAAACCGTGGTCAACAATAGCTCCATTGATTATTGAACTTAGGAAAATTACTTAATTATTCTAGTTTAATTTTTCTATTGGTCAGATAACAGTACGTAGCTGGATTAATGTAAGTATTAAATAATTCATGCAAAGCACTTAATCCAGGATAGGCATGCAGTAAATTCTTGATAAAATTACTTATCAGTTCTTTTTACAACATCTCATTAAAAATGTGCCAGACACATCACACAAGGATTTGTTCCCCAGTTTTGATCAGCCTGAAAAACAGAGGCACTCTAACCCTGGAATCAATGGGACCACTGCTGAAAGAAAACTTTCAAGGTCCTTATTCCCCTATGCATGTCATTAATGTTGACCTCATTTGTTGATGAAAAAGAAACAAGTTGGTTTATGCTATCATTAGCCTAAGATCCTGAGTATATACTTCTTCAAAAGGAAATAGGAAAAAGAAAGATCTAGTTCCCTAGAATTTCTCTGTTACGATTAGTCACGTTTCTCTTTTCTCTTCCTGATAAAGCTATAAAAACTCTATTTAAAAGACTCCTAAAGTTTCTTTACTTTGTTCAGACAGTTTGAAAAATTAAGACTAGTGCTACTCAGATAAATCCTAGAGGAGCCCATGTCCCCTTTGCGTGGCAGAAAGAAGGGCCAAAAAGCAGACTTTTCTTAGCAAGGGTGAAACTGGAAGAGGTGTAAAGTAGTATACTCTTTTATTATATCAAAGATGTAAACAAAATTGCAGAGCTACCTGGTTGAAAATTTTTGAAGAAATAAAATGAATTAGTAAATTCAGTTGCTCAAACACAGTAATTTAAAATAATAATGTGGCACTTTTACTCTTTTCCAAGGATTTCCTCACGTCTTTCTTTATCTGCTTAAGTATTATCAGATTCCCACAGTAGTAAATTATGCAAGACTGGAAAAGAGTGAACAAATGATTCTTGAGGCATAAAGTAACAAAATTTGTATAAGGAACCTGAGGTCGGCTGGATAGCTGGTGAAATATTGAGGTTTAAACCTCAATATTTCACTTCAGTGTCTCCAAGTAATTCTGGCTGCGTCATTCCCCAAGTCCTGTGAGAGTGTGGAGTGATGGTGTGCAGGCTCTTTATGTCACCTTCCCTCCCTCCAAGGCCTTATTTAGAAATTCCAGAGGTGGTTTAGTGGTGAAAGGTTGTTCAAGTACCTTCCTCTCCTTTTTATTCTCTTCAGAGCAAACACTCAAATACTCAGAGAGCCAAAGCAGCTGTCTCACTCTATGTCTGGATTGCAGAGCCCTAAATATTTATAGGTCTTTGAGAATTCCAAGTCTCAAGTTCAGGTAGGATGCTATTTTTACTTGGTTGCCATTTGAAGACTTACTTGCAGTGGTTAACACACTAGAAGATAACTTTTTTGACTATAACTCTAATACTTTCTAATTTGGAAAACTAATTAGAATTAGTCATTCTAATTTAGTCATTAGAATGACTAAAAAAATTTAGTCATTCTAATTTGGAAAAATATTCATACCAAATATTTTATTTGGTATAAATAAAATAAAAATACCCATAATACCACTGTCAATGTAACACTGTGATCTCCTTTCCTCTCTCTATGTGCATATGCATATAGACACAGAGTATTCAGATTTTTATGATGTTTTCACATTTTACATACAATTCTTATTCTGTTTTTATTAATCTATTATTTTGTTATTTCTTTACTGGAACATAGGCATTTCCCCATGCCAATAAATATTTTTTGAAAATGTTATTTTAGTAGCTAAATAATATTCTGTTTTATCCACATATAATGCAAGAAAAATGGTTCTCCCATATCTCACTACTGTGGCAGCCCTGGAACTAAATAATGGAAAGGAAGTTATCACTAAATGCAGAAAGCTGGGAGGGGAGTCTCTGGGAATAGTCAGGGGACAAAGGTATAGATAGAAAATATCAGATGAACATGAGGTGTCAACCTCCTAGAGCATTGCCCTGCTCCTGTTGGTTCCTTTCAATGGCTCTTACTCCTGAACAAAGCCCAAACTTCCAAGTCAGCATTCAAGGCCTTCCACAATTTGCTACAACTCACTTTTCCAACTTCAGTTCTTACTGTACTTGTTTACACTTTCCCATGTTTCTGCCAAATGGGCTGGTTGCCTCTTCTTTACATAGAAGTCAAAGGTCTTTGCTCCCTCTATACCCATGCTCACTCTTTCCACTTCACATTGAATGTCTCTGCCCTTCCTTATAGTGACTTGTCTACATCTTATCCCTTGTTTCAAGATGTAGCTTGAATAGCACCTCCTTCATGGAGCTGTGCCTGAGTCCTTCTATCTCTCCTGGCCAGAGTCAGTGTTTTTCTCCTCTCAGTTTTATCTTTACCTATGCATCAATTTTTACTTGAATTATGGCTATTTGGGCACACATCTTATTACTCCTTTTAGATTACGCATCAAAATTTTTGAATATTTTCATGTCACAGTATTGTCTTCAACATTGTAATTTTTATTGGCACACACTAAGGAACTAATAGCATCCACTGTTATACTGCTCACTTATCACTTTGTGCCCTTATTTGAGTAAAACTCACCTGAATGGTCTTTCTTACATTCATCAGAGAAATGTTTTTTGATGGTAACTGATCTCCAGAGATGGTCCCCAATATTTCCTCTTCACTCTGTAAATTCCCAAACACATCAAGATGTGGAGCTACCTCCTACCCGCAACCCTCAGAATCTGGGCTGGACTTGTGAATTGGCTTTGAGAATGTAGTAGAAATAATAGTCTGAGACGTCCAAACCCAAGACATGTGAGGAACCCATACTACAAAGAAAAGAGCCAAGGTTGTCCTTGACAGCCACAGGTGAGCTACCAGCTGACAGCCAGCAGTAATTATCGGCCATGTGGGTGAATCACATTGAATATTCCAGCCTACTCAAGCCCCTAGACAACTGACCCAAACCCATGAAGAAGAAGAGCACAAACCCATGCAGCCAACCCTAGTCAGCCCAAGAATCATTAAACATAATAAAATGGTTGTCATTCTCTACTACCTAAAGCAATCTACAGATTCAATGCAATCCCTATCAAACTACCACTGGCATTTTTCACAGAACTAGAACAACAAATTTCACAATTTGTATGGAAACACAAAGGACCCCAAATAGTCAAAGCAATCTTGAGAACGAAAAACAGAGCTGGAGGAATCCTGATTCCTGATTCCCTGACTTCAGGCTATACTACAAAGCTACAGTAATCAAGACAGTATGGTACTGGCACAAAAACAGAAAGATAGATCAATGGAACAGGATAGAAAGCCCATAGATAAACCTATACACATATGGCCACCTTACCTTTGATAAAGGAGGCAAGAATATACAACGGAGAAAAGACAGCCTCTTCAATAAGTGGTGCTGGGAAAACTGGACAGCTACATGTAAAAGTATGAGATTAGATCACTCCCTAACACCATACACAAAAATAGCCTCAAAATGGATTAAAGACCTAAATGTAAGGCCAGAAACTATCAAACTCTTAGAGGAAAACATAGGCAGAACACTCTATGACATAAATCACAGCAAGATCCTTTTTGACCCACCTCCTAGAGAAATGGAAATAAAAATAAACAAATGGGACCTAATGAAACTTCAAAGCTTTTGCACAGCAAAGGAAACCATAAATAAGACCAAAAGACAACCCTCGGAATGGGAGAAAATATTTGCAAATGAAGCAACTGACAAAGGATTAATCTCCAAAATTTATAAGCAGCTCATGCAGCTCAATAACAAAAAAACAAACAACCCAATCCAAAAATAGGCAGAAGACCTAAATAGACATTTCTCCAAAGAAGATATACAGACTTCCAACAAACACATGAAAGAATGCTCAACATCATTAATCATTAGAGAAATACAAATCAAAACTACAATGAGATATCATCTCACACCAGTCAGAATGGCCATCATCAAAAAATCTAGAAACAATAAATGCTGGAGAGGGTGTGGAGAAAAGGGAACTCCCTTGCACTGCTGGTGGGAATGTGAATTGGTTCAGCCACTATGGAGAACAGTATGGAGGTTCCTTAAAAAACTAAAAATAGAACTACCATATGACCCAGCATATACCCTGGCATATACTCTGAGAAAACCATAATTCAAAAAGAGTCATGTACCAAAATGTTCATTGCAGCTCTATTTACAATAGCCAGGACATGGAAGCAACCTAAGTGTCCATCATTGGGTGAATGGATAAAGAAGATGTGACACATATATACAATGGAATATTACTCAGCCATAAAAAGAAACAAAATTGAGCTATTTGGAGTGAGGTGGATAGACCTAGAGTATGTCATACAGAGTGAAGTAAGTCAGAAAGAGAAAGGGAAATACCATATGCTAACACATATATATGGAATTTAAGAGAAAAAAAATGTCATGAAGAACCTAGGGGTAAGACAGGAATAAAGACACAGACCTACTGGAGAATGGACTTGAGGATATGGGGAGGGGGAATGGTAAGCTGTGACAAAGTGAGAGAGAAGCATGGACATATATACACTACCAAATGTAAAATAGATAGCTAGTGGGAAGCAGCTGCATAGCACAGGGAGATCAGCTCGGTGCTTTGTGACCACCTAGAGGGGTGGGATAGGGAGGGTGGGAGGGAGGGAGATGCAAGAGGGAAGAGATATGGGAACATATGTATATGTATAACTGATTCACTTTGTTATAAAGCAGAAACTAATACACCATTGTAAAGCAATTAAACTCCAATAAAGATGTAAAAAATAATAAAAATAAAATAAAATAAAATGGTTGTCATTTTAAGCCACAGAATTTTGGGGTGGTGTGTTACACAACATATAAACCTAACACTGATACACAAGTTAAACCATGTGAATTTCTGATATTGGACAGGTTTTGACTGACAACCTCATATATTTCAACCTAATATGAATAATGCCTTGATATTGTTCTATTGCTCTTAGCTCTTATTCTAAGCAAGTTATAACGCTCTTCTCTCAGAACCCACTCAGCATAGAGAGGTTGAAAGTTATCACCATAACAGTAAATAATAATAACAGTAAATAAAAATAAATGAATATTATGTATTGACCAAAAATTAAACAATCCAACAGAGAAGTGTGTTGTATATACTAGTGGTCCATACACAACACTAAAGAGAAAACCCCCCGAGTTCAGCTTTTCCAAACTTCAGTTCTTTGCATATCACCTTCATGATTTAGGTCACGTCTTCATACTCACTATAAGATTATCTACATTATCTTTACTCAGAAAAATCATTTTAGTGAAACATTATATCCCTCCCATCAACGGACCTATTTAAAGAGACTCAAAGTGATAGAATGTTACTGGCTCTCTTTGAAGCTTATATGTTAAGATAGACACATTTACATACCCACAGGCTCTGATTAGATCATCAGACACACAAGTAGCACAACATGTGTCTTAAAACACAAAAGATCAGAGTTCTTTCTTAGCAACATTGTGAAAAACCCAAGGCTTTCCTTCATCTTCTATTTCTCTTTTTCAGTATACTTATCACTCTCCAAACCACAACCTGAGGCATCCATTTCTTCCTAGTACCCCAAATATCGCTGGTCTACACAGTGACATTTGATCTAGAACCCTCCTCAGTGGACAGCACTTAAGCTCCAAAGATTTCTTGTCTTCTTTTCCAACCACATTTATCCTGTTCACCAACTCCATGGGTTTTGTTCTCCAATAGAGAGAGTGAATATAAAGAATTCATCTAGACTACTTTGTTCATGCTTATGCTTTCAAGGTACCACATATACACAAACTATTTTAATTTTTGGTTTACTTCTTTGTATTCTGGCCTTTCCATTAAATATGAGGTAACTTACAGAAAGTGTTTAATAAAATATAAATGTAAGGAAAAGGCACAAGAGGCAGAAGAAAATGCAAACTGGTACAGATGTAACCAAGGGGAAAATAGCACTCAAACAAACAAAATAGTCCATAAAATACCACACATATGCTATAGTTAATATGTAAATTTGACTAAGAATCTCCTGGTTGATCAAAGAATAAAGAAGACAGGTCTTTTATATTAATCTCCTTAATCATGATTTAGAAGAAAACTAATTTCTTCAGGTAAATGTTGTTTCCTGCATTGTATTCTAAAATTAATCTCTTATATGGATCCTTATAATGTGGAGCAGAGAAGTGTAAAATATAAAATAAACATTCCTACAACAAATAGAGAAAAAATTTCTAGAGAGTGTTTCTAGCAGTAGTCTTTGATTAAAAGTGAGTTCAGACTTCTATTTCTAGTCAAGGTAAGGGGTTGGATTTACCATTACAATTGAAATAATGACAAAGCCAGAGAATATATATGAAACAATGTTTTTCATTCATTGGATAGGAGGTTGCAAAGGACAGTGATATTGGCGAGAGTGGAAACAAATGAGGTAAGTCTTCTGATTGCCCAGATTTACTGCCTGGAGAGAGTTTCCAGGCTATAACTTGAAGAGAGAGGGAACTCAGGCAGAGCCTTGGGACTTCCTGAAACTGAGAATTGTTTAGAAGTTGAGAGAGGCTAGGGTTGGTAAAGTGTGCAGGACAGAGTTCCAGAGAGGAGAGAGCTACACAGAGAGAGCTCTGGAAATCTTCAGAAAATCTCCAAGTCTTCCTCAAGCTGGGCTATGACAGTTTCCTTTGTAAGAAAACTACCCACATATGGGGAAAGAACCACCCAATAAGAGCAAGGGGAACAATTCTTGGGTTTCCACAGGACAAAGCATAGTTTGTGCTCCCTTCAACAAGAGTGGGAAAAACTCATAAATCATGGGATATCAGATAGAATACTCAAAAGAGTATTGATTCAGTAATAAAAGAAAATTAGCTCTGGATTAAAGGTGGCTCCAGTCTCACAAAACAATACTTAAAAAATAAAAAACGGGCTTCCCTGGTGGCGCAGTGGTTGAGAGTCCGCCTGCCGATGCAGGGGATAAGGGTTTGCGCCCTGGTCTGGGAGGATCCCACATACCATGGAGCGGCTGGGCCCGTGAGCCATGGCCGCTGGGCCTGCGCGTCCGGAGCCTGTGCTCCGCAATGGAAGAGGCCACAACAGTGAGAGGCCCGCATACTGCAAAAATAATAAATAAATAAAAAATAAAAATAAAGAAAATAGAAACCTCAAAAGGGTCAACATTTCTCCAAGTAACTTAGCTATGACCTGGAAGAAAAGCTCAGGAATATTTATAAGAATATGAATATATCCAGCACCAAGCAAGGTAAAATTCACAATGTCTTGCATCTAATAAAAAATTAAAGGTCACAAAAAAAGCAGGAATGTATGACTCATATTAAAGAGATGGGCCAATCAATAGAAACAGACCCAGAAATGACACATATGATAGAATTAGCAACAAGAACATTAGAAGTTATTATAATGATATCCAACACATTCAAGAAGGTGAAGGAAACTTGAGCATGGTAAGTAAAGGCCCAAGTAGAACCACTAGCCATGAAAACTACTACTGGGATTATTTTAAAAAACACACATTGAGTAATAGCAGATTAAACAATGTAGAAGAAAAGATTAGTAAACTTGAAAACATAGCAATTGAAACTATTCAAAATGAAACACAAATAGAAAAAAAGACTAGAACAAAGAAACAGAGCATCAGTGAGCTATGGGACAATGCCAAGCACCCTTTTGTATCTGTATTGGAGTTTACAAAAGGGAAGAGGTGGGTGGTACGGAAAAAAATTTTTTGAAGAAATAATGGCTGAAATTTTTCCAAACTTAATGAAAACTATAAAGTCACAGATGTACGAATCTTAACAAACCAAAACACACACACACACACACACACACACACAAACACACAAATCATAAAGAAAACTATATGAAGGCACATCATAATCAAATTTCTTAAAGCCAGTGTTAAAAATATCCTAAAAACAACAAGAGATAAAAAAGATGTTACATTTAAAGAACAAAGATAAGCAGATTTAGAAGAAGGTGAAACATTTCTAAAGAACAAAAACAAAAACATAACCTTGTCAACCTAGAATTCTATACCAATAAAGTTCTCTGACCATTTATCTGATTAACTTCCACATTGGAGGAAACTACTGACCTGAAAACTTATGTGAGGCAACAGGATGATACCTGTCTCTGTAAATTACATTGTAATTTAATGGAACATAATTATTGTATGTTTATAAAATAGCATAACCATTTGAATGTATAAATTTGTTAATTAAATTATATATTCATTTTATTAAAACTATCTTTCAAAATGAAAACTCAAAAAAAAAAAACAACCCAGAGACGTTCTCAGAAAAGAATTCATTACCAGCAAACATGTATGTACTATGAGAAATGTTAAAGGAAGTTTCTAAACAGAAGGAAAATGATGGCAGAGGAAAATCTGAATCTACAGAAAAGAATGATGAGTACTAGAAACGGTAAATATGCAGTTAAACATAAAAATTTTCTTAATTTTCAAATATCTTTAAAAGATAATTGACTTTTTAAAGTAAGAAACAACAGCAATGTAATGTGGGGTTTATTACACCTGTAAAATAAAAATATCTTAGCACGAAAGCTGGAAGGGGGAGATAAGAAAATATACATTATAAAGTTCTCATATGTGAAGTGGTGTAATATTTAAAGATGTACTATAAATCCTAAAGCAATTACTAAAAACAAAAACAGAGAGTAATAACTAATAAGCCAATAAAAAGGGTAAAGTGTAATTACTAAAAATATAACAATCAATCCAAAAGAAGGCAGAAAAGAAAAGGAAATATGCAGTAAAGAACAGATGGGATTATCTTACACCATACACAAAAATCAACTCAAAGTAGATTAAGACTTAACATAAGACCTAAAACTATAAAATTCCCAGAAGAATATGTAGGGGAAACCAACAAAGGACAGGTATCCAGAATATTTATGTATCTCCAGCTCAAATGATCCTAAACACAAAGAGTTGTTAAATGTATGAAAAGATGTTCAACCTCACTAATAATCAGGAAAATGCAAATTTAAACCATTATGGGAAATCATTTTATACCCATAAGAAAGGCAAATTTTTAAGTCAGACAATGCCAAATTTTGGTAAGCCATTTAGTAATGTGAACTTATTCACTGCTGGTGGGAGTATAAATTATTTCAATCACTTCAGAAAATAGTTTGGCTTTACTTATAAACCTGAAAGTGTACATTTCCTACACCCCAGCAATTTCATTAGAATGTATACACTTTATAGGAATTATTGCACCCTAAGTTAACTCTTACACATGTTAGTCAGGAACATGTAAAACAGTGTTTATAGACGCTTTGATCAGTATTGTAAAAATGGAAACAGCCCAAATATCCATCAACACTAGAATGTATAAATAAGCTGTAGCAAAATCTTATAATGAATATACAAAGCTAAATACAATATGGATGAATTATTCAAAAACATAATTTTGTGTGAATAAAGTCATAGACAAATATATTGTTTGATTATTTTTATGTAAAATTCAAAAGCTGGCAAACAAAATAATGTTCTACTTAGGGTTTCCTATATAGGTATAAAATCTCCAAAGAAAGGGAATGGTTAATGTATAATTCAAGATATCGCTTATGCCTCAGTAAGAGAGCTGCAATCAGTGAGTAGCATCTAAGAGGCTCTGAAGAATAGTAATGCTCTATCTCTTGGCCTTAGTGGTACATACAGGTGTTCACTTGCTGCCCTTTAATATGTGTATGTTCATCTGCATTCACTCTTTCTGTGTATACTATATTTAAAAAATTTTTTAATTGCAGATTCCAAGGTCACAAAACCAGATATTTCAGTTCAATAGGTTAGGATGGCCCCAAGAAACGTGAATGTTTGTAAAGTTCCCATGATGATTCTGATGAAAGTAATCTGAGGACCATACTTCAAGTATCTGCTTATTAGTTCTATGGGTTTGAACTCTTTGGTCTTTGAACTTGACATTTCACAAAGAGCTGCAACATGATTAAAGGAGGCAATTAATAATAAATAAACACACAAGTCTTTCAATTCCAGAAATTATCACTTTACTATACAAAAAAACCTAAACATTTACAAAAGAAAATCAAAAGAAGTTGCATTTTTAGACCACATTGGGAAAGTTACACAAGAGTCTGATGAACAAACAACATCATAACACGACTCTGTACCATATTAGTACCATCCAGAGAAATCCAATCAACCATTATACCATAGGTTGAAGTGTTTAGTACCTGAAAGTCAACCCAGTGCCCTCTTGGTTTATCATTTGCCTATAACAATATAAAATCCTAACATCTTTACAAAACATGGAATTTTTGTCTATGAGCTTTATAGGAATAAAATTTTGTTAAAGGAAATAAAATATTAAAAAGATGACATAGTTCAGCTGCCAATCAATATTAAGATGCTTTAAGTTATAACAGTCAATCCAAGCAACATTTTAATAATTATAGAAATGTGACTATAGTGTGCTGATATTCCAAGCAATCTTGCTATGGCATAGTTTTATTTTACATATATACAAATCATGTTATTGCATATACACATCAAGAAACTACTCCAGTCGTCACATTTCAAAGGTAGTGCCTATTTTTTAGGCAGAAATTTTCCTTTGGCTTCTTGCTCACAACAAGGGGCATAGGCAGCCATTTCTTTCCAAGAGTTCACTACATTCAAGGAAGTCTGTACTCCTAGCTTGATGTTTTCCTCGTGGAATGATGAGCAGTACTGAGGATTTGAACTGATAAATAGTGTCTCTGATTGAACATTTCAAACATTAGCTACACTTTTGATTTCTGTGCTTCGACAAGACTGTATGACCCTTTCATGTTGGCTTTTCTAGCAAAGTAAATAATCATTCCAATGGCAGGTATTATTAAGGAGGATGCACAATAGAGCACGAGAAGTTCAGGAGAAAAATAATGCTTGTTACTTTCTCTTCCTGGAAAATAACAAAATGGATGCAATTAATGTCTAGTATAAAAAGAAATTGTTTAAGAATAATAGTTACATATTTTATTTTAACAGTACAACTCGTCCTCTAAAGAGAAGTGAATCAAAGTAGTGATAAGAACCAACAGGACCCAAAATACATATTTCTTTGAATTATTTAAATAATCAGCTAGCAGTTGCTATGGTCATGATGAGTCTAAAGATGACAGTTGTTGATTTCCACAAACTTGGATTCAAATAGATTCAGGTTCAATAGCAGAATGGAAGGAAGGGAGCAACTTTTTAGGACTCATTTAGAAGAGCAAGAATTGGAGAAGAGGGTTAGCTTTGGGAAATAGAAACATATACTAAAGAACTAGGACTCTGATCATTATGAATTAGAATAGCTAAACAGTTCTCCAAGAAAAGTCTTGTAACACCTAGAGTGTAACCATTATAGTCAAACACCACATATAAGATAGTAAGGGAAAGAATTCTTGTCGATGGCTTTTTAGAGATATATAGAAAACTTTATATTTTGTATCTCTGAAGTAGGGCATCTTAATACACATTATTCCTCTTCAGCATTTATATCACTTCTCGATAATATGAAGTTTTTTGGATAGCATTATGTTTTAGCTTAAATGTGACTTACTCAGAGAGACATTCTCTGACCTGCATCTCCTCCAGCCTAAACAAGAAACCCTAATATATTTTTTTCCTAATATAGTTATATAACCCACTACATTTTCCCTCCATAGCTCTAATCACAGCTTATAGTTAAACATTTGTTTGCTTATCTATTAATTTTGTCTTCCTCCTTCAGACTGTGAATTACATAAGCACATGTATCTAGTTTCTTTTTGATCCACCACTGAATAGCCAGTACCTGGCTCCCTGCTTGGAGTAGCTTGCACCCAATAAATATCTTTTGAATAGTAATATATTTTTTTCTTTCTACATCCTGTCATTTTGACATTTTGTTGTAAATTGGGTATATAAGGTAATAGTATACAAAAACTTTAAAATTAGTACTCTTTCTACTTACAAAAATCATCTGACCCCTACAATACTATTTAATATCTTAACCTTATAAGAACATCTATAGAAGATAGCATGGTATTTACTGAAGTTTCATCTCTATTTATATTTACGTTTGCACAGCATTGTATGACCTCACAAATATCGTTTCTTCAAGTGAAGTATATATTGTCTCAGTCCTGGAAGAAGTGAGTGATTTGACCTTGATAATCATTGCTTTACTTCTAGGAGTTTCTAATCACTGGAGATCAACCAAGAAGAAAAGAATCACCGGAGTCAGATGACGGGGAGTCCATTTTTTTGAATTATTGAGGTCAAAAACACTTCACCATAAACATAATGATAATTGCCTATTTTTCTACTTTCCCTTGCTAGAGTAGAACTAGTCAGAGTACAAGGGTAATATTTCAATAGAATTTCCATTATCATAATTATGGTTAAGCATCAATATTGATAACCTGCTGAGCAATGGTATCTCTGCTCCTATTGTTTTCTTTTCAATTTAATACATATTATCTTTTGCCTTTTGTTTTCCCCTCAGATATCTGCAGTAAAATACAAATTCACTGTTGAGTTGGTTACCAGGGCAACCTTCAAATACAATTTTCTATTAGCTGTATCAACACTGAAAATCCTAAAGACTCCCAACCGTTTCTATCACTGGAATACATTCAAGCAAATATATTTGTAAAAAAAAAAAAAATTAATTTTAAAACTCAGCTAATTACAAAAAATGACTAGTTGAAAATTCCCAGGAAAAATGTCAAATTTTTGTTTCCATTCATTTGTAGTTATTTTAAACCATATTTAGTTTGGGGGTTCTAGCTGAGTGCCTAATGTGCTTCAATTTGTTCATTTAAATAATGAGTGAAAAATGGCAAATATGTAAGTTACTAACTTAATAAAGCAATTAGAAAAGACAGCAATGTATGAGAGATAAAAAGTGGAGAAGAAGCTTTGGTGTGTCTTTAAAAGAGAATCGTTAACTACAAAAAGAAATATAAAAATGTTGGGAGTCCAAGTTCCTGGGACTAGGCTTAATTAAAGGTGTTCTGGAGGCATTGAGGATTAAATAGGAATAAATGAATTTCAACCTACTCATAACCAACATCTCAATCCGTCCAGAAACATCCCCAACCTCATTGGAAGCACTGATTACATACATCCCTGTGTCACTTTGAGTAACATGATACTAGGTAAATGTTCCATTCTTTGAACACATAGTAACTTCATTGGCCAGATCAACTCTTTTCAGGATAATCACTGCAGGTGGATGACTAAAAGTTTTACATGTAATCGTGATATTTTCCCCTTCTTTAACATTTCTAGGTGTATGTATTGATATTGTTGTGTTCTGAGGAGGTACCATGAAGACAAGAAAACATATGGTAAGGTCTTGTAATCTTGAGAGATTTGGCCAGATGAGTAAAATTTTTATCCATTTTCTGACCCACGTTTAAATTTTCTTTACACTGATGAGTAGTTGCTAACTCTGAGAGCCCAGTGCCAGAGGCTCTTAAGAATTGGCATTTGTTTGCAAGAATGTTCACTTCAATTTTGGCTTCCAACACACAATGGGAGCTCATTAGCACTCAAGGAGTGGGAGACAGAGTAGTAAAGGCTGACTTGTTCTACTTCCACTGATAAGATCAACAGATCCTACTGTGTGTTCACACGAGGGGTTAGGAGATTAAGAGGCTTCTGAAGTTTCTCTGCTGGGGCCACTGCCCCCTCCCTCCCTCTCTCCATCAGAATAGGGTAAAATGGACAAGGAGCTTGGATTTTCTAAGGAGACAGTTCTGTAGTCTAGAGTTTCCTTTAAATTGTTCAGCATTAAGATCACCATACTCAGTTATTTTCCTGAAGAGAGTCAATCCAGAAAATATGTAGTTACTCTGTGTTCAGAGAGTGACACTCTCTTCTGGTAGGAAGGAAAATGGTCTGGATAGAACCTTTCTTTTTCCATGTGCCAATTCTACTTCTCTAGTTTCCTTATAACCCCCAGGGAAAGGTTTTGAAAATACATTTAAACACTTTGGAAATGCAGGACCTCAGAGACCAATGATGAATTGTCAACGTTTAAAAAAGCAAACGGGAATTCTACACTGACCAATGATTGATTAATGTCAACTTCCTGGCTGACTCCATAGGATAGAGCAGCTGTGCGTGATTATTTTAGGAAAGACTAAGAAATAACCATAATCATCATGGAATTCAGTTCCATTTTGCTCACTCATTCACCTAATCCTTGAAATTCGTTACAATTCACCAAGCCTCTGACCGATTATAAAAAATAATAAAAAACAAAAACAAACCTTTAACATCAAGTGTTATGCTTCTTAATTGCAAGCCAACTTCATTTTTAGATTCACATTCGTATACTCCTGCATCCTCCAACTGGGCCCTGTGGATGGTATATGCACCATCTGTAGACTTCAGCACTATGTAGCCTGACCCTGCTTTTTTCTTCAGGATTATCAAAGTTTGGGGGACATTTCCACATGTACAGGAGATAATGACAGTGTCTCCTTCCTTGACACTCTCAGAAGGAAAAGCTGTAAGTCGTATATCTTTTGGAGCAACTGTGGAAAGAATTTAAAGATACCTCTGACTGAATGAAATATAAACCAATCCCATATTAATTTAATGACAGTAACAATAGTTGTCAAGATGGTATTTGTGCTTACTGTTTGCGTTAAATATTTAGAGGGGTAATTAAAGAAGTCAAGCATTTACTGGATTGTAAATGATCACATTTTTAATAAAAGAAGACAACTCTTATGCTTCTTTCATGTCCCTTAATATAATTCTTTACCCAGCCTAGCCAACGAATAAGTGTTTTAAAAACAGCTGTAGGTTTCAAATGTGAAAAAGAACTTTTTTTTTTTTTGGTCACACTGCTGTGCAAATATTTCTTCAAGTATAAAGGCCTTTACAGGCTTCTGAGTTCTGAGCTGGACAATCCCAGATCAAGAAATTAAGCTCTGGGGCTTCCCTGGTGGTGCAGTGGTTGAGAATCTGCCTGCTAATGCAGGGTTCGAGCCCTGGTCTGGGAGGATCCCACATGCCGTGGAGCAACTAGGCCTGTGAGCCACAACTACTGAGCCTGCGCATCTGGAGCCTGTGCTCCACAACAAGAGAGGCCGCAACAGTGAGAGGCCCGCGCACCGCGATGAAGAGTGCCCCCGTTCGCCACAACTGGAGAAAGCCCTTGCACAGAAACGAAGACCCAACACAGCCAAATATAAATTAATTAATTAATAAACTCCTACCCCCAACATCTTCTTTAAAAAAAAAAAAAAGAAATTAAGCTGTGCTTACAATCCTTAACAACACCAATTATCCTGGGCTAAGTACTTGACATACAACATCTCTGTTAATACGCAACCCGTGGAGGGAGGTACCACATCACCATTTTATAAGTGAGATTCCCATTAAGTTCATCTGTTTTGTGACTTGATTTGATACTCTTTCCCCAACCAGAGCTACATCCTAAGGGCTTTCTTTAAGGTAGTGCATTGCCCTGCCAAGGTTCTTCCTTTAAAATACAAATTATTATTGTAATGATGTAACAAGAAAGTCACTAATATCTTAGTGGAAACAATACCAAGGGGTAAGAGCGGAACTGACTGCTCTAGTGAAGAAGAGAACCTTGAACCCCAAAAGGGAAGGTATGAGGGAAATCCAAGTCACTTCATGATTTTGCCCAAAACTGCCTACAGCTTCATCCTGTCAACTAGGAATTGTTTTGTTCTCAGTCTTGCCTCTCCATCCTGGCAAGAATGGGTCTGGATCTGCTAACTTCATCCACCCTAGTGATTCTATGCCATTAAACTGATAAACCAGAGGGCATGGTCACTGCTACTCAATCTCAGAATTTATAAAATGTTTAAGTGCCTTCTTAGGCTCCTAAGCACACACTAGCAGGCATCTTGTGAGATTGCCACTCAGAGTTTAATCCAGCTAGATAAGGTAGCTTTAGTCCTAAGTAATTTCAAAATACATATATACAGCTTCCTATCCTTATTTCAATGCCATAATCAATGCCTTGTAAGTGTAACTGGAACTCTTGGCACAGTTCCTGGATTCCACCTGCAGTTGAAAGAATTTTGGGATAAGTGACTTGGAATGGTTCATGGGGAAGTACTATTCCAGGAGCTTTCCGTGCAGAGGAAGCATCATGAGCTCTTCAAAATGCTCAATGCATTCTGTTTTAGTAAAAATTTTGTTTGTTTCAAAAAGGACTTTGTTCAAAACCAGTAACACAACCAAAATAAGACTAGCAATCATAACCCATTTAATCACTTAGCTCACCTTGGATAATTAATTCGACTTCTTTTCTGCTTATTCCAACCTGGTTAATGCCTTCACAGACATAAATACCAGAATCTTCCATTTTTGTAGACGTTAAGGTAAGAGTGGTATTCTCGGAAAGAGGCTGTAGATCCCCATTACTTAGCAGTCTGCTCCACAGGATTTTCGGAGCTGGAAGGCCATCGCTAGAACATGTCATATTCACAGATCTACCTTCCTCCAGGACGGAGGAGGGGCTGATCAAGATGGTTGTATCCCCGGGAGCAACTGAAAAGGTGGGGACACTTGTTAGCTTGAGTCTTTATACACCGAGTTCCAAAGAATTTTGATAATGTTGCAAAACTGGGCTATGGATTCACGGATTAGAACAGTTTATAAATCTTGATAACTTTCCAAAAGAGGTTTCTGTCCGCGTTTACTTTAGCAGGTACAGAAGGATAGAGAGTAGAATATGGACACATCCTGGATATTTTCCAATGGAAATAAATTCTGTAGAAACTCTCTTACTATCAAAGAATGGATGATCAATGATAGTACATATTGACATTTATGGTACATTAAACATGACCATGAACTATGTGAATCACCTATGAAAAGGTGGACTCTATTTTTCTACCTCTTGAATCTAGGCTGTCCTTGTGACTAACTTTGACCAATATATCCTGGAAGAAGTAACACGGTAGGACTTCCAAGCCCAGGCCCCAAGAGGCCCCTTTCATGATCACCCTCTTGAAATACTGCACTCTGGTGACTATACCTAGGCTACCTTCCTTGAGAGACACCACATGGAGAAAGAAAGGCCAAGAAACTCCAGAGAAGGCCCAGACATGTGAGTGAGGCCACCTGGGACCATCCCCCACTGACCTGCCAACTGACTGACAATGCATGAATGAGCTCATCTAATACCACATTGAACAAACTGCCCATCTGACCTCTTCCCAAATTTCCAGCTTAGAATCATAAGCCAATAAACAGTTGTTTTAAGCACTGGGGGTGGTTTGTTATAATAATCATTATTTTGTTGTTCCTTTTCAATTATTTTTTTCACAACAGTTTTAACTATCAACCTCATGTTAACTCTTTCCTGGTAACCATGATTAAAAACAATTCATATTAAATTGTGGATACATCATGCATGTACTTACCATTAACATATAGTATCTGTGTACTCTGCCTTTGTTTGGGTTCAAATTCCATTTCATCAATAGGTAACTTAGCCAGACAAACAAGAACTTTTCCCGTGTCTTCAGTGGTGGGGATGAAGGTCATTTCCAAACTCTTGGTCTCTAGGGATTTCTTACTTACATCTTCCAAAAAGATTTTATTCTTCATAATACTCTCCCCTTTAAGTAATTCAATTTCCAGCCGGTCAAAAGGGTACACATCAGGAACCTTACAGCTTACAGTGACTGGGTTTCCACTCACTAACAGACCACTCATCTCAATTTCTGGATCTCTAAGGAAGGCTGCAAATGTCAAGCAAAAATGATGTTTATATGTGACAGTCAAGGAAAAACAGAACTAATCTCTATTAAATGCAAAGTTCTCAAAATGCAGATTTTAATTCACCTGGGATAGGATGATCACTAATATATAAATAACAACATTAAATATAAATAGTTATGACATTAAATATAAATAACGCTGGAAACGAAAAATAACTAGCACATCAAATCATCAGCTAATAAATATACTTTTTATTCTTCTCTAGTGATGCAATCTTGCTGACAGCTGTGGTCTGGTCTTTTCAATGGACATGTCAGCTTCCACCATCCTATTTAGTAACTATATATTTTAAACATTTTAAATATTTTCCAGGACGTATTGGATATTTACTATGTGCTAGTCCCTTAACATTCATTATCTCAGTCTTCAAAACGGCATAATCTAATGGGTATTAACTTATTTTACAGCTAGAAAAACTTATAGAGAATGTATTTTACAGCTAGAGAAACACAAAATTCATAGAGGCTAAGAGTCTGCCATTTGGCATCATATCTAGTAAGTCACTGAGCTGAGATCAGAATTTCTATTTCCTTGAGCTCAGAGCCCAGGCTTGGTTTCACAGAGCCATGCAGCCTCTCATCTCAGATAAGACCCAAGGGCACTTCTCAGTTTAGACATTTTCATTTGCAATGGCCAAGTTTAGGCAGAAAGTCTTAAATGTTCCTTGGATAATACTTGTAGTTAAGAAGAAACTATGAGATTTAGATTCTGAATAACATTTATAACACATCTTATGCAAATCAATAAATGTGAGATTAGAGTGGTTATCAAGAGCAAGAGCCATGCTAAAATTTTTTTCTCCTTAAACGAAGTGTCGTTAAAGTGCTACATTCTCTAAAGTTTCTATATGATGGTAAGGCTTCACTGCTGGTTCTCATTGCTGTTGGGAATGTGCCTACATCAGCAGGTCCTGGACTCTTGGTAATACGATAACGCAATAAATTTACCCTTCTTCTGAGATATTCAAATCCCTTTACGGACATACTCTAACTCATGCTGAACAAACTCCTGAGGGGTAACACAAGTTTGGGCAGGATTTCTGGAGGAAAATCTCTACAATTGTTCTCTTGAATTCTACTGAATAAAAACAAGGCAGAATAACCTACTCAAAGTGTAACTTTATGATCACTTTGTATATTTTCTCCCTCGTTCATTATAAACTGAGGAACTCCAGCAATGTCAATTCATAGAGATTTGAGGCTGTAAAGGATTTTTGTTAAGGTGACAAGAACAGCAAGAAAAAGTGTAGTGTATTTATGTGGTGTAAATCAATATTCAAATCTAGTGCAGTCTCCTGTTTCTACTTTTTGTCTGCCACTGACCATCCCCAGTGACAAATCTAATGCCCTGGCTTTCTTTTGCTCCCCATTGCCTCATTTCTCCCATCCTGCCAATCGGCTTTCAAATGTGCCGTCAAAACAGACCTACTAGAGCATGGACTTGAGGATACGGGGAGGGGGAAGGGTAAGCTGGGACGAAGTGAGAGAGTGGCATGGACATACATCCACTACCAAATGTGAAATAGATCGCTAGTGGGAAGCAGCTGCATAGCACAGGGAGATCAGCTTGGTGCTTTGTGACCGCCTGGAGGGGTGAGATAGGGAGGGTGGGAGGGAGGGAGACACAAGAGGGAAGAGATATGGGAACATATGTATATGTATAACCAATTCACTTTGTTATAAAGCAGAAACTAACACACCACTGTAAAACAATTATACTGCAATAAAGATGTTAAAAAAAACACAAAAAACAGTATGCTTGGGCCTCACCCCCAATTCAAATAATTGAGCAGCAGTCATCCCACCCTGTTATCTGAGTGGACACTGACTACACTCCTTGCACACGACAACCTCTGTACACCCCACATACACAGGGAAGCAGGGAGCATGCAGTGCGTTCAAGTCCATGATGAGAGAGTATCGACAAGACACAGCCTAAGCATTGTGGATGCTGGGTTCTTATGTAATATCTACTTAAGACTTAGGCCAATTAAGTTACATCAAAAATTCTGGTTCAGAGATTTAGGAACCATTCACAATGCTAAATTCCCCTTCTAAACACAAGGATCTTGTCTTGTGTCACAGATTCACATTCTGTTTCTTCCAGTGGAACTGGGAACAACGACGACAAAACAGTAAACAATTCTGAAAACCACTTACAGTAGAGCTCCACGAGGACTCCTTTTTCCAGTTTCTTATGCCCACATGTCACGGTGCACAGATAAAAATGTTCGTTCTCAAATCTCACAGGACTCAGGGTCAATGTGGACTTGGACCCCTCGCTCCTCACCTTCCCGTTCAGAGGACTGTCTATCTGGGTTCTCCAAGAGAAAGATGGGGACTCGCAACCCATGACATCACAAGTCAACACAACTGAGTCACCAATCTGAGCAGCAATCTGGGATCCAGGGGAAATCTCTACAGTAAACATTTTCTCTGGGGGATAAAAGAACAAGACGAAAAGAAGATAAGATTCTTTTCTTCTTTTATCACAGCTCAGTATATGGTCTTTTTTTTTTTCCTGGCCTCTTTTCAGCTAACATCTATGCCAGGAATAAATTACTCCTTTCCACCTTGGGACCTTCAGAAATGAAACCACATCTGTTAAGAACAAACGCACAAGACGCTGTTGATTCATTCATTCAATAGAGTGAATAAGGATAAAAATTTGTCAAGACAGAGATTGGCATCTTTTCAGCAAAAAAAAATCATTCTCCACTCAAATGTAGTTTATCAAATCCCTGTAACAGTGGAAAAACAGCTCAAAAATATAAGAGGTGCCAGTGTGTCAAGCATTGTGGAAATCACTTTACATATATTATCTCATTTAATCTTCACAACTTCATGAGCTGATATTATTAATTCTGACTCCCTCTCCTCCCCTTCTTCCTCCTCCTCTTTCTTCTTGAGGAAAAATGATAAATAACCTTACCCAGGTTACAAGTGGCAAAATTAGGACTTGAAGCCAGGTGGGTCTGATTCAAGATCCCAGCTTTTCAATTGCTTGAACAACTAAATCAAATCATCCTCATGTGGAGATAAAACAAAATCTAAGAAAAGTACTGAAAAAAAGTTATACAAATATGTCTTCTGATTAGAAGCAATGCCCATAACAGACCAGCACTTAGAGCTTCTATATCACCAGAATAAAGCTGCACCATTGAAAGTCACACAGAATCACATTGAAAGCAAAGTCAAAATCTAAGCATTAAAGTGGTACGCAGGCCACCTCTTAAATTTGTTTGATACAATATAAAAATACTTTACTATTGACTCAGGGGCTGAAAACTGAGATGCCAGGGCAAACTCCTAAGTCTCAGATATCCAGAAAAGCTCTTTGGCTGCCAGTGCCATCCCTGCTCGTTGTTTCTGACTAGATTGTGAAGAGTTTTATGCGACTATTTTAAGAAATGTGAATTTTAATTTACATGCAGTTAGGGTTTGGTTGAAGTAATATAAAATGTGCACCTTTCTTGTTTAAGGTAGATAACTCTGGTAGCAGTGCATAGGATTATGTTGGGGGACAGAATGATAGCAGGGTGACCATTTAAAGACAATTATCTATAGTTGAAAAACCGTGGGGTTTGGGGTTTAAATGGGCCTCTATTAAATGCCATTAATGAGTTCTGTGACTCTAGGCAAATTGTCAACTATTCTGTGCCTGTGTTTTTATTCACCTCATAAGGTTGTGGTAAAGAAAAAAGACGTAACATTTATAAAGTGGAAAGAGAATTCCTGGCAAATATTAGGTGTACAAGCAATAAGGGTCATTATTAATCTCTGGGTGACACTATTCTCTCATCTGTAAAATGGATATAAAATACATACTCGTTAGTTATTTCTTGAATATTAGAGGAAACATATGTAAAGTGCCTGGAATATAGCTGGTGGATGTTATTTATTGATAAGAACATCTTTCAAGAGTTCAGGTGAGAGATGATAAACTAAGGCAATGGCAAGAGGTTTGAAGAAAAGAGGTCAGATTCTAGGGATCATTTTGAGGTAGAACTGACAGGTTTTGGTGATATGGAATAGGAACATGAATTTCAGAGTAAACAGCACATAATACATAGTTCAAATCTTGGGAGTCCAGAGTTAGAAGGGAGGAGGACCAGATGTGGGAACCTGAGAATACTAATATTCAAGGGGCAGAAGGACGAGAGAAAGCCAAGGAATGAGGCAGTGAAAGAATGATGAGAAATGGAAAGGAACCAGCAAAGCAGAGCCATGGAAGTTCTGGCAGGAAAGATTTCCAAGAAGTATGAGTAAGATGAATATATAATTGTATTAAAGCACATGACGATCAGATGGATCATCAATAAAAGTTAATGAAGTAATTTTGGCATTGAAACTATTTCACTATTGCTTAAATCCAAATGATGGCAGCTTTATCAGTCCTTTTTCGCATTCTGCTTACCTTGAACAATTAATTTCACCTCTTTTCTGTCTTTCCCAACCAGATTAACTGCTTCACACATATAAATTCCAGAATCTTCCATCCTCATAGCAATTAAAGTGAGAGTTGCATTCTCAGAAAGGAGCTGTAGATTCCCATTGTCTAATTTCTTGCTCCAGAAAATCTGTGGAGCTGGTAGACCTTCACTGGTACATGTCATCGTCACGGAGTCACCTTCTTGCAGGCTTGTGGAGGGGTTCACAGATATAAGTGTGTCCTTGGGTGAGACTGAGAAGGCAGGGCACAATAGTAGTCATTGCTAAGCATCATCTTGATCCAATAGGGCTACGGTATTTCTCTCATAGACTTTATTTACATACTTTCACAAATTTGACAAACTTTCTCTGCCAAACTAGGGTAAAGAATTGCTGAGTCATAAAAATTAGTCAATCCAGTTTCTGACTAATTTGATGGAGTTACTTTTTTTGATGTTTGGTGTTTTCAGATGGCCATAGATACTCAGAAATTAAGAAAACCCTTAGAATAATGTGGTTCAATCTCCTAGGTAAGGTAGAAGTTCCGGCTCAGCTTCCTTGCCAAAGGTTCATTCAAGTCAGCTTCAACACTTATGGTGCAAGGAAATCCATGCCTTATAGTAAACACAGTCCATTTGATTTTGGGACAGCTCTAGTTATTAGAACACTTTCCCTTTATTGAGCTGAACTCTTCCTCTTTGTAACCAACTTTTATACACCGGTCATAGTTCAGTCCTCTACTGCTAAAGAATATATCAAATCCCACTTCTACGTGACTGTCTTTCAAATACTTAGTTATAGCTCTTGTTTCCAAGTTTTATATTCTCTAGGAAAAATATCTATTTTGACTATTCTTCTCAAAACATTGATAAAACGTTTCCATCTCATTCTCTGTCAACTAAACTTGTTATAGAAGGCAATACTTCTTTTAAGTATGGTGTCAAAGCAGACCAGAGCATTTTAGCCTAGAACAAAGCACAGTGAGTCCACTCCTACCAGTTTTGGGATTTCAAGACTGCTTCAGCTCCCCCAGCCATCTCAGGGAGCATGGAGACAATCAAACCTCATCTCCTCTCTCTCACCCCACACATATGTGTCCAGGTGAGCATACATATACGCACTCACACACAGAATAAGTGCCCACCTCGTAAAATCTCTATACCTTGATATTTCAAGGCATGGTATACGAGTTTACAAAACATGATTAAAAACATTTTATCACTTGAGCCTATTTCCTACTACCCGATCAGGTGGTATTAGTAGTCCTCTTTGATAGACTGTGAAATTAAGTGACCCAAATTCACACAGTTAGTGGAGCCAGAACTTAAGCTCAAATCTTCTCAACACAAATTTGGTGTGCTTATTAAATTATGCTATTGTCAAAAATTGTGCTCTCAATGAATCAAAATGGTGTAAAAACTACAAACACGTTTCTTCTTGACTTTAGCTGCTAAGTTTACTGCTGTATAGATCCAAGACTAAATTCCCATAGATTTTACACAAGTACTTACTGTAGACTTGCAGTTTTTTTGTAGTCTCCCTTACTTGGGGTTGAGAATCAATTTCATTAATGTGTAATGTAGCTTGACAAACAAGAGCTTTCCCAATATCCTCATCAATAGGAGTGAAGGTTACTTCCAAACTCTTCGTTTCCTGGGACTTCATTTCTGAAATCTCCAGAAAGTTCTGTGTCTTCACGGAATGGTTGCCCTTCAGTAATTCTATCTCCAGCCTTTCAAATGGGTAAACATCAGGGACCAAACACATGACTGTGACTGGCTTCCCAACCTCCAGGGGACCACTCAAATGGATCTCTGGGTCCTTAGGGAAAGCTGCAAAGTTCAAACAAATACATGCAAATGGACTTTTTGTTCATGTTGTATGAGGTCCCTTACTGATTTAAATCAATGTAAACTAAATCTAATATGTTTGCGAATACAGTCTTAATACAGAAGAATTGTTTAAATAGCCTTTCATGGTTTGGGGTAGGTTCAAGAACTGGAATCTCCTGTTAGAGAGTTCAGTTCTGACGCTGCATGTACTAAGTGTTGCATGTTATCAAAGTGAAAGGAAGGCGAAGAAATTCATGTTTATTGAATACTTATGTGTGCCCATCACTGTGCTATTCATTTAACACCAATGACTTTATTTCATCCTCACAACAACACTAAGAAATAGATACCACAATTCATAGATATGAAAACATAAACTTAGCACATGTGCATAACTTTCCTAAGGTCACACAGCTAGTAATGGTAAAGCTGGGATTTAAACTCAGGATTTTTATTAGTCTGTACTGCTATTGAAGATATTTTTTATGTTATATCACATTCTCTTATTTTAGTGAGGGCAGATATATTTCATTTTATGGATAAGGAACCTGAGGCTTAGAATGGCATTGCAAAGAATAGTTATTGGGCAAGATATGCTAAGAAATGAAAAGAACAATTCTAAATAATTGGTTTCTAAAAAATGGTGCCTCTGACAGGCATTCATCCACCAGAAAGGTACACCTGTGCAGTCTTTAAATTCTGGAAGGCATATTTGCCTCCCAAAATGCCTAACTCAAAGTATAACTAATACTCCATTTGAACTTTTTAGTGTCAAGGGACACATTAGTTCAGTCAGCCGTTGCTTTCCTTGCAAGGCTACTTTTCATTGCAAACCGCCAAGATGGTAACACATTGGCTCGATTCAAGACTGTGAAATAAGAATACAAAGTTTCCAACTCTAAAGAATATTACAATCAAATGTGGAATGGAGACAGGACTGTTAAGCATAATGAAAGACAGACATTCTTGAAAAAAAAACTAAAAAACTTCAGCCAAGATAATTAAAGCCAGAAGGGCCTTCATTTCTCTTTTTAAATCTTCAACTATTTGGTACTTGCGAGGAAAGGCAAAGGAACTGGAAATGTTTTGCTATGTGAAGAAACAGTATTTTTCATTTTTCCACCAATAGTCCTGTCCCTCATATTTTGAAAGAAATGTGCTTATAATACACATAGTTTGCTGTCAGGTAATACAAGAACTCACTACTTTCCCCTGTATTTACATAAGGGGGCCTTTCAAGGAGCTCAGGAGGCTGCACAGACATAAACTCTGCATGTACAACCAGCATAATTGAAAGCAGCCGGCCAGGCACAGTTTCTTGGGAAGCACTAGCAACATACAGGCTTCTTGAAGAATCAGTTAAGGTTACTGGAAAAGTTGTCTCCACTACAGCAGAAGAGAAGCAACATAAGTAGAAAAGATAATCAAATGATGTCTTTCTGAAGAGATGACTATCAAGGATTCCAGTATTTTGGAAAGAGCAGTAACCAGAATGCAAGTGATTTATTTCAGGTTATTTTTTCACTCCTTTTGCTAACTTTCTTTGCTGGATTGAGAATGGATTTGGATACATTTTGGTAGGCTGGTAAACGAGGGGTATTCATTCACATTCACAAGGCAAATCTAGTTCATTATACAAATATCTTTGAGGTTGAGTGATTGAGCATCAAGACTTAATGGCACCAAACAAAAACAAAGACAAAACCTCCTAAATTTATCTCCACCAAAGTCAAATGAGTGAAATGTTTGCAGATATTTTTCTTCTAGCTAAAGGGGAAAACTTTGTACAGGAGCCCATTACTAAATTATAGATCCCCTGCTTAATCTTTAAACTAATTTTAAGCACCAAATTGCATAAGAATAAATAAATGGAAAATCCCTGAAGTATGGAATTCATAAATCATTTAGACACATGGACAAGTGAATATATAAGGATATAATTGAATAGAAATTTTTTAAATAAAATAAACAGAACCTTAGAGATCTTTACTTTATGATTAAGAAAACTGAAGCCCAGAGAAGTTGAGTCTTACCCATGGTCACCATGTTTGTGGCAGAGTTGGAAATAGAAGCTAGGATTTGTGTCTCTGGTCTAGTGCTAGGTTCAGCTGTCTCTAGCTTTCTTGGTACACTAGGTCCTCTAGCCAAGAATCTGGACATGAATATACTTTTTTCTTTCTTTTCTTTCAAAACTATCCTTTTAGAAACTTATTTTAAAGCAAAATGGAGAGAAAATCAAATATTCTCTAAAGTACTCACAGTAGATCTCCACTGGGATTCCTTTTTCCAGTTTCTGAGACTCACAAATCACTGTGCACAGGTAGTAGTGTTCATTCCCCAGACTAACAGGATCCATGGTCAGCGTGGATTTGGTCCCCTCATTTCTCACCTTCCCGTTCAGTGGACTGTCTATCTGAGTTCTCCAGGAGAACGATGGGGACTCACAGCCTGTTGTGCTACAGGTCAGTGAGATGGAGTCACCAATCTGAGCAATAATTTTGGATTCAGGGAAGATGTCGATTTTAAAAGCTTGAGCTGTGAAGGCAGAAAGAAAAAAACAAACACTGGTTTGTTGAGTATTCTAGTCCTTCTTCTCTGTTCTAGTATAACACCCAAAGTACAATCTGGCTGATCTCTTTCCTAAACTGCTTCCAACTAATGCAAGGCAGCATTGAAGTCACTTTCAAAAGAAGGTGTTGAAATCATCTTCGCTTAGGAGAACCCTCATTCTGACCTTGATGCCCATTTATCAGAGTTGTTTTGTCACTAGCTAAGTTTGCTCTCATTATCAAGTGCAGGAAACTAAAGAGACAGACCTTCCTAGAGATAGAATCCAATTACTCATTTGACATTGGAAAAAAAGTATCCAAAAAACATCAACTTTACAGCTGTAACTATGACAATATAATGGTGTCTAGCAATACTCAATAGCACATTAAAAGTTAGGTTAAATTAAATTTTCCCACTCTTTAAAAATCCTAGTGCCTTTCTTTACGACCATAACAAAACTGACTGAAGCCAAAATCAGGGCTAAAATGGAATGCTAGCATTTGGAACAAATCAAGGAGAAGAACTTACAAACTGCAAACACCATCCAAAGTATATTTGAGGCTCCAAAGATCACAACCATCTTCCTAGGCATTTTAAGTTGCTGTTGTTATGAGAAAATAATGGTTCCAAAACCCTTCTTTCTGTCCCCACTGAAAGTGCCTGGGAAGTCTTGAGCTCCTAAAGCCAGTGAGGTTCAGTGAGGAATGAAATAGAAAGTCTGCTCTTTATAAAGGGTCTTGTTGCAGAGACACGGAGGCGGAGGGAAATCCCTTCAAGGGGAAACCCGGAGCAGAGCCAGAAAAAAAGTTTAACTGACACCCAGCCAAGTCCAGTGTTAACCCCTTCCGTTGCTCTCAATACTGAAACTACTATCTCTGCCCTAGAAAAAGAAAACACTTCCAAGCCTATAAAATTAAAACTTTTCCTGATTTTTCATTCTGAAAGGATATCTTTGCATGAAATATATAAAGTAATGCTTGTGGCAGAATGAGGCTTTCTGAATCCAATGGGGAAAAGAGAGAGGGAAAAATAGTAAATTACACTCTAGTTTTTGAAGTGGCTATACAAGCACTATGTCATGTGAACTGATTTTTCTCCATTAGGAAGATATATTTGCAATTCTAAAACAGAGACTAAATTTTCTCTTGCAAAAAAAAGGAAAAGATCCTTTCTTTTGATGAGCTATTTTTTCAAAGAGAGACAGCATAGCTTCTTAGTTTTATACTTTTTATTCACAACATAGTTTTTTTGACACAAATATCCAGCTTCTGAAATGATTTTCTTGAGTAGAGAATAAAGGAACACTACCAGAACAAGAGAAAGAATTTTCCTCTTCTGTTTTAGAAAAGTTACCAATTCTTTGGTTCAGTTGCTGGATAATTGGAAGTCTTTTGCAGACTTAAATGCAAATGTATGGAAGTCATCTGAAGTGGTAAATCTCTTGACTGTGAGATTTAACCACAAACACAGTTAAAACATGAAAAATAATTTGTTTCTCTTTTATGGTAGGTGACAACAACAATTTTATGCTCTTTTTCCCCGCCAGTGAAAAGACTTTTTAAAAGGTATTTTTAAATGACTGTTTTTGCCTTACACACACATACTTAGGTCTTTGCAAAATGCTTGCCCATCAAAAAGAAACCGGAATAGCCACTTCCTTGTATTAGACTTGTGCAGGTCTTCCTCCCACACTGGATCATCAGTTCATATCATGGTCCCAGACAAGTTCTTGTTCAGCATTGTATCTACCTCTGCCTTCCCAATATCTAATGCTTAGTTTTACACTTAGTGGGTACCAAAAAAGTGCAATCATAAATATTATAAATTAAAATTTGGAAAAGAAACTTCCAAAATGCTAGCAATAATATGTAAATACTGCATGAGAAACATGTTGGATTCTACAAAACAAAAAAAAATACCAAAGCTCACGGACTCCCAGGGATGTGTACAATAAACAGCCCTGTGCTATGTGACTGAGGAAGGCCATAACTGAGGTTTGGAACTGATAACTCTTCCTACATGACTGGAGAGGTTCTGGACCTCCTCTTGGATGCTGATGAGGCTCCCACTCAAGGCTAAGGAGAGAAAAAAAGTGGAAGAAGCTACTGGCTGTGATGGTATATAAGTGTGGCTTCATCTGCCAAATAGCTAAGGATCAGAAAAGGGGCTTCAGGCAAAATTAGCTGATGAACATGTAATCTAGAGGTATTTTACAATGTTCATGTCATGGAAGAAGATTATCAGAACCATGTATGTTAACTGCTTAACTCAGAAGAAATCAAAAGGGAATTATGGAGTTTTATTGTACTCTCTGGGGTGTAAAAACACAAGTCAACCATAGGATCCAATTTGGGATCACTGAGAACAAGTCATAGCAAATAACTTCAGTATCAAGCTTGGATATGATTCCAAGCTTGGAACATTGGAGAAATATCTAATCTATTGAATTAGTTCATAGTGGTTTCGGCAGAAGTCCCTCATGACATAATTGAGTTGGATGACATTTGAGGTCCTACCAGCTCCTTCCAGGTTGAGTTGACTGTATTCTCTTCTGTGACCTCTTCACTAGAGCCTACTAGCAGTGAAGTAGTTGTCATGCTGCATTTACCTGTTAACATGTCAATCATTCCTAACTTACATACTCAGGTGTTTTCATTTTCCATCATAGCATCTAGCCCAGAATAAGATATTCTTAAAATTTGTGGAATGAATGAGTGAATAGAATTTCAAGTATAAAGTTAACAGATTGGGACTAACCTATCTGGATAGAGTGTTAACTGTGTTTTTTCTTTGAAATTGTTCAGTTCAACATTTTTATCAGTAACACAGGAGACATGATTATCTAATTTATTCATAATGCAAAACTGAGAAAGACAGTTAACCTTAGAGATGACAGAATCAAGATAAGGATGATCTCAAAAGATGTAATAATGGTCCAGATAATGAAGTGAAATTTAATGGGAATACATTAAAGTCCAGCATTGAAATGTAAAACATCAAAGTCTTGAGTAAAATATGGAAGAGTTTTGACTTGATGGTAATCCATAGGAAGACCCTCTAATGGTTTTAGTAAATCACAAAGTGAACACAAGGCAACATTGTCATGAGAAACCAAAATAGATGTTGATAAGCTCAAGGTGCACTCATAGCATTCAACCTTCTTATCACCTGAGGCCATAGTCTCCAAGACCATATTGGGAGCAGAGGTGTCTGATTCAAGGCTCTAGTCCTTATGAGAGAGACTGACAAAATAGAGGGTGTCCAGAAGAAAGTGATAAGCCTGGTAGATGGTTTTAAAATCCCTGGCCTGGTAGGAGCTGTTGAAAGAATAGGATGTTTAGTTTGGATAAGAGACACCTATGAAGTCATTTGATAAATAAATGACTGATGTGTGAAGGAAGGAATATACCTGCTGCTCTGTGCTATATCAGAGGCTAAAGGTAGGGCTTACTGGTAGGTAGTTACTAGATTATTAGCTGTAGGAAGGCCAGGGGTATGTGTGTCCTGTTCACCACTAGAGCCTCAGCACTTAACACAGTGACCAGTAGATAGTAGGGGTTCAGTAAATCAATACTGAATGAATAAATAACAATTTGAAAGAGAGCTTGACTCAGATCCCATTAGTCCTGAATTCAAATTCACTACTCCACCTAGGAATTCCACAACTTTGAGCAAGTATAGGTAGCCTCTCTACACTTGTTTACAGACGCTCAAATAGAGATAATAGTATCATTTTAAGTGATTCACATGATTTTTATGACTATCAAGTCAAAAGTGATCATCTGAAATCTCTTTAAATAAAAATAGCAAAGTGCTCAGTGGTTCAAGATGGTGGAGTAGAAGGACGTGTGAGAGAACTGGAACCACAACTAACTGCTGAACAATCATTGACAGGAAGACACTGAAATTCACCAAAAAACATATCCCACATCCAAAGACAAAGGAGAAGCTGCAATGAGATGGTAGAAGGGGCTCAATCACAATAAAATCAAATCTTATAACTGTTGAGTGGGTGACTCACAAACTGGAGAACACTTATACCACAGAGTCCACCCACTGGAGTGAAGGTTCTGAGCCTCACATCAGGCTTCCCAACCTGGGGGTCTGGCAACAACGGGAGGAGGAATTCCTAGAGAATCAGACTTTGAAGGCTAGAGGGAGTTGATTGCAAGACTTCAACAGGACTGGGAGAAACAGAGTCTCCACTCTTGGAGGACACACACAAAGTAGTGTGTGCATCAGGACCCAGGAGAAGGAGCAGTGACCCCATAGGAGACTGAACCAGACCTTCTTGCTAGTGTTGGAGGGTCTCCTGCAGAGGTGGGGGGTGGCTGTGGCTCACCGTGAGGACAAGGACACTGGCAGCGGAAGTTCTGGGAAGTACTCCTTGGTGTGAGCCCTCCCAGAGTCTGCCATTAGCCCCGCCAAAGAGCCGGGTGGGTTCCAGTGCTGAGTTGCATCAGGCCAAACAACCAACAGGGAGGGAACACAGCCCCACCCATCAGCAGACAAGCAGATTAAAGATTTACTGAGCTCTGCCCACCAGAGCAACACCCAGCTCTACCCACCACCGGTCCCTCGCATGAGGAAGCTTGCACAGGCCTCTTAGATAGCCTCATCCACCAAAGGGCAGACAGCAGAAGCAAGAAGAAATACAATTCTGCAGCCTGGGGAACGAAAACCACATTCACAGAAAGATAGACAAAATGAAAAGGCAGAGGAGTAAGTACCAGATGAAGGAAGAAGATAAAACCCCAGAAAAAAAACTAAATGAAGTGGAGATAGGCAACCTTCCAGAAAAGGAGTTCACAATAATGATAGTGAAGATGATCCAGGACCTCAGAAAAAGAATGGAGGCAAAGATCGAGAAGATGCAAGAAAAGCTTAACAAAGACCTAGAGGAGTTAAAGAACAAACACCTAGAAGAATTAAATAACAAACAAACAGAGATGAACAACACAATAACTGAAATGAAAAATACACTAGAAGGAATCAATAACAGAATAACTGAGGCAGAAGAAAAGATAAGTGACCTGGAAGACAGGGTAGTGGAATTCACAGCCTTGGAACAAAATAAAGAAAAAAGAATGAAAAGAAATGAAGACAGCTTAAACCTCTGGGACAACATTAAACACAACAACATTCGCATTAGAGGGGTCCCAGAAGAAGAGAGAGAGAAAGGACCTGAGACAATATTTGAAGAGATTAAAGTCAAAAACTTCCCTAACATGGGAAAGGAAAGCCACCTAAGTCCAGGAAGCACAGAGAGTCCCAGGCAGGATAAACCCAAGGAGAAACACGCCAAGACACATAGTAATCAAACTGACAAAAATTAAAGAAAAGAAAAATTATTAAAAGCAGCAAGGGAAAAATGACAAATAACATACAAGGGAACTCCCATAAGGTTAAGAGCTGATTTTGCAGCAGAAACTCTACAAGCCGGAAGGGATGGCACAATATATTTAAAGTGATGAAAGGGAAGAAACTATGACCAAGATTACTCTACCCAGCAAGGATATCATTCAGATTCGACAGAGAAATCAAAAGCTTTACAGACAAGCAAAAGCTAAGAGAATTCAGTACCACCAAACCAGCTCTGGAACAAATGCTAAAGGAACTTCTCTAAGTGGGAAACACAAGAGAAGAAAATGACCTACAAAAACAAACCCAAAATGATTTAAGAAAATGGTAATAGGAACATACATATCGATAATTATCTTAAATGTGAATGGATTAAATGCTCCAACTAAAAGACACAGGCTCACTGAATGGATACAAAAACAAGACTCATATATATGCTGTGTACAAGAGACCCACTTCAGACCCAGGGACACATACAGACTGAAAGGGAGGGGATGTAAAAAGATATTCTATGCAAATGAAATCAAAAGAAAGCTGGAGTAGCAATACTCATATCAGATAAAATAGACATTAAAATAAAGAATATTATAAGAGACAAAGAAGGACACTACATAATGATCAAGGAATCAATCCAAGAAAATCTAACAATTATAAATATATATGCACCCAACATAGGAGCACCTCAATACATAAGGCAATTGTTAACAGCTATAAAAGAGGAGATCAACAGTAACACAATAATAGTGGAGGACTTTAACACCTCACTTACACCAATAGACACGTCATCCAGACAGAAAATTAATAAGGAAACACAAGCTTTAAATGACACAATAGACCAGATAGATGTAATTGATATTTATAGGACATTCCATGCAAAAACAGCAGATTACACTTTCTTCTCAAGTGAACATGGAATATTCTCCAGGATAGATCACATCTCGGGTCACAAATCAAGCCTTGCTAAATTTAAGAAAGTTGAAATAATATCAAGCATCTTTTCCGACCAAAATGCTATGAGATTAGAAATCAATTACAGGGGGAAAAAATGTAAAAACACCAAACGCATGGAGGCTAAACAATATGTTACTAAATAACCAAGAGATCACTGAAGAAATCAAAGAGGAAACCAAAAAATAACTACAGGAAAATTACAACAAAAACAGGACGATCCAAAACCTTAGATGCAGCAAAAGCCATTCTGAGAGGGAAGTTTATAGCAATACAATCCTACCTCAAGAAACAAGAAAACTCTCAAGTAGACAATCTACTTGACACTTAAAGGAACTAGAGAAAGAAGAACAAACAAAACCCAAAGTTAGTAGAAGGAAAGAAATTATAAAGATCACAGCAGAAATAAATGAAATAGAAACAAAGAAAGCAATAGCAAATATCAATAAAACTAAAAGCTGGTTCTTTGAGAAGATAAACAAAATTCATAAACCTTTAGCCAGACTCATCAAGAAAAAGAGGGAGAGGACTCAAATCAATGACATTAGAAATGAAAAAGGAGAAATTACAACAGACACCACAGAAATACAAAACATCCTAAGAGACTACTACAAGGAACTCTATGCCAATAAAATGAACAATCTGGAAGATTTGGACAAATTCTTAGAAAGGTGTAACCTTCCAAGACTGAACCAGGAAGAAATAGAAAATACGAACAGACCAATCACAAGTAATGAAAGTGAAAGGGTGATTAAAATCTTCCAACAAACAAAAATCCAGGACCAAATGGCTTCACAGATGAATTCTATCAAATATTTAGAGAAGAGCTAACACCCATCCTTCTCAAACTCCTCCAAAAATTGCAGAGGAAGGAACACTCCCAAACTCATTCTATGAGGCCACCATCACCCTGATACCTAAACCAGACAGAGATACTACAAAAAAAGAAAATTACAGACCAATATCACTGATGAACATAGGTGCAAAAATCCTCAACAAAATACTAGCAAACAGAATCCAACAATGCATTAAAAGGATAATACACCATGATTAAGTGGGATTTATCCTAGGGATGCAAGGATTCTTCAATATATGCAAATCAATCAATGTGATACACCATATAACAAATTAAGGAATAAAAACCATATGATCATCTCATAGATGCAGTAAAATGTTTTGACAAAATTCAACACAGATTTAGGATAAAAACTCTCAGAAAGTGGGCATAGAGGGAAACTACCTCAACAAAATTAAGGCCATATATGACAAACCCACAGCAAACATCATTCTCAATGGTAAAAAACAGAAAGCATTTCCTCTAAGATCAGGAACAAAACAAGGATGTCCATTCTCGCCACTATTATTTAATATAGTTTTGGAAGTCCTAGCCATGGCATTCAGAGAAGAAAAGAAAAGAACAGGAATACAAATTGGAAAAGAAGAGGTAAAACTGACACTGTTTGCAGATGACATGATACTTATACATAGGAAATCCTAAAGATGCCACCGAAAAACGACCAGAGCTAACAAGTGAATTTGGTAAAGTTGCAGGATACAAAATTAATGCACAGAAATCTCTTGCATTCCCATACACTAATGACAAAAGATCAGAAAGAGAAATTAAGGAAACAATCCCATTCATCATTGAAATAAAAAGAATAAAATACCTAGGAATAAACCTACCTAAGGAGGTGAAAGACCTGTACTCAGAAAACTGTAAGACACTGATGAAAGAAACCAAAGATGACACAAACAGATGGAGAGATATACCATATTCTTGGCTTGGAAGAAACAATATTGTGAAAATGACTATACTACCCAAAGCAATCTACAGATCCAATGCAATCCTTATCAAATTACCAATGGCATTTTTTACAGAACTAGACAAAAAAATCTTAAAATTTGTATGGAGACACAAAAGACCTCAATTAGCCAAAGCAGTCTTGAGGGAAAAAATGGAGCTGGAGGAATCAGAGTCCCTGACTTCAGACTATACAACAAAGCTACAGTAATCAAGACAATATGGTACTGGCACAAAAACAGACATATAGATCAATGGAACAAGATAGAAACCCCAGAGATAAACCCACGCACCTATGGTCAACTAATCATGACCAAGGAGGCAAGGATATACAATGGAGAAAAGACAGCCTCTTCAATAAGTGGTGTTGGGAAAACTGGACAGCTACATGTAAAAGAATGAAATTAGAACACTCCCTAACATCATACACAAAAATAAACTCAAAATGCATTAAAGACCTAAATGTAATATCTGACAATAAAAAACTCTTCAAGGAAAACATAGGAAGAACACTCCTTGACATAAACCACAGCAAGATCTTTTTTGACCCACCTCCTAGAGTATGGAAATAAAAACAAAGATAAACAAATGGGACCTAATGAAACTTAAAAGCTTTTGTACAGCAAAGGAAACTATAAACAAAATGAAAAGTCAACCCTTAGAATGGGATAAAATATTTGCAAATGAATCAGCAGACAAAGGATTAATCTCCAGAATATATAAACAGGTCATGCAGCTCAATATTAAAAAAAACCACCCAATCATAAAATGGGCAGAAGACCTAAATAGACATCTCTCCAAAGAAGACATACATACAGATGTCCAAGAGGCACATGAAAATCTGCTTAGCATCACTAATTGTTAGAGAAATGCAAATCAAAACAACAATGAGGTATCACCTCACACTAGTTAGAATGGGCATCATCAGAAAATCTATAAACAACAAATGCTGGAGATGGTGTGGAGAAAAGGGAACACTCTTGCACTGTTGGTGGGAATGTAAATTGATACAGCCACTATGGAGAACTGTATGGAGGTTCCTTAAAAAACTAAAAATAGAATTACCATATGACCCAGCAATCCCACTACTGAGCATATACCCAGAGACAACCATAATTCAAAAAGACACATGCACCCAATATTCATTGCAACACTATTTACAATAGCCAGGTCATGGAAGCAACCTAAATGCCCATCAACAGACGAATGAATAAAGAAGATGTGGTACATATATATAATGGAATATTACTCAGCCATAAAAAGGAATGAAATTGGGTCATATGTAGAGATGTGGATGGACCTAGAGACTGTCATACAGAGTGAAGTTAGTCAGAAAGAGGAAAACACATATTGTATATTAACGCATATATGTGGAATCTAGAAAAATGGTACAGATGAACCAGTTTACAAGGCAGAAATAGAGACACAGATGTAGAGAACAAATGTATGGACACCAAGTGGGGAAAGTGGGGCCGGCGGTGGTGGTGGTGGTGGGATGAACTGGGAGATTGGGATTGACATATATACACTAATATGTATAAAATAGATAACTAATAAGAACCTGTTGTATAAAAAGTAAATAAATTAATTAAACAAAACAAAAAACAAACTTATGTTTACCAAAGGGGAAAGGGAGGGAGGGATAAATTAGGAGCTTGAGATTAACATACACATACTACTATATATATAATAGATAAACAACAAGGTCCTACTGTATAGCACAGGGAACTATATTCAATATCTTATAATAAACTATAATGGAAAACAATCTGAAAAAGAAATAGAAAAGTGATTCAATGTGTATATATCTATATATATATATATATATATATATATACATAACTGAATCATCTTTCTGTACACCAGAAACTAACAACAAAAAAAGAAAAAAAAGAGAAATGCAAATATTATTTACCTTCTAAATAGTTTTTAAAATATTGATTACATGTTGAAATGATCATATTCAGGATATGGGTTAAAAAATGTATTATTAAAATAAAAAATAGCAAAGTGCTGTGTAAATGGCATGTATTAATATTAAGATGCAACACTATTAAGTTCACTGTGAAGAAGGACATTCTAGTTATTAAATCTTTTAAACAATGGAATGCGTTGCCTTAGGAATTCACCAACTCCTACTCACTGCAAGTTGTCAAGCAAGGTTGGGTGACACCTCCTAAAAATGTGGTAGGCGTCAAGTTTTGTTTTATATGAGATATCCAACTGGATGACCATTAAGGTGCCCTTCAAAGTTAAAATTCTTTTATTGTCGACAGTGTTATCCATCCTTTCTAGCCTAACTTCACCAATCCCCTCATTGTCCATTTCAAAATTCTAAGCATCTTCTGATGCTCCTCTGGATGGACTCTCAGAAGTTTCAGGCATACTTCTTTCAGCCGGTTTAATACCAGCCACATTTGTAGTAACTCCAACTCTTTAAGACTTCCAAGTAATCAATCTGTTATGGGCTTCCCTGGAGGTAAAGTTCCTATCTTTTTCTAACACATCTGAGGCAAGTGACGTTCCTAGTAGTAGCAGTGGATTTTAATGGCAGCCATTCTCACCAAGGTAAGAGGAGGAGCAATTCATTTTTTGGAGGGCATATCAGAATGGAGAAGGGAATGTGAAAGACCCCTTTGGTAGATTCTACAATGTCAATTCCTCCCCACTTTGAGAATTACTCTGGATAGGTTAAAAAAATCTTGTCTGTAACTGCATTAGGCCCTGTGTAATAGAAATCTTTCACAGTGACTTAACAAATGTGAGATCTAAGGGTATGCAGTTCAAGGCTGTTTCAGCTACTTGATAAAAACATTGAGAAACAAGATCGAGTCTAGTCTCTGGGTTTGTCATCTATAGTGTGTCACTAACCCTCATGATCATAGAACTGCTGCTTCTTCTCCAAACATTACATCTGTATTTCAGGCAAGAAAACCAGAGAAAACAAAGGGCAAACAAGCAAAGCCGTTGGAGATTATCCCGTTTTAAAGAGTTTTCCAAGAAGTCCCAAGGAATGACTTCCAGTTATATTTCATTGAAAAGGTGGAAGAGTGAATATTTTTTTCATCTTTTTCTTTTTTACTTTTTTTCTTTTTGCTGCTTCTTTGAGATTTAATACATATATCTTAAATAAATGAAAAAAATTCAAAGCCAGAAACAAGAAATGACAATTCAAAAATATAAAACTTAACCCCAAAAGTAAGTAAATTAGCTTATTTGCAAGTGTAAAATGAAACTCTTTATTTTTTTTTAATTATTTTTTATTGGAGTACAGTTGCTTTACAATGTTGTGTTAGTTTCTAGTGTACAGCAAATGAATCGGCTATACGTATACATATATGCCCTCTTTTTTGGATTTCCTTCTCATTTAGGTCACCACAGTGCATTAAGTAGAGTTCCCTGTGCTATTCAGTAGGTTCTCATTAGTTATCTACTTTATACATAATATCAATAGTGTATATGTGTCACTCCCAAGGGAGATTGAATATTTTAACTGAATACATTGTTGCCCCAAATGAATCAGGATTCTTTGTATAAGAAAAGAGAATGGATGAATTAGGCAATTAGCAATGGCAGTCACAGTTTCCTAATATATATAGATATAGATATACAATTATCTTTGGATTCTTTTTCATTGTAGGTTATTACAAGATACTGAATATAGTTCCCTGTGCTGTATATTAGGTCCTTGTTGTTTATCTATTTTATGTGTAGTAGTGTGTATATGTTAATTCCAAATTCCTAATTTATCCCTCCCCCAGCTTCCTGCTTGGTAACCATAAGTTTGTTTTCTATGTCTGTGAGTTTATTTCTGTTTTGTAAATAAGTTCATTTGTATCATTTTTTTAGATTCCGCATGTTAAGTGATATATGATATTTGTGTTTCTTTGTCTGACTTACTTCACTTAGTATGATAATCTCTAGGTCTATCCATGTTTCTGCAAATGGCATTATTTTGGGGGTTTTTTATGGCTGAGTAGAATTCCATTGTATATATGTACCACATCTTCTTTATCCATTCATCTGTCAATGGACGTTTAGTTTGCTTCCATGTCTTAGCTATTGTAAGTAGTGCTGCTGTGAATGCTGGGGTGCATGTATCTTTTTAAATTAGGGTTTAAAATTAGAGTTTTCACTCTTGACTCATAATTGGAAGTTTTTACCTTTTGATTCCCCTTCACCCATTTCACCCACACTTTACCCCCTCAGATTCACTCTTAGGGACCTAAGATTCTAATGTCAAAAGAGGAATTCTCTTTGCCTCTTGTTGGAGCTTAGAAGAAAAATTAGTAGAGCCCCTGAGCATCAAAACACACTTCCTATTCATTCTTCCAGTTGCCTCCAGTCAGCCTTAAATGGGATTTCCTTGGAAACCAGCCCCATAAGACAGTCCCACAAACTTCCTGACCCCAAATGATTCCCACTCTATTTTTCATTTGCAACATGAGCAACACTAAGGAACTGAGGAGATGAAAATATTCAGGTCCTCTTCTGTTCCAAAATGATTACAAAACATCTGTTTACATTGTGAGGGGCTACTTAGAGAGGACATTTCATGAGCTTGTGGTAGATAAGGACAAATAAATACATGAGAAAGAAAAAAAAAGCAAATGCCATGGGAGAAAATCACTCTAAACCAAAATGTGTTAGCTCTATTAATAAATTGCTTATTTAATTTGGGAATGATCTTATGATTTACAATGACCAGAGTTTTGTATAGAAAACAATAAAAAATATTTTTCTGCCATTTGACTAGATCATAGACATTTTCCCCCCAAAGCACAATACCTTTGGAAATCTACCTTTAAACATGATAATTGTTTAAATTTATGTGCTAAATTAAAGTTCCAGTATTCATAAACAACACATAAGTTTTTTTTGTAACCCAGACCCATTTTAAGAATTGTAGCTCAGCATTGCACTGAACAGTTTAGGAAGACATAGTCAGGAGTAAGGACACCTGGGTTTTGCCTCTATAAATAAAAGTGTAATCTAGGGCTTGAGTCTTTACTTCCAGGGTCCAAGTTTTTTCATCTGCAAAACAGAAGGTGGCAGGATAGATGGTTTGCAAAGTTCTTCCCTTTCATCATTATGATTTCTGGGTTAAAAATGAGTAGCAAAAGAACTATAGATAAATTGACCAAATATCTGCTTGTCCAGGTGTTATGACTCTAAGCAAACCAGCACAAGTCCTCTTGCAAGGCAGATATTTCTTTGCAGAAACCTCATGGAAATCCAATTGCATGTCTTTTTTAAAAAACATGCTATTGCTTTTTTATGCCTTAAACAGACTCCCTGCTGTTGGGTGAAGCTCTGGGCTGTTGTATCTACTCTGTATGTCCCAATGTTTCTATTTGGGCCCCTGGACATGAACATGTCTATTTCCCCTCCACAGCTAAGGCTGGTGACAAAATGAATATTTATGAGTGCCTCTTATGTGCTAAGCACTGTTCTAGGTGCTCAGGACTACAGTGGTGACAAAGCAGATAATATCCCTGCTTGCTTTTACAGAGTTTACATTCTAGTAGAACTAAGCAAAGAAATATGAAGAGAAATAAACTAGCAGAGGGAAGGTAAGTTAGAAAAGACAGGGAAACAAAGCAAACCCCAGATGGAAGTACAATGTGTTTGAATAAGAGAATGGTCGGTTTCTTTCAGAAATCTCTCCTCCCATTTCCCCTTTTGTCTATTAAAAAAAATTTGTTAGTGGCCTTCGATATAGAATATGGTGTGAAATGAATATCTTAAGAAATCACATACCTAAAAGAATCACTGATTTTTCCATGCAGCCAGGTTCAGCTTCAGCAGTGCAGATTCTGTATGGTGTAATATTGGATTAACCAAAGTTGGGAGTTTGCCAGGTAAGGACAGTAGAGGAAAATAGGGGCATAGGAGGTGAAGGTGAATCTGGGACATGGTATATGGTAACAATAAGAATCAAAGAACTGTTAAATTTGGACTGTAGAACAGTAAGTGAGTTGAAAAAAAAATGAGGAGGTAGTGGTCAGAAAATGGGAATCTTGATATCAAAATTACGATTAGGAATATTTTGGGTGATGACGAGTTTTAGAGAATGACTATGAAATGGAATGACTAGGTTCTATAGAAGCGATGATTATTATAAGCAAAGAAGTCAAAAGTCAGAGGCCAGTTCTATGAGGGTATTCAACTTATTAAAAATAAAGATAGGAGTGGTGGAGAGGAAGAGATTGAACCATGTGTCCAAATAATTAATGAATGAAGAAGGGTCACCAGAAGTTATCAGGAGGTTAAAGAAGATGGGCTTTGGGAAGTAGTGGAGAGGAGTAATGTTTGGGAATTGGCAATGAGAAGAAGAAAAATCCTTAATCTAAACTCAGGCTCAGTGGCGTGTGGGGGTCACCATCTGCTAGGACTTCAGTGGAAAGAATGTTATCAAACCAAGCCAGTCTTCTCTTGGAATAAAAAGATGAAGGAAAGGCTTAATGAAGGTAGAGATTATCAGAGATTTTGCAGATAACTAATCTTAAATTCTGGAGAGCACAATGAAAGTCTTGGAAGACCTAGAATTGGCACAGAATAAGGAATGTACAGAAAGTTATTAATAATGAGTTCAGAAGCTTGGACTTGTGAAGAAGGACCTAAAGAGAGATGGATTTCATCCTGATGATCTCTTAGAGGAAGGTCAGAGATCAGACCTAATTATCACCATCTTCTGGATTTGGTTTCATAGGCAATTGGTACTGGTAAGACTAAGATAAGCAGGGGAGGGTTGGTCTTTCTAAGAGCTCACCGAACTTTGGAAGAAGAGCAAAATGGAAGAAGGTCTTTACAGGAGTAACTCAATAGTCTTCCTTTAAATCCTATAGCAGAATCAAAACATTGGTACAGCCACTATGGAAAGCAGTATGGAGGTTCCTTAAAAAACTAAAAATAGAGCTACCATATAATCCAGCGATCCCACTCCTGAGCATATTTCTGGAGAAAAACATGGTTTGAAAGTATACATGCACCCCAATGTTCATTGCAGCGATGTTTACAATAGCCAGGACACGGAAGCAACCTAAATGTCCATCGACAGATGAATGAGTAATATACATATATACAATGGATATATGGTACATATATCCATTATATATATGGTACATATATACAATGGAATACTACTCAGCCATTGAAAAGAATGAAATAATGCCATTTATAGCAACATGGATGAACCTGGAGATTATCATACTCCGTGAAGTAAGTCAGACAGAGAAAGACAAATATCATATGATATCACTTATATGCAGAATCTAAAAAGAAATGATACAAATGAACTTATTTACAAAACAGAAACAGACTCACAGACTTAAAGAATGAACTTATGGTTACCAGTGGGGAGGGTGGGAGAAAGGGATAGATTAGGAGTTTGGGAGTGACATGAACACACTGCTATATTTAAAATAGGTAACCAACAAGGACCTACTGTATAGCACAGGGAAATGTGCTCAGTACTCTGTAATAACTAAAATGGGAAAAGAATTTGAAAAAGAATAGATACATGTATATGTATAACCAAAGCACTTTGCTGTACACCTAAAACTAACACAACATTGTTAATCAACTATACTTCAATATAAAATAAAAATGTAATAAATAAAATATATGTTACAAGGATATATTATACAGCACAGGGAATATAGCCAATATTTTATAGTAACTGTAAAAGGAGTATAATCTATAAAAATTTTGAATCACTATGTTGTACACCTAAAACTAATTTAATATTATAAATCAAGTATACCACAATAAAAATAAATAAATAGAAACAAACAAAATCCTATAGCAGAATCATTAACATTTGCTAACCCTGCTTCAAATAAATAATAGACTTCTGAGGGTATAAACAAGTACTAATGAAAGAAACACCATATCCTGATGAGTTGAAATACCCCAATTAATCTTGTCATCTCATCCAATTTAAACATCATATGTTCAAAGGTTAATTGAATCATAGAAAGATTTTATAAAGATATCTCACATTCATAAAGTGCTTTATAATTTTGTTAATTCTTTAATATGTTTTATCTCAAGTGAGCCACTTAACATTTCTAAGTACTCAGGTTGAGTATTTTTTATCTCCATTAAATGAGGAAGAAACTGAGGGTCAGAGAGGTTAACTGACCTCCTCAAAAACACACAACTAGGTAATAGGAAAACTAGGACTAGAAGTGAAGTTTTCTGATTCCATGTCTAGTGCCCTTTCTGCTCTAGCACAGTGCCTACTTTTGAAACAACCTCAATTCAGTTCAACTGCAGATCTTTTTTGATCTTCCTGTACCAGTGGCTGTCCAGGAAAACCTTACGGATAACTTAGGCATCACCTTTTCCTGGGATGTGGTATTGTCAGAAGCAAACTATTTTTATCCATTTTGCTTCTGATGTCACAGAATAAACTTTCCATTTCCAGATCACACTTAAATTTCTCTGCCCTGATAAGCAAATATATTTGTAAGAAGTAATGTTGTGAAGTAAATCAACTGAATTCAAAAATTCCCTCTGTATGTTTTTGTTGGCTCAGAACATAAGCTGTGGAAATTCCAAGACTGCCATATAAAAAATTAGAAAAGCTTGCCTGTGATTTGCCACTTTAACTAAAATAGGATTTAAGGAACATATCCCGCTTTTGAAGACTGTGCCAGGATAAATAGGGTAAATACTAAGCAATTAAAATCTTTAAAAATGAAATTATAGCAAAAATTTCAATGTTCTTATGAAGATTAAAAATATTTTCTATAAATGTTCTAGGTAAGCTTTTAAGAAGCCCAGAGGGAAATAAATATATAGGGAGAAATGCTGAATGTAAAAATGAAAATAGACAGCTTTGACCTAAAAGATTTCCCACTTGAAGGAGTCAGGCACCTAAGAATCTATGGGCTCTGTTATTTCCTCTAAATCAGGACGGAGACCATGTTTGTCTCAGATGACAATAATCTTCTTAAGCCAGATGGCACCGGGCAACCTGACATTTTCCATGCCTCTCAGGATTCTGCAGGAGCAGCAATGGATTTGGCAATTTTATTCTCTTCTCAGGGATGTTCTTAAATTTTTTCAGAGAATTGCTATAACACCCTTTCTTTTTAGATTAGCAAACTGGACAAAACTTAGAAATAATTGTGCTGTGTAACTTATCTTCAAAGCAGTCAATCCAGAAAGACCACTGTGAAGGTCTACTGGACAAAAGTTTCAAGACCATAAATGAGATGTTTGTATTGGAAGAGATCTGAAAATCATCTAGTCCTGTGGTTCTCAACCACAGAGCAGTGATCAGGTGTAAGAGCTGTTCTTTGGAAATTATTTATTTTTAAAAAATAGATTAGATTGCAGATAATTCCTATGACGGTCATCAGGCTTACTCACTTGCATTCTGAAATGCTTTCCTGACTGGGAGTAAAGAGGTGGAGTTAAACAGCAAGTTTCCTGTGAATTGCTCATAACCCACAGTCTATCTTATCAGCTACATGGTTAGTAAGATAACAGACATTCTGTTAATTATTATTGTTGCTGCAATTAGGAAAAAAAGATTGCAATCTTTTTTTTTTAAGTTATTTATTTATTTTGGCTGAGTTGGGTCTCCGTCTCAGTTGTTGTATGTGGGCTTTCTCTAGTTGCAGCGAGCCGGGGCTACTCTTTGTTGCGGTGTGTGGGCTTCTCATTGAGGTGGCTTCTCTTGTTGCAGAGCATGGGCTCTAGGCACTCGGGCTTCAGTAGTCGCAGCACGTGGGCTCAGTAGTTGTGGCACATGGGCCTAGTTGCTCCACGGCATGTGGGATCTTCCCGGACCAGGGATCGAACCCATGTCCCCTGCATTGACAGGCGGATTCTTAACCATTGCACCACCAGGGAATTCCCAAGGCTGCAATCTTATTTGTTTTGCATCCTTGCAAAATATTCATGGGTTTCACCTAAATCTGGGTCTGTGAAAAAGAAAATCATCCATTCTATACTGTGGTGGAGAAAAATTTGAGTCCCTCTGATGAAGCCCAACCCCATCCGATGTAAATGCAGCAAACAGCGACCACCGGAATCACAGGGAGCAGAAGCTTGGCTGGGTCTGGAACTCAAATCCTGAGTGAGCTCTTTCCACTAATCTCTGGTGATACCAGAATATCTGCCTTTAGGGTTGGTTATACATTACAAATAAAATAATTTTGAATAGTTCCATTGAATATCAGCAAGGAAAAGGAACGCATGACTATTTTGAGGAAAAGGACATAAAAATAATTCTTTAAAGATCAGACATACCAAGAAAGTAAAAGAGATAATAATAAATTTACAGAATGTAGCATTTGATTTATTGCAGAAAAAAGAGTAACATCTAAAATATTTCAAAAATAATATCTTGTAGGCATAATATATTCTTCCTCTGTGGCCCTTAACAAGTCTGTTATCTTATTCATTTTGACATTATCCTTGGGAGGAAGGCCCACTTTACAGAATGTAAACAGTAAAGAGAGTGTTTCGTGGTTTTCCAAGATTATATATTTGGAGGCAGGATGATACTGCAAATCCTGGTTCCACCCCTTTTTCTTTCTGAGCAACCCAAGGGAAGTTACTTTGCCTCTCTAGGCAAAGGTTTCCCCATCTATAAAATAGGATTAAAAATAACACCCATCTAACAGGATTGTCTCAAGGGTTACATAAGATCATGCAAATAGAGTTAACAACACATTTCATGGTAAACAGAAAATACTCAATAAATATCAGCTCCTCCAGAGAGAAAGGGAGAGCATATGTGAACAGTGATTTGTGATCTGCTTCTATTGGATTCTTTGGTAAACTGATGAGACAGCATCCAAAATACACCAATCTTTTAAAATAATTTTTGGCCAATTATGTAAACCAGACTGTCTACAGTTTTGGATCATGAAGAGAGGAAGAATGGGGAAATTGAGTGACCCTATGTGAATTTGCCCTATTCTCCATTTTCTGTGTCGCTGGGGTGTATGAGTGTGTGTGTGTGTGTGTGTGAGTGTGTGTGTGTGGTGATCATTACTGGAAAACAGTCTTCTGGAATCTGAAACAGAAGGTCACAGTATCATCTTGAAGTCTGCCCATCACATAGTGTAACCTGGGGATGAGATTGAAATGGAGAGATTCAGAACACTGCCTCAACACCGGGCAAACGATGTTCTATAATAGTGTGGTCCCAAGTGTGGTCCCCAGGCCAGCAGGAACAGCATCACCTGAAAACTTACTAGAAATAAAATTTTCAGACCTTACCCCAGATCTACTGAATCAGCAACTCTCGGGGTGCGGCCCAGCAATCTGTGTGATTGTGGTGCTGCTGAAGTATAAAAACCACTGTTCTCCAAAGAGTCCTCCCCAAGGAAATGCCCTTTTCTTCCTAGGCTATTGAACAAAAGCGACCAGAAACATATTCCTATGGCCTAACCTACTTCTTAGCACAGAGCCTCCATATGTATCAATAGTTTTGTTCTGGAGAACATTAAGTCACGGATAGAAGTGTCAAGATGAAATTAACATTATTTTATGTACTTGATCCAAAAAATTTAAAAATGAGGGCAATCAGAGACATAATATTCTAATTTCCTATTGTAGTTTGCTTTTTCCTCTAGGTTTAATAGCTTAACAACTTTTGAACTGGACAAGATCTTGGCATTTGTCTAGTCCAACTAAAGCCCAGAAGAGCCATCATGTGCTCAAGTACATGAGGTTGTTTACAGCAGAAAGCATAAAGACAACCCAGGCCTTTGGCCTAAAATTAGCTCACTGCTTTTCCAGTGAACTAATACACTGTGCTACTTTTTGAAAGGTAAAAATGCCATAGAAATTGAGGGAACTTAAGAGAAATTTTTTCTGAAATTCTAATCTGGCCTATCCCTAAACCCAGTTTCCTAATGCTTTTACAGATTCTGTAAAAGACATCTGCTCAAGTGACGGGTGACATTGCTATTGTCCAAAAAGTCATAGAGGAAATTTTCCTAAAAATCATAGGGTTAGATGGTGGATGGATGGATAAAAGCCATTGAGTAGGGGATCAAAATCTCTTAGGTAAAGAATTACAGTTTTTCAAACGTCCTCCACTCCCCAAATACACACACTCCTGCGTCCCAGGAATCTCTAAGAGACTCCTCCTGCTCTCTCTCCCCAAGTTGAGATTCAATCATTGCTCCTGAAGTAAGTCTCCATGGTGAATTCCAGGATGCATTCTTCCTCCCAAGAGGATTCTTTGATTTAGCATGAAGTTCAAAGCCCCTGTAAAAGATAGAAATGTCCATGTAAGAATGTCTGGAATGGCTGTATCAGGCTTTCTTGGGGACTGAGAACCTTGTGTTGATAAGAGAGGTATTGCAGTGTGGTCACTGGGGCTGCCATGTGACAGTATCAGAAGAATGTAGTAGCTTTGTGGGGAATAACATTAAAACAATGCCTACAAAATGACTAAGTCAGTTACAAAATATAATTGTTCTAATACTCAGATTATTATCGTTAAGTATTTATAAAATATTTTCAAGGACTCTATCATAAGTCGGTTTTACTCTATTTTCTTTTCCCAGCAGATTTAAACCTGGTCTCCCTCCTCACAAGCCCATGGCATCAGGCTTTCCATATGTTTCACATACAAGGGGTACCAATTAAAAGCATTGTTACTCTTTTTTTGACAGATCTTCAGAAGTCAATCATCTTCCTAGAAATTCACATTAAGACCTTCGTTAGCAAGTTGTATGCACTTGATTTTGCCTGATTTTAATACAGAGGTACTCTTTCTAGTACACCAGGAAACAGTTAAATGAGATCAGCTAGAATTGCCTTCAGCCAACAGGGAACTTGTATATCCCCCTTCACTAACCTTGCATTTGATTACACTATAATCACAAAGGAGGGAATGGTTAGATCACCCACAGTAAATATAATACAACAAATCTAACCCACTTTCCAGTTTCAGGATAGGACAGGCTTGTGGAGACAATGTGACATGATGCTAAAAATAGAGAAGAACCTTGTAGTCAGAAGAGAAAGTTTCACTCTTTACTCACTGAGTAACGGTAGGCAGCTCAAAGTCTGAACTTTCCATCACCTGTTAAATGGAGATGGTAATGACAGTACCAGCTTTACATATAAGAAAAAGTGGCCACCAACACCCAAACTAGAGTGTTTTAAATATATTTTAGCCTTATCATCAGCAATTCTATCTTTGGAGTAGAATTATAGTGTCCAAAGAGATTCTTACACAGATCATTAAGGGTCACATACATGGACATTGACTTCAGCATCCTTTGGAGTGAGGTAACTAGAGGTAATCTGGGTGCACATCACTGAGAGAATGCGTAGAGGAAGTTATTTGTCATTAGGTAAATGTATCATAGGGAAAATGTACACATTGTATGGTAGTTAGAAGCAAGGGACTAAATGTACACAGAGTACGTGGATGAATCTTAAATATACGGTCCTGAGGAAAATTTTAAAGTAAATAGAATTATAAAACATAAATTAAATGTAGACAAAAACATGTATTTTGAAAGAACACGTACAAACCAAAAGGTACAGAATGAATACATTATAATGGTTACCTGTGGGGAGGTGGAATGGGAATGAGCAATAGGAATAAAATGGAAGAAAATAAAAAATAACAGAGGAGTCTTGCTTTGACCAGTGATGATAATGTGCCATCAACTGAGGGCATCATTAACTCAATCCTCTGATGTCCAGACAGTGAAAAAAATATTATATAAATGGTATTTGTCAAGAAGATAATTGTTGCCTCCCCGCCAAACTCTTCATCTCTTTCTTTCAACTCTTCATTGAAGAATTTTCCTTCCTTTGATCCTCATTCATTAACCATAGCAATTCTTCCATTAGAAAAATTGATATGAATAACTTATTTATATATTGTTTTTTGTATCCCATTGTCTTATTCACTCTAATACTATTTTTTTTTATTACTGGATAGAAAGAAAAGATTAAAATAAAAGGCTCTCCCTTTTATGGTGGAATTTAACACCAAGGTAAATGGGTGGACTCTTTGAGAGCATGGTGGATCCTCCACTGGTGCCAGATCACAGACATTAAATGTCATCAGAGACCTGTGACTGTAGATTGAAAATTTGAATAAGATCTCATATATAATCAAAAAACATCACAAATAGCTGATTATTCTCTTCTCTCTTTGAAAGTTGGCTTAAATTAGAAGTTTTCAGGTCAAAGTTGTCCCCCTACCATTCTTCCCCAACACACACATGGCTTATTCAGTGAATATATCTACTTTAATCTACTAATACCTTTGCGATTTTGTGTGTGGAGTGATACAGGAGAAGTGAGGTACAGTTGAAAGACTTGAATAACTAGGACTTGGGGGTAACAAATAAAAGACTGATTAAGGTAAAACACAGTTTAATGGATGCACATCCAGCTTGTTGCCCAGCAAAATCTCTCTCATCAGTCACCCTCACACTGCCTAGTCATCTTGTTTACCCCCACCAAGGAAGTGAAGGAGTTACAGTGAGAGGCTCTCTTTTATGTATTAACAAAAGGGCAGGCGTTTGTAGGTGTAATGTGGAGGAGGTTTCTTATTCTGTGGATTATGTTTAACTTGTCACCTTGTCATCTTTCTTCTGTGTTTCTTATATTCCCGCTTTTACATCTTCACGTTGTTTTACTGACTCCTTTTTCCATGAGATGTTAAGGGTCATCAAGTTTTCATAGCCATTGTCAAGACACTGTCATTTTTTCAGGAAAAGCACTCACTGCACTTGTCCCTTTCTACCTGGTAACTTCTTTATGATATTTAAAGTGTTGAAGACTCTTCTTGTTCTTTCCTCATTTTGATTACTCAGTCTCCCAGATCTCCTAAGGCAATGAAAGAGCATAATATCTGGCCTGCCCTCAAGAGATTTATCTTCCAAAATAGCTTTCAAAAATAGTCTACAGTAAGACCATTGACAAATAAGAGCCTTAGACATCTCTTGCTCTCTCTCTCTTGCTGTCTCTTTTTTTACTTGATTTAGGAGCATTTCTGTAATAATTATTTCACCAGCATGCTCTGTGGCTTCCAAGAAACATCCAAATATTGAATAAAATAAAGAATTTTAAGACACCATTATTTATGGTATACTGACTTAAGTGGATGAATTTAATTTTAGTCATCTGTGGGAGTTTAAATTCTGTTATGATGTCCAAATAAGAATAAAATTCCATCTATATTATTTGCCTGGATTTCCTGTGGCCTGGTATTGTGGAGCACTGGAAAGTTTGACACAGAAATGTGTTGACCAGACTGGATGCTGCCAGTTGCTCTAACCAGTCATAAGCCATGGTTAGAAATTAAAGGCAGAGGAAGGTTGATTATTTTCCCTCCTGGTTTCTAAGGAAATACTGCTAGAATTTATGGATCCAAAGGGAAGAATGGAGTAGATGAATGATATTTTGTAATAATAAGAGCAGGTGTTGGTCATGGTATAGCCTTCTCTTGTCGTCTTGAGGAGCAGTTCAGACAACCAGCTTTCCTTAAATGCATTTCTACTCTGGTGCCTGGACTGAAATATACAATGCACAACTCTTTAAAAATCCTATGATTCAAAGCATAATCTTCATTTTCTGTTTCCCCTCAGAATGATTTGTCAGAAAAGAAAAGAACTGTGTCAAACAAATCTCCAGAAAAGCAAAATAACATAACCAATAAAGTCAATCATTTCTTTGATCATTTTCTTTATATTATCTTAATAATTTCTTATAGGAAAATCCAAAATCTACATTTCAAATGTTCTTACAGCTGACATGGGAGCAAATACATGGTTTGCTAGCTTTTCCCCCACAAGCCTTGATGTCACCAAACACATGATGCGGAATAAGATAGGGCTGAAACATTAATGTGAGAACTGGGAGAAGGTCCAGTCAGAGGCAGCTGTGTTGGAGTTAATGGAAATGATGCGGGGAGGGGAAGTGGGAAAGCACCAGTCAAAGGTGGTAAGGAGCTGGGAAACATGGCTGAGAAATAAGCTGAGGGAGAGATTTGGACTTGTGCTCTTTTCTATCCATCCTCATTGCACTAGAAGGGCAATAAGGATGTTTGCTGTATTGCCACTGCAGGACAGAAAACCAGCCAGGTCAGTGCAATGTTAGCCAGAAACAACAGAGCAGTGCCAGAGGCCAGCTAGAGGGGAAGCGGGTAACAATATATGCAGAAAGAGCAGCAGCCCCTGAGAATTCCTTCTACCCTTTCCCTCCTCTTTCCATATGCTGACGTTGTGCTAGCTTTGCAATGTGTCAACCTAGCTAGTATGAACTACATTTCCAAGAATTCTTTTTCTCTGTATTTCCAGTTAAAGACTTTTGCACAATATTGGATAGTAGAAGTGACATAGCATTCAGATTGTTTTGGTTTGGTTTGGTTTTGGGGTGGTTTTTTTTTGTTTGTTTTGTTTTTCCTCACAATGTCAGAGCAAGATAACCAGGAGTTTTTGAAGTTCATGAACATTGTCACCTTGCTGGCTTACTTCATGGACATGCAAATGATCCAGATTCTCTTAGAAACTCCTTCATGTTTTCTGATTCAAGAGCTAGATGTCTTGGGTCCACGATGAAGTGTTCCAACATCTCACTGCCGTGAGGTTGAAAGCAGTGAGAACTGACACAGGTTCCCATCCAGCACTGCAGGTTCCAACTCATGCTTATGAGCTCCAGTTTTTCCTTGCTGTCTCTGACTTTATATCCACGTTTCCTTTCTGACTGACTTCTCTACAGACTTCAAACTCCAGCATCAGAAATGAAGACAACAGCCCAGCAGAGACTGTTTAACCAGCTCTTTCCACTGTGTAGGCTTGAATCACCATAACAAATCCATTAATATAGCGAAATAAATGTATTTCCTTCAAGTGATTCTCCCTAGACTATACAGAGATCCAGTAGGTTACAAGCAAAGGAAAAAGCTTTCAGAAAGAACAGTCCCCTAGGTGAAGGCATGACAAAATTTGTCAAGGAACAGGGTCAACTGTGGAGAAGAGGAATGGCAAGGGGGTCATGAAAGAGTCTTGCTCCCCTACTGGGATGACTTTCCCATTCTGCCCCTATTCCTGAAACTTACCACAAGGATCACAGTTAGCCTGGAATTTAACATTTTCATGAAAGCTAGTTGATACTCCCAGAGGACTATGAGCTCACAGGCACACTAACAAGACATCTGATACCAGGATTAAAAAACAAACGGAAAAACTTATACCTGAAAAATAAGGCTTAATTAACCAGAGAGATAAATTATTTAAATTAAACATTATAATTGTCTTCAAAAAGATGAGGAAGATATTATTAACATAAAGAAAGAACTAGCAGTTATAGAGTATAACCAAGTGGAAATACTGTAGCAGAAATATAAAATTTGAAATAAAGAACTCAATATATGGTATAATAGAAGAATAAATACAGTTGAAGAACAAGTTAGTGAGCTGAAAGGTGAGAATGAAGAAATCTATGAAAGCACTAGGAAGAAAGTTGTGGAAAATATAAAGGAAGATTTAATAAGAGATGTGAAGAACAGAATTAGGAGAGTCAACATTTATATGAGAGTCACAGAAAAAGGGAGAAAAACAATAAAAAGTAAAGGTCTACTTGAAAGAATGAAGACCAATTATTTCCCAGAATTAGAGAAAGATGTAAGACCTTGGAATGAAAGGGCTCATAAATTATAAAATGGCATAACGAAGAAAAGAACTGTACTTATACATCTTATAATAAAATGTTAAAAATTAAAAGACAGAAAAAATTCTAAAATGCTGCTGGAACAAACTGCAGATCACCTATAAAGAAGTAAGTATAAAAGTAATATCAGATTTTGCAACAGTAACCTAAATGCAAGAAAACAATAGATATTGTTTTGAAAGAAAAGAACTTCCTTTTTTTACTTTCACAGCCAACTAAGCTATTACTGAAATGTGACAGAAAAATTTCCTTGGGGGCATATAAGGTCTCAGAAGTTTACTGCACAAGAACTTTAAAAAAAAAAAAACCTTTTGGAGAAAGTGCTTTAGCAAAACGAGCAAGAAACTCAGAAGGAAGCTATAAAATACGTAGTGTTTTC